>NC_139561.1:71963763-72563763 GCF_965112155.1 Podarcis liolepis | reverse complement strand
CTGGAAGGACAGATCCTGAAGCTGAGACTCCAATACTTTGGCCGCCTCATGAGAAGAGAAGACTCCCTGGAAAAGACCCTGATGTTGGGAAAGATGGAGGACACAAGGAGAAGGGGATGACAGAGGACGAGATGGTTGGACAGTGTTCTCGAAGCTACCAGCATGAGTTTGACCAAACTGCGGGAGGCAGTGGAAGACAGGAGTGCCTGGCGTGCTCTGGTACATGGGGTCACGAAGAGTTGGATACGACTAAATGACTAAACAATAACAGTAGAAATCTCAAAGCAGTTTATCTAAAATACACTTGACATCCTTGGGAGTTATCGGCACTCCAAACAAGACCTACTGCTAACACCTACCTTGGTCCTCTGTTATAAAAATGGCTGCCTGAGCACAAGAAGCTCTACTGATTGGCTGGGCTACCTACCATATTCATCTCTCACAATGCCCTGCAGTAGCACCACTCCAAGGCATTGTGGGAAATAACAATGAGACAAAATGCAACCTCCTGGTCTTGCCTGTAGCATTGCTTCAAGTGTGGGCACCTGCCCTTGCCAGATAAGCCTGAGAAGGCCCACAGGCAGACAAGTGGGCCCACTAAGAGGTCACTTTGCTCACAGACCCCTGAAACCTGGAGCCAGCCTCGCTATGGCGGACAATTGCCACAGTCCTAAGTATCTGGGATGGAAATTTATATTTCACACAGATTTTACCAAATATATGTCACAGTCCAGTACAATGGTGCCTGCTTCATTTCACCTAATACTTTCCCTTGACCCCAATCCATAATACTTGATATCATGCAACCTCGCCACCCCCCATTCCAATTGATACTGTTTTTGTGACCAATCTGTAGTAAGACCTTCACCAGTCATGCAGCTTTCAACTAGGTAAGCTTATTAATCCATAAACAATAAGGCAGGTTTAAGGAACCTTTTCTCCTGCTTCTGCTGCCTTGGTCAACATGTCTTCCAGCCAAAGGAACTGGCCTCCTGGATCTTCTAGGCTGCTGGTTTGATTATTATTGTCATAGTACAAGTTTGTGTTGAGGACAATCATTCGCCTTGCTGGGCCAAGACCAGATAACATCTGACTGTAGAAAGCACCTGCAAAACAACCAGTAACACAGTTCCATCTAGTTTTGTTGTGTTCCCCGTGCCATCTCATTTGCACTATACATTTAAAGCAGTACCAGATCACTTTAATCAGCATTGGCTTTCCCTAAAGAAGGTTTCAACTCTCTTAGTTAATGCCTTCTTACTTTTTGCTGAATAGCCAGCAAACTATCTTTTGAAGAATGGACAGATTAGCACATGTCTATGACAAGTGAGCAGAATTTCTAACACCTTGCCTTACTGAACTGTCAAATAGATACTAACCAACTGGATCAATCACAAAACAGAGATGGAAGCTATATGGAACCGAAGATAAGCTACCCTCTAGATCAGGCATAGCCAAACTCGGCCCTCCAGATGTTTTTTGAGACTACAATTCCCATCATCCCTGACCACTGGTCCTGTTAGCTAGGAATGGTGGGTGTTGCAGTCCCAAAACATTTGGAGGGCTGAGTTTGCCTATGCCTGTTCTAGATCAGTGTTTCCCAAACTTGGGTCTCCAACTCTTTTTGGACTACAATTCCCATCATCCCTGACCTAGCTAGGGATGATGGGAGTTGTAGTCCAAAAACAGCTAGAGGCCCAAGTTTGAGAAACATTGCTCTAGATTTTCAGGGATAGAGAACCTGTGGTGCTCCGGATGCTATTGGACTCCATGTCCAATTAACCCCAGTAAACATGGACAATGCTCAAGGATGAAGGGAGTTGTATTCCAACCTAGAACAGGTCTGTTCCCACCAGGACAAAAAAATGATGAAATTAAAACTGTGACAGCTCAATGCCAGAGCACGGGCTTTTGCATGCAGAAGGTGCCGGGTTCAATCATACACATAGGAGGCTGCCTTATTTGAAATCAGTCTATTGGCGCATCTGGCTCAGTATTTCTATAGAGACTGGCAATGGCAATCTGGGATTTCAGAGATGGAGTTTTTCCCATGAGGCCTACCTGGAGACGCTAGAAATTGAACTTGTGGGCCTCCTGTGTGCAAAGCAGGTCTGCTCTACCATGGAGCTACAACACTTCTCTGACATCTTCAGTTAAAAGGATCAGGTAGCAGGTGAAGATAAATATCATGCCAAACCATTTGCAATCAGAGTAGACCAGAGTTTCCCAAACTTGGGTCGCCAGCTGCTTTGGACAGCTCCCATCATCCCTTGCTAGCAGGAGCAGTGGTCAGGGATGGTGGGAACTGCAATCCAAAAACAGCTGGAGACCCAAGGAAGCCCTGGAGTGGACCATACTGAGCTAGACAGGCAATAATCTGGCCTGATACAAAACAGCTTCTGACATCTCCCTGCTTGTGATCTTTTAGTTTTCTTCTCACCTGCATTTTATTTCAGCCTACTGGATCCCTCTTCAGTTTCCCATGACCCTCATCAGTTCCTCAACTGGATCTAGCACGCACCTGCCCTGAATGTTTGCAGAGAGCTGTTGCTGAGCCAGGAGCGCCACAGGTCTGCAGTTACATCGTAGATCCTGTTCTCCTTAGCTGGAAATTGATTTTTGGGGTGGAAGTCATGGTTGCCCATTGCAGGATAGACCTGAGTTTCTGGAAGGAATACAAGAAAACAACAGTGCAGTGGGTTTAGAGGCAGAGGCAGAGAAGAGTTTGTGCATCCAAACAGGCTGGAGGTGACTGCAGAACAAACAACTCAATGCTGGCACTATCTGGAACCTGCTTTGTTGTCGCTTACAACAATTAACATTACAACATTGTCCTAAAATCATAATGCCAGGCAGAATGCAACAGAGGCAAACACTCTATCTACTTGATTCAGCTGGCAAATGGCAGCTTGTGTGAGGGCTGCCAAACCAGCATATCAAGCCATGGTTTGAAGCTGGCTTACAAATCACAGTTTGGGCCAACCGTGGTTTGCAGATCTGTCTGAATTCATGGTTAAGGACCATTAAGAGCACCATGGACACTGGACTGCATTTATGGACTTCTGAAGCAGGGCGCTGAGCAGATGGAAGAAGAAAGCAGGCAAGCAGCTCTGAGTCTGCAGGCTCAGACCACAACATGGGTTCATAACAATGGTTAGCACAAACCATGGTTTAGCATGACGATTCAACTGAGCCACAGCTATGCTACAGGGAGTGAGGAAAGAGTACAGCAAGAAAGGCTTACTAAATCCTGCTTGTCACTCCAATGTGGGAAGAAATTAATGGGAACAAGCTGGGATCTAAATATCATTATGTAAAACAGGGGTGGGTAAGGAGGAGCCCTAGGGCTGCAGGTGATCCTTGACTTACTCTGGTGCAAGTGATAAGATGAAAAATGGGAGGGGAAGGAAGTGTCAGAAAGAGAAAGAAGAGGGTGGCTTGACTCACTTTTGGCTCTGCCAACCTGCAACAGATTACCTACAAGGGAATTGCAGGCCACTACAGAAAAAACGCAGGTGGGACGCAGGTGGCGCTGTGGGTTAAACCACAGAGCCTAGGACTTGCCAATCAGAAGGTCGGCGGTTCGAATCCCTGCGACTGGGTGAGCTCCTGTTGCTCGGTCCCAGCTCCTGCCAACCTAGCAGTTCGAAAGCACATCAAAGTGCAAGTAGATAAATAGGTACCGCTCCGGTGGGAAGGTAAACGGCGTTTCCGTGTGCTGCTCTGGTTCAGCAGAAGCGGCTTAGTCATACTGGCCACATGACCCGGAAGCTGTACGCCGGCTCCCTCGGCCAATAAAGCGAGATGAGTGCGACAGCCCCAGAGTCGGTCACAACTGGACCTAATGGTCAAGGGGCCCTTTACCTTTACAGAAAAAATGCCCCCCCCCGTAAAATAACTACCTGGATCATAGAATCATTTGGTGTTGAATTTATTGATTTTACTAATACAGAATATACACAGCTCTACCTACACTTATGGGGTCAGCCCTGCCTGTTCTTGACACTCTTCAAGGAACTACATTCCACAGTTTGGCTCCGTTGTTGAAACATGTAGGAGACTGAAGACATTCGCCAGCCTTAAATCTTCCTTCCTGCAATTCAAAACCCATTGCTTCTGTTTCTGGATTATTATTTTTTTGGCACAGCCTTCTTACTGCCCAATTGTTCTGGCATGCCCTACCTGGAAATACATGTTTGATCAGGTTGGTTAGGTTTTCAATTATCTCCAGCACAGTATCTTCACCCAGTTTCTCATCAGCTACATGAGGAGTGTCGTCTCTGGAAAACAGCACAAAGGCTATTTGGTTTGAGGACAGAGATACTGGGAAAAGTCAAGTCCCTGGATAGATGTTGAGGAGTTAACAAATTAAGAACATAAGAGGAACCAAAAGGCCCATCTGGTCCAACATTATTTTTGTAATTTATTTTGTATATTCTGTTGCCAAACAGATGCCTACAGGAAACCCATAAGCAGGTAATGAGGGCAATAACCCCCTTCCACTCATAGGCCCCAGCAGCTGGTATTACATCTGAAAGGGCAAAGGATCTCCACACCTGGCTTATACAAAGGTTGGCCAAACTGAGTGGGCAATGAAGTGGCAAAGAAGAAAGTCACATTTGTTTTGTTTACGACAAAAAACAACAACGCACAAGTGCTTCCTTACCCAGTCCAGAGAATGAAGTCTGGGTTCGGGAGGACCTGCTTCATAGCATAAACAGAAGAGTTGACAAGAATCCATGGAGCATCACACAAGTAATTTCCCCAAGCCCCTGGATTGGCCACCGGTTGTGCGCCAGCAGACGGGCACACCTTCAAGGGGTCTGGGCTCACTTTGTATTGTGGGTCCAGATGAAGGTCTGTGATGTGCCAAAAATAACCTGCTAAGGACAAATGGATTTTTTTAAAAAAGGAATCTAAGAGCCCTGCAAGATCACGTCAGTGGCCCCTCTAGTCCAGCATCTTGTTCTCATGGGGCCACCAAGTACCTGTGGGACCTGAGAGCAACAGCCGAACCCTTGCACCATGGTTTCCAGAAACTGGTATTCAGGAGCCTACTGCCTCCAACAGTGGAGGCAGAATATTGTCACCAGGATTGGTAGCGAGCCATTGGACTCAGCTACACTTGTCAATTATATCGTTATAACCGTGTTATAAACATGTGGCACCAGATGGCACTGTAGAGCAGCTATCCATTGCCAATAGGATTTTGCATTGAGAGCTCATATAGCGTTTTTTAATCAGTGTAGATCCAGCCATTGATAGCCTCATGAAATGGTTCCGCTTTTTCTTTAGGAAGTGCTTAGTGAAATCCAGAGCAGGAGTATGCACTCCTGGGCCATATAGAGCCCACAGCCAGATTTCATCCAGCCCACTAGATCCTTCCCCTCCCCACCAGCCGTTCTGGGGAGGGGGAGGAGCTTTTGTGCTGTGCAAGGCGCACAGTTGTAGCTCCTTCCTCTGCAAGAAGATCTGCTAAAAGAAGACCAAAGTACAGGCTGAGCTCCCTGACAGAGGGCAAACTATTATTATTTATCAATTCCTATATCTTGCCATGATAGGCTTCTAAATGTTTTTAAAAGCCCCATTACACATGCATTAAAACATAAACACCCATAATTAAAATACGCAATAAACCAATCCCTTAATAAAACAACACAGCAATTTAAAAAACCCAAAACCTAGCTGCTACACCAGGTGTGTGGGACCTGTCGCCCTTCTAGTTCTGTTAGGGATCCAGTGCCCATCAACTTTGGCTACAATAAATTATCTGCATTTTAATGCAATTTTCTCTTAATCTACACAGCGTTGATTCATATACAGATTTCTGCAAGCAATTTCCCCCAAATTAATACATTTTTGTAAGCTTTTTTCATGTATGCATTTGAATACACACATTCTCCTAACAGATGCATTTTTATGCAGCATACACAATCGGGTTGGAGAACTGCA
Source organism: Podarcis liolepis (assembly GCF_965112155.1). Taxonomy (NCBI): domain Eukaryota; kingdom Metazoa; phylum Chordata; class Lepidosauria; order Squamata; family Lacertidae; genus Podarcis; species Podarcis liolepis. The sequence goes on along the minus strand of NC_139561.1, from coordinate 72,557,811 downwards.
TTGTAAAATTCAGATGCGCATGAATTTCAAAAGATAATTGTGTCTCACTTCACTTGTGGGTTTGAGGTAGTAGGAATTGGGCAATTTCTCATTAAAATGCAAACAAAACTAAATTCCACCCCCCCCCCATCCCTACATAAAACATGAGTGTGAGAGGCGCAACCTTATCTTTGTTCTCAAGTAGCCAAACCTCATAGGTTGGCTCTGTGCAACCAGGAGTTAGTGCCATGGCTGTCCAGCCTAACTGTGAAACAAGCAACCTTACCTTCTTCCTTTAACCCCCCCACGGCTGAGTTGTTTCCTCTCAAACTACCAACTTGTGCAGCCAAAAGGGTAAGTTACCTGAGGCAGCGGTTGCGGCTCTGCAGTGCATCAAGAGCAACAGGACTCCCAAAAGACCCATCTTCTGCTGCCAGCGATCCCTGGCTGAAGTTCCATGCCTGTAGTCGCAGCTCTGGGGAAAGTTAGCCGGTTCCATTTCAGGCTTGCCTCTATCAGATCTCTGACTCACAGGCGCCTTTTGCTGCTGCAGCAACTCTGCTCTGATTCAGAACTGTATCTTCCTGTTTAGCAGAGGGTTTGCAATACTTTTTTTAAAAAAAGGTGTGTGAGACTTGCAGGCTTTTACCAAAGGTGTATGCTAGGACGCTGAAGGAGGCAGCTAGCTAGCTGGAAGCCGGTCCTGCTGTCATCTTACAAAGGAACTTCCCAAAAGCGCTCAAGCTGCGTTGCTTTGGAATCTCCTACTCTGGGGCTTCAGTCGCTGAAATATATTGCTGACCCAGCAGGGCAGATTTGGCTCGCTTCTAATTTCTTGGCACAAAGGCCAGCTTGGAATGGCAGAGAGTGGAAGTTCAAGCTTTGTGGCCCTTCCTCTCTACGTCAAGAATATGCAAGTTCAGGTGAACTTTACTGGCAGGGAGGAGCCTAGGTTGCTGTTATTGTACCCGACCTATTTAATGCTTGCTTTTTATTGGGTGCACTCTTCCCACCTTGGATCACATCTATGCTTCCAGGTGTCATAAGAAAGCTGCAGAGATAGTGCAGGATAGTGCGCACCCCGGAAATGATCTCTTTCAGCTTCTGCCTTCTAGAAGAAGGTACAGGGTTATAAAGACTAGGACTAGCCGCCTGAGAAACAGTTTCTATCCGATTGTGATTTTGGTTTTAAACACAGTGTAAGCCTTAAGGTAGCCTCTATGGGAGTATATTGTATTTAATTATAGGGTATCAGAGTTTTTAGGGGGTTAACCAGGCTGGGATAGCAGGCTTGTTAGTTTTTGAATGTCTGATGTAGATTTTTTCAATTTCATTGTTCTGTATGGGACAATGACAAGAAAGATTATTGTATCGTATCGTATTCCTTACATGATTGTTATGAAGGCAACAATAAAAAGAAACAGGGTAATTAACAGAATTTGGCAAGTTTTTAAGGAGTCTATTGAAGCAGCTCCTGTACATTGGAACTCCCTGCCTCTTGATATTAGGCGGGCATCATTACGGTATTCTTCTAGACACCTGCTGAAAACTTTTCTTTTGGCAGACCCAGACAGATGAGTTGGATGCATCTGTTCCTAAATTTGTATTAGATGTTTTATTGTGTTGTATTTAGATGTTTTAATATGCTTTTAATAGCTTTTAGAAGTTTTAAAGAGCTTGCAGGTGTTAAAAAAAATGTGTTTATTTCGTGTGTGTGTGTGTGTGTGTGTGTAAGTGTAATTACAGAACTGTTTTCTGTCCTGGGCTCCTTTTGGGAAGCAGGGTGGGATATAAATTTAATAAATAAAAATATATAATATCCAAAAAAGCAGCGTGGGAGACATTTCATTCTCTCAGGACACTCCACCAGTGGCGATTCTGGAACAAAGGAATTCCTAAAGGAGGCTGCAAAGTGAAGCTACTGAATCAGGAGGCTCGATGGATGTGTGGACTGAACCTAGACAAAGGAGTTTCAGCACTTCATAGGTGTTACTTAGTTTGTCAACATCAGGAGGACCTCTAAGTAAGCCATTAACTATGTAATGATCACTATCTGTGCTTTCCTGAATTTTATTTCCCTCAGAACTCGCTGAGCTGTATTGCTAAGTCCTACTCACGAGTAGATCTATTGAAATGAACGGGCTTAAGCTAGCCATGTTGATTGATTTCAGTGGGTCGGCACTGAATAGGACAAACCCTGGAGACAGAGAGCCTACTGATTACAATTCCACCTCATGCATCTGATGAGGTGGACTGTAGTAGCCCACAAAAGCCCATGCCATAGTAGATTTTGTTAATTTTTCAAGTGGCACAAGACTCTATACAATGATTTCATATCCCCACTTGCTTGCCAAACGTTAACCGTAGTATCTAGGTGTGCAATGCGATGGAAACCTATAACTAATAGCTGAATCCTGGCTTGTTCGAATGGAGAAGCAGAAGTGCTCCAAGGAACTCTACTCACATGCATTCCTTGAGTCATGAAGCCTCGAATCAACTATGCCGGACCAGTCCAAATCCAGTCGCAGGGTGGAGTGCAGTTGTGCAAATGCAACTTTCTAACTCCCACCCACCCTTACATTGAAATTTGTGGTCAGTAATTAATAAGCAATGGTCTACTCTGAAGGCATATGATGGACCTGCCTTTCTGAAACGCTGTAGGCTTTGCATATTGCTTTAGCGTGCGCATAAGAGGCAGCCACCGATTTGGACAGCTTTAGCCCGCCGCCATCGAAAGCCCGACCAGCCAGCCTTGGCGTTCGCACGAGTACCTAGAGCGTCGCGCTTCTCTGCAAGACCCTTTCCTCTATACTCCCGGGGCTTCGCGCGCGGCGCGTCAACAGGACCCGCCCCTCCCACGAGTACCTCCCCTTTGCCTTTCCTCGATTGGCCCGCTCGGGTGGGCTGACCTATCCTGAGCGCTCGTTTGGCGCGCTCGGGATGGGGCGGCGCGAGAGAGGAAGAGCCTGGTGAGGAAGAAGGAGAAGAGCTCGTGGCGCCGCTTTCCCGCAACGGTCCCTCTCTCGGCGCGCGCTACTCCTCCTCCTCCTTTTCGCGGCATGTGGCTCGGCGGTGCCGGTGAGCGGCTGCGCGCGGTGCCCGTGCTCGTGGGGACCCGCCGTTCCGTGAAGGTGGCTGGCCAGGGAACGCCGCGGAGCCTCTTCCCCGGGGTGGGGGTGGGGGTTTCGGGCTCCCCCTCCTCCCTCGGGCCCCGCTTCTCCAAGCCCAGAGTTTGGGAGTCAATCCAAGTCTCCTCGACGTGCCTCGCCTCAGGCCTGCAAAACCCCGGCGAGGGAGGGGGGCACGGGAGCAGGCAGGATTTACGTGGGGGGAGGGGCAGAACCTCATTGAGTTATTTTTTTAAAAAATGATTTAGGGCCTGTCCTCCCCCCTTGGCTACGTCCATAGAAGGGGGGGGGGCAGTTTTGGGGCGGCACTCCTGAGCCACGGCTGGCTACTATGTGTAAACTAGGCAGCGTCCCCACATTTTAGGAAGCCTCTTCCCTCCCCCCACAAGCAAAAAACAACCATTTGTGCAGCAGCTTCGCGCCTCCTTTATGCAACCAGCCAGCCTACGTCTTCTTTGTATTTAACATTGCATTGCATTCATTTCATTATTAATATTAATTGCATTATTAATCCTATAAGGAAAAAGCTGTTAAACGTTGAGCAGCACAGATAACTAGTGATACTGAGTCACAAGGTTGCTGGAGGAACTAAGACTCTTTTATTGGGGAAGTCATTTAACAAAATAGGAAGAGTGGAAAGGTACACAGATATTGGCACAGAAGCACGTGCATTGGGGTAAGAGATTCAACACGGCTCGACCGAGTTGCCAAGGGGCTGCTTAAAGCAACCAGAAGTAGCTTTCGTTCCATTCTGAGTTCATTTGGCTATGCAGGGCTGCCCTAACCACTAGGCGGGGTTGCTAGGTTCACGCCCAGAGAAAGCACCAATGCGTGTCCTGCATTACAGAGAGCAGTGGTGGGGGCTGTACTGTTGGAGAAGCTGGCCACTGACACTGCTGCAGCAGCATGCTTAGTGCTGGTATGGTGGGGCCAAAGGGGCCTTTTCGTTTCTGGTGGCGGCAACTGGGTGGCTACGCCTGCAAGGAAGGGAGATAGCTTTGGGGGAAGGCTTTGCTGTGCAGAAGGTCCCACATTCAGCTTCCAAGGTAGGGCTGGGAGAGGTCCTCTGCCTTGAAACCCGGGATAGCTGCTGCTACCAGTCAGTGTGGACTGTACTGAGTTAGGAGTATGGTGGAGTCTCATTCTTTGGAGGTCTTTAAGCAGAGGCTTGACAACCATATGTCAGGAGTGCTCTGATGGTGTTTCCTGCTTGGCAGGGGGTTGGACTCGATGGCCCTTGTGGTCTCTTCCAACTCTATGATCCTATGATTCTAGGTGGCTTAATGCCATGACTCTGGATGAGGACTCCTCCTCGGTTGCCCTCTTCCATACACTTCTGAGGCTTCAGTTCCAGCACCTGATGGCTTGGCTTTGCCAGGCAAAGTTGGGGGAGGTGGGGAAGATAATAAACCACCCAGTCACCACCCCATGTCACAGTAGGATTCTCATCATCACTTGAATGAAATTGTATGGACTCTCCTTCCTTGGAGGTTTTTAAGCAGAGGTTGGATGGCCATCTGTCATGGATGCTTTAGCTAAGATTCCAGCATTGCAGAGGCTTGCACTAGATGAGCCTTGGGTCCCTTCCACCTCTATGATTTTATTGAATTTTAATGAATTGGCGAGGTGGAGGTAAAAGGTGTATCAAAGTGGGAAGAGGGCAGCTCTGTGTGTAAAACATCAGTGTGGAAGAGAATGTTGCGGGTGATCCTCAAAGACAGAGGTGTGGGTTAAAATGACTGGTGGGCCGTGCCTTCAACTCTTTCCCTTCTGCTCAGGTGTTTTGTCACCTGCCTCTGGCCATGCAGCTTAGCTTAACTTTGCATATGAACCAGTGCTGCTTTGTTTATGAGTAATAAGCCAAGAACAAACCTTAGCTTCCACTTACGGTTTGTGGAAAGAAAACTGGGTGCTGGTTCACATGTAATGTGAAGCCAAGTTTTGCGAGTAAGCTGTGGTTTATTTCTGACCATGGCTTATTGCTATCAGTGAACCAGGACAGTGTGATGGGCTTCTTTGGGGTTTCTTGGCAGCTGCAACTAATGGCTTCTAGGATCCTTGTGTCTATCAACTCTCTCTAAAGTGTTCTGTAACTTCTTCTATAGATTTTGCTCCATTCACTTGGATGACTTTTGCTCTTTTTAAGTTCAGTGACCTAACAGTGTGAAAATAGCTTTGCAACTTATTTTTATTCTGATCTCATTCCCAGGTGGCTATGACAGTAGTTATGGTGGTAGTGGATATACACAATCACCTGGAGGGTTTGCATCACCTTCAGCAACCCAAGGCGAAAGAAAATCGGTACGTAACTTGCCTGTAACAAGTGAGGACTGTTACACTTCTGAAATTTTTTTATTATTATTTGCTTCCCTTCTGAAAGAGTTGTCGTATTGGTTTCATAGAATGAAATGCACTTTGTTACAGAAATAATGTTTGGATCTTAAGGATTATTTGCAAAAATATTATAAGTTGTTTGAATGTTAAGATTGTGCACGATTAGGAAACGTCACGCTTCTGCAACCTATTTAAGCAAATGATAAAGTAAGTTCAGATTAAAAAGAAAAGGAAACAAATTTGAAACAATATATTATGTTTATTGTGAAGGTAGTAAAAGTAAACTACAAACTTTTGAAATTGGTAACATAATAAATTCAAAGATATAATAAGTGGTGAAACAAGGTAACAAATTGCTGATCAGGTTAGAACAAGGAATGCAATGTTGGGAAGATGTGGGGAGGTCCAAAAGAAAGTAAATTTATGAAAGATGATGTGTAACATATTCAATTTTTTTTTCTCTTCTTATTTTTTTATATATATATATAAAAAAAAATGTTTCTTGCATGTTGCTATGTAAATTAACTTGTGAACCTATGAAAAGAAACGCAATAAAAAAATTTAAAAAAAAAAAAGAAATAATGTTTGGATCACAACTGTTCCCCTCATCTGAGGACAGAGCTGAATTTGCTGCTGCTAGGCTAACCTGTTGCCCTTGGGTGTAGTGGTGCAGACATTGTTCCATCACCACTGTAGAAGTAAGAGTCAATTGCTAGTCTGATTGGTGTCTATATTTGGAATGGGCTAGGGCACTATCTTGTTCTTTGCCTCGGGCAGCAAAATGTATTGTGTGGGCCAGTTGTGCTGCACTGGTCCTCATGACTCATTAGCATGTTCATTTTATGTGCAGCTTCTAATAGTTGGCTTCTTGGTGTATAACAGCTATAATAGCACCACAAAAATGTTGGGATACTGCCAGGGAGATAAAGTCCATCATGGCCCCCAAGCCTGCTGCCGGACGATCCATCGACCTCCTGTAGTCACGCAGTATGAGCTATTAGCGACACGAGTTTCCTGGAAATACCTTGCCACATTCCAGGGCTCGTGCACACTCTTATCAGCAGATAATGCACAACCAGAAGTCGCACTCAGGAGAGCATTATTTACAAGCTTTTATTCAGCGTTGATCAGAACAAAGAAAAGACATGACTGTTCTGCGTCAGTGTCTTCGACAGAGAGAGAAACGAAAGCAATAGCAACATAAACATCCTGTGAACAGGAAATACGCAGGCTGTGACACAAACATCCTGCTCCCTTTTAAGGTGGAACGGAAATATCCCAACAAAAAATCCCATTCTCTCAAAGCTAGAAATTGAAATTTTAACATTTAAACTTGATAATGGCAGTCTTAATTTATGTGGAAAGAGGTAAACTGTGATTTCTATTGGTGGCAGTTTATCTATGGATCATATTTTAGGAATTTTTTGCAGGCTTTGTAGTTTGTTATGCATTCATTTTAATTGTTTGCAGTGATCCATAGCAGTATGATGATAATTAATTAGAACACTTTTACTGCTCTTGCTTATTTTTATAAAAGTTTCTCATTTCTTCCTCTAAGCATTCTTGCTGTTCTGTGTATATATATATTTTCAAGCTGCAACAAAACTTGTTAATTGAACTCTGCAATATATATTTTTCTTTTCAAAGAGCAAGTTCCTGAAGATGAAAATTTTAAAATATTGTCTTTGCAGAGGTCAAGATCACAAAATATTGTTCCATGTACAGTGTCCCAGTTACTTTCTGCTGAACAGGTAGATGATGCTTTCAGGGTCCGAGATGTTGAGCTTTCACAGGTAAGCTGGCCAGCCATACTGCTGTATATTGTTCTGGGATTAAGGAAATCTGTCATGTGCCACCTGGATTGTTTTACTAAAGTACTCCTCAGAATTTCCCTACCTGCTTCCTTAAATCGAGCATTCTTCTCAATCATGAGACATCTCTGCTGGTTGTGGCAAACTATTATTCATTTGGGGTGGATAGATTTGTGGGCATTAGTTAATAATATATAGAATGTTACATTATTTAACTAAATGCCCTTGAGATAGTTTCTAAGCTCGTGATACAACTTGAAGCTAGAGGTTGTGTCAGTAAGAAATGTCATCTGTTTCTCTGTGCAGGTCATTGTTGTTGGCATAATCAGGCAAGCAGAAAAAGCACCAACAAACATTCTCTACAAAGTGGATGACATGACCGCAGCCCCGATGGATGTCAGGCAGTGGGTCGATGCAGATGTAAATATCAGTTTGTCTAAACTAAGAGAGCTAGCATAATGTTATAGTTAGAGTTCCCGACTAGAACTGGGGAGACTTGGTGGTAGGAGACTTGCCTGGCATCTTACCTTTCCCTCCTTTTCCTGTGCAGCAGAAGTAGAATACATAATTTAAAATAGGTAAATAGTTCAAATTTGCTTGATTGAATTCTTCATGCAAGTTGCATAGAATTTAACTTCATTTGGTGCAGAATTTTTTTAATTTGGCCTAGTGTCTGTCCAGTCCCTGCCCATGATTGTTCCACAGGTTTGTGATCAGGCAATGATGCATTCTTGCTTGTACCCATTGCAGCAGAAAAACTTGTAGGGAAGCAGTCATAAAAACAAGAGGAGCCCTTCTGATTGGACTATGCAAACTACTGTCATCTCTCTAACTGTGCCATAATTATGGAAAAGTGAGAAATTGTGTTTTGAATGGCTTTACCCATACTGTTATATGTATTCTATATATAAACACTTTTCTCAAGTTTGATTACCAAATTGCTGGTAAAGGCCAAGAAACCACTATCCTATTCTCAATTTTATTATACAGGAGGCAGGTAGTGAGAATGTTGTGGTGCCTCCTGGAACATATGTGAAAGTTCTAGGCCATCTGCGATCTTTCCAGGTAAGAAGACAAGATTATCCATTACTAATATTACTCTTCCCTCCCACACACAAAAAGGACTAAGCCTTGCTATACAGAGTCCTGTTCATTTTTTGTGTGACTATTAATTACTCAAGTAGGAAGGATCTGTGCTCCTGTGAAATCAGTCCTTGATACTTAATTTGAAATGTGTTCCTCCTCTGTTGGGAATTGGATTGTATTTAGTTTATTAGTATATACTCTCTAGCTTCACTGAGATGGAAAACGTGCTTCCAAGCCTAATATACCCCTCCCCATTTTATTCACCACTATATAAAATATAGTGTCAGAACAAGTGGATTTGGCATATGTGAAAACAATATTCCCTCTAGAGAGAGAATATGATTTGTCAACTTCTGGTGTACCAAATTCATTATAATTCTTTGAAAATGTTGATTAGGAGTGGTTCATTTACCAGTGTATTCTTGGATGCAGAAGACTCTTTAAGATGTGGGGCTTGTCCTCCACAAACGCTGAAAATTTGAGCTTTGGCTTTAAAAGGGAGAGTGAAAGTTTCTTAAGATCATGAACATAATTAGGAAAATGCACTCAACCATTGTTTTAAGATGCCACTAAAATTAGCAGGGAGCACATTTACATTTTTTTAAAAAGTTTGTTTCCCCCTATCACTAATGTAAAAAGTTTAGAAGCTAACATTTTATCTGTAAGTTGCCTTGAGTCCCTGCCAGGAAAAAGGCAGGGTATAAATAAATATATAATAGTAATACCTGGGCAATAACTGTTCAATGAGATGTCATTTGTTTCCTTTATCACAGAACAAGAAGAGCCTGGTTGCATTCAAGATCCTGCCGCTTGAAGATATGAACGAATTTACCACGCACCTGCTTGAAGTCGTAAATGCCCATATGATCCTCAGAAAAGGCAATATGGTACATGTAGAAACGAGGCGCACACTAACCTTTCCATGGAGGGCAAACAACTTTGAAACATTTGATTGAGCAGCACAGAAAGTGTTAGCAAGCAGGAGGTTTGCACTAGCACAGCCAGAGGGGCCTTGGGTCTTTTTCAGTGGCACAGACAACCTCCCAACAACCCTATCTTTTAGAATCTTGTAGTTGCCTTTCAAATGTTTTCCCCCAGTTCTAAAACTTCTAATTTCACACCTGTAGTATTATATAATAACCAAAGTTGGTGGTTGTTCCTTTCCCATGTATCTTAGCCCATGTCAATGAAGATGCCGCAACCAGTTGGTTTGATGGGGATGGGCAACACGTCAAGCTATGGAGGAAATGGCGCCTTGCCAGTGAGTGGGCTCACAGCACACCAAACTCAGGTATGCATAAGGATGACAGGACAATTCTGGGCAGCGTGTCAGATTTCTTGTATCTCGGTCTTCCAGTGACTGCTTTGTCCGAGGTCTTGGGATCTGGGTCACTTTTGTTGCCTTTTCTAATGAGAATAAAAACTCCTGGCTTCGAACTCATTGCTTTCAGCCCCTATATCTGCAGAGACAGCAGTCTGACTGCCTCTTCTGAGTTTCTGTCATGCACACAATTTATTGTACTTTGGGAATTTGCCATACAGTCTAGTCATAAATGCAGTGGGTGATAACCAATTCTAGTCATGCTAAGACTAGCCCTTTCAGTGGGTCTACTCATGAGTAAGACTAACATTAGATATCAAGCAACATAAAACACTAAAGCAGCCTTCTAGGAGTGACATTTGGCTGTTTACAAAGTGGGGAACTTCCCTGATTGGCAAAAACAAAACCCTAAGAATGAACTGAATTGCAACAGAGGAGATTCACATAAGCTAGGGCCTTGCTGCTTCTTTTTCATGTAAACATTGCTTAAGGTAGAGTAAAAACACTTCTTGCTGTGTTCTTCCCCTGAGATCAAGTACAGAAAGCTGCATATGAATTATTAATTCTGTCAAAATGCCCCAATTACTTTTGCAAAATTATTGTTAAAAATACATATTATTTCCAACACTTTATTTTTTATCGTATCTATTTTGTCTTTTTGTTAATAATCAAGGCAGCTAAATAAAAAATGAATATGATCAGCTAAAATGTTATAATTTGATGGGACAGTGACAAACACACAGTAATAGTATGAAATACCAAACCATCCATCATAGTATAAAAAGAAGAATATCAGAATAAAATCCTGTTTGGATCATAGCTTGCTAAAGACCTTCCTGAACAGGAAGGCCTTGAATTGTTCTCTAAAAATGTGCAAGTAGTAGTTGTCAGTAGTAGTTTAACCTCTTTATTATCAGTTAAAGTTAGTATATTATTCCACTGCTGAAAGTTGATTTGCTTTTGCTACACCTCTGTTTAGAATTTCAGCAGTTATGTTCATCATGACAACAGGAGGAATAACATTCTTTCTTAAAATTGTGATGTGCATTGAACGTATTTCTTAAAGCAGATCGAATATTAGTCTTGGAAGTCTATACTGCACTGCTATTTGTGTTTGGGTAACAGTGTTTTATTTCTTTCTGTTCAAGATTCTGAATTTGATTAAAAGCTCCACATCTGCTGAGGGGATAAGTCTTCAGGATCTGCAGTCCCAGTTGCGCAGTATTAATCTGCCAACACTGAAGTACGTATATATAGGCAGCCTAGGCTTTTGAAAGGAGAACTTACCCAGTGTTTATCTCAATTTTCCAATTGGATCTTTTATTTCTTGTTCTCTTTTCCAGGAAAGCTGTTGAATTTCTTAGCAGCGAGGGACATATCTATTCCACTATTGATGATGAACACTTTAAATCTACAGATGCCGATTAATGCTTTGTTTAGATATAATACCTTGGTCTAGTAAACTGTTAGACCAAGATCATCATATCTGAACTGAGCTGAAGTGTCCTTTGAATTTGACTGTTATGGAATAAGTGGTTTCTGGCCAGATCAACCATCAGATGATAATGCAGAAGTGACAACAAGCTGTACATTTATAGAAGGTAGTATCTTTATCTGTTGATGGTGAACTTACTATTCTGGATAGACATAAGTAGTGCACAAATTTATAATAGTATTAAGGATACACAAGCAAGTGTATGTATTTCAGAAGAGAAAAATGGGCTTGATGGGAAGAACATACAAACTTATAAGTCTTTGATCGTGTTATATTTTGGAAGTGATCACTCCACCCAGCTGTGACCCTTGACTGGTTGCCATGGTTTGGAAATGGCATGTCAGACTTCTCTATAGGTAGAAGAAAAATGCTTAGAGTTATATTTTTTTTAATTCTGAACACGTCTGTTCCCCACTGCACTTTGAATGCCAAGTAGCCTTTTTTCAAGAAATATTTCCTATCTCAATAAAGCTATTTTTATTTTGCATCAGTGTTTCTTTGTCTTTTGTTGAGAATAGTTGATCATGCAATTACTATATATAGGTAACGCAAGGGTGGGGAACTTCTCGGTCTGGGGGACTCTGGAATCTAGCGTGGCATATATATTTTACTGCAGTACTGATAAGACCTAAAAGCTAGGCTTTTTTTAGTGTGGCATAAAAAGTAGTTCAGTGACATTAAAAAAGAAAGTCAGTCAAGCCTCAAAATTTAACCACCACTTGCATTTTAGTTACGCTAAAATAGACCGTTGTCAATACACAATGCAAATGCAACTGTGCAGTTTTGAAATAGGCAAAAGTCTTCTGTTGAAACCCTTAACATATTTGTGTTCCCAATACACTGGTAAAAAACAGCTGCATTTGAATTGCAGACCCATATCATTTTATGCTTTAGCACTTTTTTTTTAATGGTAGCTCTTAGGCCCCAGAAATATGTCATCTGCAAGGGAGTCTGGCAGCCCAGATAGGAGGGACCCCTTATAGTTTCTATGTACTGCATTGTGTTTGGCATGGTTGCTTTTTGCCTAAGGTTACCACATTTTTTCCCCGATGAATCTGGGGACTCTTTCCAACTTTAATGGATTTTGTATGGGGACTGATCGGTAAATCTGGGGACTGTCCCCGGGAAATGGGGACATCTGGTAACCTTATTCTAGCCTAACTTCTAGCCTCATTTTACTGTAAGGGTGGGGACAGGCGACAGTACTCTTAAAAACCCTCTTTGTTGCCAAAGCTAAGTCTCTTGAAACAAGGAGATTGCAGTTTCTTCACCCTGGGTGGTCTTTGGTAATGTTGATTCCTTGCAGTGCTGGTGACTTATTTTGGAACCAGACTTCCTTTAGGTAAAGCATAAGGACACATGTGAGGCTCTAAAGACCACATTTCATACGTTGTGCTTTCTTCAGAATGGAGAAAGTGGTCATAGTCTGCCAGTTTGGGGCTTGGAAGTTATAATTACAGTCGCACACAGTCTCTCCTGGCACTGGGCTCAAAAGCAAGGCTGCTGCTGGGCAAAAATAATGGGAAAAGAACGAGCAGCTTGTTATGCTGGCCTAGGGATGGACAAATCTGTTTCTGGTGTAATTTCACAAGTGTTCTTTCGCAAGTCCATTCTTAACCCATTTCTACATCAACCTCTGAACACGAATGCATACGAAAGCTCATACTAATAACAAACTTAGTTGGTCTCTGAGGTGCTACTGGAAGGATTTTTTAAATTTTGTTTCGACTATGGCAGACCAACACGGCTACCTACCTGTAACTAGAACCTCTGAACATGGTTATCTGAATATGTATTTGAGCTCAGGGTCCATAAATTCAGTGAAGTGTGCAGTATGACATTCTGATTGGTGTATTAGTCCAGGAAGTGTAAAGTTGATCTGTTTGCTTAAAAATACAGAATTCCCCTCATTCCTGAACTGGCTCTGACCATGGAAGTGGGGAACGAAAGACCTAGCCTAGCACTGGTATCTCAGTGTTTAATAACAGCTCTTTGCAGTTTGGAAGTCATTTCATAAACCTCCTTAACTTCTTCATAGTCATGATCCGAATCATCACTGAAAGCTGTGCCTGAAAAATAATTCATGTAAAATATTTATTATATCCCACTATGGTACTTTCGCATTCTGAAAGGTAGCATAAAATAATAATAATAATAATAATACACCAAATCAAGCAACAATTTACTGAAGGCAGCAAAAGAAAATGTAAAAAAGTCATTGCAGGGCAATTTATTCTATATCCTCAAGTGTTCTGCATTAACTGCACATTGACCTGCTTTGTAGGATTGTTTGATGAGTCAGGTGAGATTTTCACAAAAGAAGGAACCACTGTAGAAATGGCTGTGTCTTGCCTAGTCTAGCTAGTTGGCAATTCAGACAGGAAATATAACACAGGACCTTGGATCATGATTTAAAGAGCATAGCTGTCAACCTTCCCTTTTTTGCGGGAAATTCCCTTATTTCAGTGCCATTCCCACTGCTATCCCAGATTGTTAGATATCCCGTAGACTCCCCGGGACAGGTGAGGCTGCTGATCCCTTATTTTCAAATCTGAATGTTGACAGCGATGTTTAAAGAGGCATATAAGGATCACTTGCCATATGAGCCTAAAAAAATGAGTTTGACACCTGTACACCCAGCATGAACTTAAGCCTTCAGATTCCTGCAGCAGGAACTTCACTCACTATTCCCCACAAGCAGCCCTGGTCAGCATAAATAGGTAAATTATTTTATAACACTGAGGCAGGTGAAGAAGGATAATGTTGCCTCAGCAAGAATGTGAAGCCAGGTCTCAGGCTATGTCCAGTACTCTACCATCAATACACCGAAGGGAGTCATGCAATTAATACAAATCATTTTTATCTACAGTGGTGCCCCGCAAGACGGAAAACCCGCTAGACGAAAGGGGTTTCCGTTTTGGAGGTGCTTCGCAAAACGAATTTCCTATGGGCTTGCTTCGCAAGACGAAAATGTATTGAGAGTTCCGGCGGGGTTTTTTTCCTCCCCCACCCCTTTTCCCCAAGCCGCTAAGCTGCTTATCAGCTGATCCGCTAAGCCGCTTTTCAGCTGGCCCGCTAAGCCGCTAATAGCGCTAAGCCGCTAAGCCGCTAATGGGCTTGCTTCGCAAGACGAAAAAACCGCAAGACGAAGAGACTCGCGGAACAGATTCTTTTCGTCTTGCGAGGCACCACTGTACTTATTCTGTTGTCCTAGTGTTGATATCCAGGGACTTGCAGGTGAAGACCTCAACTGTTGATTCCATTAATTTCTAAGATTCCTTGCTGCTAAACTACATTATAATTTAAAACTCCATTCTAATCTCTGATGCCCAAGGTTTCCCCTTATTGAATACAGGTGCAATTGGAACAGTTTACTTGTTAAGGTGTGTCCATCCTTTTCATAATTTCTTGGGAGTAATCTGATTTCATAGGTTCAATTTCTAAACCATTTGCATTTCTAATTGATTCAGTCTTGCAATGATATTTATCATTAAAAGTACTAGCATTCAGCCTCTTCTTGGACTTTTATCCTCATTTTCTCAACATCTGTGCTAGTCTGGCAAACTGCACCCCTGTGCTCCCAATCCATCTATTCTGACTAGGGTCTTTACGTCATCTGCTATGTGATCTTTTAACTGCAGCTAACCGGGATTGACAAGAGCATATGCTCTTTTGAGTTATGGTCCCTTTCCCACTTAGCCTGTTTGCTCCCCTTTCCAGAGAATACTGAGCTAATGATTTGGGAGATCTAGGGAGAATTTGATTGGTTTGATATGTTCAGTGCCTTCACTGTAATTCAGAGCTGGGGAACCTCAGGCCCAGGGGCCAAATGCAGCCCTCTAAGCCTTACTGTCTGGCTCTGGGCAATCTACCCAGGCCAGAGCCCTCTCTAGGCTAGCTTCATACGCCCTTGAGTGTTTTTGCTTGGCTGGAGTGTACCCTTGAACTGATAAATGACTTGCTCTCCTGGATGGAAGACAATGAGGAATGTGTGTAGAAGCTAGCTTACTCAACAAAGTATTCATTGCTCCACCCACTTATTCCTTTGGCCCTTGGGCTGAACAAGGTTCCCCACCCCTGCTGTAGTTGTTCACAAGCAAAAAGTCATTATACCTGTGGTTTGTTTCTCGGGTTTAGAACACTCCTGGAATCTTTGACGTTCGCATTCCATGGTGTACTCATTAAGATTGTTCAGGACACTCCCACTTGCGCCTGTTTGCTTAGGTCCAGAGAAGGGAAGTTTTGCAGGCTCTCTAGATGTGCTGCTTGACTTGCCAGAAGGTAACTGGTACAGGAAAACAGAACAAGTATTTTTCCCCCTGAAGGCAATTTATATCTTAAGATGCTAAGACCAGTTTAACAAACCTACTCAAAACCCAGCCCTTAACTTCTGTCTTTAAGAAGGAAACTTAATGATTGCTTCAGAAGCCAGTGGGATAAGCTAGGTAAAGGTAAAGGGACCCCTGAACATTAGGTCCAGTTGTGGCCGACTCTGGGGTTGCGGCGCTCATCTCGCTTTATTGGCTGAGGGAGCTGGCGTACAGCTTCCGGGTCATGTGGCCAGCATGACTAAGCCGCTTCTGGCAAACCAGAGCAGCACACGGAAACACCGTTTACCTTCCCGCCGGAGAGGTACCTATTTATCTACTTGCACTCTGACGTGCTTTCAAACTGCTAGGTGGGCAGGAGCAGGGACCAAGCAACGGGAGCTCACCCCGTTGCGGGGATTCAAATCACCAACCTTCTGATCGGCAAGTCCAAGGCTCTGTGAAGAAGAAGAAGAAGAGTTTGGATTTGATATCCCGCCTTTCACTCCCTTTAAGGAGTCTCAAAGCGGCTAACATTCTCCTTTCCCTTCCTCCCCCACAACAAACACTCTGTGAGGTGAGTGGGGCTGAGAGACTTCAAAGAAGTGTGACTGGCCCAAGGTCACCCAGCAGCTGCATGTGGAGGAGCGGAGACGCAAACCCGGTTCACCAGATTACGAGACTACCGCTCTTAACCACTACACCACACTGTGGTTTAATCCACAGTGCCACCCATGCCCCTGTGGGATAAGCTACTGCACAGTAAATAAGCAGAGGCTAGCAGGCTAAGAAGAATCTTTTAGCAGTGTGTTAATAGTTGAGGGCAGAGCTGGATTTTGTGGAAAGTGCCCTCCTAAAGTGCCAAAGTGGGAAGTGGGTGTCTGGCTCAGGAAGCAATGCGGTGGGGTTGAGGTAGGGCTCCTGTGTAGTTAGTTAATTTTACACTTAACTGAATGGTCTTATCAGGGGTGGATGCTTAAGATAGTATTACAGTCATACCTCATGTTATGTTTGCTTCAGGTTGCGCATTTTCAGGTTGCGTCCCACAGTGACCCGGAAGTACCGGAAAGGGTTACTTCCAGGTTTCGCCACTTGCACATGCGCAGACGCACAAAATGATGTCACGCGCATTTGCTGAAACGGCGAGTCGTGACCTGCGCATGCTCAGACGTGGGTTGCGTTCTTTTCAGGTTGCGAACGGGCCTCCAGAACGGATCCTGTTCGCAACCAGAGGTACCACTGTACTTCCTGGACTTCAAATGGCCTTACAGGGGTTGAAGTTATTACTTTGCATAACTGTTGTTGGACCATTCCTGTTTATTGTGTTGAGCCATCTACCCTGCCATCCTCTGTACTGTCAGAAAGTCTGAACGAACTTTCTGAGCGTTTACGCTCACCCCGCCGCGGGGATTCGAACCGCCGACCATACGATCGGCAAGCCCTAGGCGCTGAGGTTTTACCCACAGCGCCACCCGCGTCCATGATATCCATGCCCAATTAACAAATCAGTGGGTGGCAGGGGGCGAGCACAATTGTGATTAGATCCATGCATGCAAAGTTAGCACCTTGTGTTAGGAATTAATCATTCATTCAACTCATGCATCCAAGTCATGAAATGGGCCACCTATACAATTTTTAAAAAGCTATTCAGAAGTTGAACAAATGGAAGAGGGGAATCAAAAGGCACAACTTGTTGGGAGACATAACTAGGTTTGGAGATGGTTCTGCCCTTACATCAGTATTATTTTGTCTGCTCCTAGGGACAGCACACAATTTGGCTTTCCCAATCTTTCAATATGATGAAACTGGTTCTGAACGAGTGAGGGTTATCTTTATTCATTTTTAGTTTATGTGTACCTGTGTCGTAGCAGACACAATTTTAGAAGAAGCATTCCCAAATGAAAGAATGCCTCTTCTGAGATATCTGCAATCTATAAACTTTTAAGGCCACAAAATAGAAATAAGTATTCTTTGTTTAAAAACTTGCTGGCTTATTAAGCAGTGGCAACAAGCTGTGCTACCATAATTGTCAGAGCTGCTTGAAGATCCTAGCTCACAGAGGATCACGCTAGCCAGCGATCATTAAGTAAAAGTCTTTATTGAATTACAGTTTCCATTCTCACGCTGCTGCGCGCAACTCTACGTCTAGTAGCTAGATCGGCGAAGCTCCGTCTGAGTCTCCGCCCCGTGTGCACCAACTTAATATCCTAGCCTTGCTCCACCTTTTCCGCCTGACTGTCCTCCTCTGGGTCCCTCTACCCCCCGGGGCTTCTTCCTTCCGGGATTCTTCTGACGCTGACCCGGACCCTCCTGCCTCCTTGCGCCGGGCTTTAGGACCTGGTTCCCTTTCGGGGCTGCTTACTGCGCCGCCTTCCTCTGCATTTGAACTTGGCGCGCGCGCCCAACCTTCCACTTTCCTCTTAACCGTTTCTTCGCTCCCCGATGGAGGTGTGGCCACTCCTGACTCATGCCCTCCCTCCTGTGGTGAGCTGCCAGCGCTTCCCCCCTGGCTCCTTTCCTCTTCCCTGCTTCCTGGCGGTGACGCTGGTCCCGATTTCCAGCTGCTCCCCCCTGAGTCCCCTCTGGCTCTATCTTCCTGGGGTGACCCCCTAGACTCCCCCCTTGCCCTGGCCACTGGTGCTCCTTTCTGTGAATCCTCTGATTCACTGGAAAGACTAGGAGATCTCGGGTCGTCGTCATCACTCATCTTTTCTTCTGCCTCCTCCCCTTCGCTCTCTGTTTCCTCCCTTGCCCGTGCCTCTGCTCCTAAACCCCTGACATCCATCCCCCCCTCGAAGCCCCCCATTCCCCCCTCCCCTCCTTCCGGTGCTGGAGCTGGGGGCTGCTGTTGCAAAGGGACGAACGTCGGATATCGGTCGCTTCCCGTGGCGGGTCTCCATCTGAAGTCTCGCGGGTCTTCCTCCCTGCTCTCGTCGACAACGGTCACCTCCGCTTCCATCTCTGTGCCGCCGTGCTCGAAACCAGGGTCGTCCCCGAAAACGTCCATGTCCGTCTCTCCCTCACTTCCTCCTGGCGGTGTTGCTCGTCCTGGGCCTTCCAGCCACCGTCTGCGGAACTGCTCCTCTGGTCTATCGTCCCACCAATACGAGGGTTCTGATGCAGATCCCGAGGGTGACCCCTCCGGGGAACGGACGTCTTGTGTCGGGTCCTCGTCCGAGTCGAACCCCCGGAAAGTGCTGGCCGAAAGCGTGGGCGTGAAAAGCCAGTCGTCGAAAAAGTCTGCTGGCATAGGTCTATGGGGGAAGAGGGCATGAAACTCGTCTTTGAGGAGAGGTTCGTCCAAGGCGTAGCCCGGCACCCAGCTGTTCGCACTGGCCGGGGTGCCCTCCTTGGCGAGAAAGTATTCTACCCCCTCTTCCCCCCATCTGGAGTCCAAAATCTCCGTGACTTCGTTGATGCGCTCCTTCTGTGCCACTCCCGCGTGCCCTGTTCTGTCTCTGACCGGACTCGGCGCCGTTCCGGGTTCCTGGAACCTGTGCGGTGCCTTGTAGGGAGTGAGCACCGATCTGTGGAATACCGGATGCATTCTGGAACCCTCCGGAAGTGCCAGTCTGAACGCTACCGGGTTGACCTGCTCTTCGACTTGGTAGGGCCCCAGTTGTTTATGCCCTAGTTTCTTCTTGGCCAACGACCTGGCCGGCACTGCGTGGGCTGCTAACCAAACCCAGTCTCCCACGTGGAGCTCTTCGCCAACCCTTCTGTGCTTGTCCGCTTGTACCTTGTATGCGTGCTTGGCCAGCTCCAGGTGGCGCCTCAGCTGATCGTGGACTTCCTGCAGCTCCGACGCGAACGCATCTGCTGTCTGCGGCTCCCCCTCTCCCATTCTTTCCAGTCCCGGGAAGGTTCTGGGGTGCCTCCCGTTGTTGGCGAAGAACGGCGTGACCCCCGTGGACACGTGCTTCGTGTTGTTGTAGGCGAACTCGGCAAGCGGCAGGTAATCCACCCATGTCGCAGGCTGTTGATTTGCATAACATCTCAGGTACTGCTGCATGATGGCATTGACCCGCTCCGCTTGCCCGTTGGTCTGCGGGTGTCTCGCCGACGCCAGGTTGATCTTGACGTTCAGGAAGCCCATCAGCTTCTGCCAGAAATTCGAGATGAACTGCCGCCCCCGGTCGGACAGAATAGACCGTGGCAGACCGTGAACCTTGAACACGTGGTCTATGAACAGTTTGGCGGTTTGCTCCGCCGTGGCCACCTTAGCACACGGAATGAAATGCGCCATCTTGGAAAACAGGTCTACCACCACCAGCACTGCCGTCTTGCCCCTCGAGCTGGGCAGATCCGTGACAAAGTCCAGGGCCACCCTTTCCCAAGGTTCGACCGGAGTTTGCAGCGGTTCCAACAGTCCGGCCGGCGGTTTGTGCACTGGTTTGGCCCTCTGGCAGGTGTCACACCTCGCCACGTAGTCTGCGACCTCCCCTCTCATTCCAGGCCACCAGAAATCCCTGGCTACTAATTCCACCGTCTTCTCCTTGCCAAAGTGCCCGGCCGTGGGCGCGTCGTGCAGCTGCTGCAGCACCTTGGCGCGAAGGTCGTCTCCCGGCACGTAGATGGCCCCTTTACGGATGAGCAATCCATCTCATAGCTGGAAACCGTCGGCCGCAGCCGTGCCCCTTTGCACCTCTGCCATCTTTGCTTGCGCGAAGGAGTCATCCTGCAACGCTCGTCGCACCGCCTCCAGGTCCACGGTGGCCGCGGCGCACGCCCATACTGTTGGTGCGAAGATGTGCATGGCGGCCGCTGGCGTTGCGTCCTCCAGATACTGTGGCTTACGGGAGAGGGCGTCCGCCATGATGTTAGTGTCCCCCGGGACATACTCTATGCGGAAGTCGAAGTTCGCAAAAAACTCAGCCCAACGTATCTGCCTCTGGTTTAGGAACTGTGCCGTGCGCCAGTGCTCCAGATTCTTGTGGTCCGTGCAAACCTGCACCGTGTGCTTGGCGCCGATCAGGAAGTGCCTCCACGCTTTGAACGCTGCATGAATGGCCAGCAACTCCCTGTCCCAGATGGTGTAGTTCTGCTCGGACTTGCTGAGCTTCCTGGAGTAAAACGCTGCCGGTCGCCACACCCCCTGCTGGTCCTTTTGCAGCAGGACCGCCCCCACGGCTCTGTCCGAGGCGTCTGTCTCCACCCTCATCGGCCTGCTGGGGTTGACGTGAAGCAGCTGCTCTTCCGACGCGAAGAGACGCTTGAGTGCCTGAAAGGACTGCTCCGCCTCCTCTGTCCAAACGAACTTCTTTTTCTTGGAGCTAAGCGTGTCTGTGATGGCCGCTGTTTGCATAGCGAAGCCCTTGATAAACTTGCGATAGAAGTTCGCAAAGCCGACAAACCTCTGGACCTCCTTCCGGTTGCGTGGACTCTTCCAATCCAATACCGCGCGAACCTTGGCGCTGTCCATGGCGAGCCCCTTGTCAGACAACTTGTAGCCCAGAAAATCCACCTCCGTCACGTCAAATTGGCACTTCTCCAGCTTGGCGTAGAGCCTATGTTGCTTTAGTCTGGTCAGCACTTCCTTGACGTGTCTGTCATGCTCCTGCTGCGATTCCGAAAAGATCAGGATGTCATCTAAGAAACAGACGCACGTCTTGTAGAGAAGTCCCGCCAACACGTGATGCATGAAAGCTTGAAAAACGTGGGAGCCATTTTGCAATCCAAAGGGCATAACTCTGTATTCGTAGGTACCCAGTGGCGTGAACATGGCCGTCTTCCACTCATCTCCCTCCCGCATACGAATGAGGTTGTACGCCCCTCGCAGGTCTAACTTGGTGAACACTTTCCCCTTCCGCACCTTTGCCAGGAGGTCGTCGATTCGGGGCATGGGGAAGTCCGACGGCTTGGTCCCATTGTTTAAAATGCGATAGTCCACGACCAGTCTTTTTTGGGGCGTGTCTCGCTTTTTAACAAAGAATACTGGACTGCCCCCCGCTGCCTTGGACTCTCGGATGAAACCGCGCTCCAAATTATGATCTATGAACTGTTTGAGTTCCTGCAGCTCGTCCTCTGACATGGAATACAGTTTCCCCTTAGGCAGCGCCACCCCCGGCAGCAGGTCAATCTTGCAGTCATATGGTCTGTGAGGGGGTAGCCTGTCTGCCTCCTTCTCGCAGAAAACTTCCAAAAATTCTGCGTACTTGTGGGGAATCGCTTGCAGCGTGCCTAGCAGCAGCTGTGACTCCTCTTCCTCTCCTTCCTGCCGGGGCACGATGCAGTGTTCAGCACAAAAGGAAGAGCCGAAGATCAGCTGCCTCTGGTACCAAGCCAGCGTTGGGCTGTGCTTGTCCAGCCAACTCATTCCCAATACAATGGGCGTATCCGATAGTTGAGTGACATTGAAGCTGATGATTTCTTTGTGATTTCCAAGTCGCATCGCCATGGGCAGCGTCTGCTTCACCACTTGCCCCCCTAGCAACTCCCTGCCATCCACCGTGACAACCTGCAGGGGCAGTGTGGCCGGCAGCAACTGTATAGCGTGCTTGTCGACAAAGTCCTGCCCTATAAAGTCCGCGTTGCTGCCCGAGTCAACTGTGATGGGCACGTCAGTGGTGATTCCATTGGGCAGCTGGAGAGATGCGGTGAGCCTCACCACTGGTTTGGGCGGGAGGGGGTTCACGGGCTGTAAAACCTCTGGGGACTGCGTCACTAACACGTCTGGCTGGGCCCCAGGGCCTCTTCCTCCAGCCAGACTGCGTCGTTTCCCTGCTGTGGTCCCCCTTGCTGCGTTGCTGCAGTCACCATTGCCGAGGCTGCAGTAAGCTTGTGGAGCCTCTGGGGACACTCTTTTGCCATATGCCCTGGCTCCTCACAGACGTAACACTTCCTGTTCCCTCTAGGAGGCTTCGCTTTCACTGCTGCCGGTGCTAGGGCTCTGGTTGCTGACTGAGCCCTTGCACCTCCAACCTCCATAGGTTCGGCTCCTCCTCCTGGCGGAGGCGTGGATTGCGCCCGCGCTGCTTCTCTGGGAAGGAAGGAGGGGCCCCTGGCTGGTTCGCGCCCTCCACGCCCTTCGTCCCTGCTCCACGGACGTTCTTCCAGCCTCACCCCCACTGCCAGTGCCCTCTGAACGACCTCCTGGGTGGTTCGGGGTCTCTCCCCCCTCGCGATCTCATCTTTAATCGAGTTGTGCAGCCCCTCCCAAAAGAGGTCTCTTACAGGAGCCGAATCTCTGTCCCATTCCAGGGCACTGACCAAGGCGAAAAAGCGGGCATGATACTGCCTGACGCTGGCCCTCCCTTGTCTCAGCCCATGCACCTCCTTCCGTGCAAGATCCACGTCAATACTTGATAAAAAACACCCATCCATCGCTTTAATAAAGGCATCTGCATTCTGGAGCGCCGGATCCTTATCTCTCCATAAATTGCGTAGCCATGCTTTAGCATCCCCATGCAGATGGGACATGATGAATCCCACTCTCTCTTGCTCATCTCTAAAGTCTTTATGCAGCAGTTGCAGTGCGCACAGTACGTCGGCTCTAAAGTTGGGATACTGTTGCAGGTTCCCATCGAAGTGAGAGACCAGCCCGCCTGTCCGTCTCGCCAACCCAATTCCCTCCTGCCGGGGTGTCTGCTTTGTCAGCACGTCTAACCTGACCTGGAGATCCCTGCAGGCGGCAGCTGCCTCCTCCTCTCTCTTCCTGGATGCGAGAGCCTCGGCATTCAGTTGTGCCACTGCTTTTCTGAGTTCCTCTATCTGCTGCTCAGCCGTCATGTCGTCTGCCGTTCGTGAGCTCGCTAGTAGGCACCTGTTTCTCTCCCCTCCTCGAGGCTGTAGATGCCCACAATCGGGAGACGGAGCTTACTGTCAGAGCTGCTTGAAGATCCTAGCTCACAGAGGATCACGCTAGCCAGCGATCATTAAGTAAAAGTCTTTATTGAATTACAGTTTCCATTCTCACGCTGCTGCGCGCAACTCTACGTCTAGTAGCTAGATCGGCGAAGCTCCGTCTGAGTCTCCGCCCCGTGTGCACCAACTTAATATCCTAGCCTTGCTCCACCTTTTCCGCCTGACTGTCCTCCTCTGGGTCCCTCTACCCCCCGGGGCTTCTTCCTTCCGGGATTCTTCTGACGCTGACCCGGACCCTCCTGCCTCCTTGCGCCGGGCTTTAGGACCTGGTTCCCTTTCGGGGCTGCTTACTGAGCCGCCTTCCTCTGCATTTGAACTTGGCGCGCGCGCCCAACCTTCCACTTTCCTCTTAACCGTTTCTTCGCTCCCCGATGGAGGTGTGGCCACTCCTGACTCATGCCCTCCCTCCTGTGGTGAGCTGCCAGCGCTTCCCCCCTGGCTCCTTTCCTCTTCCCTGCTTCCTGGCGGTGACGCTGGTCCCGATTTCCAGCTGCTCCCCCCTGAGTCCCCTCTGGCTCTATCTTCCTGGGGTGCCCCCCTAGACTCCCCCCTTGCCCTGGCCACTGGTGCTCCTTTCTGTGAATCCTCTGATTCACTGGAAAGACTAGGAGATCTCGGGTCGTCGTCATCACTCATCTTTTCTTCTGCCTCCTCCCCTTCGCTCTCTGTTTCCTCCCTTGCCCGTGCCTCTGCTCCTAAACCCCTGATAATAATGATTAAGTAAATGATAATTTTAGGTTATATTTTAGTGGCCAAGTTTTAATTTATATATTTTTTAACTTGCTATATCTGTATTGTCCCTGCTACACCTAATTGCAAATTCAAATGTATCCCTATCGTGTTTTATGACTTCCTTGATACTGTGGGCTGGAACTGGTCTGTGACCGAAATAATAAATTCAATCAGTGGCACCTCTTTCATCAGTCAGTTTTTTGGAAATGCATTACAGTGGTACCTTGGTTTACGAACTTAATCCATTCCGGAAGTCCGTTCTTAAACCAAAGCGTTCTTAAACCAAGGTGTGCTTTCTCATAGCAGCAGGGGACTCAATTTACAAATGGAACACACTCAACAGGAAGCAAAACATGTTCTTATTCCAAGGTAAAGTTCACAAACCAAAACACCCACTTCCGGGTTTGCAGTGTTCTTCATCCAAGTTGTTCATAAACTAAGCTGTTCTTAAGCCAAGGTACCACTATAGTTGACTAAACGGTTCCAGTCCTAGTATTTAATGCTTTGCATGAACACATCCTGCCCCTGCTGTGTTTCTCTAATTCTCCCGCATTCCTTATTACCTTAGATGTTTCTGCTGCATTCTTCTCTCCTCCTTTGGCCTTTCTGAGGTCCGTGTTGCAGCTGGAGTCCTTTCGCTTTGGAGGTCTCGGAGGTGCTGATGCATTGCTGGGCAGTAACTTTAGCAAATGGTAATAAAAGGCCTCTGTCAACTCTTCCACCGCCGGACTGCAAGTGGGAGGGGTGGCCTTTGCTGGCCCTCCAGTGAAGAAGAGAGACATGTCCAACCACTGTGGAGGAATGTCAAAGGTGAGAGCTGGCTCCTTAGCCAGGCTGATGGTGAGAAATTGCAAGTCGATCCTGGTCTCCAGGGTCAAGACAGAGGAGCAGCCTAGAGGATCAGAGGCACAGTCAGTGCTAAGCACCTTGACCTCACAGGGCAGCTGCAGGTGCTCCACGGCCTCAGAGATGGTATATTTCCGGCTGTCACGGACATCCTCTACAAAGCCAGCTTCCAAGAACAGGGGCACATGGATTTGCTCTCTGTCCTCATCTCCATTGTCCCTGCAGCACACAAGCATGTCCATGGCTGAAGGCTTCTTGGCTCTCTCGACCCACAGCACCTCTAGCCGGTCTCCTACACTGAACAAAGGAAATTCCCCTTCGCTGCTCTCACAGTCCTTGGTGACAACAACCTGCAGCTTCTTGGCTGTGGCTAAACTGAGGGCCAGCTCCGAAGTGCAGCTAAATCTGCGTGGGCATCGGCGAAAGCGGCCTTCGTAGCTGCTGGAGAGGAGGAAGTAGCAGGTCCGGGTCTTGCCTTTGCGAGAAGAGGCCAGGACCCTCCATGCTGAGGACTTGCTGTGGATGTGAATCTGGCAGCCCTTCTGTAGGTGGGAGAACCAGTCGCTCTGGAAGACCGGCAGGCTCTCTGGGGCCTCAAGGATTTCTGCTTCCGCTGGCAGGGCTTCCTCCATTGCCAGAACCTCGCTGAGCATCAGCGGCTTAATAAAGTGGATGTGCCGCGACTCCTTGGTGACGTCGACCACCTCTATATCCAGGGTAGAGTTGATTTGCACAACGTCATTTCGAACTGGAGATATAAGCACCACATGGTCATTAAGAGCCCTGGCAAAGATTCCCACAAACAGGAACCTGACCATCAGTTGAGACATCCTGTGGAAGCTGTCTTTGGAAGTTGGGTGGAAGGCTTAAGGGAGAGAGGACTTAACATATATATATATGTGTGTGAACTCCTGGGCGTTTCCACCTGTTGCCGTCATTATCATCTAGACTCCACAGACAGCCAGTCTTGATCTCGAACCATTAATGCAGAGGTGGGAAACCTGTCTCCCTCCTGCGGGACTTCAACTGCCATCAGTTGGAGGGCCACAGTTTCCCCATCAACTGCTTTAATTCCGCCTGGCCTTTGGCTTGGAGTCAATTTTATTCCCTCCCCCTCGTTTCTTTTTTCCTTTCTCCTCCTGTGATGAGAATGCATTTTAATGTTTTAATGTTGTATTTTAATCTTGTTTTTAAGTTGTATTCATTCAACTTGCTTTTATTATTGGTTGTTAGCCGCCCTGAGCCCGGCCTTGGCTGGGGAGGGTGGGGTATAAATAATAATAATGATGATAACAATAATAATAAATTATTATTATTATTATTATTATTATTATTATTATTATTATTATTACATGATGTTTCATGCTGTCCCCCTTTGCCCAGTTTACTGTTATATTGAGTTCCTTGTTTCGCTGCTTTCTCCCCTGGCATTTATTGTCTTACCTGTGCCTCTTGTGTGTTTCAATAGTATATTAATTTTTTTAAAAGTGTGTTACTAATGTAAGGTTTTAGTCAGTTGTGAAGGGCAAAAGAAAACACAAAGAGGTAATATGTAAGTGAAGGATTGGGGGCAGGGAAGGGGAAAGAGTGGCACCAATCTGGTGCCTTCGAGGGAAAAACCAAATCCTTTTCTGGCAAGGGTGGCTTAGCAGTGCCGCAAGAAAGAAGCAAATGGCAAGAAATCAGTTCCACAATCCGGCTGCAGTGTTAACTCAGGACTGGAGAACCTGTGCAACTGGTCAGATGTTGCCGGACCACAGCTCCCATCATCTTTGACCCTTGGCCATGCTGGCTGGGGCTGATGGGAGTTGTATTCCAGCAAGATCTGGAGGGCCACAGTTTACCAACCCTGTTTTGATTTCATACTGCAGCAGCTTTCCTCCTGTACCAAATAGCAGTTTCAGGGGCAGGAGGAGCTTGGTATGGGCAAAAGCCCTTCCCTTGCACCACACAGGCTTCTATTTTAAAAGGATGAGGCATGAAAACTGGGCAGTATTCTGCCATGTGCCATGAGCGCAACAATTGCTGCTAGTGTAGTGGGACTTCCCCTCTCTTCTCCCAAATATGTTCCACTGTGTTGGGGAACCCCCAGAACAGATTTAGGGGGTATAGAAGGGGTTTCAGTTGCACAGGCAAATAATCCTTATGCTGCTCAATCATCCCCAACCTTAAAAAAATTAATCATTTCTGCAGCTTGAAGCTACTTCCGGGTAGTTGAAATACTCTATGTATTTCATGTAACAAATAATTTAAAGTATTTTTTGTAGATCTGCAAACATTGGGGTTCTCCAAGCACACTGATAACACCTCCCTTGTACAGTACATGGTTGGGGTTATTTTGGCTGTATAATCAATGACACAGTTTGAATATTGAAAAGAGAAGGAATGATATTGCTAGTGCTTTGCATTTTATTTACTACTGCCATTCAATTCAAAAGCCCAACATAAGGACAATAAATTTAAAACACATAACTGTCAATAAATATAATAAAACAGTACAGTGTTACCTTGGTTCTCAAATGCCTTGGTACTCAACTCGGAACCCAAACACTGCAGACCTGGAAGTAAGTGTTTCGGTTTGCAAACTTTTCTCAGAAGCCGAATGTGCTCTATTTTGAATGTTACGTTTCCAATTTGAGTGCCACACTTCCATTTTGAATGTTGCGCTGAGGTCTGTTTGTTTCTATTTATTTTGCTTTTTTGTTTCTGCGGCTCTTTTTGTTCTGTTTTTGTGATTGTGTGGATCCCAGTTCAGCTACTGATTGATTGATTGTGCAGTACATAGTTTATTGCTTTCATTTTATGGCTCAATAGTCTCGTTAGATAGTAAACTTCATGTTAAATTGCTGTTTTAGGGGTTGCTTTTAAAAGTCTGGAACGGATTAATCCATTTTGCATTATTTTCTATGGGAAAGCGTGCCTTGGTTTTGGAACGCTTTGGTTTTGGAACGGACTTCCGGAACGGATTATGTTTGAGAACCAAGGTACCACTGTACCATGAAATAGGCAGTAGATGCACACTACAATCCCAGTGGCAGAAATATATTGGCCATCAAACTCAATTCCCAAAAGCCTCCCAGAAGAGCTATGCTACAACCAGCTGGTGGAATGTATATGGCGATGGGTCCAGGGTGGTTTCCTTGGGGAGGGCATTCCAAAGCATCAGTGCCATGACTAAAAAGGGGGCCTGCTTTTTGTACCCATCTGCCTCACAGCAGTCAGAAGGGTAAGGACCTTAGATCACCGAAGAGCATCTGCTTTGCATGCAGAATGTCTCTCAGGTTCAATCCCTGGCATCTCCTGCCTGAAAGCCTGGAGAGCTGCTACCAGTCAGTGTAGACAGTACTGAGTTAGATGAATCAATGGCCTGATTCGGTATAAGGAAACTTCCTGTGACATAGACTCATAGAAGCCTAGACTCATTATCAGTGGCATTCCTGAGTCTACAGGGGAATCCCATCACCTGCTGCTATGGCTGTACTCGGATGGATCTGCAAATGGTATAAATATGGAAACCATCTCTGTCTTTGTAGAACTTGCCACATGCACCAAAATTCTTCAGCATTGGTGGCAAGAACAGCAAATCTGCCTCTTGGTTTCTCTCTCTAATTTCAGCAGTGTTAAGGTCAGCTTTCCCTATCGCCGCATCAACTTTTGATTTCTTTTTAAAGAGTCCTCATGAAAATTTATCAGCATTGTAGTGCGATTTTCTCCTAATATACACATTTGTATTCACTTTTGCCTAATATACACATTTTTGCTAAACAGTTTCCCCCAAAATAATGCATTTTTATGTGCTTTTCACTCGTCTACAAATTTTTCTGCAAACTTTGCCCTAGTACCATATTTTTCGCTCTATAAGACGCACCAGACCACAAGACGCACCTAGTTTTTGGAGGAGGAAAATAAGAAAAAAAATATTCTGAATCTCAGAAGCCAGAACAGCAAGAGGGATCGCTGCGCAGTGAAAGCAGCAATCCCTCTTGCTGTTCTGGCTTCTGGGATAGCTGTGCAGCCTGCATTCGCTCCATAAGACGCACACACATTCCCCCTTACTTTTTAGGAGGGAAAAAGTGAGTCTTATAGAGCAAAAAATACAGAATATAAATTTTTGTATACATTTACTTGGCTAGAGAGCTGCACTGCAAAATTTGGAGCCTTGTGAATTTTGAAGGATGGTTGTGCTTCAGTTCGCCTATTTCTTCAGAGAGTGCCAGTTAGATAGGTTTGCCTTTCAGAGTGGAACTGAATTGAATTTCACACAGCTACCATTTTTGTAACCCCTAAACGGCATGGGCTTTCCCATCGCCTGATATCAGATTTTTTAAGCAGGGAGATATCGGGGTCTGAACCTGGAACTTCCTGTGTGCAAAGAAGATGCTCTATCAGGAAGGTATGTTCCCCGAGCAGACATTTTGGCAGATGTGTACACATGTACCTTGCCTTGCAAAGGCAAACCAAATCACACTCTTCCCTCCACCACGCCTTCCCAGCCTAGAGGAAGCCGCAGCTCAGTCTATACTTACAATGCATTATCGCTTTCACTTTATACGTTGGGTAGAGCTGGACCTCACTCTTGCCAATTTCCGGGCAGGTTAGCCTCTTCCGCCGCAAGACTGCTGACCGCAGGACCTCCTGGATCGTGTAGCGCTGTGGCTTTTGGCAATCCAAAAACTTGTCCTTGTGGAAGGGAGAGCCACGAGAGAAAGATTTCCTCTGTGCTCCACGTGGCAGTTCTGAACTGGGCTGAAAAAGACCTGGGTGGGGCATGCAAAATTAGAGTTGTTATTTTAAGTAGCTATATCCTGAGAGGGTCCACCTGCAAATTGCCAGGGTGGTGGTGGTGGAGAGGACACCGATTTGCATAGCAACTTCATGTGCTAATTTATATGCACAGATGCCAAATTATAAGTAATTCCTATCTGAAGGAGTGTCTCCACCCCCATCGGTCTACCCGGACACTGAGGTCCAGCTCCAAGGGCCTTCTGGCGGTTCCCTCACTGCGAGAAGTGAAGCTACAGGGAACCAGGCAGAGGGCCTTCTCGGTAGTGGCACCCTCCCACCAGATGTCAAAGAGAACAACAGCTACCAGACTTTTAGAAGACATCTGAAGGCAGCCCTGTTTAGGGAAGCTTTTAATGTTTGATGTATTATAGTATTTTAATATTTTTTTGGGAAGCTGCCCAGAGTGGCTAGGGAAGCCCAGCCAGATGGGCGGAGTATAAATAATAAATTATTATTATTATTATTATTGCTTTAATAGGAATACAGTACAATCTCACCATAGCAGGAAAGACCAGGTGGCTCAGGCGACTGCTCAGTCTGACTATGGGCAACTCCAAGTCTGCTGCTCTCTCTTCATAGGGCTCTTGATCTTTAAACTAGACTTGGACTGAACAGCCCTTCAAAGAGAGGAATGACCAGTGTGATGAGTTGTGGCCGCCTGCCTGACACCAGGTTACCTGGATGGGGCAGGGCAGTGGCGAGGTTGCAGGCAGGACTGGTACAGCAGCAGAGCCAGTCAGGTGGCTCACCATTGCCTTGCCACATTAGGTAATAGTAAATAAATAAATAAATAATAATAATAATAATAATAATAATAATTCATTATTTATACCCCGCCCATCTGGCTGGGTTTCCCCAGCCACTCTGGGCAGCTTCCAACAAAATGTTAAAATACAGTGGTCTGTTAAACATTAAAAGCTTCCCTAAACAGGGCTGCCTTCAGATGTCTTCTGAAGGTAAGCAGCAGCGATGGCAGTGTCAGGAGGAGAGTCCTGCCCCACCTGTTCCTGGCACTGTTCCGTGTAAAGCAAAACATATGACAGCTCTATACATGCCAACTTTCATTACAAGCTATTTCTAAAGCAATAAAATACAAGGCAAGAGCTGTGTACACGCCGGAGTGTTAATTCACATGGGCTGTGAGTGAGAAACAATTGTTTTTGGGGAACAGGTTTTCTGATATATCGTACCTGCACAAAACAGAGGGTTAAGAAAATAAAGTTGGAGGGGGTGGGTGGGTGTCAAGCCCTAGCAACAGCCCACTAAATAGTGCCTTTCACCAGTGGAAGTACGACGTGTTGGCACCCGTGTCCAAGGATAAACTCTGTGCAAGTACATCACATTGAATACTGAATACACAGGTCACCAGGAGGGACCCAGTGTACATTTAAAGTACATTGCTTCCTCCAGAGAATCGTGGGAATTGTAGTTACTCCCGGTCCCAGCACCCTCAACAGCTCCCAATATTATTTGCTTTAAATGTATGGTGTGTAGACAAAGTCTGAGCCTGGTCTACCTAATAATGTGATTGTGTGCCAGGTCCTGCCTTGTCTTCTAAACCCCTGGCAAATCCTGCTCTTGCAGATGACATATTCACTCCCGAGAGAAAAATCACCAGGCTCTTCTGTTTCCTTGCCCTACAAGAGGGCTCATCTGATTCATATTGCGAAGTTTGAAGAGAAGAGAGTTAATGGCGCCAGAAGTCCCTGTCCTTTGGCCTGGAGATGCCAGGGATGAAAACGGGGGCCTGAATGCAAAGCCCATGCTTTACTGCTGAACTACGGCCCAATGTATGGCAGAGTGCAACAGCTAGATCAGGGCAGATGGCTGAGAGCATGCAACACCTCTGCTAAGACATCTGCACTGGCCACCCATAAAATTATTATTATTATTATTATTATTATTATTATTATTATTAATACTTTTAAAATTTTTATATCCTGCCCATCTGGCTGGGATATAAACCCACTGAGGTCATCCAGAGCAGCGATGGCATCTGTTGCCCACATTATAGAGCCGGAGCTTGTCTTAATCAGAAGTCGGGAATTTGGTGTCACTAGTCTCATGTCCCTCTTCTCTGCCTCGATACTGTTTCTGCTTAGCCACTTCCTGGTGTCTGTTCTCTTAATATGTGCCTTCCTTCCGAGTCACTAAATTTCTGTCCTTGCCTTAGTCTTTGAGGTGTCTCTTGAAAACTCATTTTTCCTGCTGACAGGACTATACCCTTGTTTAAGATTTTCTTGAGTAGCCAGTCATTTCCACAAATTTTCATACTTCTTTTAATGCTTTTGAAAGGTGTTTTTGTATTGCTGTACACAGCCTCAGTATTCTACAAGAGGGTGGGTTTATAAATGCTGTTATAACTAACTAAACAAAATGCAATTTCAGCCAAACCATGCCTACCTGCCCAAAGCACCTGACATTATTTATGATGTCATATATGTTATGTTATGTAAGGTGAGACAGGAAGAAAGTGGCTCACCAGTTGTGTGTTCCACACGGAAGTCCACTGTAAAAGTAAACATACAAAATCCACACCCAGTCATGCTGGAAGGTGCTAGACCCACATTGGAGATATTTTCATCTCAGTGTGCAGGAGGCGATCTGTGAAAATTCCACTGTGGGTACTACTAAAAAGGGCAGAGGACACTTTTTTGTATTGTAAACTGCCTTGAGAGCATGGGAACCTTCAGCTGAAGGACAGAGTACAAATTTAATTGAACAAGCAAACAATGCACATACCTTTAAAATCCAGCGGCAGCTCATATATGTGCCCATTCTCCACATTCTTGCAGGAGATGTTCTGCAGCTGAACATCAATAATTTTCATCAGATCTCCTGTTGATAAGCAGCATTCATTGCCAGAGACTTCATAAACAGATCCTGGAGAAAGTGGAGGTCTTAGTTAGTATACAGGAAGACAAACTGCTAGCAGGGTGGTTAAAAAGACAATATGGTAAAAACATTAGTCATCATCAAATATCCTTTATTAGGCATAGCAAGCCACATATTATCAAACAGACACCGTATACAAATTGTGCAAAATACGAGCTCAGCATAACAAGTTTTGTCCCAGTCAGATCTTTAACTCCAGAGGAAATCAATTTGCATAACTAATACAATACAACACTACCACATCGCCAATCAATTAAGAACCACTAAATCTCTTTATAATGGCCTAGTCTTTCTACATGGACAGCACTCAAAAATTCAGCCACTATTAAAGTAATTTATAATAAATAAATAAATAATAAGAACAATAATGTTTTTAAAAATTACTTTAAAAACATTATTATTCTTATTATTCTTATTATTCTTATTATTCTTATTATTCTTTTTATTAATTAATTAATTAATTAATTAATTAATTATAAAAGACAATATGGTCTAGTGGGTAGAGTGTAGGACCAGAGCTGTGGTCCTGTTAGTTCAAATCCAGGGAGGGACTTTGAAGAGCTGCTGCCTCTCAGTTTTAGGAGCCCCCCCCTCTTTTCTCTAATGTTGGGAATAGCAGTATTGTCCTACCTTTCAGGGATGCTGTAAAGATTTTAAAAAATAATAAAAAGCATTCTACAAATACTAAGTGTTATTATTATAAGATCAGATTATTATTATAATAGCCTTTCAATAAAGAACTCCTTTGAACTGAGGGCTGTCCTCTGTAAAGCAGGGCACACAGCCACTCTAGGCGAGAGACGCAATGCAACTTTTCCTTACAGGTTTGGGAGTGGGGGCGGGGGGGGACGAATCTGTTCAAATAGCATTCTTTGTTCCCAGCGGCGTAGCGTGGGTTGTCAGCACCCAGGGCAAGGCAAGTAATTTGCGCCCCCTAACCCGGGGCAAGGCAAGTAATTTGCGCCCCCTAACCTCTAACCTGCCGCCGCTGCCAGCTTCTTCTTGCTGCTGCCTGGTCTGGTCTGGTGTAGTTCTCTCCCGCGCTCAGCGGCCGCTGCACTGTCCCTCCCCCAGATAGTCCCTCGCTCTCTCTCCACACCGCACGCCTGGCACCCACCCCCTCCACAGTGGGCGGCGACCCAGCAGCTCGGATCGGATTCACACAGCCAGCACTGCAGTGAGAGAGAGTAAGTGAGCCAGGTAGGGGCAGAGAGCTGCGAGTGCGAGTGCGCCCCCCCAGATGTTGCGCCCGGTGCGGCCGGCCCCCCCTGCACCTTCCACGCTACACCACTGTTTGTTCCTCTTTTTAATGCCCCTTTGGAAAAGAGGTAGCCTACATCTGCTTAATCAAGTGCATGCAGAATCCAAATGAGGGAAGGGAAGGCACAGGTGTGTGTCTGACTCAGAGCCAGCCTCAAGATTCAAGACTGGATAAAGGTAAAATGCCACACAGGTGGGCAATGCCTCAGGTCAGTGCTCCCTTGCCCTAACAGACCAGAATCAAGTGACTAAAACCAGCACAACACCTTCCCACTCTTTCTCAGATCTCTTTTTCCCCATTCTTCCTTGCCCGCCCCATCTAACCCCATTTTGCTCAATATCCTATTTCCCAGCCACCAATCACAGGCCCCATCGCTTTGAAGCAGACTTCCCTAGCTCGGTACTATGGAAAAGATCCCTGAAAGCATGAGACCATGGGTAGGCAAAGTAAGGCCCGGGGGCCAGATCCAGCCCAATTGCCTTCTCAATCCGGCCCACGGACGGTCCGGGAATCAGCATGTTTTTACATGAGTAGAATGTGTCCTTTTATTTAAAATGCATCTCTGGGTTATTTGTAGGGCATAGGAATTCATTCATTCCCCCCCCCCAAAAAAATATAGTCCAGCCCCCACAAGGTCTGAGGGAAAGTGGACCGGCCCCCTGCTGAAAAAGTTTGCTGACCCCTGCATAAGACCAATCAAATCTGAGTCATTTGCAGATGTTAAATCTTAATTCACCCCCCCCCCTCTCTCTTTATTCCATAAAATTTGTACACTGCTTGTTGTTTTTTTAAATAACCCTCTAAGTTCTTTATGATGCCTTTAGCCTTTCCAATTTGCATGTTCCTAATTTGTATACATGCCATCCTCAAGTTGGTATTCTCTATTCTGAGCATTCGTCAATGCACACAACTCTATGCCACTTTCTGCTGTAGGGGAGAGAAAGGGGAAGCCCACCGGGCCTGAAATAAACCAGCCCCCTGCTGTTCCCTGAAATAAACCAGCCCCCTGCTGTTCCCACGCCCATACAAGCTACTCCGAAGGGTTCTGCTTAGCTTTGCCCTCCTTTAACACAAGGCTCTGCAATCTGTCACAAGAACTTCCTGATTTCACATACCCAATCTATTTTGTCTTCCCGATAACATCACCAGTTCCCACTTTTCAACTTCTCTGACGCAATATGTGTAGTTTGCCCTTCCGCTTTATAGCTTCCCTCAATATCTTCCATGCTCAGGCCAAAGAAAGAGAAAGCCCAATGCAATTAGGGACGGGGGAGAAATAATATGAAATGCATACTACCAAATTTGCAGTGTCTGAAACAATACACAAACTGAAACAGCCCTTTTTCGAAATTCATACCTCACAGAATATTGCAATGCAGTTCTTCAACTGTGTAACGTTTGCAAAAATGCATACGGGTTGTTGTTAGAATCTGTCTCGAAATACAATGGAGTGTTGCCTCCAGGGGCAAAGTCAAATCAGTGGAGAATCGCAGCGCTTGCTGTGGCTGCAGAGACCAGTAATTGTTTTGTTGCATTAGCAGAACCAAAGTGAACTCTGCAAGGCACACACCTGGGCAGTGTATATGGAGGTCCTGGGCTGCCTCGACAACATGACCCACCCCCTCAGCCTTGCTGATGTGGCACCAACCTGGCTGCAGGAGCTGCTGGAAGGAGGCGGACAGACGCCATCCAGCCATCTTGGGGACTCCATTTTGGATTTGAGTAGGTTTTACTCCTTAGGCTTTTCTTTTCCAGAAGAGGTCCCACAAGGCAGCATATGGGTGAAGTGTGCATATTAGTGACGATTACACCCAAAAATGTATTATATAAGGAGAAATTGCTTTGCAAAAATGTGCATACAGTGGTACCTCAGGTTAAGAACTTAACTCCTTCTGGAGATCCGTTCTTAAACTGAAACTGTTCTTAACCTGAGGTACCACTTTAGCTAATGGGGCCTCCCGCTGCCGCTGTGCCGCTGCTGCACAATTTCTGTTCTCATCCTGAAGCAAAGTTCTTAACCTGAAGCACTATTTCTGGGTTAGCAGAGTCTGTAACCTGAAGCGTATGTAACCTGAAGTGTATGTAACCCGAGGTACCACTGTATTGGACAAAGTGACATACTATTGTGTATAATAGGAGAAATTCAGACTAAAATGCTGATGAATTTTCATAAGGACTTAAATAAGTGAAATCTCAAACCAATTTGGATCTTTGAAGGACTGAACTTAAAAATGAAGAGAGAGAGAGAGAGAGAGAAAACTGAGGGAAACCAAAATTGACAGATTTACCCACCCATACAAATAAAACAGGATTCAATACTGGAGACAACACAGAAGCCCTGGCTGGATCAACGTGTGAGAGAATGAAGTGAGAAAGCAAAGCCCTGCTCTCAATGTCTCGACACGTGAATACCACTTTAGACCAGGGATAGTCAAAGAAATGCCCTCCAGAGAAATTGTTGGACTGCAGCTCCCATCATCCACAACCAGCATGGCCAGTGGTCTGGGATGATGGGAGTTGTAGTCCAGCGACATCAGGAAGGCAATCATGGGCAATCTCATGGGCAATCTCTGCTTTAGCCCTATCCACATTCAGCGCAAAGGTCTGGAGGATCAGATAAAGGCTCTGATAAAAAAGCGGGCAAAGTAAACAAGTCAGCAGGAAACAATAAAGAGGAACCCTGAGCAGCAGTTTCAAATAGCATGCATGCCACAAACGCACACCATTAAAAAATAAAATCAAATCTAAGGTACACTTAGAATCCCCACGCATTCTAGACTCACACATATTTGCTGAAAACAGGTTTCTTTCTTCAAACTTTTATTTTTCTTACTTTCTCCAAAACACTGATGTAATTGCACACGTGATTGTTGTGACACAGAAACTTCCATTTTTCAAAATTGTGTCAATTATAAAGGTGTCTTAACAACATTGGTCATAATAGCAAAATAGTATTCTGTCAAAACAGTATCTTAACACCATCTTAGCCATCTCTTAATGTTTTATTTCACTTTCCAAATTTACTCCAATAAAACTTTGAGGCTAAGATAATTATCATTACATATGTCTTTTAAAAAGGTTGCTCATTCTCCTCTTCCCAAATTATGGCATCAGAATGCAATGTTCAGGCAGAAGCTCATTGGATGCTTTTGGTGTCTTAACACCATTTTTCTACCTAGTATACATATATAGCCTGAAATGTGGAGGAGAAAGACTTTTTGCTGGCCATCGGGCAATGGGTTTTCCCACCTGCCTTGCCCCATCAACCAACCCTAGGAGCATTATCTACAGATGTCTTTTCACAAACTGAATAGAGTGGAAGATTATTAGTCATGGGGGTGGGGAGTGTGGGGGTGTGAATTCAACAAAACTTAAGCTTATTTTTTATCTGCTATTTTGTTAATGTTAATATTGTTTTATATACAGTGGTACCTCAGGTTAAATACTTAATTCGTTCCTGAGGTCCGTACTTAACCTGAAACTGTTCTTAACCTGAAGCACCACTTTAGCTAATGGGGCCTCCTGCTGCCGCCGCGCGGTTTCTGTTCTCATCCTGAAGCAAAGTTCTTAACCTGAAGCACTATTTCTGGGTTAGCGGAGTCTGTAACCTGAAGCGTATGTAACCTGAAGTGTATGTAACCTGAGATACCACTGTACTTAATTCGTTCCGGAGGTCCGTTCTTAACCTGGAACTGTTCTTAACCTGAAGCACCACTTTAGCTAATGGAGCTTCCTGCTGCCACTGCACGATTTCTGTTCTCATCCTGAAGCAAAGTTCTTAACCCGAGGTACTATTTCTGTAACCTGAAGTGTATGTAACCTGAAGTGTCTGTCAACCTGAAGCGTATGTCAGCTGAAGCGTATGTAACCCGAGGTACCAATGTATTATGAATGCTGTAGTGCATTGTGAATGCTGTAATTGTGTTGTTTAGCTTATTTTTCTAGTTGTTTTGTTAATAGTGTTTTATAGACGGTAATTGTTTTACTGATGATTTGTTAATTGTTTTATATGATTTGTGTTGTATTTGTGATGTTCTATTATGTTATTCATTGTTTGTAAGCCACTTTGCAATTTATGTGAATGAAAAGCGGCATAGAAATAAAACAAAATAAACTGAATCAAGTCAAGTCATGCCACTTCAAGATCCAGCTTCTTAACCAGCCTGACTCATTGCTGCCCCAAGGCCACCCTCCTCTCCAGCCTCCACTTCCGCCACCGATTCTGAACTGCTCTCTGTCACAGACTCTTCCTGTTCACTAAACCCTGTTACCTCTTCAGCTTCCGACACCCCTCCTCCCAGTCTGCTCCCTCTTCTCCCTCTGGCCACTCATGGTCATCCCACCACCAATCCCTGGGCTCTGAGCCTTCTTCCCTTGGGGGCTCCCCACAGCTGCTGCCTCCCACCACCTCCTCTGCATCCAGCCAGCCCATGGCAAGTGGTCCGTGGAAGGAAAAGGCTTGGGGACCACTGTTCTAGAGTGCTAGCAATGGAGCTCTATTAATTAACCTTGACCTTCCATCCTCCCAAGTAAATTTGTTGCATAAATGCTGCACCATGGCTCCTGATCACATCCAGGAACAGCCTTGCTCAAGTCACTTAGGAAGGGTAAGAAGAGCCCTCAGAAGACAGGAAAAAAGGTTGACCTAGTCCACCATTCTGTTCTTCACAATGGCCAACCAAATGCCTCTGGCAAGCCTACAAACAGGCCTACATGAAAGCAACAGCCCTCTCCCATTTTCGCTTGCCAGCAACAAACATTTCAAGGTATACTTTCCCTGAACATGGCAGTCCCCTTTTGCTGCTGTTGGCTAACAGCCACTGATTGACATATACCGTCAATTTGTTGATAAGAACGGGGGGGGGGGGGGACGGACGGACATGCCAATGTCTTCTTCAAGGAACTTGGATCAATCAGAACTGAGGTTTCCATTTCCCATAGTGGACAAGCAGATACCTTTGGCAAGTCCAAAAGCTGGGTGGGAGATCAGCGACGTCTCCTGTTCCCACTTCCCCACTTAGACACAGTTGTGGAAGGAGTCCTCACGCACAACTCTTTCACAGTGAGCAACACAGTCATTGCTTCCCCAAACCCTGAACACTGGCCATCTCATCGCAATGGCTACGCAAATCAATCCTGGCATATCGTAACAGCTTTGGGCAGGTCTGGGCAGAGGGGAAGCAGCCAGGGACACTTGCACTGGGACTTGGAGGGCTAAGTTGGGAGGGGGGGCACCAGGGGCTTGCTGTCCTTATGCTGTCCTGCCAAGAACAAGACTCTCATCCCAGGCCAATCCTGGCTTTGGGTTAAGATTGCAGCTCAAGCTTTGTCTTAATTACAACCAGCATGCTCAAAAAGCTCCATTACTTGTCTTCACCTCCCGCCTCCCAACTTTAGGATGAATCTGCTGGCGGCAAAGAGAGAAGCAGTCAATGATGCTCACCTTGGAAGTAGACTCCAGAGCAGATCTTCACCACTCTAGGCAAGGAGCAAAGATCCAGATCGCAGATGTACTGGTGGAAGGAAACAGAATCCATAACTCCTGTTGCAGGCAGTGCTGCTGCAGTGTGTGGGAGAATGTTCTGCTCTGCAGGACAGCTGTGCTGCGTCTGTGGATGTTCAGCTGTGATTTTCACTTCCTCTTTTAAGGGTTGTCTTAAAGGGGTAGCCTTCACCAGACTGGGTTTAATGCTTGGCACTTAACAAGAAGTGCAACGCAGACAAGAGGTAGTGGCTTATTGTGGTGACAGTGCACCACATAAATGGGCTGTGTCACCTGAGCTTATCCTACTGGTGGCCAAATTGCCATTTAAAGTACCGTAGTCAAGTTTGACAGGAAATCATAATGCAGTCCCTGGGTGATTTGAGACATGTTCACAGCGACCTCAAACCGATTGTGTATTTCTAAACAATCAGAGCGAACCCTGGGCCTCCTACTTATTTGAGTCACGTTTCTCCATATATCTGGCTCCTGTGTTGGTGAACTAGCCTCCTTCTCAGGGGAGTCCCCTGTCACCTCCTT
This sequence comes from Podarcis liolepis, assembly GCF_965112155.1. NCBI lineage: Eukaryota > Metazoa > Chordata > Lepidosauria > Squamata > Lacertidae > Podarcis > Podarcis liolepis. The sequence goes on along the minus strand of NC_139561.1, from coordinate 72,517,946 downwards.
GGTGGAGACAGTGTGCTCTGTTGCTTCCAAGAAGATCTCCAGCTTTCTAATTCTTTGGAGCGTAGCTACACGTTCCTCCAGTTGCTGGACTTTGTCTTTTAAGAGGGCAATCAACATGCAATTGCTGCAGGTAAAGCTGCCTGCAACCTTTGGCAAGATGGCAAACATTGCGCAGGAACCGCAGGCGACTGCAGCTGTTCCCTCCCCCTCCATCTTGAGAACGTGTCGTTGGGGGTGGCTACAGTGGTCCTCCATCATAAAAAGTGTGAAGACAGGACAAATAACTCCCCCCACAATAAAAACCTAGGTCTCCCCCAACAAACGTTTGAGACTAGCTCCCCTAAATCTAAAAGATGGATCAAACTGTGCGCGCCGCTAGGCGCGCGCCGCTGCCCTGCAAGCTCTGATAAGCTCCTCCCACAGCTAATCACCTGCCTCAACAGAAACCCTGCCCCTTTGACCTTTGCACAGGGAGAACAGCTACTCAGCCACAAAGAAACACACACACACAAGAAAAACCTTTTTGCTCCTTCTTCAACTGCTGCCCTGCAAGCTCAGGATAAATCTTGATCAGGATAAATCTGCACTAACGTGCTGGAGAATTTACATGAAGTTTTTTTTTTTTTAATTGCTGCAGAAATGTGGAGAACTGAATTTAACATTCATAAAAATGAGAAATTAAGAGAACTGAAATTGACAGATCATTCCACCCCACTAGAGGAGACAGTCTTCATCCGGGTGGCCCAATGCCTTGACCTGATATATATAAGGCAATTTCCTATGTTCACATTGGCTGCAAACCAACTTTTGCACATCTAGCAAGGGTTTTATGCTGATATACAGCTACTAGGGGCTGCTTCCCCCTCCACATGACCAACCATCTCCCTTTACAGGTCATTCCCCCTCACCCCAAGCCTTCTCGCCCCTCCACAATGCTTCTCCCCCTTACACTGGGGTGGGGGGAGATATGCTTTATATGTATGGTGCCTATGCAACCTAAGTCATGTTTAGAAATGCACTCAAGGCACCTTTTCAAACAACAAATACTCCCTGGAGGATGAAGTGATATGAAGGTTCAGAACAATGGATACTTAACCTGAAGGAAATATTAATCAGTTGGAATCTTTAACTTTAAAATCAAAACGTATGCACACATATACAGCAACACTGATACAATATGCAGTCAAGCAAGTAGCATCTCATAGATACACTCCCATGGAAGTTGGATAAATAAACAATAAACAGAGTGGTTTTTTAATGGAAAAAAATGATGAGTGGATTTTAAAAACCGCACTGATGTGCAATTTTTAAAGTTTCAGCTTCAGTTTCTCTTTCAAAGAATAGCCTGGTTGAAAATGAAAGCTAAATTTGAAGCAAATGCATAGTTTGTTAGAATTTCTCTATGAGCCTCTTAAGAAGTGATGAAGCTTCCGCTTTCATTCTTTTATTCATTAATTTTTTAAAGAGAACTTTGTGGAAAATGCTATTCCGACAATACCTTGGCCCCCAACATCAATTATCTGCTGAAAATCCTTCAGGATCCTAGCAACACAACATTTAGGGAACCTACTGAGGAAATGTTTGTTTAAGAAGGCATTCCCTGAAGTGCGGCCTGGTCGTTTATTATTTTATTAATTGTACATCTATAGAAATGGTTTTATTGTTTTTAGAGTTTGTATGAATGGTTTCAATTGTTTTTTGGAACTTTTCCAGGGGTATATTATCTCGTTTTTATCTTGCTGGACACAGCTTTGATGGCTTCTGGCTGTGAGTCAGTTTCTAAATTTCTAAGTAACTAGATGAATACATTACATACGGGAAGCCTGTTCTTCTCCAGAGTCCGGTCACTGATGACTATTGACATCTATTTCCTGGAAGTCTCACTTTACACATGTACGCCTTTCAGATCTTCTTTTTGAAACGCTTGTTTTCCCCTCCCCTCAACACACCTATTTTCATGCATCACAAGGCAGAATCACACACATTCATGACCAACCTTTGTAAACTCAATAATGGCTTTAAAATAAAAAAAAGTGAGTCTGTTTTGGTCACCCTTGTTACAAGATAGAGTTTCAGTGGTATGATCCATGGTACTTGGGGCTATCATTTTGCTGTGGCCTAGGGCTTGCCGATCAGAAGGTTGGTGGTTCGAATCCCTGCAAAGGGGTGAGCTCCCGTTGCTCGGTCCCTGCTCCTGCCAACCTAGCAGTTCGAAAGCACGTCAAAGTGCAAGTAGATAAATAGGTACCACTCCGGCGGGAAGGTAAACGGCGTTTCTGTGCGCTGCTCTGGTTTGCCACATGACCAGGAAGCTGTCTGCAGAAAAACACCAGCTCCCTTGGCCAGTAAAGCGAGATGAGCACCGCAACCCCAGAGTATTCCGCGACTGGACCTAATGGTCAGGGGTCCCTTTACCTAAAGCAGTGATATAGGGTAGGTTGCTGGCGTCCACAGGGTGGGGGCTAGTGGACTGGGCAGCCCACATGGAGAGTGAACAGAGCAGTGGCCTAACACATTTATTTGCAACCACCAAAGGGGTTAATTAGGAAGCTTAATGCACTTATTCACAACACTAGCCCAATGTGCTTTATGCAACGGCCAGAGTTCTAAAGACCCCGCAAAACTTAGAATACAGTGGTACCTCGGGTTACAGACGCTTCAGGTTACAGACTCCGCTAAGCCAGAAATAGTACCTCGGGTTAAGAACTTTACCTCAGGGTGAGAACAGAAATTGTGCGGCGGCGTTGCGGCAGCAGCAGCGGGAGGCCCCATTAGCTAAACTGGTACCTCAGGTTAAGAACAGTTTCAGGTTAAGTACGGACCCTCCAGAACGAATAAAATTCTTAACCTGAGGTACCACTGTAATAGAATTGTGGAGTTGGAAGGGAGCCCAATATAGTCTTAGTTCAATCCTCTGCAATTCAGGGAATTCTTAACATACCGGAGCCTGCTTGGCTTTACAGTGGTGCCTCGCAAGACGAAATTAATCCGTTCCGTGAGTCTCTTCGTCTTGCGGTTTTTTTGTCTTGCGAAGCACGGCTATTAGCGGCTTAGCAGCTATTAACGGCTTAGCGGCTTTAAGAAAAAGGAAACAAACTCGCAAGAAGTTTCATCTTGTGAAGCAAGCCCATAGGGAAATTCGTGTTGCGGAACGACTCAAAAAACGGAAAACTCTTTCGTCTTGTGCGTTTTTCGTCTTGCGAGGCATTCGTCTTGCGAGGTACCACTGTCCAAATGTGCTAGCAGTTTTCTTTCACTATATATTAAGAGCCAGTGTACTATAGTGGCTAGAGTGTTGGACATGCCCCCCAACTCGGCTATGAAGCTCACTGGGTGTGAGGATAAAATGGGGAGAAGAACCATGTTCATCATCTTGAGCTCTTTGGAGAAGATGTGGTAAAAAAATATATTATTATTATTATTATTATTATTATTATTATTATTATTATTATCTTGGAAGTCCCAATTAATACAGGAGCATGCATATACAGTGTAGGATGTAAGATTAGGGTTTCTTTCTGAAATGCTATAGTTTGTATACAAAGTGTGTGTTGGTTTTTTCCTTTAATTTCCTGCAAGATTCTCAATTTACCAAACTGGAGGTAGTACCTTTCAGTTCCTGAGAAAAGATCAGGAATCATTTCTTTTGCAGGGGTAGGGGGTAGAAATCTATTAAAAACTTGCACAACAAAATGTAGTACAAAAATAAATAGCCCTCAGCCACCCTTTAAATCAGGTTTAGCCACAATCACAACCCCCCCTCCCCAAAAAACCCACCCCAATTTGTTTTCAGCATCACCCTGTGCATCAAGTTCAGTGGTGCTTACTCCCAGGTCAACAGGATAAGATTGCAAGCCCATTTGGCTTTATAATAAAATATGCAACCTGACTATGCACCTTTATTTTCAGAGAGGGAAAACTCTACATTTGAGTAAGGCTTCTGAGGGGATGCAAGAAGGACCAGGGGCTGGAAAAAGTCAAAAGATGGGTGGTTTTCCTACCTTTATCCATAGGGGCTGAAGCTCTGGCTCTCTCCTTCAGCAGGGTGCGATGGAGCTGCAACACCTGAGCCCCACTTCTTTACTTGGGAAACAAAATGTACTAGATTTGCCCCCTGCACCATCAACAGAATTATGACAGGCTGAAATTCTACAGATGAAGAGTTCCCACCATTGCACCTCCATAGTGGGGAAGGCTGCACATACCTGTTTAATTTCACCCTGCCACCCGGCTTTGAATGCACCAACATCCTGCAGTTTCCTGCACTTTGGTGGTCATATCGTCCTCCAAGGTATGTAGAGTGGCCTTGGTGCAACCATGGTGGCCAAAAACGCAGCAAACCAGAAGAGTCAAGTTTCTTTAAGGAATGAGTGGGAATTAAAGCAGCCTAGAGCAGTGTTTTTCAACCTTTTTTGGGCAAAGGCACACTTGTTTCATGAAAAAAAATCACGAGGCACACCACCACTGTGTGCGGAGAGGGAGATGTCAGAGCCCCGCTGCTCTCTATGGGGAATCGGATGAGAGCGGACCGCCTGTCCGCTCTCATCCGATCCCATCCGATCTGATCCCCACCCAGGATGGATGGAAAATAGGGTGGACACAGTCCGGTGCCCGCCTAGTGAGTGAAAATTTGACTTTTAAAAAAATCTTTCGAATTTTTCAATTTTCCCCACGGCACACCAGGAAACATCTCGCGGCACACTAGTGTGCCGCGGAACAGTGGTTGAAAAACACTAGCCTAGAGGACCACTCTCGTAAAAGAAAAAACAGGGTTTCCTGGTTCTCCTTTCCATTGAAGCTACACGCCCCCAGCAGGAACCTGGGCCATCTGATACATCAGCCACGCAAGCCCAACAATATGGAAGTTCACCATGCTAATTGGAATTTGCCAGAATGAACATGCTCTGCTTGTGCGGAAAGAGCTATACAGGTTTTCAGTATGTTTCTGGTTGCACTTCAAAGTGCTGGGTTTGATCCATGAAGTGTTTAAACAGCCTGCGTCCACTGTATTCTTAGATTGTATTCTATGAACCTGCCTGTTTACTTAGATCAGGGGAAGGGAAACTGCTGTCCTCCAGATGCGTCTGGACTCCCTACTCCCATCATCCTTGACCACTGGTTATGCTGGCTGGACCTGATGGGAACCCAAAATCTGGGTGGCCACAGGTTGCTTGCTTCCAATTTTGATCCTGGCTGGTGGACCTGATCTGGGTACCCCTCTCCCTCCAAGGTCAGATGGATGGCAACATGAGAAAGGACTTCTTCTGCAAGCACATGTTTGGAACACTATGCTTTGGGCCAATGCTTCTGTCATTTAGGTGCCATTTTATATTCCTAGGCTTTTTAAAAATGTCTTGTTTGGACTCTTGCTTATTGCTGTTTTTATTATTTTCTTTTAGCTTGTTCATGGATTGATGTTCTTCCTGGTTTTTTAAAAACATGATAAGCTGCTTTAGAAAATACTGTAAGATGGTTTGGGAAAAGAAATATTTAAAACAAATAGACCAGAAATGGCAAAGGATCATTTCCTGGGCAGACTGCGCTGTTAAGATTTGGGACACACATTGAACTCTCAATTTGGCAAAACAGTCATTTAATTTACAGTGTAGTAAAGGTTACAGGTAAAAAGCTCAACAGAGTGTGAAAAGGCCTATTACACAAATGTACAAACTTCTGTACAGAGCCCCACACCTTTCACTCATCCTCCCCCATGCTCAATGTTGGCCAGAACTGGCTTCCAAGAAATTACAATTTTGAAATTAAAAGTCTGCACCATCCCACGGAGGTGAGGGGCCAAGACCAGCAATCAGTAAAATCCCAAGGGACACATCTTGCAAAACAAGTCACTTTAAAAAAAAAAAATCATTTAAAATCCAGCAAGGGAAACCTTAACTGCTTTAAACTGGTCACATATCCTGAAGAGCTGCCTTCCATACCAGAAGACTGCTTAATAGCCTGGTAAAAGTTAACTAAAAATATCCCAAAGATGAGAGGTTGCAAGTGAAGCTACAGAAGATTTGGAGTATGGAGTCCTACAGCTCAAGAGCCATTTCATCACAACCTAGATTATGATGTTATATAACTACACAATATAGACACAACTTCATCTTCACAAAAGGGTCCTATGTACACCGTCAGATGAAACAGACAAAAGCAGATTGTGTAGAAGTGAAGTGACTTCAAGACATTCCATTCAGACTCCCCCCATGGACAGAATACGTTGTCTCAATTTTTAAAGCAACAGCAGATATCCTGAATTATTTGGCCCCAAATTCTCTGTCCCGCTCAATACTCTAGGTGGTAAATGGAACCTTGGTTAGTTGTAATGTTTCTGCAATAACAGACACAACCTAGCTGTAATACTCACTTTTTAAAATCCCAATTGGTTCACTTGGAGGACTTAAGAATGTGGTTAACTCCCCACCCCCCTGGGGAAAAACCAAACCAACCAGAATGTGCCTGATTTTGGCTGAGCTTTGACCACTGTTCTGCCATGTTGTACTACAGGGAGCAGTAAATCACTGGAGATACTAACCATCTAAGTACACAGAACCAAGAAGAGACCCATCAAGCAGTGTGATTAAGAGCCTGCCCAGTGCCAAGAGCCTGGATAATAAGACTCTCAAAGACAATACAACTCTGCTTCCATAGTTACTTTAGTGTGTACAATATACACATCTCAATCAAGTCTTTTGATTCCAAACATCTGGAACTAGAGCCTTAGAGCTACTTTTGGTTCAACGAAAAACTAAAGTCAATAGGTCAAACTGCACAATGGTGGAGCTGAGATCCGGAAACTATTTTAGCTCACGCAATATCCCCATTTGACAGAACTGCAGTCATTATGCACTTAAGAAACTGGCTAACCTTTCATGGGCTTTGGGATTAGTTCGGGGGGGGGGGGAGAGAACTGTGTGACAAATTCTGCTTGTGTATAGGAAACCAACCCACACGGAGTGTTATGCAAGTACACTGCTTTTTCTCTGGAAGGGCCACTGTTAAAAGTACCTTAAGAGCTCTCATTTGATATTCCTTTCCTTCTTGGTACATTCAATCTAGAATGCTAAGCAGCAAATAATCTGCTTGATTTTCATTTCTTACCATTTCCCTGTGCTTCCAGCCTTCAAGATGATACTCACTTACAAGGCAAGCACAACGGGCTGTACCTAGACTAAAAGCACTTCATGATCCGCATGTTTAAAAGCAAGCTATGGTTATCTGACTTACATGAGTACTACTTATACCCGAACCAGGTGCTTCTTTAGAAAACTGATCAGGTCCACATACACTTCTGAGGATGAATGTTTACTTGAGACCAGCTGGTTAAGCTTAACTCTGTAAGACAGAGTTGTTAATTTTGACTCTGTGTTACCTGACAGTGCCCCTTAAATTCATGAATAACCTTAGGATAAAAATAACCACGGTGCCCCTTAAATTCATGAATAACCTTAGGATAAAAATAACCATGGTTGAAGAAAAGAAGAAAAGGCTGTTAGGCAGTGTGGTTTCGCAGACAGTGGGTGGGGAGGAGAGAACGCTTCTCTTTTCTAGATGCCTGTAGAGTTCTTCCAGAGGTTGGTTTTGTAGGGGAGCTTACCCCTGTAACCTGGCTATGACACACAGTTAGGACCCCGATTCTGAAAGCTGTGGGTGCTGCACTTGGAACAGTTTTTTGTCCACTCTGGCTGGTTGTGCTCCTGTCTCCCAGGACAGATCAAGCTCTGCTCCTCAGATCAAGAGAGAAGGGGTAGGCTTCTTGCCCGGCCAAGCTTCTTTTGCATACTTCTTCTTCTTGGGCTCATTCACAACTTCGGGATTAAAGACAGCAGGGTTTGGAGCTGGGTTCATGGTGACCGTTGAGGGTGCAACCGGAGTCAAGTCCACATCCGGGGCAAGATTAGGATAGGGCATTGGCAGGCCTCCAATGAGCGCAGTGCCGTGAATGCTATGGGCCTGGGCGCCTGTCTCGTTGTGAGTGGGAGGCAAGCCGCCGTACAATCCTCCGCTATAGGGAAAGTTCTGCATGCGCCGCGTGGCAGACTCATCCGCGCTCAGGGAACCGGAGTTGTCCACCCGCTTTTTCTGCAGTAGAAAGGACAACTATTTACTTTTTGAAACAACCTCCCAATACAAACCACTGCAGAGGAATCTGTGCTTCCCTCTTTCCAAATATCCATTGGTATATATTAAATCTTCATAATTTATATGGTGTATGAAGAATTAGTGTTTGAAACGGCTTGGTTTTCATGTTCGATGTGGCCCTCGGGCGGATGCAATGAGTTGCTTAATGCAACTACTTTGTAGCATCAAGCCCTTTCCTGTCAGTTCCATCATCACATTCATTAAATACTTGCTGGAATGAACCTGGCAAGGAGTAATACCCTCAGGGAATTACAGTGGTGCCCCGCAAGACGAATGCCTCGCAAGACGGAAAACTCGCTAGACGAAAGAGTTTTCCGTTTTGGAGGTGCTTCGCAAAACGAATCTCCTATGGGCTTGCTTCGCAAGACGAAAATGTCTTGCGAGTTCCTGCGGGTTTCCCCCCCCCCTTTTCTAAGCCACTAAGCCGCTTATCAGCTGATCCGATAAGCCGCTAAAAGCCGCTAATAGCGCTAATCTGTCAATGGGCTTGCTTCGCAAGACGAAAAAACCGCTAGACGAAGAGAATCACAGAACGGATTCTTTTCGTCTTGCGAGGCACCACTGTAGTTGCTTAGTCACAACACAGTAAGAGGTTCCAAGGATGTTATCTGTTTTATCTGGTTTAACCTAACAACTCTCTTTCCTAACAGAACATAATGTCACTTGGCTTGGACAAAAAGCAGAGAACAGTGGGAAACATATTATAGCCACCTAGGAAGCTGCACAGAATACAACTGCATTATAGAGCAGCAGGAAGTGGTATTAACAACATATTATTTTTTTGACAATCCATATCTTTCCTGAGTTCAAGAATTCCAAGGCACAGGCCTAAGTAAGGCTGTCACTTGCAACTGTGGCTGCCTTGAGGTGGCTGCCTTTGGTGTTTTCTTTTTAAGTACAGTGGTACCTCGGGTTACATACGGGTCAGGTTACAGACTCTGCTAACCCAGAAATAGTACCTCAGGTTAAGAACTTTGCTTCAGGATAAGAACAGAAAATGTGCAGCGGCGTATTTCTATTGGTCTAGCAATAAAAAGAACCAAACATCTGGATCTAATATTATCCTGGCTACAACTATCCCTATCTAAGATAGCAGTTTTCACAGGCTATGTTAACAGGCTGTTTTCTGATTTAGAAGCATACCTTCACTGGGACAACTGCAGTCTGTACCATGTTTCTGAAGCGTCCAACAGAAGGGTCCACATCCTCTGTATGGGTAAATCAGATTGAAATACCGTGGTTAGTTTTAAAATGGATTTTGAAGAGTGTATTCAGTACCGAAGGGGGTTTAATGCCAGCTTTCTCAAAGTGAAAGGTTATTACCAGCAAAACCTCTATTCATTAATGCTCACGGAACAGATAGCAATATGCAGCGAGGCCTACATAGAACACATCCACAGTGCTCACCTGGATTGATGATTTCGTCGTCATCACTGAATGTTACTCTGGAATTCTTTCGTTTTCTTTTTGGTCTCTGGATATCCAAATTTCCTTCTTCTATAGTTAACGTGGAGATCCTCTTGTTATGGGCTGTGTTGAATTCTGTCAGGTTCTAAAAAACCAAAGATGAGACTGTCAACGAAGAATAAAGATTAAACTTCCCATCTCCTGCCCCCATGAACATTTAGGATTGGACAGGCTTCAAGGTGCCCACAATAATATAGGAGCAAGCCAACAGCAAGTCACCTGCTTTAGCCGGGGGAGAATGGGAATTTGGTCTAGTGGTCTGAAATAGCACAAGACTCACGGTTGTGGGTTGGAGCCCCACTTTGTGCAAAATGTTCCTGCCTTGCAAGGGGTTGGACTAGATGACATTCACAGACCCTCCAACTCTACAATTCTATGAAAAGGTTTGGCCATACTTGCCAGACCATGGGGGGCTGCAAAAGTAGGTATGTCACACACAAGCACAGACTAACATTTGCAAGGTCAGAAGACTTTTGTTCTGGTGCTGTTGCTTATGCCATGCTTCCAGCCAAGGAACCCCGTCTCCCTCCACAAGGGAAAATGGGTGTCATGCTGTGGGTGAACTCACATCTAATTCTGTCTCCTCTTCTGGAAGTCCAAGCAAACCCTTGAGCTCGTCGTCCTCATTGGTCATCTTCTCGTCTCCTTTTACTGCAGAGGGCAATGTCTGAGGTTTTTCCCTTAGAGTATAGGCCCTTGTGGAGGCACCAAAGGAAACCGTAGAGTCAATGGGAATCTGCTGTGGCTTATGAGGCTCCAAACGAATATGACCCAAAAACGTGCCATGTGCTGGGAATATTGGAATAAAAAAAAGAAGAAACTGTCCATTAGCTGTCAGTTTATTCAAAGCTAGATGTGGGGCCCACCTGAAAGTGTATGAAATTATTTCACTGTGTTCTTCCAGGAAAATCTGAATTAGTTGATTAAATGAAAGATTTGCAACCCAATTCTCCAAGGCTTTTGAAACAGCTTCCAAGAGACAAGCAGCATTAAACAGCCAGTGTTCTGCAATTTTGCAGAACGATCCATTGGCCTCTGGTATGAGTCAGAAGGAACTTGGGTAGTTAGAGTAATTCTTCAGATTGAAGAGGTTAGTTTTGTTTGTTTGTTTGTTTGTTTTCATACATTTCTGTTCTACTTTTCTTCTGTTACAGAACTCAATGTGGTGTATTGGCTTTGCGTTTCCCCCCTTACAATCAAGAGGTATATACATATGAAATAAAGTACATAGGTGATCCCTGGTGGTCACCCATCCAGACACTGATCAGACTAAATCTGCTTAGTTCAGTAAAGTGGCAGGCTCATGTGCCTTCAGACCACAGCTGAGCTATGCTTCCAGGAAGAACTGCAGTTCTAGGGCTGGCTGTGTTGGCACATGTCGTGGCAGCAGCAGCACTTTCCTGCCTGCCCAGTGCTCTCCAAATTCAGAGTTTGGGAAGGGGCTGAAGATTGTCCCTGAAGTTGTTCTTGGTTTCCACAACTATGGGGTTGGCCCCAACCGCTCCAGGTCCAAACTTAAGAGCTGGGGGGGGGGGAGGGGAAGTGAATGTCCTTGACAAACATGTAAGCTCGTAATTGGGGGAGGATTCCGGCACCCTCAAATTTTGGCTTTGGGACGAAGGCCAGCCAAAATCTGTGAACCCTTAGAACAGCAATGAACACAAGTCAATAAAATACAATACAAATTGACAGTGGCGACAAAAGACCACGGTGTCCCTTTCTGAGTGTGAGCCGAGTGCAGCAACTTATCTGAAAAAGCCACAAGAGCAGATCAGGGATGAAGCTCACTAGGGTGGCCATTGTAAAGCCTTGGAGCAATCGCAGTGAAGGCCCTGTAATAATAGTAATAATAATAATATAGCTAGGGGGAAGAAAGATGACTTCAGAATGTTGCTCAGAGAAATACTGTTTCAAGAGCACCTTCTCCAATTTCCACCACCCACTGCCATGGGAGTCTTAAAGCTATAGTGGAAACCACCAGGGCATCCTTTTTGGAAACGACACTATCAGGGTTCGAAATTAGCAGGGCACCACGTGCATTTTGCACCTAAAGGTACTCCATTTGCGAGCACCTCAAAAAGCCCAGGTGCACCTGGCTGGCACTCAAGGATTACTGAAATGTAAGTGCTTTGAAGCCTCGAAGTATATATTAAGGATAGACAATACGTTAAGGAGTTTAACAATAAAGAGTAGAGTGTTTTGAAAACTGAAGTATGGTACCAATATTTTTATTGTAAACACCAATGTTTATGTTAATAAATAATAATGTTAATAATGTTATAATAATGTTATAATGTTATAATAATGTTAATAAATAAACATTTATTTATAAATAAATAATTTATAAATATTTAGAAATAGACATTTATTAACAACTTCTGCTAAAAATGTGATATTAACAATGTGTCACTTATGTGAATTGCGCATTAGTTTATGCTTTTCAAAATAATAAATAAAAAGTGTTGCCAACCCCCCCCCCCGCCCCCAGTGGGGACCAGGCATTCTGTTTTGGTGCCCACAACCCAGGTCCCAGAACCCATTTGGCTCCTAGCTTTTCTATCCCAGTTTCTAACACTGGCCACCATGGTTCCTATAATGGAGCCTTTTTCTACTTCAGCTAAATGTAAGGATAAACAAATCCAGATCTCTTGAAAATTCACCCTAAGCATTCCTTTTGCACCACCCACCCCTGTATATTACCTGGTTAATTATCAATCAACTTACTGCTGTTGAGGTCTATAAGAAAAACCCTCTTCAGATGTTTGTGGTAGACTAAGGCAGCATGGACCCGAGAGCATGACTGGTGATCAATGGTGAAGTCGCACAGGTCAGGGTTTCTCCCAAAGAGATAGTATTTCTTTTCATCAATGATCAGTTTCTATGATAAGACATCAGACAGACAGCAACATAAGGTCACTAGAAGAAGACATTTCCATCATGACTGCTGCTGCTACAGAAGACTATGAGCTATCAGCAACAGAGGGAAGGGCTTATCCATTTTTTTATCAGTGCTGCTAGACCAGGCATCCCCAAACTCGGCCCTCCAGCTGTTTTGGGACTACAATTCCTATCATCCCTGACCACTGGTCCTGTTAGCTAGGGATGATGGGAGTTGTAGTCCCAAAACAGCTGGAAGGCCGGGTTTGGGGATGCCTGTGCCAGGGGAGTTGTCATATTCAGTTACAAATTAAAAATGATGTTCCATGCAGCAATTATGTTTCTTGGTATTGCTATTGGTAAAGATAGAAACAGCTTTTACAAGTTGAAATGGGAACAAAGGATCAGCTTCACTGCTGTTGAAGCCACAAGATGGATAAAAACTCATTTGTGCCTCTGAGTTATAACCCAGTGTGATCCTCCACACATTGAGCTTGATTACTTCATGGCTTGTTTTGATGTTGCACTTTTTAGACCTAGCCGATCACTAGTTATACCTTTGAACTCGAAACGAGAACAAAGGTAAAGATGGCTTGGTTAGTATCAAGTGCTTAAGAAACCTGTGTGAATTGAACAACATGTGTACGCTGCAACTGACAGTTTTCAGCTTTGTGGGGCTTGAAAGGTATTCCATCCTAGGGGATGCTTACAGTTCAAACAGACAGGCACTTAGTTTGGAGGTAAATATCTCATGTTAATAAGCAGAGATATGGGCAATTCTTGTGTCAACACAGTCCATTCCCTCCTTGGCATGCTACAATTGAACTTGGACCTGGGAGCCCTTCAGCATATCATTTTGTCATACTTGTCTGTAAAATGGAAATATCTGGGATTCAGTTACTGTGAAAACTAACACAACCCCCCCAGAACAGCAAAAAATAGGTTTGCCCTTCTAGTTCTGAACTGTCACCTGTTAAAAGGTGATGCCAGAAGGAAGCACTGGGTACCAACACCTGCTTCTAAGGTACTTTGGGATACTTGGATGCATAGTGGGTATTCAAGCAAAATGGGAAGCAACTCGGGGAGCCTGCTGAAAGTGCTCATCAGACATTGCAGGAGAAAAAGGGAAAAGGATGCAGGAGATTTTATTGTTGTGATTGATGCTTGTGATTGTTTCTATAGCTACCCCAGTACTAGAAGTGTATTCCTAGTCCAAGATAATTTGTTCTGCATCTATTTTCATACCTCAATAAGTTTGTCTCCTTTGACTACATCCAGGTGCAACCCGGGTGGAGGCTTTCCTGCCCTAGGAAACAAAAACAGAAATATATTTTGTTTTGGAATAAAGTCACATTTAGAACCCCTACAGTTACCCATTGATCTGAAGTCGCCATAAAAACAAAATCCAACTCTCATGCTTTTTTTTCTTAAGCAATATGTTAACCATAAATGCTGCAACACATTGAAATTAGTTAGATGGAAAACCTGGACTTTAACACAGGAAATTGGTGCAAAAAGTATGAGCTTAAGTGAAATTAATAGTCAGCACCTTTAGGACACTGCCATGTACATGGGTCTTCAGACAATGTATAGTATGGCACTACCATAAGACGAGATGCTGGTCACTAGCTTACATGGCTAGTGGAATAGATAAAGTGGAATAGATTGGGCCAGGCCTACTCATGACTACTGGCAACAATAGTGAGCAGAATCTGCAGTAAGAGAAGAGCCATAGCTCAGTGGCAGAGCACACGCATTGCATGCAAAAGGGCCCAGGCTCAATTCCCAGCATCTCCAGGTAGGGCTGGAAAAACTCCTATCTGAAAGCATGGAGAGCTACTGCCAGTGGAAGTCAACCAGGGATGGGGAACCAGTGCCCTCTAGGCATTGTTGAACCTAAATTCTCATAATTCTGGATCACTGGCCATGGCAGGTGGGGCTGATGGGTATCCATCCATATCTGGTGGTTCTCTATCCCTGAGGTGGGTGGAGCACTGGTCTCAGTGTAAGGCAGCTTGCTTTGATATTGCATACTAGATGGCCTTTTGCCTGATCCAGTCGGGCTTTGCGAATACCTTCAGTGGAGTAAGACCTACTGGCACACCCCTTTTGATAAGAACTCCTCTACAGTAATGGATATCTCACTTAAGCAATTTAGTATGGAGGAAAACAAAAACTGTGTTTGCAAACACTTAAGGTTTTCTGTGTTATTCAGAAGTCATTATACCTCATTTAGAGGGGCTTATTTGTAATAGTGGCTAAGAGAGTGAGCTACAAATTGTGAGTTCCCCATTCAAATCTGCTACGAAGTCACTAGGTGTCTCACACCATCTACAACATGGAGCTTGTTTGTAATAGTGCAGGCATAGGCAAACTCAGCCCTCCAGATGTTTTGAGACTACAATTCCCATCATCCCTGACCACTGGTCCTGTTAGCTAGGGATGATGGGAGATGTAGTTCCAAAACATCTGGAGGGTTGAGTTTGCCTATGCCTGTAATAGTGGCTAAGAGAGTGAGCTACAAATTGGGAGTTCCCCATTCAAATCTGCTACGAAGTTGCTAGGTGTCTCAAACCATCTATAACATGGGGATAATAATATTCACTTTACAACAGAAGTGAGGAATTGGGTTTGGCCAGTGGGCCGAATTCTTATTTCTTCCAAACCTTGCCAGCAAACTTTGGCAGGTGGGCGCAGCTGCTCACCTGCCAAAGTTCAAAGGAGCTCACTTTGACCATCTTTACAGTGGAGCCCCTTTGAAGTCCATTTGTGGGCATCATATGAATTCAAATGGCACCTGCACTTAGACAAAGTGGGGCTCACGGATCAAGGAGCTCCATTTGTAAAGCAACAACTGGGAGCTCACATCAAGTTCTCAACTGTTTGTTTGCAGCCACATCTTTACCTGTCTCACACTTGACATCACACACATTGGGGCTGGTGGATGTAGTTTGGGGGAAACGGCTTTGTTAGGCCTAATTAGTTCCATGAGCTGGAGGTTCCTTGCCCCTTGCTTTATAGGGTATTTGTAAGGATAACAAGATAATGTATATGAAGTGTTTTGAACACTCAAAAGCGATACAAGGTCTTATTAATTTAATTTTTTCAGAGTTCATTACTTAGGTTTTCTCCATTAGAAAGATGAAGCTCACTCAGTGCATGTCACAATGTCTTAGGAACACCAGGGGTTGTCTTATACTGAGTCAAACTATTGGTCCATTTAGCTCAGTATTGTTAACACTGGCTGGCAGAGGTTCTCCATCTTCAGGCAGGGGGTTCTCCCAGTGTATTTGGAGATGCCGGAGATTGCACCTGGGACATTCTGCATGCAAAGCATTTCTTGCCCAATCTGTGCCAAATATGTACTAGAACTCACTGCTAAATAGTTAATTGCTGGAGAACAATACCCAGGGGCATTGTTCCTCTGTGTGGCAGATAGAAGCAACCATATGAACTTACCTGAGCCCCAAGGTTAGCATCAGAGGCCTTCCTGTCATTAGTTAAAATTCAGATTGGTGGGTAGAGAAAGGTCCTTCTTGGTGGTGGTGACATGACTGTGCAGCTCTCTTCCTAGGGAAATCCTACAAGCCCACTCCCTTCCCATTTTTAGACGGCCTTTTATAATTTGTTTTTATTGTCAGGCTTTTTAGGACTGGTTGGTTTTTTGTTGATTAGATTTTTATACTGCTGTTTTTGCTGTGTGAAACTGTAATTTTTATTTATTTATATTTCCTGCTTTGTGAGCTGCTTTGGAAAAATAGTTTTTAAAGACTGAAGAAAAAGCATCTAACAACAAGGGTGGGAAAATATTACAATGTCCTTCCACAGAAAAAGATAAATTGGAACTTGATTATATGAAAAATATGTCATCTATCTTCCACTCACTATAATTCTTCCTTCTGTCATTAAAAAAAGAGTGACACAGTGGATAGCTCCAGCTATAATTAGCACAGAAGGTAAAACTTTGCTAAGTCACAACCCAGAGAGCTCTTCTGATGATTTAGCAGCCCCGTCATCATAAAGGAAGATGTGTTCATTAGACTCTCAAAGGATATTAATTATATAATTCATTGTTTAACCAAAAACTGAAACATTACATCTGTACCAAAAGATAAACCTTTGTGGGCAGTTACCAAAATCCTTTCACTGTGAACATATATGACATACTTCCAGTCCTGTCATCAAAACCTGTCCTTCCAAGACCAGTTTTGGCAAAGTAGGTTGCAGACCACATTACACTACACCTTCTGCTTTGGAGGAAGGAAAAAACTTAATCTCTAAGTCACTATGTATGCATGTATGTATGTATGTATTAGGATGAAAAGGGCATATTCTATAACTCAAATGCATTCCAATGTGTTATACTACAAAAACTCATCCTTTCCTTTCAGTCCTTCAGCATAATTTCAGACAGCTGGGGCAAGCACTATGACCAGAGTGACCACTGCTTTTTGTCATAAAATTTCTTACTCAAATTCCCAGAAAACACAGGTGCAGTTACCTACGTAACTCCTAGAATTGGCATAGAAGAAGAAACTGCACAACACACACGCTTAGTAGGCTCAACACCCACTGAAGCAGAATACCGAACAAGCAAAATGAACAATCCATTTCCAGCAGGGAGTAATCCCCCAAAGACACATTTTCTTTTGCTTCTCCAACCCACAATACTAACACTTTTTAAAAAAAGTTTTCTGAATTTTAGACATACTTGCATGACCCAGTTCTCAAATAAAACAAAGAATTTTCCTAGACACCTAGGTGCAATTAGCATGTAAACACCTCAACAAAGACAGAATTCACAGTGCTGGCCAGTACCTGACAGCGAAAAACACACATAGGCAATACTGAGAATATATCCCTTAGATGCAGGTCACTGCATCTTTCAACACAACTCCAGAGAGCCCCACGTTTCATGTTTTGCTTAATCGCCCCAGCCATAAACATGACCTGCTACTCAGACCTTAACAAACCGTCCTTCCTCTTTGCAATAAGGTTGTCTCTCCTCCAAAGCATCGCAGCTACGGGATCAAAATGTGCCTCTGCGCAGGGGCACCCAGCCACAAATGCTTAAGGTGCAGATCAAACATGACTAGAAGCACTCACTCCCATATTTCCGAGTTTAGCAGTACTGAATGAAATTGTTTTACTAGACAGGCACGCTCGGTGATAAAACGGGTCGTTTCCCCCCTTGCCTTCCAGGCGCAGAAATACCCCCCCTTCACTAAGACACAGGCACTCTGCTCATGTTCAGAGACGCCCTTTAACTCCACACAGCAGTGTAAGAAATACGTTCTCTGTCCATGCTCAGAAGCACCCTCCGTGGGTTTTTAAAAAATGATTTTTTAAATATATATTAAATATATATAGGTGCATAACATTCCAGGGCGCGTAGCACTTTCCCGGTCCTTCCCCCGCTTGCAGGGGCTGCTGCACCCAGGCCCACTCCCCGCTTCATGATGCTGCTCCCGTCTCCCCGGGGGAAATATAGGCCCTTCTGCACGGCGGGACCCTTTCCCGCTCTCCAGCGCCACAGGCCCCCGCCCTCACCAGGTCGGGCAGTCAAAAAGTGGGAGGATCCCGCCACCGCCACTGCCGCCGCCGCCGCCACCACCGGCAGAGTTCGCGTTCGCCGCCATCTTGTGACTGCCCCCATTCAGCTGGGCGCGGGGCACGCCGGGAAGCTGGAAGACCCGGCGGGCGGGAGGCGATCCCGGGATGCACCGCGGCGAGGTGGGTGTGTGGAGGAGGGAGCTGCGCGGGTCCTGTCTGGTCTGGTGTAGAGAAGCTCGAGCGCGGCGTCGCGTAGCGACGTCAAGGCGACGGTACGAAAAGCGCGGGAACGTGGCGGTGCGCTTAGGCTTAAGTTCCGATGTCTGTCAGTCGCGTGGGATGCCGCGGCGGCAGCGGCCATGTTGACGGCAGAAGTCCAAACGGCCCAATGCGGAGCGCTGGGCTTCGTCTCATTTCCCCACTCGGCCCGCTCCTTAACTGCAATCTGCAGGCTTCACTCTCATTTTCCTCCCCTTCACTTATTTTTGATGTGTAATTCATTTCTTACTGTATTACAAATGGTATAAGCACATTACACATAAAAGGGGAAGAAACGTCGTGATGCACGTTATCAGTCATTGTATTAAATTATCTAACTTTTTGTAACACTGGCATCTCCTGAGCAAGATTTTGATAAAACTATTAGCTCTAATCCATTGGTTACCAATTGCTGATGACCCTGTGCATATTATCCACTTTCACTTTTTTCTTTTTTTAAAAAAAACCCCTCACAGAATGGGGCATACACTATATTTATCAGGAACAGCATTTCAGAAGTTCCTGTCACTTGTTTTAAAAACCAATTTATTATGATGCAAACTTCCAGACACAAATTCATGTCAGAAGCATTAACTATAAAATTTATTAAATTATATTATGAGCTTCCTCCCAAAGGAGTTAAATATAGCAAAAACTAGCAACATAATAAATTATCAGAATGTCAAAGACTTTACCCAAAGACAGTTGTTTTCTCCAGGCATTGAAAGTGATTTGATCCTTGCATTTAGGTCTGAGCTGAAGAAAATACACAATGTCAAAACACTTTTAAAAAATGTTTATTGACAGTTAAATGGATGGAATGATGGAGCAATAGTGCAAAGAAAGATGTGCAACTGAGGGCATCAATCTTCTCCAGCGCCAACTTTCACAGTTTAGTAATTTCAATAAGTAAAATGTGAAAAAGAATAAATAGTGAGTGTGTCAGTAAAAAGATTTACAATTCTACCCAAGAAATTGCTACAAGTCTATAAACAAGTCAACTTTTCAGCCTTTTTTTACATCAGTTATCCTGCAGGAGTGGAATAGACCTAAGAGCTCTACCCAGCAATTCAGAGCAGACAAAAGGTCTAGGTCAGATCTCTCAGCCAAAGGAGATAAGTAACGCTCCTAGCCTGCAAAGGTGAAAATCTTCTCTTGCAAAGACAGATTTGCCATAGTTGCTCACAAAATGTATAACTATTTTTCTATGCCACCTCCATTTTTTACCCATTACAGGCTCTGTGCTGTATTTTTTACGTGCTGCAAATGTGTAATATATGGGCTTAGAGGTACAAGTTGGGAAGACAAGAGTAAAGCAGCCCACCATCAAATACAGCTTCATTAGGCAACAATACATTTGGACACACTGCTAAATGATTCACTGTCACCACAAAAATGGATCAAGGAGAAAACCTGTTACTGAATACTAGGTACAAATACCTCTAGCTCAGAAAAGTAATCACAGAGTACATTCTCGGTTCCAAATGCAAGTGACCAAAACATTTTTCATGGTATACCATTAAAAAAGATGGGAGATGTTTAAAGTTCTCTTGAGAAGTTTAAAACAAAGGCTACTGTGTAGCCTGAACTTTTAATCACAAGACTACCATGCTGCAATGAAGAGCAACTTCTGGAAGTTTCAGAAGTGGTATACAAGGCAGCAGAGGAACTGAAAAAGAGTTGCAGCTCACCGCACACTCTTAAAGCAAATCTCTGGATCACAGCAACAAATTCATTGGAGAGTTGCTTAGTTAGTGAGATTCTGGCGTTCTCAGAAGTTATTCCTATGCAAGTCACTTATAAAAGCAGTATGTATTTTTAAAAAGTTAAATTTGTAGTGTATGTTGTCAATTAACAGGTTACCGATCACACTCTCCAACACTTTATATTCAGGACAGCAATAGTATAGTAAACAAAAAAAAAACCCACAAGTTTGATTACATAAAATAATTTTACATTAACTGATAAATACTGTCTTCATGGTTCACTAAATCCAATAACTAGTTATCTTCATGTTAGTTTCTATATATTATAATTACTAGAGGAAAACCAGTTTGTGTTGCATCTCCTCTCAATCAATTCATTCCACAGGGTTTGTCTACTTGTTTTCCCTTTGGGGAGGAAAACAACAACTCTGCAATTCATTCAGTTCCACGTAAGGACTTCATTTTGATGCCTGCCAAATAATGAGTCCCAGGATTAGAACAGCCACAGACAGACCAAGAATCAGGATACAGATCTTCTTACGCGATTTCTTCTGTTAAACGAAAACAAATAGGGAAAAATCCATTTACACTGGGAAGATGATAAGAAAACAACATTCAGCTCATTACAATAGGAAGGTGGGATGTGTTTGGACGCAATACTTAACCAAAGAGAAAAGGAACAAGATATCAACAAGAGGACAACAACAGAAATTGTCAAAAGAGTGCTTAAACAATCAAGGCTGAATATTTAACATGTATTTAAAAGGAAGCAATAGAAGGTACAAATTTATTGCCAGTGGTGTTGACTGAGAGAAGCAACCAGGTAGATTTGTGCACAAAGTGGGACTTTCCCCCTTCTCCTTTTCATTAAGGCTCCATACTGCATTGAAAGCTCCTTTGTAATTCCCCAGTTTAAAAAACACCAGCGGGTTTCAGCATATGATAAATAAAATGCTGCTGTTCAGAAAAATGATGAAAATGCCTGTTCATGCATATGTTGCTCTGTGCACATTTCTGAATTGCTAGCAATATAATAATCATGACTGTATCTGAAGAAGTGTGCTTGCACACGAAAGCTCATACCAAGAACTAACTTAGTTGGTCTTTAAGGTGCTACTGGAAGGAATTTTTTTGTTTTAGATAAAAAATGCTTTATTGATAGGTGTGGGGATATTGGCTTATTTTGCTTCTGTATTTTTAACATAGGGAAATTTTCTGAAATGAGGTAAGTGGCTACCAGAGTCTTTTCAGTGTTGGTGCTTCAGTTATGAAGTGCTTGCTAGACATCACTCTTTCATAACTCCAGTGCCAAGCAAAGATATCATTTTCTTAAGCCTTTTAAACTCAGTGTCTCATAGCGGGCTTCCCCCCTTGTTTTATTCTACTTGATATTTACAGTTTAGTTGTTTTTATAGTTATTTCTGCCATTTTAATTACTGAATAGTATTGTAAACCACACGCAGAATTTTATTAAAGGGCGGTACATAAATACCTGTAATAAATGTCATTGGCCCATGTATCATATGCACTTTTCATGTAGCTTTAACATTAATATTTTAAGATGGTGCCACACAGTCCAGGAGATAGAAATAGAATGTGTTAGAAATTCAAAAGAAGAAAGGACACAGTCAAGTGGGTAGGATGTTGTTGTACGTAAGGTCCTGGGTTCAACAATGGCCTATTCTAGATTTCCACCACTCTGTTACAGGTCCTCATATATAGACTTGAGTTGTGCTTACTGCCTCTAGATTGTGCAAAGGGTAAATTCACTGGGAAGAATCTCTACATTAAAAGCTTTACATTTTTCCATCAGTTCGAATTTCAAGGTGTCACAAGGAATTGAAAAAGAGAAGTATGTAGATACCATTTTATTTTTGTTTTAGAAGAACCATGGGTGGTATCCAATATTAAAGCCAGCTCACTGAAATTAATGGGCAAGACTAACTTAGATCCATTAATTTCAAAGGGTCTCCCTCTGAACAGAACTTAGCTGGAATCCAATCCGTCGGTTTCAAGAAGCTTTGCTTTCTCTTTTCTGAAGAAACTTAGCAAGACTGATTCCGCTCCCACCTCCCTTCATTTTAAAGCAAGACAATGTTACCTGATAATAAGCGGCTCTTTGTAACTGGTCATTGGCACTTTCCACGTGGACTTCTGCATTTTCTACATTTGCTTCTATACTATCTATAGGGAAGAAGAGCACACACAGATGTACAATTCTCTTACAACAGCCTGTATATATAATAACAACAACAACAGCCTGTATATCAATGATTGGGAATCTTGTTCTGTCGAGGGCTCCATTCCTGCAGGAGTAACCTATGGAGTGGTGGTGGGTGGGGCCAGAGTTAAACTCTGAATTTTATGAAATACAATTAACTAACTAACTAACTAGCTAACTAACTTGGATGGGGTCACTTGCTTCTCTTCCCATCACCCTTCCTGCTTGCCTGGTGGGCTTGCAGGGCAGGGAATGGTCACCTTTGCCAGAGGTCCGAGGCAATGCTGGCAGAGAACTCCTCACCCGACCCTTCCATTTGCTCCATCTGTTTTCATTTTTTTTTGCACCATTTTGAACTTCCCCGCCTTTCTACTCTCCCTCCACCCACATGAAACAAGACCAAGGAACACAGCTTTCCCACCCCATAACATTGCTATAATTAGGGTTTCCATATGTCCAGAATTTCCCGGACATACCGCAGTCAGAAGCAGTGTCCAGGTGGAAATTGGGGAAATTTCGGGAAAATATGGATGCATGGCAACCCCAACAACTTTTGTGTCCAGGTTTTCACTTTTTGTAATAAAGCCTGTTTAGTCAGTATATAAAATTGTTTTATCATAAAAGTCACAGGTGCTGTGAGCCCTGATATACTGTGTCTCATAATCCACTGACAAACTACTACCAGCTCATTTTCAAAAGGTATAGCGTGAACAAGTACTTAAGGCCCCACCTTCTGAAGTGGTAAAAATGCCTCTATTTTGCCCAATTAAAAAAAAAAAAGTTTAAAATGAGAATGCTCCTGTGCAAGTATCTAATGTGTCCACACATTTTCTTATACTTACAGCATTATCAAATCAACTCAAAAGAAGCCAAATCAGTTTCTGCTACTGGTCCTCTCAGCTACAGCTTATATACAATAGTTCAAGTCAAATGATATATTTAGAGCACACTGCCTGGCACAAAGAACACTCAATTTGTTTCAAAGATCTCCAATATGAATTCTCAGCTAGTAACACACCATAGGCTGAACATATAACCATAAGCATCCATAAAAAGTTGCACAATCAGCAATTTGGAGCGAAACTGTCATAGCAAACACAGGTATCATCTTACCAATCATGTCTCCCTGATCATGGATCATCATAGCCAAATCTTTAAATATCTGGTTCACATCCAGGATATCTGCCTGAAGGGAAGAAGGTCATGAAGAGTTACTCTCTCCAAACTGCATGTTTACAGAACCCATTTGAAAAAGTAACACAAATGGACATCCACTCTACTATGGTTTAGATCTAAATAACAACACCCACATGATGAGGCTTTCCTGCCCACTTTTCTGCTATAATAGTTTGATCCCCTGAAAAGTGACTCCTGGGAAACTGTCTTAGTATTATTTACAAGCCTTTGAGATGACATAGTTAATAGGGTGGTATAAAAATGCCAAAAATAAAAATTACATTTTTATTTTTGGATCCAAGTCCTCACATCCCTTTGAAATGAAGAAGAAGAAGAAGAAGAAGAGTTTGGATTTGATATTCCGCTTTATCACTACCCGTAGGAGTCTCAAAGCGGCTAACATTCTCCTTTCCCTTCCTCCCCCACAACAAACACTCTGTGAGGTGAGTGGGGCTGAGAGACTTCAGAGAGAAGTGTGACTGGCCCAAGGTCACCCAGCAGCTGCATGTGGAGGAGCGGAGACGCGAACCCGGTTCCCCAGATTACGAGTCTACTGCTCTTAACCACTACACCACACTGGCTCTCATGAATGAAACATTTACAACCACATTTTCCAGAATTTATGAAGAAGTCTCTGTCTTCAAAACTTGGATGAGTTTCTACAACTTATCCCCCGTTCAACACCAAAGAAACATCATTGGTTCCATCTGCCTGGTTCCTATATTCCAAAGTGCGGCTTCTTGCCCACCTGACCTGCTTATACCTCCTTCAAGCAGATCTCCTTCCTTTTCCTAGTAGCTCCTACATTTGTTTCCAGCCTGGGATAGCCACATCCTTCACTCCTCCCTTTCAGCAACTTCAAGAGAGTCACAGCCTATGTTTTCTGAACACTTACCCCAATCTTTGACTGTGTATATGTTAGGGCTGTGTGATAAATTTGTGATAAGTATTTCAACAAGGCAATACTGGGAAGCTGTCAAGTCTCAACCTTTTTTTCACTGGTATACAGCTGAACCGATACTTTACAGATACTTTGCCCCAACTGTCAGGACTTCAAAGTGCAGTACAGGGTTGTTTGAAAAGCAGTGTGGGACTGCTTGCAAAGGGGCTTTCAAACCCCACTCAATTGCTCTTTAAACCTGTAGCTTTCAGAGGTTCAAAAAGCAGCATGGAATTCTTCTTCTTTGGTTGTATTCACCCATTACCAGCAGGGGTACTGGAGCATACAGTTAATGCAGAATCAAACACCACCACCCCGCATATCCGATGATTGGCATGTGGGCATGGTTTCAAAAAAAATGGCCTCATGAGCCAAATTTTACCCCCTGGCAGGTCAAGATTCCTGTGGGTCAGAGGTTCCCCATTGCTGAGTTACAGCGTATCCCAGTATGCAATTAAAGAAAATACAGAGGGGACCAGTGTGGTTCAGAAGAACCTCAAAGTCTTCTCATTTAGACCTATTTAAATAAAATAAAGCAATTTTTAAAACTTTGCATCTGGTTCAAGTCCTAATCCACTCACCTCCAACTGCCTAATGGCAGTTTCTCTCTCCTTAATTAGTTCAAGATCTTGTTCTGTTATTGCTACGTCTTCCTCTTGAGACTGCATCTGATTCCACTCTTCATTGCTGCAGGGAGAATGCTACATTACAGTCTGCTATTCCAACTATTACTGAATACTCACTTGGTTTTTCACCTAAATGCCTGATTTGTATTAAAGGAGGGAGAGTGCTCTCCAAATAATGAATCACTTACCTATTTCACAATTTATTGCAAAAATATTTGTCTGTTTTATCCTGTTTCTCCAATGAAAATTCCTATGCTCAGATCATGAGTCTACTACTCCAGAAAAATCTGAAGCTGTTTTAATAGGTATTTTATAGGTATTGATGTATTTTTGTCACCTAGGTTTCAAAAGCTTGCAGACATCATCCTAAAGTGAATTAAAACACATAAACTGGCAACCGTATGCATGCTAATAGTTCATTGGGACTGAAAGTACCAAGAAAATAATCTGAAATGTCCTATGACATAGTCAGAGTTTTTTTGCAACTCTGCCCCCAACAGTCAAATGTAAAAATAATGTTGGTAAAAGTCAGGATCTGTATTTATACTTAAGTGCAACAGGTCTGACTGAGATGTTACAGCTCAGTCATAGTTTGACAATCAGAGCTTTGTCCAAGACTGGCATGCTCCCTCCTAACCCTCCCAAATTACCTCTCTCTCTTCCTGGTTTGCGTTAACAATTACTTGCTCAAACCAGATGCCGTGAACAAGTGCCCACAAACCAGTTTGCTTCTAAGCCAGAATTCAAGCCATGGTTCAAACTCAATTTCCAAAGTCTGGATACAGACCATGGTTCAGGTCTTGGCCGTCATTGATGCAAACTGGGAAGTAAGTGAGGGAATCAGAGAGCATATCAAGGGAGCACACTGGTCTGACATCTGAAATGGGCCATTTTTGTTCTGATTCAAGAGTAAGAAGCTTATGTACTATTGGAACACATTGTTAATTCACCAATGCCTGTTTGTTTTTTTCCTGTTCCCCACCCATTTCCCCCAAAGTCAAGAGATATGATTAAGAGATATGATTGCATTTGAAGAGATAAAAATGATTTGTCACCTTAAAGAAGGAAACATTACCTGTCAAATGAGACCAACTGTTCTTCCCTGGACCTGTCATCTCCCTGGAAAAAACAATTTAGTTCTCATCAGTCAACAAGGTAAGGTTTCTACTAAGTAGACTGGAGGATGTGATGAAACACTGAAGCATTATAATGCCTGATCACTATCAGTATTGTCTTCATGTCCTGCTGATTTCAATGGGCAGGACAAAGAACGATAGATTAAAAGGCTTTGTGATAGTCAAGAGAAGATAACTTATTTTTAACTAAAAGATTTTAAGGTTGCCTTTCAAACTAAGCTTTCAAGGTGGCTAATAACCAGTACAGGAAGTTGGGTGTTTTTTGTTTCTAAAAAACACCAATAACTTGAACAGAGCAAAACTAAATAGGAAGGGATAGTGATCTCATCAGTCAAGCCCTCTGTTGCATGGCATGATCACTCACTAGAATTAATCCTCTTAATCCAGTGTGTGCCACAAGTGTGTGCAAGGGAAACATATGCAATCCAGGGTCACTACTCATATGACTAGGAGTATTGCTTCCTGTCCTTAAATATGGGAATTAGTCAGACTCCTATCTACTCAACCAACTTGGCCAATGCTGACTTCAATGCTGAAGGAGGGAGAAACTCCCCAATGCAGGGGAGAAACCATTTTAATGCAGTGTTTTGGAAGAGTTTTAGTGGGAGCAGGAACCTTACTCAACATTAAAAAAATACAGATAGGAGAATTCGCCTAATTACTGTGGTCCAAGGGGTGGCTTTGACTCATAGTCCCAGGAAGTAACTGTCTCTCAGCAAAGCACTTACCCTGGTAGGCTTCCCAGATCAATACAACGCATCAGAAGTCTGTTCTTGGTAGGATGACCTACCAAGGTATGATGCCCTTGGCTGATTAAACAATCTCTGACCTTTAAAATTTGTTTGTGGCAGGGGGTGTTGTTGTTGTTATATGTATTGCCTCCAAGTGGGAATCATGGTGTATTCTGAACACACTTCAACTATATTTTGGTACTGTTTGCTGAAAGAGTAATCTCAACCTCACAGAATAGGCAGAGTATAGGATATGTTATGAACCCTAGCTAAAACCAGGGTCAAGAACTGTCATGTTTACAGGATACAATGCAAAACATTTAAATGCTTAAAAAGAAACATTTGAACGGAGCCTGTAACAGCCTTTTTCTTTAGGAGAGGCGTGGCTGACAAACTTACAGAAAGACGAGAACCAGCTCTTGCCCGGGCAACAGTCTCCTTTTCTTTTTCAGACACTCTTCTTTGCACTGCTTGAAAGTTATTTAAGGCTGCAGAAAAGTCATTCATTAAACGTTCCTTCTGAAGTTTCTGCTGGCGCTAGAAAACACAAATTATGTCCATGGCTTATTGTGTAGAACAGCAAAAAGGAGCATCCAATAACAAGGAGAATGTACATGCCTTATTTCTACCTTTTATGGATTCTGTTTGTAACAGTAATCCAACAGGATTTCCAAGGGTTATTTCCAAGGTGGAAATAACACCTTGTTCCACAGATCAAAGTACAGCTTCACAAACTGTGAGGGAGGAGACACACAAACCACAGCATTTCCAGTACATGTTTCTGGGTCTATACTGTAGTTTATAGGCATCTGACAACAGAAATGCAACTGAGCAAAGTGGACTAAGGCTGCAATCCTAACCTCTGGCTATGCTTGATCAGCCCGATTGCTCATACCAGTTCAATAGCTCTGGCCTAACATTTGGGCAGATGGGTGCACTGAGGTGCTCCTCACCAGTAGAACTCCCTTGCTGATGTTGGAGCTTCTCCCCTAGACAAAGCTGGTGAAGCCCAGCAGGGCTGGGCGGAAGGAGACCTCTGCTCCATCCAAACCCCCTCCAGCACAGCACATCAAGGGCTTGGATTCCTTTGCCCAGCCTCCATTCCATCTTCTTTTGAAGTTAGTGGGATACATATTTATTTAACTTTTTTTGCAGCTCCATAGACAACTTGTCTTTTGTTTGCTGGTGCAGCAGTGAGCAAAAAGGCAAACTACTTAAGAAGGTTCTACAGAAGCTGTAGGCAGGAATGGGGCAGGGAAGTGAAAGCGGAGTTTCAGCTGACTATCATCGCAGTGCTACTTGGGCAATAATCTCTCTTATTGTTTATTGGCATTACATACTGAAATAAAAGCCCCTCACTTTCAGCTGTGCTACCATTTGATATGACATGGGGAAGTTCATCAATAGGTCACAGTTAAGGAGAAGTGATTCCCCCCCCCATTTAACCTCTTCCTCCCTTCCTCCGTGGTTTGCAAAGCAAAATAATACAGAAGTGGATAAAGCCTTGTTACAGACAAGCAGAGGTACACAGGCAATACACAGGCAGTCTTAAAAGCTGGCCTCTTAACTTTAGTATTAGTATTAGCCCATGTGCTGAATCTTCCTATTATCATTTCAAACACTTCTCTGCACTGTGTCTTGCCCAAAGCTAGTCACCTCATCTGCTTGTCAGGTGTTGAGGAGAGCAGCAGATCTTGCTTGTTATTAGACACCCACAGCATCTCATATCTGCTGTAGGCAAATACCAGTCTGCATTTATGGCTCGATATATGAACATTAGCAGCCTGGGAAGGGAAAAGAACTGGCCTAAATAACATTCAGCTTTAGACTAGCATTTAGAGTCCTAAAACTGAGTGTTTACATCCATTTCATGCACTAGCAGATACTGAAAGATTCCCTTGCCTTCAACCATCTGTTGTTTCCTCACTCACTACAGCAGATGGAAATGAGGGATTAACCCTCTTCCCCAGAATACTAATTACATTCCAATGGAAAAACCACCATGTGCCAGTAAATTTCAGATATAAAGAGTTCAGCCTTTAAATTAGGGATGGGAAACCTGTGGGCTCCCCATGTTGGTGCATTACAATCTCCATCATTCCTGACTGTTGCCTATGCTGGTGGCTGTGGTCCACAGGTTAACCATCCCTGCTCTAAATGGACCTCACTCACCTTTTCACAGTATCCTACACATCCCATCAAAACAATGATGTTGGTATTCCATTAAAAACATCACTAATATCGCCATTTTCAGAAATAAGCTTTCCTTCCAACCTATCGCAGCACAGAAGACTCAGATACCTGTTCCGATGCAGATAAGGGGAGTGGCAGGGAGCCCAGCTCCTTCAGGTATTCATTGGTCTCTTTGGCAAGCCGGTTTGCTGTGTTCTGCAACTGCTGTCTATGAAAAAAGAATGCATTTTTCAGCTTTGATTTCTAGACTCTTCAAAATGGAAGCTTGAGCACATAAACAGGAACTATGCTACCCACAAATCTAATTTTTCATTCATTCGGTTATGCAGCAATTTAGGACAGCCACATGATTCTTGTTGGGTGCCTCCCAATACTAAATTTCATTTCCCCCAGAAGTGAATAGACATTCCTTCCGTATAAGCATTTCTAGTCTCTTTGGAATTAACAAGTTGTACAGCAGTTTGTTACTGTGTCCAATGGCCTACAGATGCAGCCGCATGAGATGGGGAAGTCTTGATGTAGAATGGGCAGTTTTTTAGACTGCAGGTGGAGAATCACATTCATGAATGTTCTGCTACATTAGCCATGCTGGCAGAAGCTGATGGGACTAAAAGTCCAACAGAATCTGTAGATTCCCCATCCCTGCCCTATATGAACTTACCCAAAGTAGTGTACTAGCACAACAGGCAGCAGTCTGGGCTAAAACCCCTCTCCTTAAAATACTATATCTATTTTATTTTGTGGGATACACAAACAGGAGAGTATTAAAAAATGCTATGCCTCCCCTTGCAGACTGAAGTGGCGTCATCTCTTCAACCAACCACATTCTACTGCCCATGCAGGATATTCCAAATATATCCAAGTATTTGGGTTTGCCATTGTAATATGCACTTTAAGAACTGCTCTGGTCATACGTACAGGTTTTCCTGCAGTTTGCTGGAGTCCTGCTTAGTTCCCAGCTGACTCATCAAGTTCTTTATCTGAGAAGCTGTGGAAGCAAAGTTGATTGTGCGTTATCATTGTGCATAAAAGTTCTCCTCTAAGGACGTATTGCCAGGGGAAAAAACATTGCTCAAATCATAGCCTGATCCTAACTATAATTACTTGAGGATAGGTTGCATCCATTTCAGTGGTGCGTTTAGCCTAAAGCTTCAAAAGGAATTTAAAGGGGATTTCACTATTTTCAGAAGGAGACATTCTTTGGGGCAACACAAAGTTGTCTTTCAATGAATTAATTAAAAAAATATTGTTATGACTGTAGAGAGTACTGGAAGAAAACTTCAATCGATTAAAAAACTACTTCTGAAATCACTACATCTGTCGGCAATAAGTGACAAAGTACAAAGCAGCAATAAAACAAGTAAGTGACAGTGCAAAGGTTAAATCTAAAATAAAAAGGGAGGGAGGTTGGGGAGAAGACGACAGACTTGGGAGCCCTATTGTAGCCTTCACTGACCTAGTGCTCTCTAGATACCTTGGGGTACAACTCATATCAGCCCCAACCAGCACAGCCAACAACCATGTTCAGCCAACATGGCCAATCGGGGTTGTAGACCCAAATAACTAGAGAGCATCAGATTAATAAACCATACCCCACTGAATTCAATGGGACTGACTTCTTGTAAATTTCCATAGGAATGGGCAGGAAGTCTTTCTTTGGAACTTAATATTAATATATATTTCAGTGACTTCCTTCCTTTTTTCTTGTACAAATTAGCAACTTTTTGAAAGATGAATTGAGATGAGGTAGAGACAGGTCCAAAGACAGACAGGAAGAGAACTATTCTGCATTCACATTTCAAAACTGTTCAGTCCCAGGTTGATGCTTATTTTGGCCTTATGTCAGTAAACCACAGAACAGATAATTAAATCAGACATAATAAACACCTTCTGAGAGTTATAAGCAAATACAGTATATATAGTCCTAACACTCATGGCTTGCTTGTGCTAGGTTGCGAACATGATGAGATCAAGCTAGTCTGTAACAATGCTTAAATAAAGCCCGAAAATATAAAAAATCTTGCAATTGTGAATTACTTGTGCAGAATCACAGAACAGTTGTCTTGAATATTAGTCTGGCAGAGCATGCACATTTGACTGTTTCAGCATAACACTAAATCCTGGTTTAGTGTTAGGTGGACAAATCTCTATGAACCCAAGAAAGTGTCATACTCGCATGCTGCTGCTCCCCATCTTGTGGCTACATGGGATGGGAAGCATGCAAGCCCAAACACTTTGTGCTCACAGAGGTTCATCAAACCACAGTTTAGCATTATGTGCAAACTGGGCCACAGCTTCCTAATCAATTAGCTTCAGAGTGTGGCTGCAGTTCAGCTACAAGTCTGCTCAGAAGATGTGGATTATCTAGGCCAATTTCAGTCCAGCTTCAAGTCCAGGTATAACACCTAAAGTGCACTGGACACCTAGGTAGCAGAAGGGCAGGTGGACGACAACCCCGCTGGTTCTCTTACTCTCAGCAGCTTTTGATACCATCAACTACAGTAAACTCCTTGAGTGATTCGGTGAGTGGGACGTAGACGAACACCATGTTACGGTGGGTCTGCTCCTAGTACTAGGACTGTTTCCTGGGAACAGCACCAGGCAATTGTTGCTCAATGCCGTTGAAGTTGACCTGTGGTTTCCTACAGGGTTCAGTTTTGTCCCCCTTGCTGTTTGACCCCAAATGGAGCCACCCAGTGTTCGAAACTCCCATTGTTCCAGGCACATTTTGCACCAGGGAATTTCATTAGCGCGAGTAGTTTCTTAGCTCTGGGCGCAATACTGCGCCTAAGATTTCAGATTAAAAATGCAGAGTGGAAGGAAAGGAGGACCTTTTTCTGCCTCACGCTGAACACCTTAACCTGATCTTATATAGTTTTGTTGTGATATATTGCTTGGTTTTTGTGTGCCTTGGTAATAGCTGCTTTGGGCATTTTTTGATAGAAAGATGAGAAACATATGTAACAAATTATTTACTAAAATATTTATACACCATTATTTATATTAAAAAATCAGAGTGGTTTACAATATTGAAAAAAATAAAATGGGATGCCTCTGGGGAAAGGGCACTTGTCTTTTTTCTAGCATACTTCTCATGCTCCCAGTCATGAACTACAGAGGCAAAATGTAACCTCTGGAGGTTGTTTTATATATATATATATACCTACCAATATCAAAGCAGACACAAATGTTACTAAAGGTAGCTAATTCTTGAAACTAACTGCTTATGCAAATTGTCTACTCCCCCCAGCCCTTATTTAGCTCCACAGCATCTGAGATTAGGACTAGTGGAAAAGCTGCAGTGCAGTAGAGTAGGAGCTGCAAGATTATTTTTTCCCAGCCACAAAAGTTGTACAGTGGACGCTCGGGTTGAGAATGTGATCCGTGCGGGATGCACATTCGCAACCCGCAGCGTTTGCAACCTGTGTCTGCGCACACGCAGGTTGTGATTTGTGCTTCTGCGCATGCGCGACTGCCGAAACCCAGAAGTAATCCGTTCCAGTACTTCCAGGTTTCGGCAGTCCGCAACCCGAAAAAACGCAACCTGAAGTGGCTGTAACCCAAGGTATGACTGTAGCTTGTGTTCCTCTCTACATTTCCACTTCAGATATTAATTTATACATAAAAATTTGAAAGTCTTTCAAAGCTCAAGAAGTCTGTCCTTTCTTCCTTCTGTAGCATTTGTAAATGGGAGCAGGAGAATGGGATCAGACAGGTAACTATGTATATTTTCTAGGCACTGTTGTCAGATTTAAGACTGGGTGAGCTCTAGGCATAAATAAAAGTCAAAGAAACGACATGACAAATAGATCTCTTAGGGCCCATCCTCTTACAATCTATACTTGAACAGTTTATATTCTGATGTGATTTTAACCCAGAGTTTTGGCATTCATTCTCCCTGTTTTCCACTATATGCTGGTTCAAGCAACCCCACCTCTGAAGAAGTTGCTTCACACTAAAAAAAAAAAGAGAACCAAAGATGCCCCAAGCTGACAGGGGCACTTTTAAAAGGAAGCATATGTCCCTTTTGGATTTTTGAAGGATAGGGAAACTTCAGATTTAGGAAGTAGGAAGTTTGGGACAGCAGCTCTCTCTGGTGATGATTGTATAGATGAGGGGGAATTAAATGGTACATATTCCATATTAAGATGAGGTTGGATGGGCCCTTACTAACTAGACTCAAGACAATTTCAGAGACTGTTCTTGCCTTCCTCAAAAGCACTTTTGTGTAGCTGGAAACAATATATAGAGACTGTTACACAGTGATCACATGCAAGTGTATTTTGCTACATGTACACATAGGGAAACCAGAAGAGATGTCAATGGTTTGGCAGAATTAAGACACACAATGAAATACATAACCACAGGGCCATTATATTCTATATGCAGGTCACACCTCTTGACTACAATGAAGTGATTGCCTTTTAGTCAACAAAGAACATGTGAAGCGGCCTCAGTGATATTTATAATTGTTAGGAAGCTATTAGGTGAAGCATGGGCAAGGTAGCAATGAGCAGAGATTGACTCATCCCTTTGCAATAATTCTCCCACTCATATGAATATGAATAATGAGACTGCCTGTGGCTTTAACTTCTTCTTTTTTTATAAATACAGATCTTGCTTCCTCTTGTTTATGTTGGTCTATTTTACTGTATTTTTTGAAAGCAATACTTTATGATGCAGACCAAACCAAATAAATAAAAGAACCCTTAGGACAGAAACACGAAGGAAAGGGGTGTGTGGGGTGTAGATAAGGGGGGGACGGACCTATTGGGGGAAAAGTGGGCCTTTAAAAAAAAGAGAGAAAGCCATGGGGGTGAGTGATTATAATGGCTTTCTATCGGTTTTAAATATTGTCTTTAATAGACCATCGGGGTAGAGAGCGGGCAGTCCCTGCGGATTAAAGTTCGCTAAAAGGGGGCCCTTGGAACTGCCTGCCACTGCAGCTAAAGGAATCAAGTTTACAGAAGGTCGAAAAATTGCCTTAGGGAGCTGTGAGCCGCCTTGAACGTATTGTAAACGGAAAGGCGGGATCTTAAAAGAAAAAAAAAGACGAATCTGAGGAGGATAAGGTGGCGTTGGGAGGTGGAACCCATGACAGGGGGGCGGTAACAGAGATTGTTTAGGCGGTCGGGGGACAGAATTCAGGAGGCCTGAGGGGACAAGACTTAAGACACAGCGGGTCGTGTGGGGAAGGGGAGGAAGCGGTTTTCACTCACTGCATTGTGCCAGGCGCTGTACATTGGTGCTGCAGGTCTGGATAATGGCGCTGAAGTCCCGGGGCGGAAGCCCCCCGGGCCGGTACGTCTCTAACGGGCCGTACGACATGGCCGAGCCTGAAACCCGGACAGAAAACGAAAGAAGGAAAAACACACGATAAACAACACGGGATCTGTGTCAGGGTCAGCCGAATCTGACTAGCGCCGCTTCCGCCGCCTTCACGAAGACGCACGCGCAAAGGACCAGGCCCTGCCTTCTTTTCCCCTGCTCCGCGCAGGCGCGGGAAAGAAATGCGCGCACCCGCCCCGCAAGTGACAGCCTGCGACGCGACCTGCCCTCGGCTTCCCCTTTCCTAGGCGGGTTCTGCGCGTGCGTCGCGTTCCCCTCCTCGCCCCGCCCAGCAAGACGCGCGCGGCCTGAAAAAAAAATGGAGGCTGGGCGTCATGGCAACGGGATGCGGCTCGGAGATGTCGCTGCTTTGGGGCAGGCCGCAAACGCGGACGAGGCCTTTGTAGTGAATGTACTGTACGTCCAAGGGCGGATATAGGGGGCCCCATGGAGCTGGTTCCGCACCCGTTAATATGCAGAAATACACATTGCCCCTTTTGCGCCCCGCTCGTGCATTATTTTTTCTGGTGCCCCCACAGATTATGCGGGCGGCCCTTGGCTTCAGCTGCGCCTTGCCAGGCATTTTGTGATAAGGCTCCTCTCCAGGTCAAAAGCACGATTATCCGTATGATATAAAAGATGCCTGCTTCTTGGGAGAAAGGCGATGACAAAACCTAGACAGCATCTTAAAAAGCAGAGACATCACCTTGCCAACAAAGGTCCGTATAGTTAGAGCCACGGTTTCCCCTCTAGTGATGTATGGAAGTGAGAGCTGGACCATAAAGAATTGATACTTTTGAATTATGGTGCTGGAGGAGACTCTTGAGAGTCCCATGGACTGCAAGAAGATCAAACACATCCATTCTTAAGGAAATCAGCCCTGAGTGCTCACTGGAAGGACAGATCGTGAAGCTGAGGCTCCAATACTTTGGCCACCTCATGAGAAGAGAAGACTCCCTGGAAAAGACCCTGATGTTGGGAAAGATTGAGGGCACAAGGAGGAGGGGACGACAGAGGACGAGATGGTTGGATAGTGTTCTCGAAGATACAAACATGAGTCTGACCAAACTGTGGGAGGCAGTGAAAGACAGGAGTGCCTGGCATGCTCTGGTCCATGGGGTCACGAAGAGTCGGACATGACTAAACAACTAAACAACAACAAACAACAACATATTTTCCTGGGGGTAACTGTCGGTGTATGCAGTGAGCCCTGCTTCCAGATCAACGTGCACCGGATTGCATCTCTGGCACGAAATTCTGTGCATGCTCCTTGAGAGGCAAGTTCCACTGTGCTCAGAGGAATTTGCTCCCAGGTGAATGTACATAGGATTGCATCGGCTCAAGAATCCTCTGCAAATTTACTGAGAAACAAGATTGTTTATTCAGCAAGGCTTCCTCGGAAGTAGGCTTGGGCAGGATAGCAGCCTATCCAGCACATTTCATTATAAGTTTAATTAATTGGAAATCCCACTATTGTGGCATCTGAATATAGACTGCATTTTAATCAAGGCATATATTGGCTTATATCTTGATCAGGTAAATGGGCTTAGACTTTCAAAAGTTTCATGCCATGCAGAAACCAGCTGGCTAAGTACTTTGGCAGTTGTTTATCTTCCTGCTCTCCTGAACAAGGGCCTCCCTGATTTATAGCAGTAGCAGGAGACAAGTTTCTCAAAGTTGTAAAAGCTGGAATTACAGGCTGAAGACCAAGGTTACACAGACCCTACATAATTAAGAGTTTGGTAAACAGTAAAATAAAACTGTGTGCCTTAAACTTGAGCCTAAGGTCAAAAGGTCAAGAGCACATGGAAAACAAACCGGCTGGAGAAGGGGGGGAAGTGTGAAGAGGGGAAGAGGCTTTTTTCCTATTTTATTTTGAGGCTGTAAACTGTTCCTTCCTTGTTACTTTTAGGAAGTTTATCCTTCTAAAAAGCTATCTATGATAATGTATGAAATATCCTGGCTTAAATGTAATTATGCAAAGGATTTAACAAATGCTAGAAGAGTTGTATTTATCCTGAAATTAAGTCAGCCAGCCCAGCCCCCCTGTCAGACAAGAAGACGCCATCCGAGCAATTCTGATATATAAGTTGTCAGATATTTGTTTACCATTTGTTTTAGAAGGCAAATAGGGCAAGGAGGGCAAGAGGTGAGCTGGTAATTAAGATTCCTTGTTGAGACGCATGTAAGATATATTAATACTTATTTGTCATTTATAGATGTAACAATATATAGCTCTTTGTGTTCCATATAAGGACAGTAGGATATGAGTGTATTTTTGTGATTGGTTATACCAATCAGCCAATAGGAATTTCAACCAGGCTGATGGGACAGAGGCAGCCATAGGAGGAGCAAAGGGGGCTGGATTAAGGAAATATAAGTGCTGGCCATAATGGCAGGAGGCCAGGCCAGAGCTTGGTAACCATATACCACTGTGCCTCTTATTTATTTGTCTGACAAATAAATTATTTATTTAATTTCTCTGTTGCTGCGTTGAATATTTCATTCCAGCTAAGCGTTAACCACAAGCAGGGTGCTACATTTTATGGTGCCTGCGACTCGGATCAGTGGTCTGCTGGAACGCAGCTCCTTCGCCTACTGAGCAGGGTACAAGAGAGAGGACAACTGTGCCTACCCAGCGCGCAATGGAAAAATTTTTTCCAGGGGAACGCAGCAGTCTCGTCTGTCTGATACCCTGCCCACCGACGGCGACGGACCGGGGGGGACCAGAGAAATAAACAGGGATCCAGCTAAGGGTAAGTGCACTAAGGGGTTTGGCCCTCCAATTAATTGGGAGGAAGAGAAGTCCTGATCAAACTTCTGCGTCTCAGTAAAGGGGAACTGAGTACGCTAGGTGGCTGGGTATATCAGATGGTGATCTGGTGTAGGGAAAAGGGAAGAATGGGAGGTAGTGTGTGGTGAAGTATCTGGCGCATTGCATGTGTGAGAAAGTACAATGTGTAGCTGACCTAAGTGTGGAGTGAGTACTACTTCGTTTACCAGTAAGGTGTGTGTGTGAGTGACTGAGTGGATACTTCACAGGGCCATACAATGGGAGTTGGGGGTTCAAAGGGGGGAAATACACCTTTTGAATGTATGTTAAATAATTTTAAGAAAGCCTTCTCAGGGGCATATGGAGTCAAAATGACGCCAGAACGCTTGAGAACGTTATGTGAACTAGAATGGCCAAAACAAAATATTGGATGGCCATCTCAAGGAACCTTTGATATAAATTTAGTAAGCGTGCCCAGAACAATTTTCATACATAGATTCTTGGCTGAGCACATTAAATAAAAATCCTCCATGGATAAGGGAATGCAAAGTCCAACGATGCAAATTATTGGCTGTAAAGGCCAAAGCTAGGAAAGGAATCTTGCCAAATAAATTCAAACCCTCCACCAGTTGTAACCCCAAGGCAAGAAAGTGGAATGAATAATGGGGCTGGAGTCACAGAACTTGATTCCTTGATAGATTATGATAAATATCTTCAGGAGGCATTGGAGTCCTATAATGAAGCCCAAGCAGAAGTGGTTATTCCACCTGTGAGTCCCAGTAGAACTCCATCTACAGTCTCCTTTAGTGGAACAACTAATTGCCCACCCCAAACCCCTGTACATCCAAGTCCTAGAGAATTATTACAGAAGTTACAGGGAGACCTTAATCGGTCAGCAAGCAATACAGCCAGGCGTATAAAGCTGCTAAAAGCACGCCTTGGGACAGATACCATCCCCTATGATTTGAGGTCCCTAGAGCAAAGCGAAGAAAAAGGTCACGTAGTAGCCCCTCTTAGAAGAGTATTTGATGCACTTGAGGATCCTCCAGTATATTCCATTCACAACTACGGATCTGATGAATTGGAAAACACCCCATCTTTCGCAGAAAAACCTCAGGCTATGATGGACTTGGTGACTTCAATAGTAAATACTAATAGTCCTACTTGGACAGGTTGTCGCCAGCTCCTGAATACTCTCTTCACCACTGAGGAAAGGAGAGACATAATTGAAAAGGCACAGATATATTTGCGTGAGTAGGCCAGAGTGGGAAATATTTATAATATTGACCGTCATCTCCAGGAAAACTTTCCCTTGGAAGATCCTAATTGGGATCCAAACAATGCAATTCACCTGGCCAGGCTTACCACCTATCGCCAGACGCTTGTGCAAGGTATCTGCAGGGCATGCCAGAAGCCCACTAATATGTCTAAAGTCTCAGGAGGGTAGACGTGTTACCCATAACACTGTTTCGTGTTCGGTGCACACCCACAAAAAGACTTAAGTTGTCACCTTTTGAGCTCCTGTATGGGAGGCCGCCCTCCTTTGTTCAGGATATTCCAACTGACCTCAAACAAATAGGAGAACATGTGACACAGGGACAAGTGCAATCTCTCTCCCGTGTTTTTGTCTCTCTCCCGTGTTTGTTTGTTTTGTTTTGTTTTTTATCTTAACAGGTGGGCCCTCGAGCGCACGCCGTGCAGCATTGCCAAGCCGATTTATCAGCTCCAGGCTGGCATAGCATATGGGTGAAAGAGTGGAAACGTGATC
Source organism: Podarcis liolepis (assembly GCF_965112155.1). NCBI lineage: Eukaryota > Metazoa > Chordata > Lepidosauria > Squamata > Lacertidae > Podarcis > Podarcis liolepis. The sequence goes on along the minus strand of NC_139561.1, from coordinate 72,479,051 downwards.
CACTTGCACCTAAGTGGCGTGGACCTTACACCGTCCTGCTCTCTATTCCAACAGCGGTGAAGGTAGCTGAGGTGACCCCCTGGATTCATCACTCCCGTTTGAAGAAGTCCGAAGGCAGTTGGACGTGCAAAGGTGACCCCTCTAATCCTTTAAAACTGACTCTCTCCAAAAACCCCTGTATCTAGCCCTACGGGGAACGGGCTAGGTCACGGGCAACATTAGACGACCGGCCTGCTGCAGCCACAAACCTGGAAGCTGGCTGACCTGCGCACGCCTGAAGCTTGAGGAGCGTCTGAACCAGCGACTGTGAAAGGGAAGATTCTCTTATACAATTGATTGACTGCCCCCTTGTGGAACAATTATCAGAGATATTACACATTGGGGATCCTTGGGATATATGTTTTGGTCTTGGTGGTTCCCCATTCCTGTCACTGGGGGAATTATATTGGGACTAATATTTATGCTATCACAATAAGGTAATCTTTTGTGGAAGGAATGCATATGCTAGACATCAACATGATTTTATTATTAATCCTGATCCCTTGGGAAGGGAAAGGTCTTTGAATCTGACCAAATTTGCTAAATATGGATTCCGCTATGACCACAATATGTGGGTAGGTTTAGCTGAGATGGTAGCCAATGTGCAAATAGGACTAATTGCCTTGTTTGCTCTCTTGGGCCAGATGATTCAGAGGGAGGTATGCCCTTATTACCAATACCATTAAATGCCATTGGTATGGTAAGCGAAATGCCACACCAAGCAGAAGTACAGAATTTCCCCGGATGGAACTCAACTAAACATTACGAGTTATACCTGTACAAGGGGAATTCTGTGTACATAAATCATCAGATGCAGCTGATTCTACCATGGTAGGCTCTTCTCATTGTCACTATACTTGGGATTATATTAAGAATACCTGGGCACACGGTACTACCTATCGAACTCGGAATACCTTGCCCTGTGCACTTCCTTTTATTCATGCATGGAAAGTGGTATGGAACATAACTGTGACAGAAGAAAGGCAATCTAACATACTGCACTGTGAACTCTATACCTCTTGTGATATTTCGCCTTATGCACTCCACATACCAAAAACCTCAGACCCGATGGTTGTGGTGGATATGTGAAGAATGGGCATACAAGAAACTCCCTTCCAAATGGAGTGGGACTTGTTTCCTGGGATGGGTATTACCACCAATGTGGATTTTGCCCACTAGGATATTTCTCATATAGCAGGAGGAAGTACCCAAAGTTGGAGCGGTACTGATGATTGGCCACCAGAGCGCATTATAGCCTATTATGATCTTGCCTCCTGGAATCCTGGTGAGCTCATACAAGGGGCACGGGATCCTATTTATAATCTAAACAGAATAATTCGATTGCAAGCAGTAGTGGAACTTGTAACCAATGCAACGGCCCAGAGTTTGAGACTTATTGCACAACAGTTGGATGAAAGTAGAGCCGTCATTTTGCAGCTGAAAATGGGAATGGATTATGTACTTGCCAAGCAGGGAGGCCTATGTGGAGTCTTGAACTTGACAGGGAATGCCTGTTGCTTTAACATTTCAGATAATGGTGAGGCAATCCGTGTGTTGGCCACATGTCTTGCTTGTTTTTCTTGACGGTAGTAGTGATGGTTTTATGTATGATGCCATGTATCATCTCATGTTTTAGAAGTACAATTAGCAAGATGATTTCGAATGAAACTCTACCTCATATCATGGCCCTATACAGAGCTTTAACTCAGGAATATGATGAAGATCAAGCTATCAAGGACGCTTGGTAGCAAGGTCCTTGAGCTTGAAAGGGGGGATTGTGGCATCTGAATATAGACTGCATTTTAATCAAGGCATATATTGGCTTATATCTTGATCAGGTAAATGGGCTTAGACTTTCAAAAGTTTCATGCCATGCAGAAACCAGCTGGCTAAGTACTTTGGCAGTTGTTTATCTTCCTGCTCTCCTGAACAAGGGCCTCCCTGATTTATAGCAGTAGCAGGAGACAAGTTTCTCAAAGTTGTAAAAGCTGGAATTACAGGCTGAAGACCAAGGTTACACAGACCCTACATAATTAAGAGTTTGGTAAACAGTAAAATAAAACTGTGTGCCTTAAACTTGAGCCTAAGGTCAAAAGGTCAAGAGCACATGGAAAACAAACCGGCTGGAGAAGGGGGGGAAGTGTGAAGAGGGGAAGAGGCTTTTTTCCTATTTTATTTTGAGGCTGTAAACTGTTCCTTCCTTGTTACTTTTAGGAAGTTTATCCTTCTAAAAAGCTATCTATGATAATGTATGAAATATCCTGGCTTAAATGTAATTATGCAAAGGATTTAACAAATGCTAGAAGAGTTGTATTTATCCTGAAATTAAGTCAGCCAGCCCAGCCCCCCTGTCAGACAAGAAGACGCCATCCGAGCAATTCTGATATATAAGTTGTCAGATATTTGTTTACCATTTGTTTTAGAAGGCAAATAGGGCAAGGAGGGCAAGAGGTGAGCTGGTAATTAAGATTCCTTGTTGAGACGCATGTAAGATATATTAATACTTATTTGTCATTTATAGATGTAACAATATATAGCTCTTTGTGTTCCATATAAGGACAGTAGGATATGAGTGTATTTTTGTGATTGGTTATACCAATCAGCCAATAGGAATTTCAACCAGGCTGATGGGACAGAGGCAGCCATAGGAGGAGCAAAGGGGGCTGGATTAAGGAAATATAAGTGCTGGCCATAATGGCAGGAGGCCAGGCCAGAGCTTGGTAACCATATACCACTGTGCCTCTTATTTATTTGTCTGACAAATAAATTATTTATTTAATTTCTCTGTTGCTGCGTTGAATATTTCATTCCAGCTAAGCGTTAACCACAAGCAGGGTGCTACACTATATTCAGGATGGTGCGCATTGGATTGCTGCCTTGGGTGTAATATTGCACTATTAGTTGTTGCTGCAGAAACAATAGTCCATAGTACCTTTAATAGTTTGACTGTGGCATCAGAAGTTTTTGTGAGCTAGTGTCAAATCATATTCATGAAGTGACAGATACAGTATATGCTTGCATGGGGAGTTGTAAAACAGAGCCAAAAAGGTAATAAAATGTGAGAGGTGCAGTCATTACTCATGCAAATTGGAAGGCACAGAAGTCGTCGTTTCCATTTGGCTCCACCTGTTCATAATTTATGTATTTATATATCTGCCAACTGAATGCATCTGATGTGGTGGACTCTGGTCCATGAAAGCTTATGCCACAATAAATCTGTTGAGTCTTTAAGATGCCCCCAAATTCACTGTTAACTGGTTGTATGTGTTGTATTGCAAGGCTTAATTTATAGCAGCACTTAGCCCTAGAATCTCTTCTTAGGGATCAGCTCTGTGATACGTGATATAATAATAAAAAAATGAGCGTATAGAGATGGGAAACCTGTTGGATTCCAAATCCCATCAGCCACAGCCAGCATGGGCAACCGTCAGGGAAAATGAGAATTGTACTCCAGCAGCATCTGGATTGCCACAGTAACTTCACTGGCTCGACAGCACTGGCTGCCAGTTAGTTTCCGGGCCCAATTTAAAGTGCTGGTTTTGACCTATAAAGCCTTAAATAGCTCAGGACCGTAATACGTCAAGGACCGCCTCTCCGCATATGAACCAACCCGGACCCTGCAAGCCTCATCTGTGCCTCCTCCATGAGAGGTCCAGAGGGTGGCAACATGAGAACATCCTTTTCTTCAGTGGCTGCCCCTTTGTGGAATCCTTTCCCTAGCAGCTTTGTTACATATCTTTCGGCATCAAGCAAAAATACTCTTTTTCTCCCAGGCCTTTGGCCAATTAAGCAATCTGGCCTTTTAAATGGGTGTATGTTTGTTACTGGACGCGGGTGGCGCTGTGTGTTAAACCACTGAGCCTAGGGCTTGCCGATCAGAAGGTTGGCGGTTCGAATCCCCGCTTGGTCCCTGCTCCTGCCAACCTAACAGTTTGAAAGCACGTCAAAGTCAAGTAGATAAATAGGTACCGCTCTGGCGGGAAGGTAAATGGCGTTTTCGTGTGCTGCTCTGGTTCGCCAGAAGCAGCTTAGTCATCCTGGCCACATGACCCGGAAGCTGTATGCCGGCTCCTTCGGCCAACAGAGCGAGATGAGCGCCGCAACCCCAGTCGGTCACGACTGGACCTCATGGTCAGGGGTCCCTTTACCTTTACCTTTATGTTTGTTACTATGTTATGTATTTTTGTGTTTTTTATGTTATAACTGCTCTGTGATCCTTGGATGAAGGGCGGTATAGAAATTTAATACATAGTAAAGTAATAATTCAATAGAGTACTTTTCTTTCATCAGACTGGGATTCTCAAGCACTGGCAGACCCGATTTATAAACACACAATGAAGTTGTTTTCAAACAATCACATCTCAGCTTAATTAGCCAAGAGGATCTGCTTGATTCTGAGCTGGTCTCAGTGCTGTCATGTGGTGGCATCAGCAGCCCATTTGGTCCAAATTGGGCTTAGTCATTCTGCTACCCCCCGCCCCTGCAAAGATGCAGCCATGTCTGTGTCACTCTCCAGTGTGCGGGGTGGGTTGCTGAAATATACTCAGAGTCGAGAACATTTCATGCTCTTTATTCAGCTCATAGTAGTGAGGAATGGAAGTTCCCCCAAAATGTCTGCTTTATATATATTATTTACACAGTGGGCGCCACATGATTGGCTAATTCCGGGATTCTCCTGTAGGCCAATCAGGTTGCGACTTCACTTCCACCTGGAGTTGGATTGGGTGGCTCCTGTGGACCAATCATACTACTGCATTCTGGATCCTATTATTCTAGGACCAATCAGACTGCTGCATTCTGAATCCTATTGTTCTAGGACCAATCAGACAGCAGCAATTTGGATCATATTCAACTCAGTACATAACAGTTGGGTAGGATTGCATCCTAACTGTGCAAGCCTTATTTTGAACTGTTTGTATGATTCCTTTTAATTAATTTTATCCACTCTATGCTTTTTTGTAATTTTTATGTGTACCGCTTATAAACACTGGTGACTAAGCATTATATAAACAGCTTAAATTAATAAACTGGGTCCAGCTTTAAGAGCCTGAATGTTTTTGAGGGCCAGGCAGCATGGGTTTGCACACATCACTCGAAATCACAGCAAGATATGAAAATGACATTGAAGCTGTTTGATTGAAGGACACATCCAGTCTTCTGAAAGGGCTTCATTTCAGCATTGTATATTATTGATGAAATTCAACTTCCTTTCCTTTTCCTGAAGCCTAATGACTTGACAAAAAAGGGACCTTTTTGTTGCCTTCTGCTTTGCATACTGAGGGATTTGATGAGGTGACAATCAGAAAGCCCCCTGTGAGACTAGCCTGCTTTATTGTGCAAATTTTCCAGCCTTGATAATTTTCTGCATTGTTGTCTGACTTGGAAGAAGGAGCCTTGTCTCTGGATGCCTCTGTAGTCCTTGTGAGTTCACAGTGAGGGATGCTGTGCTGTGACTGCATCTCCTGAGGCAAATTTCATCTTCTAAAAGTAGATACAAGGAGCTCAGTTTAGATCAGGGCCACAGCATAGTGGGGAGAGGGGATTGATTGAATTCATATCCTTCCCAGCCAAGAGGACAGGCACAGTACAGGTGCCTGTATATATATTTTCTCTCCACAGATAACAGCAGCTTTGATATATGTGTGTGTGCTTTGGATCTGGGTCACGGCATGGGAGAAAGTATTAGATTTCTTTCCTCTCATCATGGAACATCTAGTTTGACACTCAGAAACATAACTCACATACGTTCTGCATATGTTAATTCAAAATAGCATTATCTGCTATTGTTAGCTGTTCTAATTAATGGGCCACACTTGTCAGATTGCAGATAATCTTCGCCAATAGGTCTTTCCATAGTAACATCCCTTTTAACCAGGACTAAAAGTGCAACCCTATTATTATTATTATTATTATTATTATTATTATTATTATTAAAATTTCTATTCTACCCTTCCTTCCAAAGGAGTCCAGGGTGGCAAACATCAAAATGTTAAAATAATGCAATTTAAAGAACATTACAAACATTTGAAAGTGATCACGTGCCCCACTGTTACTAATGTTAAGGTATCTTTTAGCCATCAAATGCCTCAGTAGACATTTTAGAACATTTTAAAATTTATCCTGAAATTTCCTTGGGGTAGGGGAGCACCTGCTTTGCATTTTAAAATTCTCAGGTTCAATCCTCAGCACAGTGGCGTAGCGTGGGGGTGCAGGGGGGGCGGGCCGCACCGGGCGCAACATCTGGGGGTTAGGGGGCGCAAATCCACGGGTTAGGGAGCACAAATCCACAGGTTAGGGGGCGCAAATTACTTGCCTTGCCCCGGGTGCTGACAACCCACGCTACGCCACTGCCTCAGCATATCCATTTAGACCCCAGTCTGAAATGCTAGAAGAGATCTGAAGCCAGTTCATTGTAGACAATATTTAGCTAGATGAACCAATGGTCTGGCTCAGTATAAGGCAGCTTGCTATATACCTAATAATGAGTGAGACAGATGCACCTATACGTTTCTACTCAGAATTCAGTCTCTGTTAAGTTTAACAAGGCAGACTCCCAGGTTACCTAGAACAAATTTTGCAGAAGAAACTGTTTTGAGCAATTTGCTATGCATCAATAAGGCTGCCTGGATAGGGGTATTTTTAGGTGGTCACCCAGGTCCTATGGGCTTAGCTATCCTGCCCCCTTCTTTCCCTTTTGAAACACTGAGCACACTGCAAAATGCTGTGCTGAGACCCCAGACTCCTACCCCAGCTCTATACACAGCATACATTTAAAGCACATGACTTCCTCCAAAGAATTCTAGCAACTGTAGTTTATACCTCACTTAGCAACTACAGTTGCAAGGATTCTTTGTCATGTACAGTACTTAAAACCATAGCTGTCAACTTTTCCCTTTTCTTGCGAGGAATCCTATTCGGAATAAGGGAATTTCCCTTTAAAAAAGGGAAAGGTTGACAGCTATGCTTAAAACATATGCTGTGTGCACAGCTTATTTTATTGACCCCACAGGCACTCTGTATATTTGTGCAAATTTGTGGCAGGCCTGAGTGCTTTGAGCACCTGGTGACACTCCTGTGCCTGCTGCAGCTGATTTAAATTTAATTTTTTAACAAATAAACTTGGGAAGGTGGGAGGTTCCAGTTGTGTTTGTTTGGGTCCATGGGTGCATTTGCTGAGGATCACCATGTTAACAAAGCACAATGGCTTTAGGGCAATTCCCTTCAACTCTTTGTCAGATCCCAGAAGGAAAATAATTGTTAGTCTTGATAACAGAGAGGACAACAATCGAAACAGGTCACACAGGATAAGTATTAACCTTTGGACACAATATAGTCAATACACTAAAAGTTGGGGTGGGGTGTACGGAAAAACCTTTGAAATATTCTTTGGCTGACTTGGCTTTTATGATAAGTAAAATATGGATACCTAGAAAGAAAGTTTTGGGAGAGCTGTTCTCAGATCATATGCAGGAAGTCTAGTTTGCACAAACCCTCTGGAGAAGGGGTCTCTGCTCTTTCAGTGCCTGTGGACACATTTGCAAGCCAGAGAAACTGCAGTGATGGCTGCACACATACCACAACCTGTTTTATTGGCTACAGAGGAATGCTTCTTACAAGCCTAATTTCAGCAGGGGGATGGGCACATTCTGCGAGTGCCAGGGAAGACTCCTCCCTGTAGGAGCATGCTGGTGACCCATGATCTGGAATTGCTGCCAGAGAATTGCATTTTGGAAGAAAACAGGCAGCAGGGGGCAGCAGCATCCCGTGAAAGCTTTTCAGTGGGGCACATCTGACTTGATAAGCGGAGCTCAGAACTGTTAAGTGTTATGATGAAATGGCAAGCTTCCTTCCTTTGTTTATTTGCTTTTGCTGGCTAAGTTTCAGAATAGTAGGAGCTGGTTCTCAGGGCATGTGTCAGTGACACATTTGCTCTTGAAAGCCACTACCCTCCCCACCACAAGAGAGACCTTCAAAGCAAGCAGGGCTTGTTGTTATCCTACAAAGCTTTTAATAACTCAGATGCCAGAGACCACTGCCTCCTTTATGCCCCATTGAGGTGTTCAGTCTCAGCCTGAAATATCTCGTGCTTAGGATCCATCTTGTCTGTGTGCAGACTCCATATAGGGAAGACACTTTTTAAATATATAAATAGACACTTTTTAAATATATAAATAGACTGTGTAACCTTTAACAGTTACACAGTTATAACTTGCTATATGAAGCTTTTCCCAGCAGGGACTGGAAAAAGCTTCACCTGTTGATTTCAGCCTACCCTTTAGCTGTTAAAAATACATGGTTTCTGTCCATAAAACAATGTGACAACCCTAGAGAGATGTGGCCTCTTGATAGCTGTCTCACCTGTAGAACTTGCTTCTCCTAGCTAGATGCTTACTAAAGTCTGCAATTGCTGTTGAGCTCTCTGAGTGGGCTGGCTTTGGAAAAATGAGGATGAACATCAGCTTAAGTTGTGCACTAGTATTTTAACCACATCTTATTTATCTGGGCTCTCAGGGTGGGTTAGAAAGGTAACGAGATCAGGGCTGCCTCCTGAATAAAGACATCTTAGTCAATTCATCCTGTGAATTGAATCAAGAAATCCTATAGTCTAGTAACATCTGTGTGAGGGGATATGCTGCCACCCTCAGCTAATTAAATTTGCAAATTAAAAAAATTCTGCAATACTTCATTTGTCTTTTAAGTGCTACACATGTGTGCTGTAGCATTTTACATCTCCAGTGTGTGGCAAGAGGGTGCCTGCCACCTGCATTTTTTATGAGTATTAAAAATGATAGGCATGTTTTTTTTTAAAAAAAATTGCCATCAAATTAGGGATACCTTTGAAGCCTTAAAAAAAAAGATCTCTGATTGCTTGCTTTAAATGTTGCTGCGCTAAAATTAGTATGTAACACCAGCAATGTTAGAGAAGCAGCATATTTCTATTTATTTGTTGGCATTATTTTGGCATTCAGGTGTCTCAAAGTGACACATTAAAAATAGAATTAGCAAAGACATTAAAATCAGATATAAAAACAACAGTAAACGAAAGCTAAAATACTCATCTGAAAATATACTTAAAAGGAACAAGTCCTATCTGCCCCACTTGAAAGATGAGCAGAACTAAGACCACTGACCTATCTTAACTACCCTCCCAATTAAAAACCCAAAGCGTAGGTAAATAAGTACATTTTTCTCTGGCACCTAAAGACAAACAACAATAGTGCCAGGCAGGCTTCCGTGTGGAGAGCATTCCAGAAGTGGCAGTCATTAAAAAGGTCCATTCTTGTGGCGCCACCTTCCATTCTTCCCACAGAGAGGGAACATGAAGAAGGGCCTCAGATGACAAATGTAGTGTCCAGATTAGTTCATGTGGAAGCGGCAGTCCTCAAAATACAGGGGGTCCTGAGCTGCAGAAGATTTATAGCTCAAAACCAGTACTTTGTATTAAGCCCAGAAACTAAGCATACCTTAATAATATTGAGAAGTGGCACTCACCCACTTCTGAAACTCCTTCCTTCCTTCCTTCCTTCCTTCCTTCCTTCCTTCCTTCCTTCCTTCCTTCCTTCCTTCCCCTCTCCCCCGTTGCTCTTTTCTGAGAGCCTAGTCCTTACAATGACCAGGACCTGGGAGACCCATGTTCAAATTCCCACTCAGCTTTGAAGCTCACAGGATGGCCTTGGGCCAGTCACTATCTTTCAGCCTAACTTACCTCACAGGGCTGCTGCAAGACTAAAATACAGGGTAAATGGTGGGGGGCAGGCACACACGACAACCATTGAGGAAAAGTGGGACATAAATATAATAAATTAAAAAAACTATTTCCAGAGGAGTAGCTGTGTTACTCTGTTGCTGCAAGAGCAAAGAATCATGTGATACCTTAAAGACACATTTAGGCCCCCTCCAGATGTTTCTTTATTTCATTCATACAAATCTGTGCTCTTGATGGCGTCGGGGTGGTAATACATGCTTTCAAAGCTGCTTGTGGCTGCAACATTTGGGGGGGCAGGAATACTGCTTTGTTTTCAAACAGTGCTTGTCCTGTGGCTTCCTGATGAAACCCTGTAACTTTTCATACTGCAAATGTTCTGGAGTTTGTTTGTTTTTTGTTCCACTTGTTGCGTTATAGCTCAGGAGTGCCCCTCTAGACTACAGTGATGCCATAACATTGGTATTATTATTATTATTATTATTATTATTATTATTATTATTATTATATAATTTATTTATACTTGGCCCATCTGGCTGGGTTTCCCCAGCATAGCTGTCAACCTTCCCTTTTTTTGCGGGAAATTCCCTTATTCCAGCACTATTTCCCGCTGCTTCCCGCTGCTATCCCGGATTGTTAGATATCCTGTAGACTGTCCCCAGGACAGGTGAGGCTGCTGGTCCCTTATTTTCGAGGCTGCTGATCCCTTATTTTCAAATCTGAAAGTTGACAGCTATGTTCCCCAGCCACTCAGGGAAACATTGCAGAACAACTAATAAAGCAGAATGATGTATAGATAGTCCAGTACTGTATAGTATAAATCTACCACTAATTCACTATCTTTGAGTCAATGACATATTTTTGTAAATTGCTTTTAGGTTGCTTCTTTTTGTAAACAACTGAGGGGGTTTTTATGATCAAGCAGTATATAAATTCTATCAAATAAAATAGAGATAAATGTTGCAGAATGCATCTGTAAAAACAAAACCAGGCTGGAGGGGCTCTTAATATGAGTTTCTGGGCACCAGAGTCCACTTCATCAGATGCATGGAATGTTATTATCAGCTGGCCATAGGGTGGCAGTAAGGTCAGAAAGAAACCAAACGCAGAATATGCAGATTGTGATAATTGCATTGAAGCTTCAATGTAAAAAATAAAAAAATCAGTGACCATTCAGAAGCTGTGCTAACGATAACATCCTGGCATTTGTAAGCTATTTTTGCTATTGCTGAATAAATGGCACCACTTGTTCCTCATACCTGGTTTATATTCAACTGTTGTGATCCACACATCTGTGACTATGAACTTTGACAAGTGCTAGTGCCAAAACAAATGTTTGAAGAACTGCTGAGAGCACGACATGTGTGAGTATTTAACCTCTGGGGAAGATTGCGTCTGATTTGCACATCTCAGTCCCCTGTGGCTCTACTCAGATGTAAGTCCTGTTGAGTTCAGTGGAGCTTTCTCCCACATAAGTGATCACAGAATTGCAGACACAGTGTTGGGGTTTATAACCAGCTACTCAAAGAAAGCTATTTTCCATCTTTTAGGCTGCAAATGACTAAGATAAGCGTACATGCATCAGACAAGCCAATACTTTTTTTCCCTTGGGAGAGGATGGAGTAGCATAGGGACTTTCATGGCCTTACCTACAAGGGTAGCTTATAAAACCAGTCCAGAATGGGAATGGAAATAATGGAAGAAAATTACAAACAGGGGAGTAGGGAGATAAGTTCACCCCCCCATCTCCCATTCTGGAAAGTGCAAGGTAGCAGAACATTGAAAGTGGTGGATGATCACACTTAGGATTGCACCATAGTTGTATTTTCCAAGGATTGTGTCCAATGCTAGTCCTCCTCACGGCATCAGACCCATTGAAATAAATGAACATGACTAAGTTTGGTCCGTTAATTCCAACTGAACCACTCTGAGTGAAGCTTGGATTCTCAAATGTCTAAACAAACGTTGATACCTTTTTGAAGCAAGAACCGGTTTGCAACATTTGGGAAGCATGAAAGGTGGTGGATTAGAAAATTCCCTTAGGTAGACTCATCAAGAAGGTGCAGATCAGATCAGTCAGCACCACAATTTGCAGAGGTCAATTTCCTCAAGCATCTCTGGGTTGAACTAAGAATCATTGCTTCCCTTCAGTACTTGAATTAAAGTAGGAAGGGGGTCTGCTTTTGTGATGGCCCCTGTGCTGTCAGAAGGCTTTTGAGAGAGGGAGGCATGGTGTGACTAAAATCTACCTATCTTTGAACAATTTCTATAACAATTGGTCATTATTAGAACTACTGTTTAAGAATTGCTGTCCAAGTTTGCCTCCCCTGGCTTCCATCTCCAATCCTTTTTCCTTTTATGTCCTGTCTTTTTAGATTGTCAGCCCCTGAGCAGAGGCTGGGGGTGGGAAAGACTTCTGCGATCAGAGCTTCATCTCCTCTCCACCCTGAGACCAAACTTAGGTAAAGGTAAAGGTAAAGGTACCCTTGACCATTAGGTCCAGTCGTGGATAACTCTGGGGTTGCACGCTCATCTCGCTCTATAGGCCAAGGGAGCTGGCGTTTGTCCGCAGACAGCTTCCGGGTCATGTGGCCAGCATGACTAAGCTGCTTCTGGCAAAACCAGAGCAACTCACGGAAATGCCGTTTACCTTCCCACCGGAGTGGTACCTATTTATCTACTTGCACTTTGACCTGCTTTCAAACTGCTAGTTGGGCAGGAACTGGGACTGAGCAATGGGAGCTCACCCCGTCGTGGGGATTCGAACCCCGACCTTCTGATCGGCAAGCCCTAGGCTCTGTGGTTTAGACCACAGCACCACCAGAGTCCCCAGAGACCAACCTTAACCCACCTGCAAATCACATGCCATCAGGTGGTTGAGAGGTGGATGGCCTTCCCCATCTGTCAAAGTTGGCCTGCAAGGCGGGGCGAAAGAGATAGTGAAAAAAGCAGGATTGAACTCCCCATCCATCAGCTGATAGGTGGGGAATTCAACACTGCTTTTTGCAGAGACCAGCTGCACTAGCATTTCTACCTGACATCCCATATATGACATCAGGTATGGGGCTGGAGGGCGTGGTTTTGGGGGGGAACAGCCTGGTGTGACAAATGCAGAGGGCTGGTGGGCCAAATTTGACCCACGGGTCAGATGTTTCCCACCTCTGCTTTAACTGATCGGTGTAAGCTGTTCAGGGAGCCATTTGTCCTGACTAGGGTATTAGAAATGCTCTTAAGAAATTGGGGGAGTCAGAAGTTGTGAAATTCAGTAAGGGCTCTTCTACCTTTCCTTCCATAATTCGAGCACTGCTTCCCTGCAAGAAACAAGACGTCCCCTTCAGCAGTGTGTGTGTGTGTGTGTAAAGGACAGACTGGCATCTGAAATGGGTGAAGCCAGGTGGGTATGAATGAAGTCCAGTCATTGTCAAAGTGCACCAGATGCAAGGCTTTCAAACCGAAAGGATAAGGCGGCCCATTTTCAGCTCAAAAAGCTGTTGATTCACACTGTGTTCTTCTGACAGCCAAGCGGAAAGTGCCTTTTCCTGAACCTGGTTATTTATATACAAGAACTTGCTGGTGCTCATGCTAGGGGCCAGCGGGCTTGCTTGCAAAGTTATTCTCTCTCCCCGCTTTCTATTCACTCAAGGATGTTTCAGATCTGGGCGGAAGAAAATGGAGCTTGATTATGATCTACTGCAGGCATTCAACAGAAGAAAGGCATTCATGTCCTTGTTTGGGAGTTTAATAAAGTCCAATGAATATCTAATTAAGTTTCAAATATCTCTGCCTTGCAGTCAGCATGGTTTCCAAAAACACAAACATTTGTGCAGGATTTGTGTGTGTGCATGTTTTTTCCTCTCTCTGTTGTGATGACTGATTGCCTCTTAGCTATTCCCCCCCTTAAAAGGGTACTGAAACGTATCAGTGCTGAATTTCAGAAAAATGGGGATGGGAAAGCTGGGACCAATTGGATGTTGTGTTCTCTGCCTGTTGGCTGCACTGGCTGCCTGGGGCTGATTGGAGGACCTTCGCTCAGGTCCTGCTTGCAGGTTTCCTGCAATGGGTTGGCCACAGGATTCTGGACTAGGTGAGCCACTGGCCTGATCCAGCAGGCTCTTCTTATGTTATTATGTCACTGCTTCCCTATCCCTCTTCTTGCAGGGAGTCCACAGCAGCCACACCCTCTGACCCCCACCTATGCGAGTATAGAATCATAGAATCATAGAATCATAGAATCATAGAGTTGGAATAGACCACAATGGCCATCGAGTCCAACCCCCTGCCAAGCAGGAAACACCATCAGAGCACTCCTGACATATGGTTGTCAAGCCTCTGCTTAAAGACCTCCAAAGGAGGAGACTCCACCACACTCCTTGGCAGCAAATTCCACTGTCGAACAGCTCTTACTGTCAGGAAGTTCTTCCTAATATTTAGGTGGAATCTTCTTTCTTGTAATTTGGATCCATTGCTCCGTGTCCGCTTCTCTGGAGCAGCAGAAAACAACCTTTCTCCCTCCTCTATGTGACATCCTTTTATATATTTGAACATGGCTATCATATCACCCCTTAACCTCCTCTTCTCCAGGCTAAACATGCCCAGCTCCCTTAGCCGTTCCTCATAAGGCATCGTTTCCAGGCCTTTGACCATTTTGGTTGCCCTCCTCTTTGAGTACTTTGATCATTTGCTTTTTCATCACATTTATATCCCTCCTTTCCTTCACAGAGCTCAAGTTGGCAGCTGTGGAATCATAGAATCATAGAATCATAGAGTTGGAAGAGACCACAAGGGCCATCGAGTCCAACCCCCTGCCAAGCAGGAAACACCATCAGAGCACTCCTGACATATGGCTGTCAAGCCTCTGCTTAAAGACCTCCAAAGAAGGAGACTCCACCACACTCCTTGGCAGCAAATTCCACTGGAGATTCACTACAGTCGTACCTTTTAATTCTTTAATTTGTAAATTTAATTCGTTCTGGAGGTCCGTTCTTAACCTGAAACTGTTCTTAACCTGAGGTACCACTTTAGCTAATGGGGCCTCCTGCCCCAGCTGCACGATTTCTGTTCTCATCCTGAAGCAAAGTTCTTAACCCGAGGTACTATTTCTGGGTTAGCAGAGTCTGTAACCTGAAGCGTCTGTAACCCGAGGTACCACTGTACTTTTAACCTCACGACAACCCTGTGAGGTAGGTGCGACCGAGATGTAGCGACTGGCCCAAGGTCACCCAGCTCCTTGGCTGGGTGAGAAGTTATACCTGTATCTCCCCTGTCTTCATATATAACCATTTACACTATTTCTGATTACTTTGATTGTTCACAAAACATGCTCATGGCACTTTGCAAGGAACAGTTCCGATAAGTCACTATCTCCCAAGGGACTCGCACCCTGAGTGCTGGCAATTACATATGTTCCATTCGGCCCTATTTACTAGGGCTGGTCCCCATTTTGCGGACATTACTGCCCCTGTTTTTGTGATGGTCATGTAATCTAGCCTGCAACCTAGTGCACTGACAGATGTCTATCCAGTCTCTGCTTAGTAAATGCTGCCAGGGAAGGACAACCTACCTCCAGTGACAGCAGGCTGGTAAAAATGTTGTTGGTGTGAGTTCCTAGAAATGCCATTCTCCTGCGTCCAGCTCTCACCCTGGCATCTCAGTCTGTTTAATCTCCCCCCTCCCTTTCACTTTATCTTCTCTCTCCCTCACATGCATGTAAATGCACATAGGTGAACACTTGCACACAGCTTGCCATTCTGCCCGATTCCAAGACAGCCTTTTGAACTGTTGATAGCAGATTGTCAGACAGGGCTTGAGTAACCTGTTGTGCTCCAGATAGTCTTGGACTCCAAATCCCATCAGCTCTAGTCAGCATAGCCAATGGTCAGAGTTCCCTATCCTTGCTGTAGGACAAACCCAGGGGTCAGCAGACTTTTTCAGCAGGGGGCCGGTCCACTGTCCCTCAGACCTTGTGGGAGGCTGGACTATATTTTGAAGGGGGAAAAAGAACAAATTCCTATGCCCCACAAAGAACCCAGAGATGCATTTTAAATAAAAGGACACGTTCTACTCATGTAAAAACACGCTGATTCCCAGACCGTCCACGGGCCGGATTGAGAAGGCGAATGGGTTGGATCTGTCCCCCGGGCCTTAGTTTGCCTACCCATGGACAAACCTGCCCCCTCTCCAGCACATATTTAACCAAAGGACTGCACACTTTATTGGCTTTTAAAATAGCACAGGACCTGCTGTTGCAGAGTAAATGATCACAGCACAAAAGCAGATGTGTAAATGGCCCTGGAGAGGCTTGGGCAAGTAGCCCTTGGTGTGGGTGTTGAGGGTGTTAAAAGCTTGTTTCTATCTTTAGCTGTGAAATGTTGGAAGGGATGTCATTGTTTGGTGAGAAGGGGAAAGTTCTCTGCGTTTTCCCTTTATGCCTGTGTTTTCAGGCTAAACCCCAGCACTGAAAACAGGGTCTAGGGTTGAGCCCTGTTTTGCCCAGGCTCAGAATGAAGCTCATTCCTTGGAATCCGACAATTTGGTTGGAAGAGGCAGGGGTTGGTGGTTACCATCTGTTATTGCATTGTGACATTTGAAGCCGTCTGTTTAACGGTCTGCGGCATTAGTCTTCAGCTGCATTTGATTTTGCAACTAATATGTGCAATAAGGTGGGGGGGTGGAGGTCAGGGTGGTGGTGGAGAGAGTCTATTGACTGTGACACAACAGTGAGCTTTTATTTCCACCTCACTCCCCTGTGTGTTGCAGATCTGTGATCTCTCTCCTACTTTCCCTGTCTGTTATGCCCATTGTTGACTGCAAGCCTTCTGGGAAGGTGTTGTGGCACTTTGTCACACTCTCCTGCACAATGCCTAGCAAGAAGAAGAAGAGGAGTTTGGATTTGATATCCTGCTTTATCACTACCATAAGGAGTCTCAAAGCGGCTAACAATCTCCTTTTCCCTTCCTCCCCCACAACAAACACTATGTGAGGTGAGTGAGGCTGAGAGACTTCAGAGAAGTGTGACTAGCCCAAGGTCACCCAGCAGCTGCATGTGGAGGAGCAGGGAATCGAACCTGGTTCACCAGATTACGAGTCCACCGCTCTTAACCACTACACCACACTGGCTCTCAAGCAAGTTGTTAGCACCAAAGGAATATAGCAGAACAGGTGAACACCAAGGTAGCACTCTTGGGCACAACCTGAGGGTGTGGTGCCCCCACAGCATCTGCTCAAAAATCCAATTTATTTTGGCCCACAAGTCAACAAAGGTTAGCACAGTCTTGGGTGCAAGATCTGTATCACTGGAGGGCTGCAAAGTGCATTCACAACAATATATCGTGCCTTGAAATGGTCTGGTGTTCCATCTGAGCTTATAGATGAGTGCCTGAGGGCTTCTTCAAACACCTTTGCAAAACTGATCGCAAACTCCGGAATGGAGATGCTAAGGTTGTAAATTAATTCTCATTAAAATACACTGCCTGACTCTTTTTCACAGATTATAGGGCTCTTCCCTCAACACACACACACACCAGATGCATATTCTCTGCCTATCCCCCACATTTAGATGGAGCGAACCTTTGCAGCTGCCACCAGTGTGGATTTGACGCATTTGTAATGCGCATCTGATTTGCATCTTATCTCTGTTGTCTGCTCTGAGAAGATATGGGAGCTGGCATGCCTGCAATACAGTGATGTGTGGCTGTGCTGAAAACTGCTACCTTGAAGAGGTCACCTTGCCACACTGCAAAAACCAAGGTGACAAGGATCTTGTGAATCAAGATCTTCTGTAGTTTGCTGTACTTTGAAGTGTTTTAATTGTTTTTGCATACTGTGCATTGCCTAGAGGTTTATCGCCAGGAGTGACCTATAAAGATAATAAGTAAGTAAGTAAGTAAGTAAGTAAGTAAGTAAGTAAGTAAGTAAATAAATAAACGTCAGCTTCTCTTCCTTTATCCATCTTGTCTGGTACAAGAAATGTCCGACAATGATGACGATATACCGTATTTTTCGCCCTATAGGACGCACTTTTCCCCCTCCAAAAATGAAGGGGAAATCTGTGTGCGTCCTATGGGGCAAATGCAGGCTTTCGCTGAAGCTTGGAGAGTGAGAGGGGTCGGTGCGCACTGACCCCTCTCGCTCTCCAGGCTTCAGGAAGCTATCAGCAAGCCTGGGGAGCCCACGGGAGTTCCTGCAGGGCTCCCTAGGCTGCGGATAGCAGCCTGCTGCCCGGAGCGCGGGGCGCGCTGAAGCCGCGGCTGGGGGGGAATAATTTTTTTTCTTTATTCCCCCCCCCCAAAAAAAACTAGGTGCGTCCTATGGGCCGGTGCGTCCTATAGGGCGAAAAATACGGTAATTCATTATCCTGGCCTTTTCACAGTTGCACCAGTTCAGCATTAGTGGTCTCCTTTGATGAAGAACGAAAGAGAAGCATGTATGATTGCTACTATGCCAAGGCACAGGAACCGGTATTTGAGATTGGCACCCATGAATCTGGGTGGGAAAAGGCACTGCTGCTCCCCACTTGTATTCGCTGTTTCCAGTTCATACTGTGGTCCCTGTGAGATAACCAGCTTCATATAACTAATGTGCTTAAGTCTAAGTAATGCATGAAGTGGTTAATACCATAGAGTAAGCTGTCCTACCAGGCTTAGCTATGTCCCCCTGCACCTTGGGAGGAACTAGATAACCAAGCATTTGTTCTCCTCCAGTCTACCCTGAGAAGCTCCCTGTCAACAGGTTTGAGTTGTTTGCTCCTGCTCAGACTGCATGGCTATCACCAGCCACCAATAATTTAGGAACTTTGATCACTTTGTAACATCTAAGTTTTACTGCCAACACAACTTTTTTTTTACTGATGTATGGAAAAACGCATGAACCAGACCTTTGAAGAGTTTGTAAGTGAACCAATTTCAACTTACCGAAAGTGTGATTTTTTTTCTATGCTCTGGGAATTGGGAAACTTTGGAAAGAGAACTTTTAAAGTACAGTGGTGCCCCGCAAGACAAATGCCTCGCAAGACGGAAAACTCGCTAGACGAAAGAGTTTTCCGTTTTGGAGGTGCTTCGCAAAACGAATCTCCTATGGGCTTGCTTTGCAAGACGAAAATGTCTTGCGAGTTCCTGCGGTTTTTCCCCCCTTTCCCCCCTCCCCTTTTTCCTAAGCCGCTAAGCCGCTTATCAGCTGATCCGCTAAGCTGATAAGCCTCTAAAAGCCGCTAAAAGCCGCTAATAGCGCTAATCCGCTAATCCGTCAATGGGCTTGCTTTGCAAGACAAAAAAACCGCTAGACGAAGAGAATAACAGAATGGATTCTTTTCGTCTTGCGAGACACCACTGTATTGTCTTAATACATTGTCAGCGAAGCTCAGATGCTGACAGGAGAAGAAGGAGTAGGCATAGGGAGAGAACAGTTAGCAGCAGAAAGCAGAGAGGAGGGGGAGAACAGCTGTAATCTTAGCTCTGACCAAACGGACAGACAGATGTGTGAGAACTACGATAGTGGGCAAGATGTTGGAATGCAGGAAATGCCCTCTGCCAAATCTCGTAGGATTTCAAAAGTGGCAGAGATGTGTGAAAGATACCGGAAGAGAAGGTGGGGGCTTCTGTTCTGGGGAAGGGGGAGGAGCTCAGCCCGGGCAACTCCATCTTCTGGGGAGGATGATGAGTAGAGGAGCTCCGTCTTAGTTTGTTGTTTTAGCGAGAAATCTGAAATAATTAACAGCCAGAGTCTCGCGTTTGTGGGAGAGACCAAGCCATAACATAATAATAATAATAATAATAATAATAATAATAATAATAATAATAATAATAATTTATTTATACCCGCCCATCTGGCTGGGCTTCCCCAGCCACTCTGGGCGGCTTCCAACAAAATATTAAAATACAGTAATGCATCAAACATTAAAAGCTTGCTTAAACAGAGCTGCCTTCAAATGTCTTCTAAAAGTCTGGTAGTCTCTTTGACATCTGGTGGGAGGGCGTTCCACAGGGCGGGCGCCACTACTGAGAAGGCCCTCTGCCTGGTTCCCTGTAACTTGGCTTCTCTCAGTGAGGGAACCGCCAGAAGGCCCTCAGCGCTGGACCTCAGTGTCCGGGGAGAACAATGGGGGTGGAGACGCTCCTTCAGGTATACTGGACCAAGGCCGTTTAGGGCTTTAAAGGTCAGCACCAACACTTTGAATTGTGCTCGGAAACGTACTGGGAGCCAATGTACATATATGATTATCAATAACATACTATATTCTGTATAAACTCATTCTAATTGCACAGGTTGTTTTGGACCTGGAAGAGGGAGGAATGGGGGCGGAATGGGGCAGGGCAGGCTTAAGCATGCTCTACTAATGTGTGCTTTAACCCAGAACGCAACCCCTGCAGAAATGGGGAGTTGCCTGGTACTAAATTAGATGTGGCAATGGTCTGGCTTAGTATAAGAGCAGCTTCCTATTTTCCTATGTTGAACAGCTTTTAAAGAATAGAGAAATTCATAGACTCATAGAGTTGGAAGGGACCCTGAGAGTCATCTACTGTAGTCCAAAACCCTGCAATGCAGGAATGCTTTGGATTTCCTGGAGGATGAGCCTATCAGTGGCTACAAGTCATGAGGTTTATTTATCAGAGTCTAGTATCAGAGGCAGTATGACAGAGGCAGGTGCAAGAAGCTGGGGCTCATTAATAGGAGTGCTGTTTTGCTCATGCCCTGGTTAGCCTGCATGAGAATGCAAGGCTAGATGGGTCCCTGGCCTGAACGAACAGATATTCTTGACTATATTGCAAATCTTGGCTGCGCAATGTGCTACCACAGGGAAGATGACAAAAGACCTTTGGATTTTGTCATCCAAGCCAAACAGTCAAGTCAAACAAACACACCCACCCACCCATGTAGCAGATCCACAAAGCTGCATTCATCTTTCGGAACAGAAAACAGACCAATGCCTTTTACACAAAGGGTACTCAATGCAGAGTTGAGTTGCCGCATTCATACAGTAAAAAACGCTGGAGTACCAAAGCGCAACTCTGTGAAGAAGCCCATCCTGGCCCTTTGAGGACCAGGGCCAAGGTCAAATTTAATTTTTTTGCTGCACCTTGAGTGAAGTGCAAAAGCGCTACTGATTTCAGCTGCTTACACTAATCCTCTCCTTCCTGGGTCACTTCCAGGCTCTACTTTGCACCCTCCTTAGTGCTTTTGCCTGGCTAGAAATGTGTCCTTGCCTGGGTGGAGGACCGAGAGGTGTGTGTCAGTGTATGAAGAAACTAACCTGCTGTACAAGGGTAAAAGGCACACAGGGCCGTCTTAAGCATATGTGGCGCTGGGGTGCAAAGATCCGCCCAGCATCCCTAGGTTGCCCAGACTTGTTGACCATTTTTTAGGGGGGGGGGACATCCCAAAGTTGTTGACCTTTTTACCTTTTTTAGGGATAGAACCCTCAAAGTTGTTGACCTTTTTTAAAAGTAAATAGTTATTTACCTTTAGAATAGTTATTTACCTTTAGGGACTCACAGTGTCAACCAACAGGGGTGCCAGCGCCCCACACACAGGGGCTTATGAAGGTGGGTTCCATGCTGGGGGGGGCACAGCCGCCCGCTGCCTCCCCCCCCCAGCTCGGCCCCGGTCTCTTGGCCTGGCGCCCCTGAGAGCCTGGCGCCCGCGCGCCATGCACCCCTAGCGTCAATGGTTAAGATGGCCCTGAATGCACATGTATTGTCCTGTCCACCATTGCCTCTTTCCCTGCCACCAATCACATATTGCTCTCAGAACATTGCCCAGAAGAGAATATGGCCCTCAGGCTGGAAAAGTTCCCCCACCCCTGACTGACAAGGATCCCTTCCACTGAGTACGTAAAGACTCCTGGTAGGATCAGCAAGCCCTCCTGCCCCCAGCCACTCACAGAGCTCAGCAGCCCAATGCCCTTTCAGGCTGCACAATTGACCCTTGTGCTGTGGAAACTCTGCTGTCCACCCACCTCCAGGTTTAACCCCTCTCACTCCCCACTGGCTTCTGAGTAGCATGTGCCCTCAGAGTCCCTTCCCACCCAAGGTCTCTCCCTTTGGATGATGAAGCATGGCATGGAGAAATTAGACAGAGGAAAAGTTTTCTCCCTCTCCCCTAACACTGGATATCTGATGAAGGTGAATGTTGGGAGATTCAGGACAGAAAATAAAAGAAAGTACTTTTTAATACAGAGCATAGCAGACTTTCTTTCTTTTTTAAAAAAAGATATTTATTGAGAAATTTTTTTGAATATAAGAAAAAATAAAAATAAACATACAAAATAATAAGCAGTTAAAAACACACATTAATTTTCAATAACATAACTTCCATAGCCTTATTTCCTCCGACCTCCTCATACTTCCCTTCTTTGTATTCCATTTCAGTTTGTTAGTTCAGCAAATCCTTACCATTAGACTTTTACCCATTTATAATCCTTTTTTCATATCTCCTAAAGCATTATAGCTGGAAACCGCTTAGTTTCTATCCAACATCTTTCTAACATTCATTAATTTTACAATATTTCTTTAAGTAGTCTTTAAATTTCTTCCAGTCTTCTTTCACCAACTCTTCTCCCTGGTCTCGGATTCTGCCAGTCATCTCAGCCAATTCCATAAAGTCAATCACCTTCATCTGCCATTCTTCCAGAGTGGGTAGATCTTGTGTCTTCCAATACTTAGCGATGAGTATTCTTGCTGCTGTTGTAGCACAGAGCATAGCAGACTTTTCCAGGGATGTCCCTGATTTAGAGACACCGTTGCAGTTTCTGGATTTGTTCCCACTTTTCCTTAGGATGTCCCAGTTTTCATTGGAGAAATGTTGGAGGGTATGAAGTTATCCAACCCCTGAACCATGTGAAGGCAAACCTGTATAGGGAAGGTTTTTTTAAAAAAATAAAAATGTCCAATGTTTTATTATGTTTTTATAAGCTGCCCAGAGTGGCTGCGGCAACCCAGTAAGATGTGTGGGGTACAAATAGTAAAATTATCATTATGGAATGGGACGTCCCTATTTTCATCGGAGGGTATGGCATAGTTAAAACGATGGACCTTGCTCCCATAGGAGGCAGTGATGGCCACCATCTTGGATGCTTCAAAATAGATGGAAGTGAGGTCTCTTGAAGGCTGCTAGCTGCAGTGGCTACGCTCTGCCCTCCACAGTTGGAGGTAGCAGTGCTTCTGAATGTCACTTGCAGGAAACTGCAAGAGGGGAGAGTGCTCTTCTGCACGAAACCTGATCACAAGTTTCCCACAGTGATCTGCTGGGCCACCGTGAAAGCAGGACACTGATCTAGCAAGCTCTTCCTATGCTCTTATGGATACAGACACTCTGTTTTGGCCTCGATTTAACGGCTTGCAACTCCGCTTGGATTTTGCAACAGAGACAGGAAATGAAGAGCTGTCTGTTTTTTCTTGCTGCCTTGCCTGTGAGGCAACCCAACGGAGAACCATTCACAACATTTCTGTGTTTTGAAACCCATCTTCCTCCGTTTTGCAGTAGTGGCATCAAAACAAAACCAAGCCAACTTTGTGGGATGAAGAAGATGGTGTGTGGGGTTCGAGTAGTCCAATTATGCACAGCTATCCCATCCTCTTCTATAGGTACTTTATGGGGCAAATGTCCTATGTGTAGCCTTTCCTGACCTGTTGTGGGCTCCAGCATTTGGGGTCAAAAGAAAGTGATTTAAAGCAACTGTTTTTGAGACATTTCATTCCGAATCTGCTAGACAGATGACAGGTGGGTGTCCTGCCCCCCACAACATAAATCCTGGCTACACCTATGGCAGAGAAAGTAGCCTACCATAACAAAGGTATAACACTCATGCATTGTTCCTCCTATTTTTGCCTGCGGCCCTACCTGCCACCGGGATGCTGCTCTCAGAAGGTTCTCCAGAAGAAGCTTAATATCTGATGAAAAGGGAATGAAATAGGTCCCCGTCCCTGCCCTAGGGCATTGTGGGGAATAAAGATGGTGGCTCCCAGCACTTTTTAAAGCAACCACCCAAGAATGCTGCCTGTTCCCCTTACAGAGATTGCAGGACATTCAAGTAGGCGACCATACCACTTCCATTCTGTAAGCCGCTCAGCACGCAGCTGTATCGACATATGTTCGTTGATTTTGTTATACGTTAATTAAATTTGTATAGTCACCCATCAGTAAATATTCCCTGGATGGCTTCCATAAAAAGGAAGGGAAGGAGGGGAAAGAAAATATTGACAATACAAGATACAATAATTAAAATTAACAATAAACAATAAAACACAACTGTATGAGAGTGTGTGAACCTTTGCTGCAGCAAGGGCAGTGCTATACACAGTTTACAACTTGGGTTAGGGGAACAACAAACGAAGTTTCCTACAAACAACAGAGTTTCCTACAAAGTTTAAAAGCCTGGGTCTTTGCCTCAAATTGAAACCACTGCAGAGTCATCAGATGAACCTCTCTGAGGAGTCTTTTATGCAGCTGGGGTGCCACTACCAAAAAGGCTCTCTCCTTGGGAGGCCCCTGTCTCTCTTCACTTGGCAGTGGCAGCAGAGGATGTGGTTTGACCGACAAGCATCTGAGGGCACGGTGCCTAGCAGTGAGTACCTTTAACTAGAGTCATCTCCCTCCCCTTTCATGTCATCCTGAACAACAACATAGCATAGCTGCATGGGAAGGAGCTGAGCTTTAATATGGCGCTTGAACCAATTGCCTCTGAAAAACACTGCTTGCACTCTGCTGCCACATTCTTACTCTGACACATTACTCGACTGCAGTGGTAGATGGTGCCCATTGGAACTGGAAGGGCAGAAACCAAGGAGTCCAATTGCAGGGGAAGCCAGAGCCAATTGCAGGCAGAGGCAACAAATTTTAATTTCGACCCCATCCTCCTCCCTGCTGCGTTCTACAAAGGCAAGGCTGAGTCTATGGAGGGGGAAGGTGGCAGCCAGGACAAACCCCATGGGGCAGGCAGGTGGGTAAAAGCTGACTGAAGGCAGGCCGTGGCTTTTGGGACAATGGCCCCTTGGCCCTACGGAACAACTTCAATTGCTCAAATGTACTGTGAAAACCGCAGATCTACTTTCCAGCTAAAGCTGTCAGGATTCTGTTCCAAAGGACCAAGGAAATCTGAAATCTGGGTCACCTATTAAAAATGCAAATGACTCCAAAGTGCATATATCTTATTACTTTGCCTAATACTTTCATCATAGGGAGGGGTAAGGAGCTCAGGAGGAGTACCCCCTGGTCTCTGGAAGTCCTCTTTCTGGTTCTGAAACCTCACCAGGTGTTACTCACACATTTCCAAGCAGAAGGGGCTAGGAGCTTGCTTTTTAAAAGCAAACAAATTAAAAACAGCGTTCTCGGCATGCTAAGTTTCGTGCCCGTTGCTGAAGCCTGTGCTTACACAAAAACTACAAAGCAACAATAACAATAGCTTCGTTGTGTATTTGAGTGCTGCCTAGGGTTGTGCAGCCGTGGCTTTTGTCATAAGAATTCTAAGGTATCAAATATAGAATAATGGAGATGAGGGCCGCTTAACCTACAGACAGTTCTTTTTGGCCATGCAGTTCCTATTATCACCCTGTGTTTCCTAGTTTAGGGATGATTTCAGGGCTTGCCACTTTGCAGCTTGTTAAACCCCAGTTTGAGAGAACCTAATGCACTTTGATGGCTCTAGCCTGAAACATAGCTGACAATCAGTGTAGCTCTTTTAGTGACTATCTGAACAAATTGCCCAGCTCCATTGTTAATTCAGAACCTTGCCACCCTATTCAGGAACCAGCTGTATCCCTGCTGATTCCCCGTTTAATTTATATAGTAATCGGTTCTTGTTTTATTACGGATGTTAAGCACTTTCATTGACGTGTTGATTTGCACTTTCTGTTTTATTTATGTGCTGTATTGTCTGTAAACCGCTTTGAGAGTTACTGAGTGGGAAAGAAGAAGAAGAGGAGGAGGAGGAGGAGGAGGAGGAAGAGTTTGGACTTGATATCCTGCCTTTCACTCCCCAAAGCGGCTAACATTCTCCTTTCCCTTCCTTCACCACAACAAACACTCTGTGAGGTGAGTGGGGCTGAGAGACTTCAGAGAAGTGTGACTAGCCCAAGGTCACCCAGCAGCTGCATGTGGAGGAGCAGGGAAGCGAACCCAGTTCACCAGATTACGAGTCCACTGCTCTTAACCACTACACCACGCTGCCAGAGTGCTGGACTAGGATGTGGGAGACCCTTGTTCAAATCCCCACTCAGCCAGGAAGCTTGTTAGTAACTTTGGGCCAGACACCTCCCTTGCAGGGTTCTTGTGAAGTGAAAATAGGGCGGGGAAAACTATGGGTGCCACTTTCAGCTCCTTGGAGAAAACACGGGATATAAATGTGAATAAATAGTTTAATTTATCATTATTATGAATATTACGGCCATGCTCTCAGTCTCCTTTCTCTGCATCCCTGTCCTGTCAGAAGATTATGTACGGATCTGAGTTGAATGACAATTTCCTATTTCCTAAAGTGTAGCTATGATGGTCTGTTGCAGCAAAATTAAGAAAAAGCCTTGTAGCATCTTAAGGACTTGAAGGGCTTTGTGTGCTGAGGCAGCATATTGAAGCTCTAACAACAAAACAAAAGGAAGAATGCCCCAAGATGGCAGCATAGCCTTAAAACAACAACACCCAATGTCTAATGCTAATTATGCAACTCACGAGACTTAAAAAAAAAAAGTTTAGTGGTATGACAAGCAAGTTAATTCCTGGCAGCCCAATTATTCTGTTTACTCCAGGCACTGTGTGTCAATATGCACATGCATCTAGGTGTGTGCATGCATGTGCACGCATGTGCCACACATGAGCCTTGGAGCAAAAGGAAGAAAGCAAAAGAAAACAGGGCACAAAAACAGGCTGGCAGTGCACACAGGCTGTATGCAGTGTAAAAATAATATAAAATTGTGCAATCTTGCAGAGTGGACAGAACCCCAGCCCTCTGGATTTATTTTTCAATAGGGTAGAAGCTCTTTTTTCTGTCCCTGTGGATTGGCATTAAGAGTTCTCTGGAGATGTTCAGTTTTGCTGGCTCTTGGAGATCAGGGAAGAAATTGGGATAGCATGACTTAAGAACCCTGTAAGAGGCAAAAGGTCCATGTTGCTCAGTTTCATGTTTCGCTCAAGTACCAGCGAGAGGCTTCCAGGAAGCAATATATAGCCCTCTCCTGTTGTTCTCAGAATAAATACACTGGGTCATACCTGTCTCCCCCTATGTCATATCCAGAGCCATAGCCACATTTTTTGCCTGGGGTGAAGCCTCCAGAGGGGCGCCATTGAGGCTCCCAGCCTGTGTGTGCACACAAATGTGTATGGGGTGTGCCAAACTGAGTCTTTGACCAAGGTGAAATAAAGCCTAATTTCGCCCCTGCTGTCAGTCTTGGCCAACATTGTCTGCTCTGACTGCCCCCATCATTTGCCGCCTGGTCCTTTGAACTGGAGATGCTAGGCAGGGACTGAACCTGGGACCTTTTGCATGTGCCGTATTGTGATCCGCCACTCAAATGCACAAGCTGGACTGCTGAAATCCTGCCCTATTCTGATTTGCTTCAGTTCTCGAATCTCCCCATTGGCAAAGAACGTGGGTTTCACACATAGCTGTTAACCGTCCCTTATTTGGCGGGAAACTCCCTTATCCCAGCGCCGTGTCTTGCTGCGGTGCCTTACCTTATTGATGATGTCCCTTAATTTCCCCGGGTTTCATGCTTGCCCAGCTTGGGAGGGAAGCAGCGGCTCGGGGTCCTCTGCCACGAGAGAGAGCACGCCCACGAGCTGCCGCGTCTCCGTCTCTCCCTTTCCCCCCTCAGGGGCGCATCGTGAGGAATTGGGTAAGCAAAATCCCTTATTTTGGCTGCTGATCCCTTATTTTCGAGGCTGCTGGTCCCTTATTTTCAAATCTGTAAGTTGACAGCTATGGTTTCACACCTTCGTAGAAGCCTCTTCTTGGACCCTGATAGTCTGTCGCAGGGCTAGCCTAGATAGTACCAGCATAGCTGGATATTACCAGCATAGCAGAGATCCAGACAAGAGGAGGAATTAAGCCACCTATTTCCTCAGCATATGATGAGCTGTTGCGGTTAAGCTGTTACTGCTGTTGCTGTTAAACTATGTTAAACTGGGGGGCAGGGGATGCGTTTCATCTCTGCAGACATTTGGGAGGGATGTCAGTGGAAGAAGTGGGATACAGGTTGCGTATACACCATGCATTGATATCATTTTTTATTATTGTTATTATTATTATTAGTGCTTTTTTCTAAAAAAATGTTCAGGGGTACTCTCTTTTCCTACTCATATTGAAATACTGCCCCTCAATGAGGCCAAACTTAGATTCACAAAATTTTTAGGGGTATGTGTCCCCCTGCGTCCCCCCCAGAAAAAGCACTGATTGTTGTTGTTAATAATAATAATAATAATAATAATAATAATAATAATAATAATAATATACCGCCCTATACCCAGGGGTCTCAGGGCGGTTCACATAATAAAATCAAGATATAAAACCACAAAATACATAATAAAAATTAAAACAAGTTATAGCATAAGGCTTCTCCCCAATAATCCTGAGAACTGTACTTTCCCCTTCACAAAGCTATAGTTCCCAGCACCAGTAAGTAACTATAGTTGCCCAGATTCTTTGGGGAAGTCATGTGCTTTAAATGTGTGCTGTGCGCCCAGTCGCAGAGATCATGGCAACAAGCTGAGAGCAAGCTGTTAAGAGCTGGAGAGAAGCTCCAGTTCACATACCTGGCAATAACTAGAGCAAGCCAAACGCTGTTTGGAGAAGTAGTCTCTTCATGTGAGAGGAGCAGAGAATAATCCCATCAATGAACAATTGTTCCAGGCCAAGAAGCGCATGAAGTGGCCCTTTGTCATGAGCGTTTCCTGTTGTTGCGCAGCAGGCTGGGGTTTGTGTATGTTGACCGCTAGTCAGCCGCTGAGAGAAGGTGACCGGGCTCAGAACGATCCATGATGCAATTGAAAAGCAGGAGGCAGCTCGGGAGTCATAACATTTGTTCACAGATCTGCCAGGGGTGTTAATAAGCCAGGATTCAGCGCTGGCATCTGTTCTGTGATGCTATGGCTTCTTAAAACATGCCAAGACACAACACTGGAAACTGCCTTCTAGCAAGTCAGGTCATCATCATCATCTGAGTACAGAAGAGCCTTGCGGAATCAGGCCAATGGCCCATCTAGTCTCCCAATGGGTCTCCAGGTGCTTATGAGAAGCCCCCCAAGCAGGACCCATGAGCAAAAGCACCCTCCCTTCCTGTTCCTAGCATTTGGAAGCATACAGACTCCAACCATGGAGGCAGAGCACAGCCATCATAGCTAGTAGCCATGGATAGCCCTATCCCACCCCCAAATTTGTCGAATCCTCTTTTAAAGGCAACCCACTTGGCGGCCATTGCTGCCTCCCGTGGAAGCCAATTCCATAGTCTATAACTATGTGCTGTTTGTAAAATCTGCCCTGAACGTTTCCACGTTCAGCTTCATCGGAAATCCACGAGTTCTAAAGTTACAAAGAGGTGCTCACCATGAACGCCTCCCTCGTTCTCTTGGAATGGCGCCCACCTGAGAGGTGCCAGAACTGGGTTTTATTTTTTTGTTTAAAGAAGCAGTTTTGCAAGCCATGTGAAACACCTCTCTCTCTCCCTGAAATCCTGAGGTGGGCTAGATAGAGAAACGGTCTCATCTGACAGAGGGAAGATGCCATAGATCAAAGTAAAATATGACAAAAGTTGGAAGTTACAGTGGTACCTCGGGTTAAGTACTTAATTCGTTCCAGAGGTCCGTTCTTAACATGAAACTGTTCTTAACCTGAAGCACCACTTTAGCTAATGGGACCTCCTGCTGCCACCGCGCCACGATTTCTGTTCTCATCCTGAAGCAAAGTTCTTAACCTGAGGTACTATTTCTGGGTTAGCGGAGTCTGTAACCTGAAGCGTATGTAACCCGAGGTACCACTGTATTTCCTCCCCCCCTCTCTCTCACACACAAACAAAAACAGTGTCTCCTCTGCAACAACTGTACATTTCCTGAAAATGTGAATATATCCCTTGTGGTGTTTGTTTTCCAATTCCTCTTTCAGGTGTTGTTTATCTGTAGGTATTAAGAGGTCCAACTGCTCATTACCAAAGAGACCCTTGCTACTTCTTCTTGATAGCCCATTTTGCACTTTTCGCTGTGCCCTGTACACAGGGTCACGTAATACTTTACATCTAGGAACCAAGAATTATTTCTTTGTTGCCTCCTATCCAAACCCCGAGTCGTCCCAGAGCTGCTTACTTTCAAGAATTTTGCATCACATTCCTGCAGACCATCCTTCCCCTATTAGGTGCCCTCCAGAAGTTTGGGGCACCATCAGGTTGGAGAAAGTTGCTTCAGTCATAGCCTGAGACCAAGCTGTTGATTTACAGCTCTAGTGCAAGCATGTAATAGGGTAACTGTACCAGAACAATAATTATTGATTGCATTTATATGCGATCAGGCAGAATGCCTTCTTGGTAGTGGCACCCTCCCTGTGGAACGCCCTCCCATGAGATGCCAAGGAGATAAAGAACCACACAACTTTTAGAACACATCTGAAAGCAGCCTTGTATCGTGAAGTTTTTAATATTTGACATTTTATTAAGCTTTTATGTGTGTTGGAAGCCGCCCAGAGTGGCCAGGACAACCCAGGAGATGGGCTGGTTACAAATAATAATAATAGAAATAATTTTATTATTACCACACTTTTTCCTCTAAGGAGCTCAAGGTGGCGTACATCCTTTTCACACACCCCCTCATTTAATCCCCACAATAACCTTATGAGGTAGGTTAGGCTGGGAGGCGATGACTGACCCGAAGCGGAAATTTGAACACTGGTCTCCCAGGTCCTAACCTGACACTCTAACCGCTACGTAAAGGTAAAGGTAAAGGTAAAGGTACCCCTGACCGCTAGGTCCAATCACGGACGACTCTGGGGTTGTGGCGCTCATTTCGCTTTATTGGCCGAGGGAGCCGGCATACAGCTTCCGGGTCGTGTGGCCACCATGACTAAGCCGCTTCTGGCGAACCAGAGCAGCGCACGGGAACGCTACATAACACTGGCCAATATCAGGAGCCAATAGCTTTTTGTACTGGAACTTCCAGGAAAACTGTTTTATCTCCTGCTTGACTGCAGACCTATCCACTTTTAAAGGAACACAAACTTGTATTGTTTAATCACAGGCACACTGCGTAAAATCAGCAGTTTTGAACTATACATTAGAAGCTGTGTTCATTTTCATATGTTGCTTCATCTTTTTAACACAGCTGTTTTTATTTTAATAAATGCTAGGCGTTTTAACATCTGCTTTCATTGGTTATTTTATGCAACCACTTGGAGGTTTTCATCAATAAATACATTTCACACATATAGCTGTGCTGGCCCACAGGAGAGGGAGGTGGATCCAAAATCTTGAGTTTTTGTGAGGTTAATGTGGAGAGGGGCAGAAAGCCACCTTAAGCACCTCAGAGGGAAGGAGGGATATAAATGGAATTAAAACTATGCTCCTAGGAAAATACTTCATCAGAGGTCACCACTAGAGACATGCACAAGAGACACATGGGGTGTCCAGTTTTTGAGAAGTTGCAATAAGATCGAATTTTACAAGCATGGCAAAATGGCAGCACAGACAGGGGTACAGACAGGTCAGGAGAAATTTTTAATTTGCTGTTTAATGTGAAGGACCTAAAAATCTACCCTGTTTCGCTCTGCCCTGAATTCTACATCTCTGCCCCATCTGCTTCTCTGGAAGCTCTTCACCGCAAAGTATTAAGGCAGCCAGTTAACAAGGGCTTTGTAATCCAGGCATACAGATACACAGGAATCAGCAAAACTGCCAAGGTAAGCTAGTCAACTCACTAAACCATTATCACAGGAAGAAACTAAAATGCTAAATTTAATCAACAATTACCATAAATGGGTTTTTTTGGGGGGGGGGCAGGTGGTACAACAGTAGGAATCAAGAACCAGCGCTGGATTGAGTTACGAATTGTGTACATTTGCAAACCAGGCAGGAAAGCAGTTAACTGCTAGTTTATCTCCGTTTCCCTTTTACTCGAGGCACACCAACAAAACCTAAATTTAGTCTGGCCGCAAACGCCAAAATGTTGTTGACTCATCTTATTTAGATCAGAGAGACTACCCTGCCAGTTCTATATAGAAGACACACATTTGAAGCTGACAGCGGGAGGTATAAAGGTAATTTCAAAAGGCATCTTTAATATAACCCTCCCCCCCCCCCCTGCAACTCATGTGAAGTCATTGAATGTACTGGAAACTGCCTTATACAAAGCCAGGGCACTAGTCCGCTGAGCCCAGCATTGTGTACACGGACTGGCAGCAGCTCTCCAGGCCAGCAGGCAGAGGTTCTTCCCAGCACCTGCTCCTTGGAGATCCTTCTTTAATGGGATCTGCCGTAACTGAACCTAGGATTTTCTGCGTGCAAGTGAGGTGCTGAGCACACAGTCCCTCCTCTTGTTTCCAGACAAGCGAGAAACTCTCGCTTAGCTTTGCACATGTGCTGGTTGTCGGTTTCGTAGAGAAAACGGGACTACTTATGTGTCTAAGAGAGACATAAACTCACCCAAGTCACTTTTTAGAAAAAAAGACAGGAAACCCAGAGACTTTCAACCACTTCCAGGACCCACGCTGCATTTTCTAAACAGGGAGATTTAAAAAGCAAGAGGCACGACCCAAACAAAACAGGTTCAATGTTGAGGTTTTAGCTTTTATTTTGGAAAAAAAAAATCACCTGTACATTCTCACTTCATCGATCAACAATGATGTGCTACCGTGTGCTTGCGACAAGAGGGGACAGCAGAAGCTCCAGAGGCCTGCCAACCTGAGCAGCAAACTTTCCAAAAGCCTTTGGAAACGAGACCGAGAAAGGAAACAAGCCACTCAGCCGCAAACTTATTTTACTCTTTTCCGAGAAACACAATTAAGAACTAAGAATTTACATTTGAGCCCCAGCAGGGAGGGAGAGAGATAGATAGATAGGGTGCTGGTTTTTCTTTTTTTCAGCCTTGCTCTCAGTTACTGATAGCAGAACAAAAACCCCATGGAAGTGTTGGAGGGGCATGCATTCCCCAGCCTTTACCGTTAGCCCTTCCCAATAATCTCAGAAGGCAAATAAATCCGAGCCCTTCCAAATAAATACGGACTAGAAACACACAAGTGATAAATAAGATTTTTTTTTTTAAAAAAAGAATCAGTAATATACACAATTACAAGGATTTTATTTGGTTTCAGAGGCAGAGAAAGAAGAGCTCCGATGGCATCTTAAAAGCCCGTGTTTGTAGTAGCCGGAAAAGGAAGTCAAAGGATCTTATAACCGATTGGTTAATCCCACTCTCCCCTGCACCGAACCCCAAAATGTCATCCGCTGAAGTTTCGCTTTAAAAACAAAACAAAAACCCGATGGAAGTAAAAAAGAACACAGAACAATACACAACCTGAGGGCACTGATCTCTTCAAGTCAAGGAGAGAGACTGGTTGCTAATTCCACAGTACTGAGGAGCAATAAAGAGATTGAGGCTTACAAAGAAGAGCAAGCCATTTATTTATTTTTATCTCCTGCCCACTCTTTCAGTGAAAGAATGGCTTAAAAATAAAAACCAGACACTGAATGTAGAGGGGCTTGCTAGACTTTCTTGACAAAGCCAACAGCGGAGTGGATTCTCAGCAACTTGCCCCCCCCCCCTTGTAGTCTAAACTCAAGACAGTAGTTGTTTTTTGCAGGGTGGGGGAGAGAGAAGGCCATGCAGGTGAAAAAAAGGCCATTTTGTTTTTCTTGAAATTCTGTAGCTGCCATAGGCACAACCCGAGGACACGACTCCATCTCTGCACCGTCTCGTCTGCAAAAAACAACAACACAGACACCTTTCCGATTCCTCCCCCCTCCCCTACACAAGAGGAGCACGACAGTGCAAAGCAAAAAAGAGGGCGGGGGGGAGAGCCTCCAAATGATTGTCCATTGTTATTTCCAGGAGGTGGGGGCAAGGGCGACCTGGGAAAGCCTGTAGATCTGTGCAGGAGGGAAGATCAGGAAGTAGGGGTGTGTGGTGGTGGAGATCAAGCCACAAAGAGAAGCGCCAGCTCCCACAGCAGAGCCACCTCAACAGCTGATGGCGCTGGTCTGCTGTTTGCTGACAAAGTCCGAGATGAAGTCAAACTCGTTCTGTCCCAGAAAGAGTTCGGGCAGCTCCTGAACCCGGTCCAAGCCGAGCTCCATGACCAGAGACGTCAAGACCTCTTCGTCAATGGGATCCGTGTCCATAACGTTCAAGGTCAGGGCCGGAGAGGGCAGGTGCTGCATCCCCAGGTGCTGCCCGGGTCCCATCCTGTATTGCGGCACCCCTGCCCCAATGGGCCCGTTGCTCATGCCCATGAGGGGGTGGCCCTGGTATTGCGTGTTCAGTTTCTGCAAGTGCATGCTAGCCATGAGCTGCTGAGTGCCCACCGGTCCCAAGTATTGTTGCTGTTGCTGCTGCTGCTGTTGCTGCTGCTGCTGCTGCTGGTGTTGTTGTTGTTGCTGCTGCTGCTGGCTCGGATTGCTGAACATCATGGCGCCTGGGACCTGGTGGTGCCCCATCTGTCCATTGATGCTGGGCCTCTGCCTCATGCCTCCGTCCAAGGCAGGGCCTCCGTACTGCATCATCTGGTGGTTGGCGGGGAGCGTCCTTAGCACGTGCTGCTGCTGCTGCTGCGGAGGGCCTTGCATCCCGTTCATGCCTATCCGGTAGCCCTGCATCCCGTTCACCCCGTGGCTCATCGACATCATCATGTGGTCAGCCATCGCAAGCTGGGCACTGGAAGACAAAAGGAGGAGGGTCACGTACAAGGCAGCACAGGGTCCCGTCCCCCCAAAAAACCATGCAGTGTTTGAAATTAGCCAGGCGCATTTTGCACCCTGGCGATCAACCGCTTGCGACCAAGTGAAGATGCTTGGAGCCAGGACAGCGCCTGATATCTCCGACACCTGGAAAGGTGCATGCCTGGGGATCATTGGACCACATGCTAACACCACATCCTGTAGGATTCTCTCAGTTGTTATCTTTTAAACCTGCCCAACCAGAATGAATTTCAGGAACCCCAAACGCTTTTTCTGTGCAGCCTGAGCAGCAGCAGCAGTCGCCATTAAGAAAAAGAGGTTGGAATAGGCTGATATATACGTGGACTGTCCCTGGATCAAGTGACTTTTCTTCTTCAAGTTCTCCAAATTATTAACTAGCTCAAGGTTGTCCTCTGAACTAGCCAGATGTTCAACTGAGAATCAATCGCAGCCAGTCCATCATTTGAAAATTAAGACTTTAGAGCCGCCTCCCCCAAAATGGCGACTAGACATTCTGTTTTGGTGACTGTAACTGTGGTTTAAGGGGCCATTTGGCACCTAGTTTATATACCCGAGTTTCTAACACTGCTGCCACGACATATGCAAGCCTGCTCCTGGGATAGCAACACAGGGATAGTCTAGAGCGGGGTGGTCAAGGCCTTTTTTGGCAGCCCCCAGCCTTGGTGCCTCCTTCCCAAAGCTGGTAAGCAAGGAAGTGGGCTTGGGGAAGACAGTGTGAGGCTCTGAGTCCCAGAGTATTCCCGTCTCCACATTTGGGAAGGAGGTGGGACCCTGCCAGAGCCTCGCACCTTCTTCCCAAAGCCCGGCACCTCACTTACTTGGCTTTGGGAAGGCAGCATGGGGAGGGGGTTGTCGTCAATTTTTTGCCTCGCTTCCCCTGCCTGAGCGAAGTACTCTTGCAGCCACTTGGAGTGAAAAGTTGGGCTGCCCCATTCTAGAGGGTACAGGGCTCCCAAGTGCCCCCTTCCCCTACTCCAGAAGTTATATTTTGCATACATCTTTTCAACAAGGCATTTCATAGTGACACACACACACACACACGGCTTCTGCACCATTCATCCTCTCAACCACCCTGCAAGGTAGGTTAGGCCAAGAACTCAGCGGAGAAGCAAACCTGGTCTGCGAGTTAACAGGTGCACATTGTTTCTCTAAAACAGTGTTTCCTAAACTTGGGTCGCTAGCCGTTTCCCCCCGAACTACAATTCCCATTATCCATGATCACTGGTCTTACTATCTCGGGATGATGGGAGTTGTAGTCCAAAAACAGATGGAGACTCAAGTTTGGGAAACACTGTTCTAAAGCCAGGGTGGAAAATGTGTGGCCCTCCCTGTATTCCTGCCCCCAAATTCTCATCAGCCTCCGTCAGAATGGCCCAATGGCTGGGGCGATGGGAGCATTAAGTGTGGCAACATCCGGCTGGACCCAGGTTGTGCCCATCATGGCTAGGGCAATGGCCTAGAGCCAATGCACTGAAGGAAACTGTGCTTTGTGTGCGCGCGCCTGCACATATAGAATTACAACCTCTCTCTTATCTACAGTGGCAGATGGCAGGGACTCCCCCTTCCCTAACAGATCATGTGGTAGAGAGGCTTTGGGGGTGGAGGAAAAGTTTGTAGTGGGAGGCAACTAGAGTATCCACTAAGGCAGCACTGTCCAACAGCCACGGTCAGCGGAGAAGGGGACACACCACACATCCAAGGACACAAGAGACCACAAAGCCCTTCCTGGGCCAGGACAAATGCAACAGCCCATTTGTCACAACAGCCAACCAAATGCCTCCAAAAGGCTGTTTAACATAACCCTCTCCTTGTTGCTGCTGCTCCCAAGGAACTGGCAATTCCGAGATACATTGCCTCTGAACATGGGAGGTTCCATATGGGCCGGAGTGGGGAACTGCAACATGTTGTTGTAGCGTACGGTCGCCACCCAACAAATAGTCCCGTCCTGGGCACCACAGTCACCCTGGAGCAAAGGTTATGTAGTTCTGCCTAGGCCTCCCGGGGGAGGAAAAGGAAAAGAAAGGGGGGGCCCTCTTCTTCCCATGGCTTTTCCCCGCAAGGCTATCTAGTGCTTGAGGGACAAGGTTTGGGCTGTCACCCTAAATCCTTTTGTATGTATCATGGTTCTTGAAAGTGCAATAATGGGTGCTTAAGGTCACAGCATACATCCCTTCTCCTTTCAATCCATAACTCTTAGGCTGGGTTTTTAAAATTCTGTTCTCCAAGCATGGAGAAACAAGTACCTTTATCTCTCTCCATCCGATGCCCCCCCCTTACTTCCCATCTGACATGCACTCAGCCAACAGGATCTGATTATCAGGATGCACTGCCCTATCCTAACAGACTGGCCAGGCATGCACTCATCTAATCCCTTTTTAAAAACAGATCTAAGCTGGTGGCCCTCCTAACCCAAGCCGAGGCTCCATGGCGCCCCCTAGAGGAGCGGCAGGGTAACGACAATGCTGCCCCCTAGCGCACGGGAGGATGAAGATCCGCCTAAGGACGCAGGAGGCTCAGTAGGCAATGAAATCAAGGTTGGTTACCTCGCCACCCTCCCCAAGTCACCGATTTGTCATTCCTGCCCAACCCCGGGACACCTTAAGCAGCTTGCAAATACGAAAGCAGGCCGCTGGCAGCGAACAGAGCATTTATGCAATGAGTTTTACATTCCGGATAAACGCAGTCTGTTGCAACGTCCCCGACGCCGTCGGATCGCAGAATCCGGCCGCGGCGCTGGTAATGCGCCTCGCAGAATGCAAGCAAGCAGCGCGCCCGTTCCCTAACCCGCTTCCCATGGCCAACCCCCCTCCCCGCTTCCCTCTCTTTTTCTCTCTCTCCTCCTCCTCCTCCCCTTTGCCGGCTCCAGGCAGCTCCCGCCCCGGCACATTCCGCCAGCACAAAGATCAGCACTTTGAACACAGAAGTTTAACCCTTGCCTGCCTGCTCCCGAGCAAAAGACAATGCCGCCGAAGGAGCGCTCCGCGCAAATGAGGGCTCGGGCTGGTGCTGGGCTGGAAAGGAGAAGGAAAAAGCCCGTTTTCCTGGCCACCCCGACGAACGGCAGGCAATGCAAAATAAATAAAAATAATAGTTTTCAGATCGTGGCCGTCTCTGCGGAGCCTCTCGACGCCCAATGTCACCCTCCTTTCCCCGCCGTGGTTTCCTCGACTCCCTCCTCGGCTACATACCCCAAAGGCGGCGATCCGAAGGGAAGGCTGTAAACTCGCAAATGGCCCGGCTGAGAAAGTCACCTCGGCAGAAGGAGGAAAGCGGCGGCGGCTCCTCTTTCTTCCCTTCCTTACACGCGGCTGCTATTCCCACGAGCGAGCTGGCCAGCCTGCCCGCCGCGCTTGCAAAGGCACCCCCAGCCCGGCCGCATCAATTCCAAGCGGCGGGTCCCCCCTCCGGCGGCTGCTGCTGCTGCTGCTCCTCCGCCTCCTCTTTCTCCGGCTCCCAGCCGAACCCTCGCAGGCGCCGCTGTGTGTATTTGCAAGTAGGTTAAACTTCAGCGTTTTTTAATATATATACATACACACACAGAGAGAGGGAGAAGCCGGAGGGGGGGCGGAGCCAAAGTCCCCGCCCCTGCACCTCTGATTGGTCCAGCTCTCCCAAATAGCTCTTCTCCCCCCTCCCCAGCCTGGATGCTTTTTCCAAAGCGGCGAAGAGGGGGCCGAGGTGAAGAATCGCAGGGTCCCGCCTACCTGTTTTTGTTTCATCTCCGAAGAAGGAGGGATTGCAACACAATGGCGGGAGTTTGCAGCATATGCAAAGGCAGGAGGAGGAGGAAAGGACGGGTGGGGGGAAGCGCTGCCTGCCTGCCTGCCTGCCTGCCTGCTTTCTTCCATCTGTCCATCTCTCCTCCTTCCCTCTCCAAACCGGCTCGCCTAACAACCCTCTTTGCCGGTGCTCATCTTGCACACGATGGCGTGCGCGCACGTAACGTGTGTATGCATGCAAACAAACACGAGGACAGAGGGAGAGAGTGGAAAGCGGGGGATCCTTGCAGCCTTTGCTCTCCCCTGGGAAGCGTGAGAGGGCGGAGAGGATGGTTGCCGGCTGCCGGCCAAGATATTGCGAGGCGCATTGTTTATTATTAACTCCCGGGCCCCGGTGGGGAGCGCATTCCTCGCCCTGACCTGCCTTTTGTTATGCAAATACAGAGGGGATGTTAATCTGCTGCCACGCGGCTGGAAAGAGGTGGCCCTTGCGAATGGCTCAATTAACCACAGGGCGCTGGACGGGGAGGAGCGGGTGGCGCAATACTGCGCGTTCCCGCTGGTCGCGCGCGCGATGCCTTCCTCCTCCTCCTCCTGCTGCTTAATTTCCCAAGCGTTTTCCAAGAAAAGCGAGGGAACTTTTTTGTTTTTAAGGGCATCTGAGTGACTCGTTCCCTGAATTGCTGTTTGGGTTTTTTGTTTTTTTTTTGCGCACCTCACTTTGCTTTTCATTCTTACACTTCAACTCTGTTAACACCTGAAAGGATAACAAAGGAACTTCAAAGGGAGGCTGCAGTGAGAAGCTGCTGCGTGAGAACTTGTCAAGAAATTCAATTCCTTTCGTTTGGGCCTGAATACAGACAATGGTTTCCCACCTTAGATGCTGATTGACTCAGCATTTCTGAAGGTGTAAAGGGCCATTGCATATTTTGCATACAAACTCTAATTGAATTGTTCCAGCTTGCCCCCCCCCCCCATTCCAATTGCCATATAACTTCTACCATTTCCTCCTTATATTGCTCTTGTTATGCCTATCACCAGGGCCTGCTTGTTAGAAGTGGGTCACGCCCCTACTGGTTCGTTCGATTGGACATAGTGGAAAGACACACCTACTCCTTATCTGTTCCATTGCTTGACCTTTTGGCTTCACTTTCCAAAGCCCGCCTCCAGTTTTGTGTCTCTTTGCTCAGGGCATATGTACCTGACACACTTAATTGACTACTTACTGAAGCAGCAAATGAGACTTTGGCCCACATGTTAGTGTGACAAAAACAGCCTAATTTCAGAATGGTTGCAGTATCAATTTGCTAGATCTCGAAGAGTAGGATTTTTCTCTCTTCCCTAGGGTTGGAATATCTGGAGGGGGTTTCCCTTTGGGGCAAAATCCAGGACAAAATTCACCTTTCAAAAACTAGGCTAAAACCAAGGATTCTTTTGGTATTACTGTACATTTGTTTGGTTGGAGTTTGTATTCATGTGACCTTTTCATATTGCTAAGACAAAGCTAATCCTACGAATTGCATTACTAGAACATCTAGGACCAGAGTAAAACTGTTCAAAATTATTATTTTTGCTGCTGCTACTGCCAGAAGTGCAATGTTTACATTAACAATATTGAAGGGTACATTTACAATATTGAAATGTTGTTTTCTACACTGTGTTCTTTGTTGCTTTTTTGCTGCTACTACTATTTTGCTACTGCTACTGTTATGAAATTGTGCTTTACAAAATATTTCTATTGAGAAATATAGTGTAACTGAACCATTGCATTGTTGTAAGGCTCTTTAAACTGCTCCCAGACTTTGGAATTACCTTCCTAGAGAGGCTGGACCGGCTCCTTCCTTGCTGTCCTTCTGCTGGCAGGTGAAGACTATTTTATTCTGAAAAGCTTTTGGGAACTTTTTTTCTTTTTTTAAAAGGAAAGTGCTTTGAATACTGCTTTGCTGTTTTTACTGTATGTATTTTAATAGATTTGGTTTTATAATCTTTATATAGTTTAATTACTGTTACCTTACAAGAAAGGAGATTCTGACTAAACACAAGAAATAACTTTCTGACTGTAAGAGCTGTTTGATAGTGGGATGGACTCTCTCCGAAGGTGGGGACTCTCCTTTATTGGGGGATTATAAGCAGCGGTTGGGTAGCCATCAGTCATGGATGCTTTAGCTCAGTGGTGTTCAAACTTTTTTCAAAGAGGGCCAGATTTGATGACGTGAAGGGCTGTGGGGGCCGACCAAAGTTGTTGACCTTTTTAGGAGTTGCAGTTGTTGAGCTTCTTTTAGGATTGAAGTTATTGAGGGTTTTTAAAGGATTTTACCACAGGAAATAAACTGCCACAGGGGCTGGATTAAATCGACCGGCGGGCCGGATTAGGCCCCCGAAACAGACTTTGGACATGCCTGCTTAAGCTGAAATCCCTGCATTGGTGACCCTCAGTGTCCCCCTCCCAACTCTACAGTTCTAAGATTCTATGATCCTGTACAGTGGTGCCCCGCAAGACGAATGCCTCGCAAGACGAAAAACTCGCTAGACGAAAGGGTTTTGCGGTTTTTGAGCTGCTTCGCAAGACGAATTTCCCTATGGGCTTGCTTCGCAAGACGAAAACGTCTTGCGTTTTTTGCAAGTTTTGTTTCCTTTTTCTTAACACCGTTAATACAGTTGCGACTTGACTTTGAGGAGCAACTCATAGAACGCGGTGTGGTAGCATTTTTTGAGGTTTTTGGCGATTTTTGAAGCTTTTCCAAAACTTTTCCGATACCGTGCTTTGCAAGACGAAAAATTCGCTAGACGAAAAAACTCGCAGAACGAATTAATTTCGTCTTGTGAGGCACCACTGTATATGATTTTCAGCTTTCTGTATGTTATCTGTGTTGTTTTAATTTCTGTAAGCTGCCTTGAGTCCTGGTGTGAGAAAAAGGCTGGTTATAAATAAACACAATAATAATGATACTTTCTTGTAGAAAGGCTGCATACAAATAAACGCAATGATGATGGTATGATTGGGAAGCACTGAGAAGCATGCCTTTCCCATCCTTGTGCAAAAGACCTCCACTTTTAGACGTGAGGCCTCCGCTTTTGGGTAGCAGCGAAATGGAGCAGATGAGAATCTTCTGTTCCTCTTTCTCAGGTATACAAAAATAGCATGTGATGTGGACCTGCTGCCACTTCCTTGGAGTTAAGTGGCTTGGGAAAGCACACACCAAATATTGACTTCAATTCTGCTCTGTTTGGCCCAGGAACTTTGTTCTAGCAGTTGGGCTCTTCCTTCTGCTGTTTTGAGGCCTGGTGCTACACAGCACAGCATCCTTGAGCACCTACCGTAGCTCCAGCGCTGTGGCACGGCCCGCTGCTGATGTCTGATTGGTGCTGGCTGGGTGGCCGGCTCTACTTCCCACAATGCACCACTGCTCTGGGGGCATTGTGGGAAATTAAAATGGCCGCCCACCACCCATTGTGGGGTTGGCAGTTATCATTTATGTTTCCCATAATGCCCCTGATGTGGCATGGCTTCAGGGCATTATGGGAAATTTAGATAGCCCCTTGCGGTCTGCCACTGATGAGAGTGCTGTCACTGCCAGGTGAACCCACTGATGTAGAAGAGGACCCACTTTTCCAAAGGTCTACTTTAAACTTGGAGCCAGCCTGGACAATACTTCTCATTGGGTCTCTTACCTAGCTCACAAGGCTGTTGTGAGGATAAAATGGAAGGGGAACCATAGGCTCAGTGAAAAATACGTCAATAAATACACCATACATTTAAAACACATGGCTTAAGCCTCCAAATCCTGGGATTTGAAGTTTACCCCTCACAGAGCTACAGTTCCCAGGAGCCTTAACAAATTGGAGTTCTGGGGGGTTCTTGGGGGGGGGGGAGCCACTTGATTTAAATGTGCTTTAAATGTATTGTATGGATGTAACCATAGATGGTGCTTGAATTCCCCCAAAGAATCCTGGGAACTGTCGTTTGTTAAGGGTGCAGGGAATTGTAGCTTTGTGGGTGGCAAATCGCAGTTCCCAGGGCTTTTTGAGAGAAGCCATGTGCTTTCTTTCAGTGTATGATGTGAATGCAGCCAATAACTGATGGATAAAAGTGGTATGTCCCTGGAAAAACAAACCACACATCTCCACCTTTAGTTGACAGAACAGAGGGATTGGACCCGCCCTTCAAAACAAAAATGGTTAAAACAAAATTGATAGGGGATCATGGGAGAATTTCATAGGGGCTGGTGAAAATGAGAAGTCCTGATTTGATCCCTGTTCATGTTGCATACAAATAACCCTGCGAGCAATGAGGGGTCTTATCCAACTCAGCCAAAAGTCGGTGGTTTATATCCAAAATACAAAAGGTTTCATTTTATTTACACCTCTTCTTTGCATTGTGGATTTATTTGTGGGGCAGAACAAGTTTGACTTCATCTCAGATTTTGGCACCAGGGCGGCTGGCAAAGGAAAGGGGATTTGCGCAATGCAATTAGAAATGAGACGCAGGCTCTGTTGTGATGAGGCAATGTGCAGAAGTGATGAAGGTTGGGAAAAATAATCCCAACTTCCCCTGTGGATGCAGAGATTGCTGGAGTCTTAATGGCTGCTACCACTCAGGGAATAGATTCTGGAGTCATTGTGGATTCACTCAGTGGAAAACAAACAGCAGTGCAACGTAAACAGAAGGTTAGGAATGATTCATAGTTCAGGATGCTGTTGTCTGATGATTTCAGTGAATGAGGGCCCTTTCAGACGCAATGCTTCTCATATCTGGAAGCCTTCAGCCCAGAGATGGGAATTCTGTAGCTCTCCAGATATTCTCCAACTCCATCTCCCATTAGCCCCAGCCAGTATGGTCAACAGTCCAGGATGATGGGAGTTGTAGTCCAGCAACACCTTCGTTGCCACAGATCCCCCATCCCTGCTTTAGCCAGTTTATTGCATTACCTTGAATGTTGGACTTAGAGTAGGGAGACATGGGTTCAAGTCCCCACTTAGCCTAGAAGTGCCCTAGATAAACTTGGATCTGTCAGTATCGTTCAGCGTATCCTACTAATAATATGTAATCACACCTGATTGCTCATTCATGTGCAGATAAATAAGTTGAAGCGCAGGGCTGGAAGATTCTTTCACTAACTAACTAACTAACTAACTAACTAACTAACTAACTAACTCAGAGGAGCTGAGTTCCAGATGGGGGTCTGCCTGATCACAATATGCCACAGCCATGTAGCCCACTGGGTAATAATAATAATAATAATAATAATAATAATAATTTATTTATACCCCGCCATCTGGCTGGGCTGCCCCAGCCACTCTGGGCGGCTTCCAAAAAAATATTAAAATACTGTAATAC
The DNA here is from genome assembly GCF_965112155.1 of Podarcis liolepis. Classification (NCBI taxonomy): domain Eukaryota; kingdom Metazoa; phylum Chordata; class Lepidosauria; order Squamata; family Lacertidae; genus Podarcis; species Podarcis liolepis. Next base: position 72,435,380 of record NC_139561.1, on the reverse strand, counting down.
ATCAAACATTAAAAGCTTCCCTAAACAGGACTGCCTTCAGATGTCTTCTAAAAGTCTGGTGGTTGTTGTTCTCTTTGACATCTGGTGGGAGGGTGCCACTACCGAGAAGGCCCTCTGCCCTGTAACTTGGCTTCTCGCAGTGAGGGAACTGCCAGATCTTGGGCCAGTTGCTTACTCTCAGCCTAACCTACCTCCCAGGGTTGTTATGAGCATTAAAAGGTGTGTGTGTGGGGGGGGGGAATGTACGTGGAATATAAATGTAATAATCAATTCATTAATCAGGCAGTGTCTGTTCCATTGTCAAATAGCTCTTACTGTTAGGATGTTTTGCCTAATGTTTAGCAGAAACCTGCTTCCCTGGAATTTCCTCCCATCAGTACTTTGCCTTCTGGAAAAACAGGGAACAAATCTCCTTCATCAGCCTTCTGTGTGTAGCAGGCATGCATGGGGGAAGGAACATACGGTAGCTTAGTGGCAGAGCAGCTGCCTTGCAAACGGAAGGTCTCAGTTTCAATCCTGGTATCTCCAGGTTGGGTCAGGAATTCACCTGCCTGAAACCCTGGAAAGCCCCATCTGCTCCACTCCCCATCACGGATCCCTTGAAAATTGCTGACAAGTCTTGGAGGGACCACCGAATGGTTTTCTTGCCTCTTGTCACAATTGTTCTGTGCTGTGTTAGATGCTACACGGTTTCTAAGAATACAGTGGTGCCCCGCAAGACGAATGCCTCGCAAGACGGAAAACTCGCTAGACGAAAGAGTTTTCCGTTTTGGAGGTGCTTCACAAAACGAATTTCCTATGAGCTTGCTTTGCAAGACGACAATGCCTTGCGAGTTCCTGCGGGTTTCCCCCCTCCCCCCTTTTTCTAAGCCGCTAAGCTGCTTATCAGCTGATCTGATCAGCAGATAAGCCGCTAAAAGCCGCTAATAGCGCTAATAGCGCTAATCCGCTAATCCGTCAATGGGCTTGCTTCGCAAGACGAAAAAACCGCTAGACGAAGAAAATCACAGAACGGATTCTTTTCGTCTTGCGAGGCACCACTGTATTTTTATTGTTTCTTCTGTTGCACATATAACACTACAACTGAATTTTAGGGAACATAAATTGTAATGCAATAAAACCTGCTATCTAGCCCAAATATTTCCTTATTGTGATTGAATAAAATGCATGCATCCTGCCCTTTAATCTCGGTACCCCAAAGGGCAAGAGATTTACTATTCCAAAAGGTGAACATTCCACAAAAGTGGCCCAGTATTTTCCTACAGGCAGCGGGGATGGGCAGCTACAGCCCCTGCCCTGACTTCACAATATTTCAGCCCTTGCCATTTTTCTAAAACAGTGTTGCTGCTCTCATGGCCAGGGATTTTTTTTTACAAGGCATCCCTTCATGGCCTCAGCCCTCCATCGTTCTTCTACCCTCTTATTTACCCCTCATTTCCTTGTGTTTACAGTGTGTGATATATTTCAACACTCCCTGTGGACCAGTTACAATGCTACTTTCCCCATGTTTCACCCACAGGGAACGTGGTTGCATGAGTAGAGTATGAGGTCACATTCCACCCCCAGGGGATATATATTTATAGATTAGTTTCTGGGCCATGTGGTTTCCTCCCCCCCTCTCCCCCCCCAGCTCCAAAATCAGCAGGTTCTTGCTTCAGCCTCTCTTCTTCACCGCCAAGGCAAACTCTCTCACTTCTCTACATACCTAGTACTGTTTAACACAGGATCTTTTCCCTGAACGAGTACAAGGGGGGAAAAGCCACACTCATGCACCCTTCTTACTTGTGAACATCACGCATGGGTCCATTCAGCCCTGTCTTTGTAGAAACTGATTTAATAACAAAACAAGAGTTGATACCTCCCCCTTCGCTAGCATTGCTGGGGATACGGGGTGGGACAAATGAAGATGGATTGGATAAAGTATTGATTCTGTATTTATTGTTAGCTGTCGGGTGCCAATTGTTAAGAAGATGGAAATATTTACAGGGGACAAATAAGGATTTATGGTACAGTCAAAACGGCCCATAACTGTTGCTCAAAAATCAAGGTGTAGTAAGTCACACTTAGAAAAAAAGCTCACTGAAATCCATGGGAAATTACCATGATTAACTCAGTCAAATGATTTCGCCAGATCTACTGTTTTCTGTGGATAAGGGACGCGGGTGGAGCTGTGGGTTAAACCACAGAGCCTAGGGCTTGCCGATCCGAAGGTCGGCGGTTCAAATCCCCGCGACGGGGTGAGCTCCCGTTGCTCGGTCCCTGCTCCTGCCAACCTAGCAGTTCGAAAGCACGTCAAAGTGCAAGTTGATAAATAGGTACCACTCCGGCGGGAAGGTAAACTGCATTTCCATGCGCTGCTCTGGTTCACCAGAAGCGGCTTAGTCATGCTGGAAGCTGTATGCCGGCTCCCTCGGCCAGTAAAGCGAGATGGGTGCCGCAACCCCAGAGTCGGCCACGACTGGACCTAATGGTCAGGGGTCCCTTTACCTTTACTGTTTTCTGTAGGATTTTGCTGTGCCAGAAAGTTCCCCTGAAGAATTCATTGGCAGGATTGAACTCCCTGCCCATCAGCTGATGGGTGGCAGGTTCAATCCTCCATTTTGCAGGGTCTGGCTGCACCAGTGACTTCCCCACAGGGAACAAAGGCACTGCTGAACCAAACAGGATTGAACTCTTCAGCCAAATGCTGATGGACACAGAGTTTATTCCTGTTTTCTCATTGATTGGATGTGCAACTCACATCTCTGTCTGCCCCTACACCTAATATCAGGTGTGGGGAAGGTGGCCATGGGGTTCCTTACCCCTGCTCTGCTCTACTCTTGGCCTGGATCCAATTTTATGTGCTATGACATGCTAGACTTTGGCGAATTTCCTTAAAAATAGCTCAAAAACTATAAGAAAAGCTCAACAACTTTGGTAAAAAATACCAAAACACCACCCAATTTTGAGGCAACTGATGAACACAGCTATGTTACCATATATTTATTTGAAATATTTGTAGGCTATGTTTAGGAGTATACCCTTTCAAGATGGCTTCCAATAAAAATCACTGATGTACACTATATTCACAAATAAAATGATAACAAACTAGGATCTAATAAGACAGCTGCCCCAGGAATGCCTGGCCAAAAGTCCCTGAGAATGTGACCAATAGCAGCAGAATCCAAATAAAGAAATGCTTTTAGGAAAAAGCTAATGGAAACAGGAGAGTTTTCAGATCTTTCCCCCCAAATGCAATAAGTAACAAAATAAAATAAAGATTGGGGATCCAGTCCCGAGCAGGAGTTTGGACTAGGTGTCATCCAGAGTATGCTTCCAAGCAGGCAGCTGCCATTTCCCCATAGTCCATTAACAATTAACTTGTTTAAAACCATTCCGCTTAGAATGTAAACATGTCAGGTGATTTATACTTCGGTTTTTACTGTTTTGTGCATTGACTTCATGATTGCCCTGCAGTGTATTTTTGCGTGTTTACTCAGAGGTAAGACAACGCTGTGTTTACTGGGGCTTACTCCCTGGTAAGTATGCTTTGAATTGTAGGCTCCGTCATCCTAGTGCAGTGTTTCCCAAACGTTTTTGGGCAACGGCACACCTGTTTACCGGGAAAAAATCTCGCGGCACACCACCATTAAAGCCCCACCCCGTGACGTCAGCGCGCAGCGTCACGCCGGGAGGGACGCACAAAAGTGAAAGTTTTTTCCCTTCCCCTTGCCGGGGTGGGAGGAGGCAGCAGAGCGAGGGACTGAGGGACGGCGGCAGCTGAGGCGGCGGCGGCTGTTGTGGTGGTGGCGGCGATAGCGGGCGGAGGAGGAGCCGTCGCCGGGAGTTGCTGCTGCTGCTGTTGCTGCTGCTGCCCGGACATGCCGGCCTCCTCCTCCTCCGCTGTCTCGCGCTCCTCCCTTTTGCGCGCGCTGCCCCGCCGCTCGGCACCAGCACCGCGGAGCCGCCCCCGGCTCGACGCAGATCCTCGCCGCCGCCGCCTCTCGCCGCCCGACTCGCCCGCCTCCCTCCCACGGCACACCAGCCGGTGTCTCACGGCACACTAGTGTGCCGCGGAACACCGGTTGGGAAACACTGTCCTAGTGTTTTTGACTGTAGGCCTAAGTCAAGAGTCAGTTTGGGGGAACGGACTCCATAGTAGCAGCCCATGAATTATCCGCCACTAGAAAGTGGGGATGTCTTTCCACTTGGATGAGATCCTGCGCAACTCTCAGGAGCTTGAGACTGCTGACCTTCAACACATTTGGGAGGATTCCTTCTGTTTACACAGGGCCTGTCCCAGCAGGAGGTTGGGTTGGGTGCTCAGGGGCTGTGCTCAGAAGGAGGGGTTTTGGCTTTTCAAACAGGCGATGACTAAGTCAATTAATTGTTTAATTATGTAATGATTGTTTGTAACTTTGGAACTGTCAGCGTGCACTTGCCAAATCCAGCGTGTGCAGCTCTGTTATGTATACCTGTGGAGGGAGTAGATGTGCGCACACACCCATGGATGCAAATCCATGCACGGCCCTGACCATGGAAGTGATAGAGATTGCGCAGCTGAGCTTACTTCTGCACTTTGAATCGGCCCTCCAAAGCTGTGTCTTTGGCCCCATCTGCACTATGTATTTAAACAGTACCATACTACTTTAAACAACTATAGCAGGAGTCGGCAAACTTTTTCAGCAGGGGACTGGTCCACTTTCCCTCAGACCTTGTGGACGGCCAGACTATGTTTTGAAAAATAATAATAATAATGAACGAATTCCTATGCTCCACAAATAACCCAGAGATGCATTTTAAATAAAAGCACACATTCTACTCAAGTAAAAACACGCTGATTCCCGGACCGTTCGTGGGCCGGATTTAGAAGGCAGTTGGGCCGGATCCAGCCCCTGGGCCTTAGTTTGCTTACCCATGAACTATACTATAGCATCTCTCAAAGAATCCTGGAAACTGCTGTTTGTTAAGGGTGCTGAGAGTTGTTGGGAGAACCCTGTTCCTCTCAAGGAACGGTTTAACAGCCAATCTTTCTTCCCAGGGAACTCTGGGAATTGCAGCTCTATGAGAAGGATAGAGTTCTCTCAATAACTCTCAAGATACAGTGCCCAGGATTCTTTGGGGGAAAGCCAAGTGGTATGGTGCCATTTTAAATGTGTAGCGTAGATGGGGTCTTAAGAAGACACTTATTACTCTTGCAAGAGATGCTTAAAAGTCAAAAGTGAGGGTGTCCTGTTGCATCTGTGCTGGAAGAGTATCCCACGGCATGGGACTGGCATGGCATTAGATGCCTGACTTGTAGTTGAGGCCAGCTGGGCCTCTGTAACTGGTGGCAGTTCCTCCAGATGATCTCAGACTGAGCTGGAAGGTATCCTGGACCCAAATTGATTCAGGGAATTGGGAACTAAAACAAGAGCTGTGAACCTGGCCAGTTCAGATGCTCTAGCAGAGGCAGAGCCGTAGCTAGGTGATCTTGCGCCCCTGGCGGAACTGTCCAGATTTCACCCCCTACCACGGACAAATTAGCTCTTCTTTCCGCCTCCCCTCCAACCGCCACTCCACCCATTCAATTCACCCTCTATTTAAAACCATTTCCTATGAGGCAATATTTATATTTATTGACATATTTTTTGCCGATATTGCTCCTCCCCCATCACCTGTACCCTACAGCCCTGAGCAGAGGTGTCATATGCTATCAACTGTTTGTACCCAACAGCAGTCTAGCTGCTACTTTCTGCACATGCTAGAGCTTCCAGACTAGGCCCAAGGGCAGCCTCACATAATAATCCAATCCTGAGGTGACCAGTAGCTGGACTATGGTGGGCAAGTAATATTATACAGTCATACCTCGGGTTGAATGTGCTTCAGGTTGAGCGCTTTCGGGTTGCACTCCGCGGCAACCCAGAAGTAACGGAGCGCATTGCGTCTGGGTTTCACCGCTCGCGCATGCGCAGACGCTGAAAATGATGTCGCGCGCATGCGCGGAAGCGGCAAAACGCGACCCGCGCACATGCGCTGTCACGTCTTACGTTCTATTCAGGATGCGAACGGGGCTCTGGAACAGATCCTGTTCACATCCTGAGGTACCACTGTACTGATATGCCCATAGCTGACATACCAGGCCAAGTTGGTAAAAGGCACTTGTAGCCATAGAGACCACATTTTGATGCTAACAGTGTTGTGAGGATGCGGCGAAAAACTTGCAGGCCTAAGGAGCACCTAGCCAGTAAAAAGTTTGTGAACCAAGAGGCCTCCTCCTCTTTCTTGCTGCTGCTGTGTGCTCGCCTGTCCTCTTTGAGCACACAAGCAGTGACTAGTGCGAGGAGATGAAGGAGCATGCTCCGTTTCCCTGTCTGGAGGTTGGCTGTGGGCTCCCTTGCTGAGGTGTGGGCCTGCTCGAGCCGAATCACGGAGCACACATAGCCCTAGTCATAGCACAAACAAATGATCTATCTAGGCAGTTCTGAGAGAGCCATATAATCATGACAGGAACAAGCTCCACACTTTCATGGGCGGGTAGGATGTCCTTGACTTGCCCTGGCAGCTGAACCAAAGTTACCTTGTCTGCACTGAGTCACAATGAATTGATGCGACTTGCCCCAAGAAGTCACATGTGAGAAAGTTGGTAGGGAGGACCAGCTTCCTTGCTGTTGCTGCTCAGCAAATGGCCTTTGCTAGAAGCTGTTCCTAAAATAATGTTATGAGTTTTCGATCAGATTTCTGTGAATGGCCCCCCCCCATCAATGTAGGTTACCTGAGGCACACTTGGCCAGAGATTTAGATTTATTAATAGTTCTGGCAAAGTTGCCAAGTGCCTTGTATTTTTGTTTCAGAGAGATTGGATGATTATTACTGATGGTTGGGAAAGGCTGGAGAATCTTTCTACCCTCCCAGCTGAGGAATGTTGAAATCTAATCAGTGGATGAATGAATGGTTAAGAAAGAATCGAGATATCTTACTTTTATTTATTGCTTACATTTTAATCCCACCCTTCTTTCAAAATAGCTCAGGGTGGTGTTGTTCATATCCCACCACCAGTTTTATCTCCACAAAAATCCGGTGAGGTAGTTGATATATAATGACTGACCTAAGGTTACCTATTCTGAGAGGGGTTGTGGTGTTAGTCTGTTGCAACAAAAAACCAACCAAGCAAACAAACAAAACAAAGAATCCTGAAAGACCAACATATTAACACATAAATGTAAGGCAGCTTCTAGACTGTCTTGACCGTCAAATTCAAAGTACGCAGTAGAAGTCACTTTGGCATTCTTTGCACAACAAGCCCACTTCCAAATGGAGCTTTTTTGTGAGCAAGAAAATGGTAGGAAAACGTACAACAATTGCTTGGCATCACTTGAGGCCCCCACTTGCATTATACATTTTTATGTTATTTCATTTCATTTATTTAATAAAATTTATACGCCGCTTCACTGTAAAAAACCCCCAAAAACTGAAGCAGTTTACAATACATTTAAAGCAGTATCATACTACTTTAAACAGTCGTGGCTTCCCCCAAGAATTCTTGGGAGTGCTAACAGTTGTTAGAAGACCCCTATTTCCTTCAGAGAGCTACAATTCCCAGAGTTTCCTGGGAGGAGGTAATGACTGTTAAACCGCTCTGAGATTATCAATAGAAGTCGAAATTAAAAGCAAGGGTATTTTTTTTGTTTTTAAACAGAATATAAAGAAAATTGTCAAAATGCATTATAAGCTAAAATTACAGATTAAAACACATGTCAGCTTTACATGTCTGGGTAGGTTTGCCTAAACAAGAAAGTTTTTAGCAGGTGTTGAAAAAGAGTACAGTGAAGGTACCTTCCTAATGTCAAGAGGCAGGGAGTTCCGCAGTGTAGAAGCTGCCACACTAAAAGATCATTACAAATATGTAAAAAGCACCATGCTTCATTTTTAAAAGTGCAAGTTCTGCAGACTGAAGCACTTCAGTAGGCATATATGAAGCAAATATGAATCCATTCGTAAAAATGAACGAAAAGTGATGCCAGCCACACACCGTGCAAATTCCCCTCTATACATTTATGCAACATTTATGTTTGGGTTGTTGCCGAGGGCGTAGGAAAAGCACTCTGTGGCCCCATCCCACCTTGCCGGCTTGTTCCAGACTTAAAAGTAGCAAAATAAAAGTGCAAACTTCCTGAATTGTTCTCTTGTATTTACTTTTCCTCTTGGCCTTTGGAGGCTGGCTTTGCTGACTGGCTTTCCTGCTACGCTTCCCACTCTCTTGCCTTGGTGTTTGCTTTTAATTAAAAGCAAAAGAGGCAGCTGAGGGGAGACCCGAGTCAATTTAGCTCCGTTTATTGGAGAGCAGCCATTTTGGAGGCTTGCTCCACTTCCCCCAACATCGCTCAGAACTCGCAGCGCTATTCGTAATTAGCTGGTCTTTGCTCATCATCCTTGGTCTTTGCTTTGACATAAACATGCACAGCAAGTTCCTACATGGTCTAATTAAACACCTCTCCCCCACGAGGAGGATGTGAAAGGCTTGTAATACCTGCTGGAATAAGAGAGCACGGACAGGGTGCAGCTGAGGTCTACTCCTGTCGGTAGTTTCAACAGGAGCCGAGCCAGAAGATGGGCTCGTTTCACCTCTCCTGCCCTCAGCAAAGGGCTTCAGAACCAGCTCTTCACAGGGCTTGGCATCTGAAGCCTGTTTTAAGTGCCAGGAATCTGGCCTGGGAGCATGTGGTGCACTGTGCCAATAGGAGAGAGAGAGAGGGTTTGTGGGCATGTGAAGAGTGCCCATCCTCTCCAGGAAGTGGAACTGTAAGCACCCAGGGGCTTCAGCAGTTACCATACTTTTCCATGTATAAGACTAAAGTGGTACCTCGGGTTAAGTACTTAATTCGTTCCGGAGGTCCGTTCTTAACCTGAAACCCGAGGTACCGGGTTACTTACGCTTCAGGTTACAGACTCCGCTAACCCAGAAATAGTACCTCGGGTTAAGAACTTTGCTTCAGGATGAGAACAGAAATCGTGTTCTGGTGGCGCAGCAACAGTGGAAGGCCCCATTAGCTAAAGTGGTGCTTCAGGTTAAGAACAGTTTCAGGTTAAGAACGGACCTCCAGAACGAATTAAGTACTTAACCCGAGGTACCACTGTGTTTTTTTCTTTTAAAATCATGCTAAAAAGTGGGGGTCGTCTTATACTGTACATGGGTAGTGCATAGGGTAGACGTTTGATTGGTTGCTCAACAACTCTGTGCCATCTCCCCCCATTTTCTTAAATTTGAGTGCCCCCAAATAGGGGGCGTCCTATACATGGGGGCGTCTTATAGACGGAAAAGTATGGTAATTGTTTTTTAAAAAATGAAAAGTGAAAATCTCTAACCGTTTTAATGGTGCAGGGCAAGCATGGACATAGGTTACTGAGCACCATTCACTAAGAACCAAACTTGACCACCTCAGGGCTGCTTCTCGGTTGCATCCACACACAACAGGAGGTTAAGGGGTGATATGATAGCCATGTTCAAATATATTAAAGGATGTCACATAGAGGAGGGAGAAAGGTTGTTTTCTGCTGCTCCAGAGAAGCGGACACGGAGCAATGGATCCAAACTACAAGAAAGAAGATTCCACCTAAACATTAGGAAGAACTTCCTGACAGCAAGAGCTGTTCGACAGTGGAATTTGCTGCCAAGGAGTGTGGTGGAGTCTCCTACTTTGGAGGTCTTTAAGCAGAGGCTTGACAACCATATGTCAGGAGTGCTCTGATGGTGTTTCCTGCTTGGCAGGGGGTTGGATTTGATGGCCCTTGTGGTCTCTTCCAACTCTATGATTCTATGACAACTCCCACCATCCCTGGTCATGCTTGTTGGGCTGATACGAGTTCTAGTTCTGCGACACCTGGAGACAAAACCAAAGGTTCTCCACACCTGCCTCTGTGATGCAGTTAAATCATTTTTTAAATACAGTGCCACCTCGGTTGTCAAACCTAATCTGTTCCAGAAGACCGTTCGGCTTCCAAAACGTTCGAAAACCGAGGTGCGGCTTCCCATTGGTTGCAAGAGCTTCTTGCAGTCAGCAGAAGTGTTCGAAAATGGAAAAATTTACTTCCAGGTTTTCTGAGTTTGAGAACCAAAATGTTCGACAACGGAGGCATTTGGGAACCGAGGTACCACTGTATATGACTCTGCCTATTTCTGCGTTCTGGATTTTTGGTGAAGATTCGAAGCACTGAGCTTTGTGAACTCAGGCTGGCGTCATCTTTGATTATATTTTGGCGCTTCCTTAAAACACGCTTATTTAAGAAGGCCTTTGCAGCTGTGCCATTCCGATTCTGCTTCTTCGCCGCTGCAGCTGCGTTTTATTCTGAATATTGTTCCCGCTTTTTCCTTTTTGTACATTGTTGTGTCTTTATTATAGCGGCTTCAGTGAAGAGGCGGCATAGGAATGTTTGAAATATTACTGCTAAGGAGGTTCCTCATCCCCTTTAGGCCCCAGACAACAAAATTTACAGCTACAGGCCTGCCAGGAAGTACCACTGTGGGAAGGAGCATTTGTCAAGTTAAGCTGAGATTAACTTTACATGGTTAACCTTACTCTGGAAGAGAAAGCTCTGCAGCCCCACCCGGTGAACTGTCTGCCTTCAGTCCGTATGTGGACTGAGATTCTTCTGCATGCTTCAGCTGAATCTGTGAACAGAAACCTCCCAACTTGTTTCACGCACTCGCTCTGTTCATCTGGGGACCCTGCTTTTTGCAGTGTTCCTGATCATGTATTCAGATGCGGGTGGCACTGTGGTCTAAACCACTGAGCCTCTTGGACTTGGAAAGGTCGGCGGTTCGAATCCCCACAATGGAGTGAGCGCCCGTTGCTCTGTCCCAGCTGCTGCCAACCTAGCAGTTCAAAAGCACACCAGTGCAAGTAGATAAATAGGTACCACTGTGGCGGGAAGGTAAGTGGTGTTTCCATGTGCTTTGGCACTTGTCATGGTGTCCCGTTGCACCAGAAGTGGTTTAGTCATGCTGGCCATATGACTTGGAAAGCTGTCTGTGGACAAACACCAGCTCCCTCGGCCTGAAAGCGAGATGAGTGCCGCAACCCCATAGTCGCCTTTGACTGGACTTAACCCTCCAGGGGTCCTTTACCTTTTACCTATTCAGAATTTATGTGGGTGCGGCAATATCTGAAAAACCACCTCCATCTTGACAGACTGGTTTTAAGACTGGCAGAGGAGTCTCTCTGGATAGTTCCACCACTTTCGATAATGTGAGGAATGGGAACTGTTTTTATGGAAGCCCCTAAATTGTGTTGCTCCCTCCTCACAGATCTAGCGCCACCATTATTCAATTTCTGCCATATGCTGACGGCACACCTCTTTATCCTGACCTACCGGCAGTGAAAGTTCTTTTTGCTGGGACCCATCTCTTTTGCTGAATCGATATTCTTCTAATCTGGTTTTACTTGTTTTAATGATTGCAACTGTTTTATTTGTTTTTATAACGATATATTATGTTGTAGCTTGCCCTTGGGCCTTATGGCGAAAGGCGAGTGAGAAATCTTATAAATAAATAAAAATCGACACCAGTGGTTCCCAAACTTTCCCCCCTCACAGACCACTTGAAAAGTGCTTGGCAGACCACTTAAGGGTTTTGGGGTTTTTTGCCTGCCCTAGCAATTTTAATGTGCTGTGCTAGATACTGTATGATTTGTTACTGTATTTTTGTCAAACACACTGTGGAGCACAGGAACGAAGCTAAGGAAAAACACTTAGAATCATTGTGTTGGAGGGTCCTTGTGGGTCATGCGATCTTCTGTGCAGTGCCATGCATGATAGTTTAGATTTTATTGAGCAAAAGCTCAATACCCTTAAGAACAAAAGGACTTGCGTCTCTGAAATGCCAGGTAATGTACATGTGTCTATCTATTCATCTGTTCCTAATTTTTAGACAAAACAACATTGTGGAAGAGATTTTGCTGGCGTCAATGGACTCTTAGAGTTCTGCATTTTGGCAGCTGTTGTCAAAAGGAGTTCTGCTTCTATTACGACCCTGGCATAATTAGTCACACTCACTACTACACATTCACTGTTGTGTCATGGGCAGAATCCTTTTTCCTTCTCCCATTCACCCCTTGGGAACAGGCGGGTGGCCAACCACCTATGTTCTAGCAGGCCATTATTATTGTTTATTATACAGACTTGATTTATGCCACCCCTCATTGGGTGGAGATGTCCGCTTTGGGTGAGACATATAACATGTGAGCCAGTGTGAGCTCATGGATGCTGGGCACAAGTCATTTGGGCTTGTCTTGGGCTGGGTTGCTCCCTTGGTTCATCTGGTTTGGCTTTGGTGTGGCAGGAGGGGAACGTGGAAGAGGACAGTGTCAGGACTCCCCCCCGGCCGCAGCAGAAGCAAATGACATTATCTGCTGGAGCACCTCAACTCAAGGTGGCATCTCTGAGTGTGAGGCGCCCTGATTTAGACTCATAATCATCTCATAATAAGGTGGGCACAGGTCGTAACAGCAAGTGGCCCAGTGAACTTTGTGGCTGGTCAGGGATGTGGATCCCAGGCTTACCAATCAAAGTCCAATATGATGGAGTGAAGGGCTGCAGCCCTTTCTGCTTTTGCATGTAGAAGATCTCCATTTCCCAGTCCAATCTTCATCTCCAGATTAGGGCTGTGAACATCAACAGCTTGAAACCAGGGAGGGTTTCTGCTTGTCAGCACAGATCGTATTCTGCTAGAGGGACCCTTGCCACTTTGCTATTCTACAACTGTCAGCTGATCCCAATAAATTTGGCTATTATGCTATGAACTATAATGCTCTTTGGGAGATATGCATGTGTACAATACATCAACACAGGGGCCTGCGTTTCTGGACTGCACTTGTGGGTGTGGCTTTGAGGACCGCCATGACTAGCTTCTACTACACTTTACCACCACCACTCTCTGATCTTGCATGGGTCACATGGCTCACACAGGAGCACGGCTGGGAAGATGTGTGGCCTGGTTTTGGGAGTTAATATGTTGCAGATTATGCCAGGCTGCTTATTTGTTTACAACAAGGAGCCCAAGGGCTTGCATTGCCTGTCAGCTTCTTCCTTCTTGGTCTCAGCGCTGGCCTTGCAGAACTCAGCAGGGAGCAGGGATAAGGACAAATCTAGACTGAGTTGGCTCTGCCGGTTATGGTCTGTGACTCCACCCACTGCGGGGCTCGCTGCCCTCCACCCCACCAGCCCCAGTGGTCACCCACCACCCCTGCTCTCTTTACAGATTTACAACTCAGCGTAGCTTATGGGAAGGGCTAACTATTCTGCAAGGGGGTGGGGCAGAGCCTAAACACAGTGTGTGAATCGGCTTTTGTTTGCACTGCAGAACCTCCCCTGTTTCACAAGACCTCGCCTTTAGCTTCTTTCACAATTGGCTGTGAACTAAGCAGCAGTGTAATTGTTCTCCATAATTGGCAACACTGGAAATCAAAGCTCATTGCAGGAACTTCCAAAGAACACAAACAGCACCAGTAGGCACATCTTCTACTTGCATGGATGCAAACATGTGTGCATGTGCTTGAGGGATTTGGCAGAGTTCCCATTCCCCACTGTGCTCTGCTTAAGGCTAGTCTCTCTAGATCAGCATTTCACCATGTTCTGGACTGGAGGGGCTCCCACATCTGTGTTTATGGTTGGATTGGTGTTCCTCATGCTCAAACATTTTTGCAGCATCCACCAGTGCTGGATTAACCAATAATAAGAATAAGCACGTGCTTAGGGCACTAACATAGTAGGGACCGAAAAAAGAGGTTCTTGTTGTTGTTAAAAGCATTTGACATTTGATTTTTCAAAGGAGGCGTCTTCAAAGGTCTAACTCTGGCCCTGAAGTCCACACAATGTTCTTGGGGGCGGGGGAAGACATGCCAGCCCATGCTTTTTCTCAGTTTAATGATTTACCCTGTCCAGGAGAAACCCAATAAGAGTAAAAACAAAATATCTCAGTGGCCCATTTGCCAATTATGCCCCCTTTTGGAAGCACCCTCTGCCTCTCAGCATAAGAAGAAGAGTTTGGATTTGATATCCCACTTTATCACTACCCTAAGGAGTCTCAAAGCGACTAACAAACTCCTTTCCCTTCCTCCTCCACAACAAACACTCTGTGAGGTGAGTGAGGCTGAGAGACTTCAGAGAAGCGTGACTAGCCCAAGGTCACCCAGCAGCTGCATGTGGAGGAGCGGAGACGCAGACCTGGTTCACCAGATTACGAGTCCACCGCTCTTAACCACTAGGAGTAAACCCTACACAAATCTGCAGTGGACTCCCTAAGACGGTTGGATGGCACCATGTATGCCTACAGTCCTCCTGGCAACTCCTGCAGCCAAGCTGGTGCCAAATGTGTGGCTCTGCTCTCCTTTGGACCACAACAGCACGGCCAAGAGGAGGGTTTTGTTGTCTGGGCAGCCAAGGACTTCCATGCGCACTGCATTGTCTCTCGACACAGTCAGATGCCAACTACACCTCCGAACACTCCTGACCATTGGCCATGCTGGCAGTGTCTGATGGGAGCTGGAGTCCAGCAATGTCTGGAAGGTTACCCCCAACCCAGGCCACTTAGGAGCTTCAAGGTGATTACCAAGTCTTTGAATTGCACTGGAAAACCGCCTGCCAGCCGGTGGAGGTACTGCAGGATAGGCATGATATTGTCTCACGAGGCCAGCGCACATCACATTCCTTGCTACTGCCTTCTGGACCAGCTGAAAGTTCCAAAGGCAGCCCTCCCCCATGCAGGGTGCAATGCAGTAATCCAGTCTAGACGTCACTAAGGCATGGGTTGCCGTTGCCCCACCTGACCTCAGGAGCAGAAGCAGCTGGTTCACCCATCTAAACTGGGTAAAAGATTCACCTGGCTGCTACATGGGCATCAAAGTACAAGGCCAAATCAAGAAGAGAAGAAAACCAGACGTCTGATTCTTCAATTACCACCCCACCCCAAACAGGGATGGATTCCTTTCTTTGCCATTTGTGAGCCTGGCGGTCCTCCTCTCCTTGGGGCAGGTTTTTAAGTCCGCCTGGTAGCGCTTGCTTCTTCTGCTAGACCTGGAGTGGGTAGTTAGTTGTCTATGTGACTCACGGCCAGCTGGAGCTGTTCCACGAAGAGGTCACAGAGACCTGTTTTACAGGTTCCTCTCTCTCTTTTTTGGTTATTCCTAAGCACCCGAGAAACGACTGAGGTGTATGAAATCTGCTGTCATTGAAGGAAAAAGCAGCAACAAGCCCGCTGAGTTGATAAAAGTCCTTGTGCCCTAAGCAAGGTGATTCCTTCACCTGCCACCTTTACATTTTGGCCTTGAATGGGCAGCAGCTGCCTCCATGTTCCATCCCTGCTTTGTGGCATGTGACAAGCATACCTGGCTTCACCCGTCTGCCACGTGCACACACACCTTGTTGCTAGAAACCTATTGCACTGAGCACAAGGACAGGAGAGCAGAGTCCACCGTTCTTGTTTAACCATTTCCTACGCAAGAACACATGGAGATGACGTGTTTAGCCCAGGTCTTCCCAAGTGTGTGTTTTTCCTGCTTTTAAAAGGCCAACCACGCTTTCCCTTGTCAAACCAGATGAATAAGATACTTTTGTCCCCTTCCTGTCCTGCACAGGCCGATGGTGCAAATTTGCATAAAATTTGTATATGCTAATAGACATCTATAGATGCATGATTAGGCTGAATTTTCGGGTTGGGGAAAAGAGGGAAACAAACTCTAGCTGCCAGCTTATTTTGAGCTATGGGGTGCTAACATGGTTTCCTGGGCCCAGTGTACAGTACAGTGGTACCTCGGGTTACATACACTTCAGGTTACAGACTCCGCTAACCCAGAAATAATACCTCAGGTTAAGAACTTTGCTTCAGGATGAGAACAGAAATCGTGCGGCGGCGGCGCAGCAGCAGCAGCAGCAGGAGGCCCCATTAGCTAAAGTGGTGCTTCAGGTTAAGAACAGTTTCAGGTTAAGAACGGACCTGTGGAACGACTTAAGTACGTAACCAGAGGTACCACTGTATGTGGATCGGACCCTCTTTTGCCTCACCCACAGTTTATTAGCAAGAACGGTTGCTTATGTAGATATGAATGCCAGAGTTTAGAAAGTTCATTTTAAAAAGGAACGAGTCCTGGTTCAAGTTCCACTGATTGCAGTTCACATTAACTTGCAGTGCGGGGTTCAAATCATGCAGTACTATGGGAAGTTTCCCTAAGTATGCAAGCTGGGAAATTAGTCACCCTCTTTGGTCTTATGCGTTCTACTGTATAATCACGAAATCTGCGTGGATGTGGTTGCCCAGAAGCAGGCAGCTGTCTTCTCCCCTCGCACAAATAACAGAATCTGAAAATATATGCCCAGCTTCTGCTAAACTAGAAACCAGAAAGGGTCTGCACAGACTTTCTAAGGCTATTTCTTAAATTCACTGCTGTTCCCTGGGCTCCTCTGCCTCGGCACACTTAATTCAACCAGCTGTCCTCCTCACTGAAATCAGTGGGGGCAGCCCCTCTTCCCTCAGGGCATTTGAAGCACCAAGGACTCAGTGATAATAACTAAAAAGCCTTGCCAGATTTTTCTTCCTGCACTTTTACATGTGCCACCTCTATTCTAAGCGCAGCTGCAGCCAGCATGGCCAATGGTCAGGGACGGAGGGAGCTCAACAGCACCGAGTGTGCTGCTCTGGTTCTGTGATAACTGGCTTTGGGGACCAGGCCTGTTGGCAGGCCAACTCTCATACCCTGCAATATGAAGCGGCCCCAAACTGGAGCACCATCTTCTGGGTGAGTCACATGTGTGAGTCACATGACCTGCATGAGATTGCGGACTCCCAAAAACGCTTTTTGGGGGGCACTGCACAATATCACTGCCTTGAAAAAAGAGCCTTTTGGGGGCGAGAGTGCGACAAGAGATTGCAGCGGCCATTTGGACTGCTGTTCTCTCACAAGAAAAGACAGGACTGTTCCATTTCCCCCCTGGGATAGTTGATATGAGCTCTGTGTTACAAAGATGTCTGTGAATGTGACATGAAGGCTGGCGACATTAAACCTGCCGTGTGGGAATCCCTCACAGACAACTGCAGGGCCTGGAGACAGACAATCAGGTTGTGTATCCATAGCAGTGGCCAGAGGAGAAATGACCGCTGGGCGGAGCGCAGAGAGGAGAAACGCCGTGGTTCAACCAGATGCCTTCATCTGCCCCAGCTGCAACAAAACATGTCGTTCCCTCATCAATCTCTACTGCCCCAGCTGGCGTTGCGACTGTCCAACACTTGGACTTCACTTGCAAAGGCATACTCCTCCATTGTCTCCAGAGACAGATGGATGCCAACAATAACAATCTCTCAACCATACACTCACACTCATTTTGTTGTTGTTGTTGTGAACAATTCCTTATTGTTCTTCAGCCAACATGATTCCCAGAGTGCTTTGCAGAGAAAATATAGAAGCAATCAGATCAGTGCAATGAAATAGAATACATAATCCTTTATTTATTTATTTATTTATTTATTTGCTTGTTTCAAAAGACGCAGTTATATAACAAGGTCAAAGCCTGGAGATAAAAATGTACAAAGCCTCTGGGAACAACAAAGAAAGGTCTTTGTTTGAAGGCTGTGTACACATGACATATTTAAAGCACAATGGGGTCATTCCATATCAAGTGATCCAGCTTTTTTTACTTCATGTCATCCAATTTTCTTAACATTTTGTACACTTGTTGAATGATCAAAACTAAGTTGAAATCTAAATTTTTAAAATCTCACCCCTTTTTGGGTTATGAGGGTTTGGAATTAAAAAAACCAGACAATTTTGGCCTTGCCGGACTACATAAAAACCTTAAAAGCTCAGCCCGGAATTGAGATACATCAAAACTAAAAAGACCAGTCTCTTTAGAACTTCATGGGCTTCAATATGATATGTCACATGATAGAGTTACTTTGAATTTTAAATTTAAGTTACAAAATTAAAAATTTTAAAAAGTTATTTAAAAAATTAATGTGATAAAACATTTTTTTAAAAAAATGCATTGGTTATTTAATATTTCTAAGAGCTACATGCAAAATTTCATATTGGGATCTCAATGGGCTCACATTAAAACTATATATATACCTGTATATATTGTACATACAAAATATACAAAAGAATTATGGGCGCTGTAGTTTATCCTTCACAAGACAGAATTTCTGGCAACCCTTAACAAGCCGCAGTTCCAGTCTTCCCTGAGAAGAGGGATTGATTGTTAAACCACAGGGAATTGTAGCTCTGTGAGGGAAATAGGGGTCTCTCAGCCCCCTTAAAAAACGACCACGTCCAGGATTCTTTAGGGGAAGCCATGACTGTTTAAAATAGTATGATACTTTTTAAATACATACCCTCTAGTCTAGTATAAAGCAGCCCCAAACCGGGGTGCCATCTTCTGGGGCCTGTGTGAGTCATGTGACAACACACTTTTTTCAGACGTGGCGCCAAAAAATGCCCGTTTTGGGGTGCCATGCAAGGTCACTTCCCTGAAAAAGTGCCTCCCCCCCCCCCCCCCCGGGCAAGAGTATGGCCTGAAATTGCACTAAATCGTGGTGGCCATTTTGGCTTCCATCTTCTCATAACAATAAATAGAATGCCACTTTTTTTCCAGGACAGTTGACAGATATGTAAATATATAATGTAGATGGGGCCTTAAAAGTTCAGGTCTGGCAGGTGGGCCAATAGGAAAAAAAGTCCTTTTGCAGTTGTGGCATGTTGAATTTGGAATGCACTCCCCAGAGAAGTGCACCTGCTACCAAAAACAATGTCATTTTGTCACTTTGTGAAAACTTTTCATTCCAGCATCTTTTATGATGGGGTTTTCCAAAATGGCTGCCCCAATTTTCCACCTCCATTTGGAGGGGAAGATTTGAGCATCGGTTTCAGTATTTATTTTTTTTGGGGGGGGGACCCTCATTACTGAAACCCTGCAATGGCTTGAGGATGTGGGCAGATAACGTTTTTTGTTTTGTTTCATAGCTTTGCTGGATTATTTTAGTATCATTGGGGTTTTTTTGGCTGCGGTTTCCAAGGGTAGTTTTGTTTTCATTTTTGTGCTTTTTATTAAGCTGTGTGCTACCTAAGAGTCCTGTTACTGACTTACAGCAAAGTTCCAGATTCAGTCCCAGGCATCTCCAAGTTGGGCGGGACAAAGACTTCTTCATGAAACCCCAGAGAGTTGCTGCCAGTCAGTGTTGACAATATGGAGCTATTAATCCATTTATGAAAATTTATATAAGGCTTGATTGCAATAAAACCTTAAGTGGATTGCAATGAATTAAAATGAGCAATAAAACGGGCAAAAGCAAATAGTTTAAACATTTAAAGACAATTTAAATTAGCAGCAAACTCAAAAGAGATTAAAACAGCTGGATGGACCAATGGTCTGAATTGCTCCAAGGCAGATTCCTAAGCTCTTAAACTTTGTGTGTGTACATGTGTGTAAATCAACATATCAAAATATGAAATGTGAAATATGAGGATGAACTAGTTATTGTTGCATCATACTATAGGGACGCCTGAGACTCCCTTTGGAAACTTACATGATCTCTGGGGTGGGCAGAGCTCCTGCCCTTTAGTAGTTGTATACAAGTGGGAATGTTTGCTGAATTATTTATTTTACATACCAGTCAAAAGTGTAGGAGCCCTGTCCTCTTTTGTTTCTGGTCATCCTAATGGTCGTCCTAAAAACAAAATTGTTCTCCTTCTTCTGCCAGTCTACCACTTTAAAATAAAAGGAATTAAATGAAGACAGGGAAGCCTTTGAGATGAAGCTGGGACCTAGGCTAGCTCTGCCTCACAGCTGACAACGTCACCATTCGCAGAACTTCTGGCCACATTCGTTTTTGAAATGTGGGAAGTGGAAATTTGCCTTTCAGTACAACAACCTTATTATCTAGACACTGACACTTGCCTACACAGCAGTGATATCACGGTGCTTGTGGCACGTTTGTGGTGTAGGCTGTGTGAGTTTTATCAGGGAGGAGGAGGGTCCTGTCTTTAGACTGAGGAGGACAGAGCAGACGGCATTTAAAAAAATAGAACAAAAAGTTCTGTTCAGACAATATCTCTGTAAGATAGTGTGTTCCTTCACAGGAAAGGTGGAGCTCACATCATCAAAATGTGAGCGGCAGGTGGGCTGATTTGCTAATGAGACAGGGTGTTTGTGACACCAGGGGAACCACGTTTCACGTGCGCAATCACAACAACAACAAGTGTGGAACCTTGAGAGAAGAGCCGCGTATTCCAAGAGCAAAATATTATGGTTTGAGTACTGGGGAACTGTGACATCCTCACAACAGTGCTAGCTAATGTGGCAGACTACAGTTTCTATCATCCCTGACCATTGGCCATGCTGGCTGAGGCTGATGGGAATTGGAGGGCACCAAGTTGCTCATCCCTGCGATATAAGCAGAGCCTCAAGGACAAGCTATTGAAAACAAATGCCACGTGGACTGTTGAAAAATGCAGAACGAAACCCTTGCACACAGAGCTAGCTGCCGGTTTTGCAGGTCCTTTGGGCAAGTTGCTCTCAGTGGGACCCTTGTCCTCTTGAGAGAGCCTCTGCCACCATCCCACTTGCCCTGGCTTCTGCCTAGACCATGAGAACAGAGGCTCTTATCTGAGAGTAAGGAATCCATCTTTATTGAGGTAGAGAAGGAATACACATTGCATCTTGGCCATGGAGGAAGGACGAGGCTATCATGGCTAGAAGCCATTGATAGCTTGATCCTCCATGAGTTGGCCTAAACTTATTTTGAATATATCCAAGTTGGCGCCAATCACTTTGTCTTGAGATTTATAGCAGGGATGGATAACCTGCAGACCTCCAGAGGTTCAGGATTATAACTCCCATCATCCCTGACCTTTGGCCATGCTGCCTGAAACTGATGAGAGTTGGAGCCTGACAACATTTGTAGGGCTGCAGAAACCTACCGTATTTTTCGCTCTATAAGACACACTTTCCCCCTCCTAAAAAGTAAGGGGAAATGTGTGTGCATCTTATGGAGCGAATGCAGGCGGGAGGCTCTGCTCAGCGCTCCCTTTAAAGAGCCACATACACACTCTGTGCACTCTTTAAAGGGAGCGCAGCACTCCCGGGCAAGGGGAGACTTCATCCTGCTGCCCGGAAGAGGCTCTGCATGGCTATCCCATAAGCCAGGACAGCTAGCGGGATCGCTGCGCAGTGGTCCTGTTTGCTGTCTTGGCTTCTGGGATTCAGAATATTTTTTTTCTTGTTTTCCTCTTCCAAAAACTAGGTGCATCTTATGGTCTGGTGCGTCTTATAGAGGGGAAAATACGGTATGTCCCCACTGTGGAAGGACGTGTGGATCCGTAATTGGCCTCCACAGTCACTTCCGGACTCATTGTTAAAACTGTGTTTATGGAAGACAATCTTATTTGGCTTTGAGTCATCGCCAAAGAAGAAGAAGAGCTCTGGTTTATGGCACAGAAACAGATGAAATTGATCAAATGCATCTTACATGTGCCTCAAAGTAGTTGTGAGCCTAATTTGAACTGGCAAGGCATGGAACCCACTCACAGATGCTTCTCCATGATGTTGCCCCTGGTCTTCCTCCTTCTTGCTCCTTTCCTTTCTTGTAGACACCTCCAGGACTTGGTATGTACAGGGTTAAGCCACTCAACAGTCACAGTGACTCAGGGCTGGGAAATATGATAAAACGAGCCACAGCTACTGCTGCTAATAGATATTACACTTGTCACCACAAAGAAACCAGAGGACTCGTTTAATGTGGTTCGTGCCATCACGACAGCAGAGGCTGCGATGCGATGGAGCTAGACAGAAGGGGAAGGAAGCAGAGGGTGACTCTCATGGAAACAATCCTGGCTGAGATCCGGGGGGTGGGGGTGGCGTGCCCATTCACTGAAGAGGCTGGGGACAGGGGGCTGGGCTGCAGTCCTGATAGGAGCCAACATTGCAGCAACGATGCACTCCTACACTCTCTATGCAGCGGCTGCCCACGGGGACAGTTTGGGAAATGAAATTGGCCAAGAATGCCAAGCCCAGATTATAGGACCATTGGAAGATGCCTTAGGCCAAGTCTGGTCATTGGTCCACCTAACTCAGTACTGTCCTTGCAGACTGGCAGTGGTTCTCCAGGGTTTCAGACAGTGGTCTTTCTCAACCCTATCTGGTGATCCCAGGGATCAAACCTGGGAACTTCTGCAGATGATCCACAACTGAGCAATAACCCTTCCTCAGATTGTCGTCTGGGGCTGGCAGGAGGGATCATAGCCACATTCATACCATGCTTTTAAAGCATTATGATACCCCTTTAAACAGCCATGGCTTCCCCTAAAGAATTCTGGGAGCTGTAGTTAAGGGTGCCGAGAGTTGTTAGGAGTTGCCCTGTTGCCCTGGAAGAGCTACAGCCCTACGCTATACTGCTGCTTGCTTTTGTGACTTTTAAACTCTGCTGGGGCCTGTCTTAGCTCCATGCTTTGAGTCTAGGGATCCAGCCAACTCTTTTATCAATTACTCCACACATCGGTGAGCTATATACTTCCCTCCCACAAAACGACTCTGTAAATTGTAGCTCTGTGAGGGAACTGGGGGCCTCCTAACAACTCCCAGAACAAAACTACAGCTCCCAGGATTCTTTGAGGGAAGCCATGACTGTTTAAAGTGGTATAAAAGGTAAAGGGACCCCTGACCATTAGGTCTAGTTGTGACCGACTCTGGGGTTGCGGTGCTCATCTCGCTTTATTGGCCGAGGGAGCCGGTGTACAGCTTCCGTGTCATGTGGCCAGCATGACTAAGCCGTTTCTGGCGAACCAGAGCAGCACACGGAAACGCCGTTTACCTTCCCGCTGGAGTGGTACCTATTTATCTACTTGCACTTTGAAGTGCTTTCAAACTGCTAGGTTGGCAGGAGCAGAGACCGAGCAATGGGAGCTCACCCCGTCATGGGGATTCGAACTGCTGACCTTCTGATCGGCAAGTCCTAGGCTCTGTGGTTTAACCCACAGCGACACCCATGTCCCTTCAAGTGGTATAAGAGTGCTTTAAACATAAGGTGCAGATGTGGCCTAAATTATGCAGGTTTTAGGCCACCTTTCTTGGCTTCCAGATTGCTTCTGGATATTCATTTTCGCTGAAATGACCTGGGGGATTCCCGTCCCAGTGACTCCTTTACTTTTGTATTCTACCTAATACAAATCTTGAACTTTGTTTCGGTTTTGCACCACCAGAGCCCTGTGTCATTAGGAAAGGCACGTTTTTGCTTCCGATTACATGTTATGCTGAAAAAGAAACATACTTATCTTAAAACTGAAAATACCCCCCGCAAGGAAGTTAAGTGAAACCAACAGCCAAGTTTCTAGCTCCTTGCTCTCTTCTCTTTAGGCTGCTGATTGCTCTAGAAAGTGCTGCAGAATGAGACACAGAGGCACGTGGCCCGCAGCCTGAAACCTCAAACGGCTGCAACAAAACTAGAAAAGCAACAATGCTGCATTAGATATGTTGTTGTTGTTTAGTCGTTTAGTTGTGTCTGACTCTTCGTGACCCCATGGACCAGAGCACGCCAGGCACTCCTGTCTTCCACTGCCTCCCGCAGTTTGGTCAAACTCATGCTGGTAGCTTCGAGAACACTGCCCAACCATCTCGTCCTCTGTCGTCCCCTTCTCCTTGTGCCCTCCATCTTTCCCAACATCAGGGTCTTTTCCAGGGAGTCTTCTCTTCTCATGAGGTGGCCTAAGCATTGGAGTCTCAGCTTCAGGATCTGTCCTTCCAGTGAGCACTCAGGGCTGATTTCCTTAAGAATGGATAGGTTTGATCTTCTTGCAGTCCATGGGACTCTCAAGAGTCTCCTCCAGCACCAGAATTCAAAAGCAGGCTGCAACAAAACTAGAAAAGCAACAACGCTGCATTAGATATAGCTGGGTCATTTTGGAAGGAACAAGGGGAACATGTGGTTGTTGGCGACTGCGGAGGAGGGATGGGAAACCTGGGGCCCTCCAGATGTTGCTGTGCTACAACTTCCACCAGCCACAACCAGCATGGTCAAGGCTGAGGGATGATGGGCGTTGTAGTTTAGCAACATCTGAAGGGCCACAGCTTCCCCATCCCATATATAGAGCCTGGTCTAACGCCATGCTAACTTTTGCAACTCTGCTAGGCTCCAGCACAGTTTAAAAATAAATAAATCATGAAGTTGTCACATTTTAGGAGCGAGCGAGGCACTGTGTGGCAAGGAAAATGCAGTCAGCGCTCTACATGTGAAAACGTAACTTCTCTGTCATAATGATTTGACATTTCAGCAAAGATGTGGTATGGCTTCATTGGAGTAGCTTGTTCCTTTGGTAGGGGTTACAGTGCCAGACTGGGACCTTGGGAGATCTGTGTTCAAATCTCCACTCAGCTGTGAATCTCAGTGGGCGACCTTGAGCCAGCCAGCTACTAGCTGAGTGACTAGTTACGCATTGCAAAAATAAATAAATCACTTTTTAAAGAGGGTGAAAGATCCCACCAATTTCCATATGGAAATGTATGTGCACATATGCAGATTTGGAAACTATGGCTATCATGTAAAGAGAAATACAAAACAATCTCAACCATAATAGAGGCTGGTGCGAAATGACTTGCATGCCCTCTCCAGCTGCTGACCAGATGATCCTGACTCTTAAGGGGCTCCTCCTCCTGCTCTCCATTTTTATGCGTACATATCTTTAAACCAGACCTGAATCAGAGAGCCCTCACAGAGCTATGATCCCTCAAATCCTTATCAAACCACAGTTTCCAGGATTATTGGGCTGGGGCTGGGGAGTGATGTGTGTTGGGTGTACAGTGGTACCTTCAGGTTAAGTACTTAATTCGTTCTGGAGGTCCGTTCTTAACCTGAAACTGTTCTTAACCCGAAGCACCACTTTAGCTAATGGGGCCTCCCACTGCTGCCGGAGCACAATTTCTGCTCTCATCCTGAAGCAAAGTTCCTAACCCGAGGTACTATTTCTGGGTTAGCGGAGTCTGTAACCAAAAGCGTATGTAACCCGAGGTACCACTGTAGTTTGTATTATGTAGTTCTATCCCTGGTCCCCAACCCTGATTTAATTCAGGGAACCAATTTTCCTCTGACAAAAGTTATATTTTAAGCGAGCCTGGGACAAGGAGAAGGATGGTACATTGTCCCTACATTTTAAGACTCCTTGACCATTTTCAGTGTAGTCTTACGCATGTTCACCTGAGAGTTTTACACATGTTCACCTGAGAAGCCCCATTTGAGTTTAATGGGGCTTACTCCCAGCTAAAATAAAAAAATTCCTTCCAGTAGCACCTTAAAGACCAACTAAGTTAGTTCTTGGTATGAGCTTTCGTGTGCATGCACACTTCTTCAGATACACTGAAACAGAAGCTGCCAGATCCTTCTATATAGTGAGAAGGTGGGGAGGGGTATTACTCAGAAGGGTGGTGGGAATGGGAGATTGGCAGATAGCTGAGATGAGCCTGTTGACGACTCTTAACGACTGCAATAGGTCTTACAGGAAAAGGCAAGGGGTGAGAAGGTGAAAAATGGCTAAGTCATGTATAATGAGATAAGAATCCAATGTCTTTGTTCAAACCAGGTCTCTCCGTGGTTTTAAGTTTGCTAATGAGTTGCAATTCAGCAACTTATCTTTCCAGTCTATTTCTGAAATTCCTTTGAAAATTCTGAAATTCTCTTTCCAGTCTATTTCTGAAATTCCTTCCCAGCTAAGAGAGTGTAGGATCACAGCAAGGTCTGCCATTATAACTAAGCTTCTAGTCTGGCCAGTGCTTCATGTTCGGGTCTGCTGGGAGGCTGCTAGATTCTCTGGGCAGATTTCGTAGTTTCTGATGTCTCCATTTCCCCCTCTGTGTCTGTGCTCCATCCTGAAAACAGAAACCACGATGGGTTTCTCAACTTCTCTATTTGTATCACAAAACAACTAACACCAGCACCTTCTGAATCTTATTGATTTTTTCCCCTTGCAAAGTTGTTATTCTTTCTGAGTAGCTCTGCCATGTGCTACTCTTCCTCCTTAGTTCTTTGCTCCCATTTTGCAATTGGAACTCAGTTGCGTCAGATCTTAAAGCTTGATGTGGAGTTGCCCTTGAAGATGACTCAGAAACTGCAATTGGTCCAAAATGTGGCAGCCAGATTTTGGGGTAGGGTTCCCTTTAGGGTTCCCTTTAGACCTCATATAACCACTGCTTTAAAAAGAGTTCAATTGGTTGCCATTCATTTCTGGGCCCAATTCAAGGTGCTTACATTAGTGTTTAAAATCCTAAATAACTTGGGTCCCAAATATCCAAAATACCATCTATACGCCCACTTTGTTGCTAAGATTGGCAGAGGAAGCCCTCTTTCTAGTACCTGCCCCCCAGAGGCTCAGGTGGCAGCAGCCCCAAAGATGTCAAATTCTCAAAGATGTCAAATTCAAAGATGTTAAATAATAATAATAATGGTTCATGGTCTATCAGCAGAAAAACAAAGACAACGGTTGCTAGGAATTTGCATGTAACACTAAACCATGGTTTATCGGACTATTGTTTACTGAACAATAGCTTACTGCTATGTGTGAACCCTGCTCGGTGTCTTAACTTTGGTTTGCTTACTCCCAATAAACCATAATCACCTGAAGCCATGGTTTGTTGTTGACTTATAAATCCTGCTTTGTTTTAAGTATAGCATGGTGTTATGTATGAACCCAGCAGCCTTCCTTAACTGTGGTTTGTTCCTGGACATCTCCACCCCAGACTCTCACCAAGCTACAAAAACACAAGGCAGGAGCAGTTGGCAGACAAACCTCCAACAGAACTTGGGAGCAGGGGCTGCCATATGGATAATTACTGCTATAATTGCCCAGTCTCCCTGCCAGACAACCAGTTGTGTATTGGGGACCTTGCCAGAGTGTTATGTGGGCTATCCACTTCTAGGAAATGGATGTTGAGTGAACTGTAGTTTTTTTAAATAAATAAATAAATAAATAGACTGGGTGGGTAAGCCAGAACCACACCTTTTCACCATTTCCCATGTTAATATTCCACATTGCCCATCCTGCGGCTGCAGTAAAATTACTGTATTTTTTTGCTCTATAAGACTCACTTTTTCCACCTTAAAAAGTAAGGGGAAATGTTTGTGCGTCTTATGGAGCAAATGCATGCTGTGCAGCTATCACAGAAGCCAGAACAGCAAGAGGGATTGCTGCTTTCACTGCGTGGCGATCCCTCTTGCTGTTCTGGCTTCTGAGATTCAGAATATATTTTTTCTTGTTTTCCTCCTCCAAAAACTAGGTGCGTCTTGTGGTCTGGTGCGTCTTATAGAGCGAAAAATACGGTAGGTGCTGCAACAGCAGCCAGTAGACTTTACCATTGTACCTTGGATCCCAAAGGCCTTGTGAGTTGAACGTTTTGGCTCCCAAAGCCCGCAAAGTGAGTGTCCCGGTTTGCGAACATTCTTTGGAACCTGACTGTCCATCATGACTTCCGCGGCTTCCAATTGGAAGCTGTGCCTTGGTTTCCAAACGTTTTGGAAGTTGAACGGTTTTCTAGAACAGATTCCGTTCGATTTCTGAGGTACCACTGTATTTATTGTCTTGCATTGATATCCTGTTGTAGAACCCATAGTGGCATATGTGGGGCGCCTAGGAACTGACCAGTCTGTCCAGACCTGCTTAGCTGCAGCAAGATGTTGGCTTCATGAGCCTTCAGACCTCTTCCCCTGCTCCCTGTGCAGGTAGGTCACAGGCACAAGCGAATCTGAGCATTAAATCCCTGTGCAATTTATTTTCTTTTTTTAAAAACAAACATCTCTGCACACAAACATCTCCCCCACCAAACATGAATTCTGCCACTCTGCTTTATTTATTTGTTAATTTATTTACTTAAAAGAGATTGTACACCTCACTTCCCCCCTCCAGAACAGATGTCCAAAGCAACTAACATCAAATATGTTCTCATATTTTCATATTTGCTTAGTTTCTACATGAACTAAGGCTTTGGCATAGTTTCTGTGCGACGCTGTTCCAAATCAGATAGACACCTACAATTCTGCATCGCCTGATTATTATTTTTTCTTGTTTTGCCAAGTAGGGAATTAATTTTATCCAGTGTTGGTCATTTGTTCTGTATTGTATGATATCCTAATGATTTGTTCCCTGCTATGCTTTTTTTATATAAAAAAACCCAATTAGTTTCTATGCTGGCTGGGGCTGATGGGAGTTGCAGTCCAGGAACATCTGGAGGGTCACAAGTTCCTTATCCCCATTATAAAAGAATAAAATATAAAGTGCTATCCGATGTCAATCAGAATAGACCCATTAAAATAGAGTTTCCACCCAATATAGTTGGATATCATCCATAATCATCAAATATTTTAAAAAACAGAATTAAGAATGAGATTATCAAAAAAACAGAAATACACAGAAGAATCAATAAAATATGATGGACAGATTAAAACAATAAAAGCTAAGCAGTCAAGAAATCAAAAGCTGGACAGTTACAAACAACACCAGAATGCCGGCAACAAAAGAGATACTCTAACCTTCCATGGTATGGATTCCCCAGCTTTGGGGATTTCTCAAAAGACCCACAATCTCCTGGTGCCTTCTGGGTGCTCTAGAACCATTACAACTGCAGCTCTTGTTCCAAGCTACAGTATAGTGTTTGCAAAAAAACTGGAGCATTATTTCCCTTTTTCTGCTCATGCACTTAAGTCAGGGGTCAGCAAGCTTTTTCAGCAGGGGCCAGTCCACTGTCCCTCAGACATTGTGGGGGGCCAGACTATATGGGGGGGGGGGATGAACAAATTCCTATGCCCCACAAATAACCCAGAGACACATTTTAAATAAAAGCACACATTCTACTCATGTAAAAACACAAGGCAGGCCCCACAAATAACACAGAGATGCATTTTAAATACAAGGACACATTCTACTCATATAAAAACACTGATTCCGGGACCATCCACGGGCCAGATTTAGAAGGCGATTGGGCCGGATCTGGCCCCCGGGCCTTAGGTTGCCTATCCATGACTTAAGTGCACCAAAAAAGGAAATTTAAATTATCTACTTTCTGCTAGGGATTGGTGTATTAGTAGTGCATATAGCATTTTTTTTTGAGGGGTTGAGTAAGCAACAGCATAAGAGGACACCTTGCAGAACAGGTCATGGCAGTGTACAGGCAGGTAATTCAGACAGGCAGGGCATCACGGCATTGCTGAGCACGTCACCAACTACATCGCAGATCACTCTTTACCGGGTGACACAATTGCTCTTTGCTAGTCTATGCATGCAGGGCTTGGGCTGCGGGTTTTTGCTGGAAGCCAAAGGCATCAGTGAAAACCTCCACATGAAAGAGAGGGAAAGGAGGGGGCAAGTGGGGAGGGGGACGGACAACTGGGAAAACACTTCAGTGAAACAGCTGGGGGTGCGTGAGAACAAATGGTGTCAATAACAGAGGAAAAGGCTAGTTGTGGAGGCAGCCAGTGGGATACTTCAAGCTCAGGTTCCTAATTCTTTTTAATGGTATAACGATGTGCTCAGAATAGATCAACCAGCTACATAGCTATGATGCCTATGACAACGATGTCTCATGCTGAATGTAACTGACATGTAGAACAGACTCTGTCAATTGAAAGGTTAAGGTAAAGGGACCCCTGACGGTTAGGTCCAGTCGCGGACGACTCTGGGGTTGCGGTGCTCATCTCGCTTTACTGGCCGAGGGAGCCGGCGTACAGCTTCTGGGTCATGTGGCCAGCATGACTAAGCTGCTTCTGGCTAACCAGAGCAGCGCACGGAAACGCCGTTTACCTTCCTGCCAGAGCGATAGCTATTTATCTATTTGCACTTTGACGTGCTTTCGAATTGCTAGGTTGGCAGGAGCAGGGACCAAGCAACGGGAGCTCACCCTGTCGCAGGGATTCGAACCGCCGACCTTCTGATCGGCAAGCCCTAGGCTCTGTGGTTTAACTGACAGCGCCACCCGCGTCCCATTAATTGAAAACAAAGACATTATATGCACCTTTGTTATTCGTGGAAATATAACCATCACCACCACCAACTTCATAGCTTTTGAATAGTCATCTGCAAGTACAAAGGGTGATTTTCTTTCCTGCATTTTCAGGAGCTTAACCTGGCCAAGATCCATTTGCATTTTCTTTGATGAATTTCTTCATCATCATTATTAATATTAATATTAAAATTAATATTGTTGTTGCTCTTGCTGCTATCTCTTAATGCCAAAATGGTGTTCTCATGCCCTCCAATGCTGTTCTCGTACCTCACCCATCTGACTGGTTGCCACTCTGGGCAGCTTCAAACATATATAAAAACGCAACAAAATATTAAACATCCAAAAAGCTTCCCTACATAGGGCTGCCTTCAGATGGCTCGGGGTGGGTGGGTTTGGATAACTCCATATCCTCCAACACTTCCCCCATGAAAATAGGGACACCCTACCATACCCTCCAACATTTCTCTGAAGAAAATTGAGACGTCCTAAGGAAAAGAGGGACATTCTGAGATCAAATCGGAAAGTAAGATGGCTTCTGTAAGTCCAGGACTGTCCCTGGAAAATAGAAACACTTGGAGGGTCTGTGTTCTATAAGTTTACAAAGTATAAAAACCAAGTTACACTCATCATTAAAATATAAACAGTTAAAATCACCACTTGGAGACTGTATACCATTGAGAGATTTTTAAAATATTAAGTAGTAGATACATGTTTTAACATAAACAAACACCCCCAATTAAAATACAAATAAAAAAGTACCGTTAAAACAATACAGCACTTAAAAGCAAGGGACTTAGGTCACAGAATCAAGAAAGTGCCTGTGTAAATGCGCCTCATGGTCATAGACTTCCAGCAGCTGGTTCTTGGCCTGCAAAGACTCTCCCACCCCTGGTCAAATGGGACATTTCCTCTCCTTTCCTCATCCTTTGGTGAAGTCTTTCCCCCCAAGCTCCTCTGGCTCTGGGATTTCCTCCTTCCCTAAGCACAGCAGAAAGGAAGATCGGCACTGCAGACTGCCACCTGCTCAATTTAGTAATTGGAAGAACTATTAAAAAATGTTTTTATTTTGGCTCCAGTTCTATTGCACCTAATCCAGGTGGCCAACAATTAAGGCAAGAGCGGACTGCGCTCAATTGGGTTTTTTTTTAAAAATGCTACTATGCCTACTGAGCCTTTTCCTGCTCTGTGCTTTATGGAATTGGATGATACCCAACTCTGGAAAGCAGCTTGTCAAGATATTGTAGACTATTATTATTTTCCAGAACCAAGCTCTGCTTTGACCTTGAATAAATGTCAACTAAGGGATGGACTCTTCTGGATAGAATTCAGAAGGGACTTGCAACTGATTAGAAACAACAAATTCCCCCCTTGGTACCCACTTTTGAGAACAGAGCATTTTAGAGCTTGTTATCTGACCAAACTCTCACCAGCTGCCTTAAGAAATGCCTTTACTGAGCTGTGTTTCCAAGCGATGCCTACTGCAGTCTCGGACGGCTGCAACAAGAGACTTTGTATTTGTGGTCAAGCTCAGGTAGAAGTCATCACTCATTATCTATTAGCCCGCCCATTATAGAGACCCAAGAGATTGCTTTCTGAAACCTTTGTTCACACAAGCAAGTACAGTGGTACCTCGGGTTACATACGCTTCAGGTTACATACGCTTCAGGTTACAGACTCTGCTAATCGAGAAATAGTGCTTCAGGTTAAGAACTTTGCTTCAGGATGAGAACAGAAATTGTGCTCCGGTGGTGTGGCGGCAGCGGGAGGCCCCATTAGCTAAAGTGGTGCTTCAGGTTAAGAACAGTTTCAGGTTAAGAACGGACCTCCGGAACGAATTAAGTACTTAACCTAAGGTACCACTGTAGGTACACCCTAGCAGAAATGGTTCAGTTTCTTTTGAGTGACAATAATAGGTGGTTGGAATACCTCTGGAGGGGCCAGGGCCTCTGTTGATGAGAGCCCTGGTTTGAGAAACATTTCCTCCACTCCCCAGCAAAAGCAGGTCTAGCACTGTTTCTATCAATGAGAATGATCCAAAAAAAAGCTGTAGACCAACCCTTTGCTATGTCAAGTCCTGACAGCTCTAAATCCTCCCGTATCAGTTGGGAGGAAGGGAAGCACACAGCAAAGTCATGTACAGGGAGGAGCAGCTGCTGACTCAACAAATTCCCTGCTAAATTATCTTTTTATTAAAAAACCCCCATATACACATGTTGAAACAGTGCAGCGTGAGTAACAACTTGGCTGAAGCCCAAAGAGTTGTGCTTTGTTCCCACCACTTCCCTTGGTAAGAACTTGTGATTCCTAGTTGCCAGTATACTAGATGCCATTCTGTCTCCAATAGTGGAGGCAGAACTCTCTGCACATGCATAATTTTACTTGCATGCCACCTTTCTACGCTTCAAAGCATGCTCAAGGTGGCTTGCAATATGAGAAAGATACATAACTACAACATAACAAAAGTAGTTGTAAACTTCCCCACCCTTCAAAAAAATATATGCATGAGTTTTTACAGTAGAAGGAAGAGGTGGAAATGGTTAAGTCGAACTTGGCTTACCAGCGCTCTCACCCAGCTGTATCGATCTGAGCAATGATTTTCCTGCTGCCAGCTGTGCAAGGCAGATATGAAAGATCATGCAAAGGAAAGTCAGTGTGAAAATGGGGTTGATGGAGACATTAGGTTTGCAATGCAAACGGCCTTTATGAATCCCATCCATTCTCATTTCTTTTTGTACATCTGCATCAGAGGGAGCTGGCAAGATCTTGAGGTGGTAGAATGAACTATACTCTTTTGGACTTGGGTGATAATGTTTTTTAATGTCCCATCTTTTTCTTTAATTGAAAAAAATTCCCTGGATTTTTTTTTTTTAAGCTAGCACATCAGGAAGGAAAAAAAACAGCAGCCTTATGCCTGTTGTGCTGATTTTCGACCTGCAAGGATTAAAAATATATATATTTTTAAGGGAAACATTTCTAAAAGAGTGGCTGGGGAAACCCAGCCAGATGGGCGGAGTATAAATAAATTATTAT
This sequence comes from Podarcis liolepis, assembly GCF_965112155.1. Classification (NCBI taxonomy): domain Eukaryota; kingdom Metazoa; phylum Chordata; class Lepidosauria; order Squamata; family Lacertidae; genus Podarcis; species Podarcis liolepis. Next base: position 72,402,377 of record NC_139561.1, on the reverse strand, counting down.
TATTATTATTATTACAGTCATACCTTGGGTTAAATATGCTTCGAGTTGAGCGCATTCGAGTTACGCTCCTCGGCAACCTGGAAGTAATGGAGCGTGTTACTTCCGTGTTTCGCCGCTTGCGCATGCGCAGATGCTCAAAATGACGTCATGCGCATGCGCAGAAGCGGCGAAAAGTGATGCGTGCGTGCGCAGATGTGCCGTCGCTAGTTACATTTACCTCTAGATGCGAACGGGGCTCCGGAACGGATCCCATTCGTATCTAGAGGTACCACTGTATTATTATTATTATTATTATTATTATTATTATTATTATTATTCCAAACCTGCAGTCGGAAGTGGCACAGTCCATTCTACCACTTCAGGGCTTTGCCAGCTCATTCTGATTCCTTCGTAGAGCAGTCCATTGCTATACTTGCAGGCATAAGGAATATTCACAGCTTGGGACACATCAATGTTCTTGCTGCTGCTTTGAAAGGCACCACAGCAGAACCACTGCTGGTCAGCGTAGACAATATTGAGACAGATGGGCCAAAGGGAGCTTTCCGTGTCCCTGCTCCTGTGACTACCTTAGCCGCCTGGCCATTGATGGCCTTGACTTCCATGAATTTGCCTCATCCCCTTCTAAGGCCACCCAAGTTGGTGGCCATCACTGCCTCCTGTGGGATCGAATGCCATAGCTTTAACGATGAGCTGCGGTACTTCTTCAAGTCATAAATAAAGTCAACCAGTCAGCCAGGAAGTGGCATGGAAGTGGAAAGAATCCGCATGCCAGTCTGCATGAACTAAAGCACCAGGCATGACGCTGCCGGCTTTATGCTCGGGCTCATAAATCTTGTGTTTTAAGAAGTTTTAAGAAGTGGCTCTGTCACAGTCAACTTGCAAATGAAATAAATATGAATGTTTAAAGGTGGTTGGAGGATGGATGGCGGCCAACAGATTGAGATTGAATCCTGACAAGACTGAAGTACTGTTTTGGGGGGACAGGAGGTGGGCGGGTGTGGAGGACTCCCTGGTCCTGAATGGGGTAACTGTGCCCCTGAAGGACAAGGTGCGCAGCCTGGGAGTCATTCTGGGCTCACAGATGTCCATGGAGGTGCAGGTCAATTCTCTGTCCAGGGCAGCTGTTTACCAGCTCCATCTGGGATGCAGGCTGAGACCCTATCTGCCTGCGGACTATCTCGCCAGAGTGGTGCATGCTCTACTTATCTCTCGCTTGGACTACTGCAATGCGCTCTACGTGGGGCTACCTTTGAAGGTGACCCGGAAGCTACAACTAATCCAGAATGCGGCAGCTAGACTGGTGACTGGGAGTGGCTGCCGAGACCATATAACACCGGTCTTGAAAGACCTACACTGGCTCCCAGTATGTTTCCGAACACAATTCAAAGTGTTGGTGCTGACCTTTAAAGCCCTAAACGGCCTCAGCCCAGTATACCTGAAGGAGCGTCTCCACCCCCATCGTTCTGCTTGGACACTGAGGTCCAGTGCCAAGGGTCTTCTGGCAGTTCCCTCACTGCGAGAAGCCAAGTTACAGGGAACCGGGCAGAGGGCCTTCTCTGTAGTGGCACCCGCCCTGTGGAACGCCCTCCCACCAGATGTCAAAGAGAAAAACAACTACCTGACTTTTAGAAGACATCTGAAGGCAGCCCTGTTTAGGGAAGCTTTTAATGTTTAATAGGTTATTGTATTTTAATATTCTGTTGGAAGCTGCCCAGAGTGGGTATAAATAATAATAATAATAATAATAATAATAATAATAATAATAATAATAATTCTGCCTTTCCTCCAAAAAATCTCAAGGTGGGGTGTATGGTTTTCCCTCCCCCCCTCCCCAGATTTTAACCTCAAACAATCCTGAGGTTTGGCAGACGGGCCCAAAGTTGTCCAAAGAGACCATCAAGGCTGAATGAGGATTTGAACTGTCTGGCACTCCAACCCAGGTAAGGGAAACCTTTGGACTGCCAGACATTTGCTGAACGAACTACAAATCCCCTCACCCCTGGCTATTGGCCATGCTAGCTGGGGCTGATGGGAGTTGTAGTCCAGCAATTTCTCAAGGGCCAAAGGGTCTCCACACCTGTTCTAACCAGGTGCAGAACACCAGATCTTGCATAATCCCTTCTTTGAGGTATCTTTGTCCTAGCCTACACATGTGGACTGTGTCACTTCAGACTGCAGGTGGGTGATACAGGTCGCAGCTACACCACAATGTACACTACTGCATTGTTACACTACTTGGAAACAGTATACATGGAAATATACTTTGCAAAGGGTGCTGGGAAGTGAGGTCTGTGAGGTCAGCACACATGACAAACTAAGGTTCCCAGGATTCTTTGTGAGAAGTCATACTGTTAGTTGTTGAAGAGTGCTTTAAATCTATGGTGTGGATGCTCCCATATTTTTTCAATATACTCCCATTAAAAAACAACAAAAACAAAAAAACCCTACAGGTAAAAAAGCACACTAAGCAAGCACATCAGAACAAACAGTCCCAGCTTTCACCTTGTGCATTTTTTCTCCTTGCAGTGAGTTTTCCCACAGGCAAGCATTTAAAATACAAGAAAACAATCCTCCATCTGCAATCTGAATTGGCACAATCCATTCTGCCTTCTCATTTCCACATCACTTGGGTAGATGCAAGCTTTGAGTAGACACATTCCTCCATCCTTGCTAGAAGTATTCCAGTTTAATTGCAGGCCAGCCCATCCCAGGCTTTATACTGGACTAACAGGACAGAAGACATTCTGGGGAGGAGAGCTAGGCAAGAGTAGTTTCGCTACATGCACGTGTAGGACTGCGCCATAACACTGCTTGTGTCCATTGCCCTTTGTAAGAACCAATTTCCTACCTCCCTCCTGCCCTAACAAGGAACTCCAAGGTAGTTTACAAAACAGGAAAGAAAAAGAAAGCACAAAAAATCTATTTAAACCAGACTTCTTCAAGCTGGTGCTGCCCAGATACTTTGGACTACAACACCCATCAGTCTTAGCCGGCATGCCCAATGACCAGGGACAATGGTTCAGAACATCTAGAGGGTGCTGGGTTAGGGAAGGCTGGTTTTAACCTGTAACAGAACACAAAGCATTAAAAGCCAATAAGGGTGGAATTCAAAACCTTCAACGTCAACTTTATTATTTACTGAAACATTCTTATAACCCACTTTTCCAAATGTGATCAAGCTTTAAAGACATGTATCAGGCTAGTGCAACTTCCAAGAGATTGCGATCTACTCCCGCTATAAAAAAACTGGCAGTGATCTACCCACTAGATTGACCAAAGTTGTTGGGCTTTTTAAAGAAAGTTAAAGTTGCTGAGCTTTTATTTTGGGAAATCAAAGTTGTTGAGCTTTGGGAGGAAAGTCAAATTTGTTGAGCTTTTTCGGAGAAGTCAAAGTTGTTGAACTTTTTTTGGGAGCTCAAAGTTGTTTTCTGGGGGTGGTGGAAGAGGTCCCGCAACCTACCACAATCTACCACAGGCACCCCACGATCTACCAGTAGATCGCGATCTACCTGTTGGCCATCCCTGACATATATTTCCCCCACATCCGTTCTCCCTCGCCACCTCTCCCTCCTTCTTTTACTCCCTCCCACTCCCATTCCCTTTTTGTTGCGGGTGGAAACTGAAAGCTAGTGTGGTGTAGTGGTTAAGGTGTGAGATTAGGACTTGGGAGACCTTCAAATGCCCAGTTGGCCAAGAAGCTAGGGTCGCCATATTTCATAAAGTGAAAATGTGGCCAGAAAATTTCATAAAGTGAAAATATGGTCAGAAAACATACGCCCAAATTCGACTGACAAATCAAGGACATTTTCAGGAAATTCCGGACATATAGCAGCCCTGAAGAGGCTCACAGGGTGATCTTGGGCAGCTGATTGCCTCTCAGCCTAAGCTGAGGATAATGCGGAGCAGGAAGAGCCATTCACATCGCCTGGAGCGCCTTAGAGGAAAAGGTGGTGTATAAATGTAAGAAACTAGTCAATAAGAAATCAACTGCAGGGAAGCAGTTTTTGGCTAAACGTTAGGACAGGGCTGAGGAATCTTTGGCCCTCCAGATGCTGCTGAACTACATCATCCCATGCCATTCATCGTTCGGCCTGCAGCTGATGGGAATTGTAGTCCAACAACATCCAGAGGTTCCCCAGCCTTGCTGTAGTTGGAAGCTCCCTGCATTTTACTGGGAGTCAGATTAGAAGACCGCCAAGGCCCCATCTCTAAAATGTGATGATCTTAAGATTTGTATGATCCTTGTGGCAGGGACCTATCTGTCTTACCCATGGAACTCTGTCATGTATCCTATGCCAATGGTGACTGGATGGATGGTTAAATAGGCAAATAGATTTATGGACACTGGCTAAGAAAAAGATGGTGTGATGTACTGCTTTTCACAGAGGGTGCCATCATCTGAAGAGGGTGCCACATTGGGAGGCTGTAATGGGAAGGTGATCTTGGTGGAAGGAATGTGCTTCGAAAAACACACAGCTGGAGATCTTAGCTGAGCATCCGAGCGCATTCCTGTTGCCTTCGGCAGACACAGCCCTCTGTTATTTTGCAAATCACTAGGAAATGCAATCACCCAGGGCCCCAACATAGCTGAGAATGTTAAGTGTTTGAAAGGCTGCCTTGTCTTCTGCATTGAGATTTCAAAACAATGTATTCCCCAATAACTTCACTATTCTAGGCACGCCCTGATAGCTCTAACATTTTTGTGGATACGTGCCAGAGATTCTGATCCCAAAGCTTGCTAGTCCATGCTAAAGTCTGCAAACTCCACACTGACTTTCCTGTGGCGTGTTCGCTGGTATATCAAGGCAAAAGGTCGCTTTCTTGTAATGAGCACTTGGTTGTGTGATGCAGTGCCCAGCTGAGATCACAGGAAGCTGCCATTGGGATGTGTACACACACAGCAATTTGTTATAAAGCTGCCTTCGTTCTGAGTCAGACCACTGGTGGCATCTCCTGTGCCTTGCGATACAGATCTGTAGAAAGTAAATCAGCAATCCTGCTGCTTGAGTTGGACATAGGTGTTGGCTTTTTGCAGTATAGTGACGCTGCAGAGAGCTTGCTGGGGAGATCATGCATTAAAAAGAAAGGACTCAAAAAGTACTTAAAGAAGGTTTTAATAAGAAAAACAAAAACTCCATTTACACTAAATATATTAACAAACAAACATGACCCAACCACCAACCCATCCCCCAGGGTAATGGGAGAGCTAGATGCTGCTCCTTATATACTACACGCAGATGCTGACACACCTTAATCAAATACAACTCAGCAGCACCTGCTATGTTTCACAGCTGTAAAGCTGGGTCTCGTTATCTTGCTCTGGCCCTTGCTCTGGCCCCTTAAAGACATACACATGGAGTGGAACAATGATGAACCTTTACATTTAAAGTAACCATTCAACATTTCCCCTGCGGTTCATCATTGTGGAACAAAAACATAAAACATACTTTGTACATGTTTTTCATGTGTAACCTTTGGAAGTGCTTCTTGTAAACTGCAACCTATAATGTTTGGTATGTTTAAGGTACATTACCACTCTCTTAAGAGCAGAGAAACATTGCATAGTGGGCTTTTCCACATTGTGATGCATCTTTTAACAAAAGCTTAACTGTTTCATATTTTACACTTGGTGAATAGCACAAATCATAATCTCCTGGAATTTGTTGAAAACCTCTAGCAACTAGTCTTGCCTTGTACCTTACAACTTCATTTTTGTCATTCATTTTAACTCTATAAACCCATTTTGAATCAATAAGTCTCATATCTGGGGTTTGTGGTACAAGAGACCAAGTGTTATGCTCTTTTAAAGAAGCTATCTCAGAGTTCATAGCTTTATACCAATTTACAGCTTGGTGCTTAGGTAAATTCTGAACATCAGTGTAGCTTTTTGGCTCAAAAACCACCTTATTGGCATACACAGTATTGAAATGTTCATCTGCAAATCGTTGTGGTTTCTGCCTCTTTCTATCTGAACGTCTCAGTCCGGAAGGAGAGTCAGACTCCTCAGACTTAATGGGACTCAATGAACTACTAGTTTTAGGTTGTAAATCATCACTGTCAGACTGAAGAGGTGCCTGTAGGCTAAGCTCACGGTCAGAAAACTCAAGAGAATCTAACCTCCCCTCAGGTGCCTGTGACTTTAAATCCTCAAACAAATTATCAGATTCAACAGGCTTTTTGTCTTTTCCCATTAATTCAGAAGCAGCATTTCCTGCTGCTGCTGCTTCTCCCTCTTCTTCCTCAGTATCATTTATACCATCAGTATCTTGGAAAACAGCAACCCCATTCCAATTTACAGTTTGTATCATGCTTCTGGTAATATGAAATTTGCCAGTTGCTGGTATGTAAATTCTGTACGCCCCCTGCTGGTAGCCCATTAATTTTCCCTGAACACTACGTTCACCCAATTTCTGCTTAGCAGGATAATGCATAATTACATCTGAACCCCAAATACGTAGGTATTTCAGATTAGGGCGTTTTTTAAACAACTTCTCATAGGGGGTGACATCTAAACCAGAATGATAACTGCGATTTCTAACATAACAAAAAGCATGGAGCGCTTCAGCCCAAAAGTCTTTGGGCAGATTTGCATCGTGCAGATAAGTTTTAACCCCTGCCTGCAGGTCACGCTGCACAACTTCAACAAGCCCATTTTGCCAGGGACTTCGGGGGCAAGATAACTCATGAGTAGTCCCCTGCGCTTCCAGGAATTTCTCAAAATCCTCAGAAACAAATTCCCCGCCCCGGTCAGAAAACAGGTTCTTAATTGGTTTGTTAAAGTGCGTTTTTACCCAGTTGCAAAAAACCTTGTACTTCTCAAATGCTTGGGACTTCTCAGCTATTGCATAAGTCCAACAATATCTACTATACTGGTCTATGAGAGTAAGCCAGTACTTAGAACCTCCTAATGATGGTGGGAGTGGCCCAACTAAATCACAATGTACACGCTCAAATGGCTCAGTTACTTTCCTATCTGAGCACCTACCCTTGCGTGCAACCTTAATCTTATTCTTGCAACAGGATAGACACTGCATAAAGAATTTGCATGGTTTTAAGTTGAGGCCATTGACAATATTCTTTGTCTTAATTACATCAGCAAAATTCAGGTGTCCCAGAATTCTGTGCGCCACGTGGATACACCCAGAATGTGGTCTTACATTCCTCAACCCCTGGCTTGACTTTGCTACTCTGCAATTTATAGGCGATTGGGAGTAGGTGCGAAAATACAGTCTATATAAACCATCAGATTCTCGGGCATACAATAGACGTTTGTTCCCCTCGAAAAACTCACACATAGACTTTAAGAAACGCACAGTTATGCCTTGACGGGCAAAGCACCTTACTGACAATAAATTGTCCACTGACGGGCAGTAAATGCAGTTCGCTATTGTAATGTTTAAAGAGTCAAGTTTAACGGTACCCCTGCCAAGCGACTGCAGGACTTGTGAATTGGCTAAATGTACATTACCAATTTCCTCTTCGAAAGAAATAAACAAGCTTTGATCGTTGCAGACGTGTTGGGATGCACCTGAGTCGATAACAAAAGACTTCCACTTGGCACCTTTAGGTCTTTTACGATCTTTAGTCCGAGCGTGAAAAGCTCGCGGCTCGTTTCTGTCTTTACGGTACGATGTCGGCTGCTGGGCTGACGACCGTGATTGACGAACAGAAACAGACTTGGGAGTACTTTGCTTTCCTTTGGATCTGCAATCCCTTGCAAAATGTCCTTGCTTATTGCAGAACCAACAACGCTTTGCAGCTTTAAATGCAGTTGTATCACCACAGGTTTCCCTATGGCGTTCCTCATTACTTCTGGAAACAGGAGTGGTTATGGCACAAGCCTCCCTTCTGTCCAACTCGCCCATTAATCTTGCCGTTACCCCTTCCACAGTTAATTGTGCTGGTGGAACGGCAGATATCTGGCTAGCTATACCATCAAAGTCCTCATTAAGGGAACAAAGGATGATAAAAATATACTGAATATCAGGTATCTCCATGTCCCTTCGAATTAATTCGCCGCGTATTGCCTCCAGACGTCTCAAGTGTGCTGCCAAATCACCACCAGGCTGCAACTTCGTCTGGTACAACTGCTTGAAAAACGTCAATGCAGACGCTGACTCTTTTCTAACGTGCACTGCTGCAAGACTGTCCCACATTTCTTTGGCAGTTTTCTTATTTCTTATATAGACTACTTGCTGGTCGCTGACTGCCAAATTAATTATCGCCCTGGCTTTTGCATCTCCTTTTGACCAAGCATTAGTTACAGGGTAAGGGGGGTCATCAGTTACATAGGTCCATACTTCTCTAGAGGTCAAAAGCGCCTCCACCCAAAAAGACCATAAACTATAGTTCTCATCTGTCAGCTGTGGGAAGACCAGAGCCTTCTCAGCTTCAGGAACCCGGTCAACCATTCTGGAACTCTTCCAGACCCACAAAAACTACGCTAACAGGAGAAGGAGTTTTCAAACCTTTCTCAGAGTCCAAAAATATGCAGTCATCCACTCAGCAGCTGGGCCCATAACCAAAGATGTTGGCTTTTTGCAGTATAGTGACGCTGCAGAGAGCTTGCTGGGGAGATCATGCATTAAAAAGAAAGGACTCAAAAAGTACTTAAAGAAGGTTTTAATAAGAAAAACAAAAACTCCATTTACACTAAATATATTAACAAACAAACATGACCCAACCACCAACCCATCCCCCAGGGTAATGGGAGAGCTAGATGCTGCTCCTTATATACTACACGCAGATGCTGACACACCTTAATCAAATACAACTCAGCAGCACCTGCTATGTTTCACAGCTGTAAAGCTGGGTCTCGTTATCTTGCTCTGGCCCTTGCTCTGGCCCCTTAAAGACATACACATGGAGTGGAACAATGATGAACCTTTACATTTAAAGTAACCATTCAACAATAGGGACACAGACAATTTCTCCACCTGGGTTACTATTGTCTGCTCTGACAGCCAGGTACTCTCCAAAGTTTTAGGCATGGCTCCATCCCTATGGTGCTGCCAGAAATAATTTAACTAGAGATGTGTGGTTTGAATCTGCGAATTTCTGCAAAGTGCTGTCATGGGTCCTGAGGCATGAGAAGCTGGCCAGGGTAGGACAGAGGAGTGCCTGACAGATAACAACAACAACAACTACTACTACTACTACTACTTTATTGTTTATACCCTGCCCATCTGGCTGAGTTTCCCCAACCACTCTGGGCGGCTCCCAACAGAATATTAAAAACATGGTAAAACAGCAAACATTAAAAACTTCCCTAAACTGGGCTGCCTTCAGATGTCTTCTAAAAGTCAGACAGTTGTATATTTCCTTGACTTCTGATGGGAGGGTGTTCCACAGGGCGGGTGCCACTACCGAGAAGGCCCTCTGCCTGGTTCTCTGTAACTTCGCTTCTCGCAGTGAAGTAACTGCCAGAAGGCCCTCAATGCCAGAAGGCCCTCAGAAGGACCTCAGTGTCTGAGCTGAACGATGAGGGTGGAGATGCTCCTTCAGGTATACTGAGCTGAGGCCGTTCAGGGCTTTAAAGGTCAGCAACACTTTGAATTGTGCTCAGAAACATACTGGGAGTCAATACTGGGTCTTTCAGGATCGGTGTTATATGGTCTTGGCGGCCACTCCCAGTCACCAGTCTAGCTGCCGCATTCTGGATTAGTATAATAAATTATTATTATTATTATTATTATTATTATTATTATTATTACTACTACTACTACTACTACTACTACTACTACTACTACCCTGTCCAGCTAGTTGGGTTTCCCTAACCACTCTGGATGGCTTCCAACAAAAACAGGGCTGCCTTCAGATGTCTTCTAAATGTCAGATAGTTGTTTATTTCCTTGACATCTGGTGGGAGGGCGTTCCACAGGGCAGGTGCCACTACCGAGAAGGCCCTCTGCCTGGTTCCCTGTAACCTCACTTTTCGCAGTGATGGAACAGCCAGAAGGCCCTCGGAGCTGGACCTCAGTGTCTGGGCTGAACGATAGGGATGGAGACGCTCCTTCAGGTATATTGGGCCAAGGCGGTAGTTTCCAAGTCACCTTCAAAGGTAGCACCACGTAGATGACTCTGGGGAGCGATCCAGTGGGCTGCCACCTCTAGAGGGGTCAGAAACCATGTCCAGTCCTGCCCCTCCAGGGTGTGTGTTGTTACCCTGCCTTCCGCCATCGCCCAGGTCATGCAGATGCCAATGCAGGCATGAACAAACAAGGCTGGTCCAGCCTTCTCAGAGAAGTGCTAGGTTGGTTTCCCAGGCTCAAGATGAGAACCACTTGCCATCTTAAGCTGTGCCAGCTCCTTTCCCTTTTTTATAATGGGTTTGTAGGGTTGTTGTTGTTGTTGTTATATCAACGTCTTTGCTTGCGTAGCCATACTGATCTGAGCATTAAATATTTGGGAAGAAACTGCAACCCAAGTTCTTTGTCTAGTGCAGGGACATCCAACTCCCAATAGACTGTGATCTACTCACAGTATAAAAAAACTGGCAGTGATCTACCCACTGTCATAAAAAGACTGGCAGTGGATTCATTCATTCATTCATTCATTAATTCATTCATTAATTCATTCATTAATTCATTCATTAATTCATTCATTAATTCATTTATTGTAAGGGGAACGCTGAGGGGCCAGAGATCTACCAGGATCTACCAGGAACATCCCGCGATCTACCAGTAGATTGCAATCTACCTGTTGGACATGCCTGGTCTAGTGGGAGCCAGGACAAGCATGCACTCGGGCGCTTTGCCACTCTCCATGCATCTCCCTGAGACATGCATACATCCAGAAATTTGTATATGAAAACAAATTAAGAAGTTTGGTTCAGCTAGGTTGGGCTCAAATGACAACAACAGTCTCCTGTTCCAAAACAAGTGTTAATGACTATAGTAAAACTGAGATGACTGTGTTATGGCTGCCTGCCAGGTCAAAAGCCATTTATCCACAATGGCATTTTAAAGTTGATTAGTATTTAGACTGTTCTGCTGGTTTGACCTGTCTCCTTTTGTTCTTCACTATGATAATGTTGTTGTTTTTATTGCTAATTGTATTGTGCTTTGATTGTTTTCGTTTCAGTTTTTGTTCACCGCCCTGGTACCTTTGTGGAGGAAGGGTGGTTTACAAATGGTTTTGCAGCACAACCCTAAACATGTCTACACAGAACTAAGTCCCATTGTGTTCGGTGGGGCTTCTCAGGTGAGTGTATATAGGATTGAAGCCTCAATGCAGAATTAAAATAAATAAATACATCAATAATCAATCACTGCTGTTGTGAATAGTTGGATTATCTTAACATACACAGAGCTGTTATTGACTGTACCACTGTACTTGCATTTCATTGCCACTAGATTACATCCTAACCCCCAAACCCCTATAATATATCCTGCCAATTAAGGATTAAAACTTCATGCATCTATCTAGTGAACTGGGCTGCAGTCAAGGAAAGCATATGCTACAATTAACCTATTATTTGTTATTAAAGCAATGCAAACCCTGCTGTTGTTTTTGTATGTGAAGGCAAACATAATTCTACTTCTACCTATGTTGGCTTCTCTGAAGCACAGTGAATGCTTACGCCAGTGAACACTGCAACCGTCTCCCAACATTTTACTAGTGGTAGTTAGAGAGCTTGACCACCATAGCTCTCTGTTAGTGACATATTTTATGCTGCCGGGTATTTTCTCCAGAGATGGAGCTGACCTAGCAGACTGAACTTTTGGTTATTTATTCTTGTCTTACTCTGTCGATGAAATCTAATTGTTTGAAATGGCTGTACGCTGCTTTGATACGTGGAACTATAGAATTGTAGAGTTGGAAGGGACATCTGGTCCAAGCCCTTGCAATGCAGGAATCTCGGCTAAAGCATCCATGACTGATGGCCATCCAACCTCTGCTTAAAAACTTCCAATGAAGGAGAGTCCACAACCGCCCAAGAGAGACTATTCGACTCTTGAACAGCTCTCGCTGTCAGAAAGTTCTTCCTGAGGTTTAGTCAAAATCTCCTTTCTTGTAACTAGGATCCAGTGGTACAGGTCCTACCCTGGTTTGTCGTGCCTAGTTGTTAGCGAGGACAACAAAATACAGTGGTACCTCTGGTTGCGAACAGGATCCATTCCGGAGGCCCGTTTGTAACATGAAAAGAGTGCAACCAGCAGCGGCGTGCCTGTGCACGCGCAGGTTGCAATTTGCCGCTTCTGCGCATGACATCATTTTGCGCTTCTGTGCATGTGCAAGCAGTGAAACCCGGAAGTAACCCTTTCCAGTACTTCTGGGTCGCCGTGGGACGTAACCTGAAAGAACGTAACATGAAGCGGACGTAACATGAGGTATGACTGTAGCCTGTTTTTTTGTTGAAGGGCTGATAAAGGGACGGTGACCTCTGGCACGTTCTTCAGGTGAACTATTGGCAAGTTGCAAGAATGAATCAGGATTCCATTGACTGGGTTTCCTGTCCAAATTCCCCTCCTTTCCTTCAAAAAGCCTCTGCCCTACCAGGAAAATGCTCTTATCTCACGCTAGAAACAAGTTAGAGATTAAGCAACGCAAGCCAGTGAAGGTGACACCATCGCCTCTTCTTCTTTACACTATTTAAGTCATACTTTTGACCCTGACATACTGTACCTTTGCTCCACCACCAGCTCTCATTTTGCAAGGCCTAACATGGCTATAATAAACACTCCAGGGTTAAGATCCCTGGCTCAGCCGTGAAGCTTACTGGGAGGCCATGGATCAGTCACCATCTCTTGGCCCTCACAGGGTTGTTGTGAACATAAAAGGGAGAAGAGCATATGTCCTGCCATGAGCTCCTTGGAGGAAGGGTAGGATAAAAAAGCCCAAAAAAGCAGATGAAACATTCAGACAGGTCTCTTCCATCACTAGGAACATCAGATTAAGGTTTCAGAATTAAGGCTTGTTTCACAAGCATAGCTTCTTCAAGCAATTGTTGCATTTATATATCCAACCTTTTCTTCCATTGTGGAACCCAAGGCAGCATATGTGTGATTTCCACATAGCTATTCATTCCATCCCTGACCAGATCCATTCCAGGTGAGCTTTAACAAGGTGCCTTTAGACCAGGTGTGGGTAACCAAATGTTGTTGAACTACATACAATACATGGCCCATGGCGCTCAGATGCCAGGTTGCAGTAGAAAGATTTGTTCTACATTTTAAATTCTGTGTTGCAGCTGAAGATGAAGCAGCCACGGAGGGGCAATTGATCATAGAAGTTGCCTACCTGTTGTCTAATGTACTGCAGCCCACTTGTTTTTCCCCCTGACATCCTTTTCTTTGTGCATTCATGATGATTTATGCTCATGATGCTATTGGGGTGGTCCTGCACGGTCCTGCTTTCAATACTGTTGGTGCTGCAAAGGTTTTGGGCTGGTCACACTACTTTCAATCAGTGCGTAACCTGTAACTCCTTGCTGAAATCCTGTAACTTTTAATACCGCAAACATTCTGGTTTATTTTTGTCCTGCTTTCATTGTTCTCTATCCCCTCCAGACAGCAATTATGCGGTAGCATTGGGGGAGCGTCACAGAGCAAACTAAAGCAGAATAAACTGCCACTAATGTACAGTGGTACCTCAGGTTAAGTACTTAATTCGTTCCGGAGGTCCGTACTTAACCTGAAACTGTTCTTAACCTGAAGCACCACTTTAGCTAATGGGGCCTCCTGCTGCTGCTGTGCCACCGGAGCCCAATTTCTGTTCTCATCCTGAAGCAAAGTTCTTAACCTGAAGCACGATTTCTGGGTTAGCGGAGTCTGTAACCTGAAGCGTATGTAACCTGAGGTACCACTGTACTAGCATTGTGTCAGGACAGGCAGAGCACACATGCAATAAAACGGCAGTCTGGAGGGACCCCAAATCAGCCTTCCCTCAAGTGGTGTCCTCCAGATGTTTTATGTTGAAATCCCATCAGCCCCGCCCAGCTTGCCTAATGGTTAGGGCTGCTGGGAGTTGTAGTCTGACAACATTAGGAGGGCACCAGGTAAGGGAAGCTTGGTGTCAATTGTAGACTCATACCTTTCCAGAAACCTATCAGTTTCCAGATTATAACCTAACAGTCCGAGTGAGATCTTGCTAGAGTCCTTAGCACAGGCATCCCCAAACTCGGCCCTCCAGATGTTTTGGGACTACAACTCCCATCATCCCTGACCACTGGTCTTGTTAGCTAGGGATGGTGGGAGTTGTAGTCCCAAAACATCTGGAGGGCCAAGTTTGGGGGTGCCTGCCTTAGCATGTCAGACCACAAACATATGGAATGTGGGAGATCTGTGATTGAACCTCCCACAATTTCTTTGCATTTTAAAGTAGCTACTGAACAGGTGAAGCCTGTCCAAACAACAGAGAAACTCTGCTGAAATATACTCAGAGTCCTGTAGTGAGTTTGTGCTCTTTATTGCAGCTTGTAAAATAGTGATTGAATTCCCCCCCAAACCTCAGGCTTTTATATACATTATTTACACAATGAGTCCCATCTGATTGGCTGATTCTGCTTCCCTCCTGGAGCCTGATTGGTCTTTTCTTACAGGCCAATCAGTTGTTGCATTCTACAATCCTACCAGCCTAATAGGCTGATTAACTTCTTCCTGGAGCCTGATTGGTCTTCTCCCGCAAGCCAATCAGTTGTTGCATTCTAGGATCCTACTTGCTTATTGTTCTAGGATCCAAGGTTAGTACCTAACATCCGCCAATGTGACCAAAGCAAAGAAGTATAAATTTACAATCTTTGCACATATAATGTAGGGAGAGATTTGAGCAAATAATTGGGGTACATTACTAATTGGCCTTCTGAGCATCCCATCAACAGCAGATGCATGGCTAACTGGGATGGAAGAGGTTGAATTAGTCGCAAATAAAACACACACAGTAGTACTGTTTCAGGTACCTAAAAGTGCTATATTGGAAAGTAAGAACTGTCCCTGATATGATTAAAAATTGAGTGTGAATTCAGTTCACTACACTGAGGCTTTCTGTGAGAAAAGTGGTGGCTGAGGCATAAGAAAGTAAGAAGAGCTCAGCTGGATCAGATCAAAGATCCATGTAATCCAAGATCTTCTTTCCCACAGCAGCTAATCAGATGCCTCTGGGAAGCCCATAGGTGGGGCACAAAGGCAACAGACTGCACTTGCTCCTGTTCCCCAACAACTGGCCTAGAATGAAGTTCTGCCTCTGAAAATGAAGGTCACATTTAGCTTTTGTGGGGCATGGCGTGAGATGCACACTGACCTGAGGTGCCCAGCCAACATTCTGTTTCTATTGGTGGGGGTTTCCCACCAATTCGTGGGAATTTTTTTAGGGATACCTCAGGAATGGGGTCTTTGCAAATTCCGATGTGAAATGTCCCACTCCACACATTTGGAGCCAGGGTGAGGATTGAAATTTAGGTTACATGCGCACCATAGATTTAAAACAACCTAGTTCCACTTGAACAGACGTGGCTTCCCACCAAAATATCTTGGGAACTGTGGCTTGCTAAGGATGCTAGGAACTGTAGCTCTGTGAGAGGTAAACTGCATTCCCCAGGAAATCATGACACTTAAAGGGTATAAATGTCATTTAAATGTAAAGGACTCCTGGATGGTTAAGTCCAGTCAAAGGTGACTATGGGGTTGTGGTGCTCATCTCGCTTCAGGCTGAGGAAGGTGGCGTTTGTCCACAGACAGCTTTCTGGGTCATGTAGCCAGCATGACTAAACCGCTTCTGGCTCAACAGGACATTGTGATGAATGCCAAAGCGCACAGAAACACCATTTAGGGAAGCTTTTAATGTCTGATGTATTACAGTATTTTAATATTTTTTTGGAAGCCGCCCGGAGTGGCTGGGGAAGCCCAGCCAGATGGGCGGGGTATAAATTATTATTATTATTATTATTATTATTATTATTATTATTATTAACCTTCCCGCCACAGCAGTACCTATTTATCTACTTGCATTGGTATGCTTTCAAACTGCTAGGTTGGCAGGAGCAGGGACCGAGTAATGGGAGCTCACTCCGTCAGGTGGATTTGAACCGCCAACCTTCCGATTGGCAAGCCCAAGAGGCTCAGTGGTTTAGAGCCACCCACTCCTGCATTTTACAGTGTGGAGAAGGACTTGCTTATCTCCTAGTTTTCACATTCCCTGTATCACTGCCTGGAGGAGCATCACTTCTCTCAAAGTTGTGGCACAGTTCCTGGTGGTTTGAATGCATCAAAGGAAAAGAACACTCGTTTCAATATGTAATTTGAGATAAGATATGCATAAAAAAAATGATTCATGCAGAAATGGAACAGGATTGTGGGTTTAATTATTGTGGAAATAAACTGGTTTATCCATCTCTAGACAATGATATAAATAGTGCCCATTCCACAAAAACCTGCCTGTGTGTGTGATTGCTATCGGATCCATGTCCTCAAATGTATCATCTTCTCTGACATAAACAAACTGTACATGCCAATCATGTATCCAAGTTGTGAAATGGATTACGATTGCAACATTTAAAAAGGTAATCAAAGATTAAAATAGTGGAGGGGTGACCATTGAAGATTCTCCATGCCTAGGACAACAGAGTGACCAGAGGCACCTGGGGGGCCCACTCAGCAGAATGAGCAGGAAGCCCCCCCTAATAAAACAGGGCTGGCTTAGCACCTCTTCAGGTGAAGTAATACACTTCATTGTCTAACCCTGTGCCTTGCCCATCACTCCTCGTTCCTATCCTTAAATCTAGAGAGTCAAACATTACCTAACAACACCTCTGGGTATTTGAAGAAGACCATGGTGTAAAAGGGCCTGTCTGAACAGCTTTCCCAAGAAAGCTGCCGATCCTCACCTTCTTGTTTAGGTCCAAAGGTTGAATTCGGCTCTGTCATGCCACAAATATTTCAGGCCTCAGGGAGACAGGCAGGCATCATTACTGGGATGGCGTTGAGCAAAGGCGGCGGTTTGGATCCCTGACAGAAAGTCATACGGACCCTGCAATTACAGTCAAACGCGCCCATCCTGTGAGAAATATTCTTCCCAATCCTGTCTCTCCACAAATCACCTTGAAGAAAAACGGGAAGGGAAGGCCCACGTTCAGCGATTGCACACGTTCTCTCTCATGATAAACGTGAGTGTCAGAAAGTGGTTTGACCACACGTGTTTTCGTTACGAGTGGGATGAGTTTGATGGTGTCAGAGCTGCTCCCCGATCCTAGCTCACAGAGGATCACGCTAGCCAGTGATCATTAAGTAAAAGTCTTTATTGAATTACAGTTTCCATTCTCAAGCTGCTGCGTGCAACTCTACGTCTTATGGTTAGATCGGCGAAGCTCCGTCTGAGTCTCCGCCCCTTGTACACCAACTTAATATCCTAGCCCTGCTCCACCTTTTCCGCCTGACTGTTCTCCTCTGGGTCCCTCTGCCCCCCGGGGTCTCTTCCTTCCGGGATTCTTCTGACGCCGACCCCCCGGACCCTCCTGTCTCCTTGCGCCGGGCTTTAGGACCTGGCTCCCTTTCCGGGCTGCCTACTGCGTCACTTTCCTGTGCATTTGAACTTGGCGCGCGCGCCCAACCTTCCACTTTCCGTCTGACCGTTTCTTCGCTCCCCGATGGAGGTGTGGCCACTCCTGACTCGTGCCCTCCCCCCTGTTGTGAGCTGCCAGCGCTTGATCCCTGGCGCCCTTCCTCTTCCCTGCTCTCTGGCGGTGACGCTGGTCCCGATTTCCAACTGCTCCCCTCTGAGTCCCCTCTGGCTCTATCTTCCTGGGGTGTCCCCCTAGGCTCCCCCCTTGCCCTGGCCACTGGTGCTCCTTTCTGTGAATCTTCTGATTCACTGGAAAGACTCGGAGATCTCGGGTCGTCGTCATCACTCATCTTTTCTTCTGCCTCCTCCCCCTCGCTCTCTGTTTCCTCCCTTGCCCTTGCCTCTGCTCCTGAACCCCTGACAGATGGCTATTCCAGAAAGTATCCACTTCTGATTTCATTCAAAGGAAACTTCTTTCAGACTCTGTATCGTCACCCAATGGCAGCCTGTCAGGCCAGTTGCCTCGGTGTGGATCAGCGGAAGGGATTCTTAAGAAGAACTCTCTGGTACTTTGGGCTCTAGCAGTGTAGACAGGGGTGGCCTGTCCTATTTCACTGCCTGAGGCGAAATGGGAAGGTGCTGTCCTATACATGGTTACTGACGTCTTGGGAAGGTCATGCAAGGCCTCTGTGTAATTTCGGGGCTCTCACAAGATATCGCCTGAACCTGCCACTGCTGCTTCTCTGTAGGCCAACCGCAGGAGCATCCCTTGGATTTCACCACTGGAAACAGCTGTCTCAGTCTGCCTCATGCACAGGCCGGCCCTGCCTCTACCAGACCCTCCAAGTGTCCCTATGCTCCAGGGACGTCCCTGATTTAGAGAAGCCATCCCGGTTTCTGATTTGATCCCGGAATGTCCCACTTTTCCTTAGGATGTCCCTATTTTCATTGGAGAGATGTTGGATGGTAGGGAGTTATCTGACCACCGAGCTGTCTGAAGGCAATCCTGTACAGTGGAACCTCGTGTTACTAGCAGTTTTGGCTTACAAATGGACCTCTGGAACGGATTAAGTTCGTAACCGGAGGTACCACTTTATAGGGAAGGGTTTTTTTAAAAAAAATGTTTAATGTTTTATTATGTATTTATATATGTTGGAAGCAGCCCAGAGTGGCTGGGGCAACCCAGTAAGAAGTGTGGAGTATAAATAGTAAACTTATCATTATGGAAGCGGACATCCCTATTAACAAAATTTGAGGGTGGTTTTGGTGGGCAGAGTGTACAGTTAAGAACAGCACAGGTGGGAATGCCACAGTTGTGAACCTTTGCCTGTCTTAAAGCACGAGAGCATTGCTGGAGCAGAAGTGGAGCTCTAGGTTGGGTGTTTGTGTAATAAGAATTTTAAGGTCTTGGGTATATAATAAATGTTCATAAATGTACCAAGCAAACATGTACATAAATATATAATCCACTTGTCTGAAGCAGCACAGGAAGACAGTCCTGAAACCATTTTGACTCCCAAGCTGACCAAATATTTCTCTGCAAGGAGGGAGGAGGTGAAAAAAACCTTCCTTGTTACTGGCATTTAGTAATCACCATTTCAAATGAATGGGCAGACTACCAGGAAAGGCAACCAGATAAGGCATTATCAGAAAACCTGGCAGACAGGAAAAACAACAACATTCAAATTTCTGTTGTAGACCAACTTTTCTGTGAAGTAAGTATGATGTTTGTGGGGGGTGGTCTTGGGTTACACCCCTTCTGTGATGTATGTATGGAGGGGTGGTCTTGAGCTCCAGGGCAGGGAATTTAAAATATCTATATAAGGGCAGGCCCACCTTTGTTCTGGGTCCTCCTCCATCCTCCTGCGTGTGAGGGGAGCACCCTGTTGCAACTGCTTTAATAAAGATCAGGCTTACTAGCTGCTTTGTGTCTCAATATTCTCTGGTTGGCCTCTGTTATTTTCTCCTACCAATAGGGAGCCCACGTAAGGACTCTATACGGGCTCTTGGATAAGGGGAAAAGGGCAGATTTTGTTTACAACATTTGTCAGCTGCAAAATGAATTCTGCAACACTTTTCTCTGTGAGATTTTCTTTTTTTAAAGTACAGTCATACCTCGGGTTGCAAACATGATCCGTGCGGGAGGCACGTTTGCAACCCGCAGTGCCATGTCTGTGCACGCGCGTGACGCGATTTGGTGCTTCTGTGCATGCGTGCGACATCATTTTGTACTTCTGCGCATGTGCGAGCACCAAAAATAACCTGTTCCAGTACTTCCAGGTTTGGCGTGGCCCATAACCCAAAAACGTGCAACCCACAGTGTTCGCAACCTGAGGTATGACTGTATGAGCTAGGAAGGTAGGGTGGGGTGGGGGTGGGGAATTGCATTCAAAGTTTTGTTGACACTGAATAGCTTTCCTCTCTGCTGTGCAAACAGAGGGTTCGTTCAGCAGAGCAGATAGCCAGATTCAAAGGTGGTTTATTGTAGCCTGTGGAAATCAGCAACACATAACCAGCCTGGACAAAAGCAAACTGGTGTGTGTAAGTATGGACGACTCAAAAGAGTCTGTTTGTCAATTCCTGTCCCACTGTTGTACTGAGTCATCTGAACAAGATCAGCGTAGGGCTTGGTCAATTATTCTGTGTGTTTAGTGGCAGGTTTTCTCTTACGTAAATAATGTATAGAAGAGAGACCCCCATACCCTCCAAAAATAGGGACTTCCTATTCAACAACAACAACAACAATAATAATAATAATAATTATACCCTGTACATCTGACTGGGTTGCCCCAGCCACTGTGGGTGGCTTCCAACATATATGAAAATATAATAAAACACTGAAAACTTCCCTATACAGGGGTGCCTTCAGATGTCTTCCAAAAGATGTATAGTTACTTATCTCCTTGGCTCAGGGCTTGCATCACTCCATGCCCTCCCAACATTTCTCTGGTGAAAATAGGGACGTCCCAAGGAAAAGCAGGACATTACAGGATTAAATCAGACTCCAGGACGGCTTCTGTAAATCCAGGGCTGTCTCTGGAAATTAGGGGCACTTGGAGGGTCTGGACCCATCCTGCAGACTGCGGAATGTTCTCTGCTGCCTATTTTATTAATGCCCCGTCTGCACCATATATTTATAGAAATATCATGCCACTTTAAAAAGTCATGGCTTCTCCCAAAGAATCCTGAGGAATGTTGTTTGTTAAGGGTGCCGACATTGGCTTGGAGACCCCTGTTCTCTTCCCAGTAGCAGGACTGTGTGGTTTCACCCAGTTGTTGATTGGGTCACAGATAATGGTATCCACATAAGATTGACTGCATTGCTGCCCACCCAAAAGTGGTCTTGCCCTTTAAAAAAAAAAAAAAAAAAAAAAGGAAGTCAGTGATGTCAAGTTTGGCCACACCTCAGAAATCCTGGTGAACCCCAGACCAGGTTCATCCCAAAATCATGATAAGCCAGAGGTTCCAGCTGGTGTGCTATAGCAGTTAGAATGTGGGAGTAGGATTTGGGAGGCCAGTGTTCAAATCTCCACTTGGCTTTGAAACTCAGAGAGTGACCTTGGGCCAGTCACTGTCTCTGATCTACCTCACAGGGTTGTGGTGAGGATAAAACGAAGGGGAGAACCTTGAGGTCCTCAGAGGAAAGGCAGGAGAGAAATGTAATAAGTCCATAAGCTTCATTGAACTGTCTGCTCCCTTTGATGACGTTTCGTGGAGGCTGATTTGACTCACAGCTGAGAGCTAATTGCAGTTCATCCTGGAAGCTGTGATATGACTGGAAGCAGCACGATCTATGGACAGATGAACTTCTCCAAAGCAGTGAATCACCTCCAGGAAGCAGCAGCTTCCCCTTTCACCGCTCCAATTCATCTTATTCATTCTCAGGCACCAAAATGTCTTTGACTAGCCCTGCCTGAATCAGCCTCCCGTTATTATGAAACTAAAATTAGATTAAAGCTTCTTGCCTTGTCCTCAGTAGATTGGGTGATCTATTGTTCCAGCTCTTTCACTCTTTCCTGTATTCAATGTTCTTCTAATATTGTCGTTAGGATTTATTTGGTGTGGGGTTTTTTGTTTGTTTGTTTGCATTGTACTGGTCTTTGTTTTTGGCCTTTAGGATGGGAGAAGATAAAAATAAGATGAGCAGAAAATCTTACACGCTAGCTTTTCCCAACCTCGTGCCCTCCAAGTGTTTCGGACTACAACTCCCATCAGCCACTGCCAACATTATTATCATAATTACCGGTATGTTTCTTTCTTCACGAAAGTGACCAAAAGCCACTTACAAAAACAGTGAAACACTAAAACCAAGTATAAAGCAACCAATCGCAATTTAAAAACAGTTATGCAGTTAAAAGTAGAGACATCACCTTGCCAACAAGGGTCCGTATAGTAAAAGCTATGGTTTTCCCAGTAGTGGAAAGTGTATGGCAGTGAGAGCAGTAGTGGAAGGTGTATGGAAGTGAGAGCTGGATCGCCAAAGAATTGATGCTTTTGAATTATGGTGCTGGAGGGGACTCTTGAGAGTCCCATGGACTGCAAGAAGATCAAACCTATCCATTCTTAAGGAAATCAGCCCTGAGTGCTCACTGGAAGGACCGATCCTGAAGCTGAGGCTGCAATACTTTGGCCACCTCATGAGAAGAGAAGACACCCTGGAATAGACCCTGATGTTGGGAAAGATGGAGGGCACAAGGAGAAGGGGACGACAGAGGACGAGATGGTTGGACAGTGTTCTTGAAGCTACCAACATGAGTTTGACCAAACTGTGGGAGGCAGTGGAAGACAGAAGTGCCTGGCGTGCTCTGGTCCATGGGGTCACGAAGAGTCGGACTCGACTAAACGACTGAACAACAACAACAGCAATACAGTTAAAAAGCAGCTTTTTACAGATCATGCCACATTAAAAGAGGCTACAAATACCTGAAACCCTCCAAATTGAGGGCCAAAAGCCCAAGGGGAAAGGGAAGGTTTTGCTGCACATTTTAAAATATATAAAGATGGTGCCTAGTTTGCTTCCCTGGAGAAAGCATTCCATGAGAGGAGAGCCACCGTTGGAAAACTCTGTTCTTGCGTTGCAACTTTCTAGAACTTCCATGGAAGGGGCACACGGACAAGAGCCTCAGATGACAATTGGATGGCCACCTGGAGTCCAAATTGTCTGGTGTGTATTAGGTTGGCCTAGGCTCCTCTGCACTGAATCCAATACGCCACATTTGTAAGAAATCAAATGTGGCAGCACCCAGTGCCGGATTTACATATAAGCTAAACAAGCTACAACTTAGGGCCCCACTCTCTTGGGGACCCAATTTTTTTTGGAAAAACAAAAGAAAACTGGATGTACATTTTGGATGTACATTTCCAAAATATAAGATACAAAACACACAAATAAAATAAAACCTACATACAGCAACACTGGCAAATGGCTTTAGATACCTATTAGGTCCATAAATTACCATATAGCACAAAAAACAGTGACAATTTGTTGACAAAGGACAGCTGTACATATAAGGGGCCCCATTACCTTCAGTAGCTTAGAGCCTCTTCAAACCTAAATCCGGCCCTGGCAGCACCCACATTTTGGAATTCCCTTCAGACTGGTGTCTTCACTGTGTACTTTTTGGAGCCAGCTAAAAACGTTTCTGTTTAGACAAGCCTCTCCAGATATGTAGAATGTTTAAATATATTTTTAGCTTAGCAATGGTGTTATTTTTTTGATTTTTTTAAATAACTGTTTTAAATAGTTTTTACTGATAATAATAAATATGAATGTTAATAAATAAAAAAATAATATAATTACATCGGTTGGGCATGGGTGGGGGAGATAAGCAGATGGAATGGCGGTTGCATCCAATGTGTGATTAACCTGGAAAGGGGAGAAGGAAAATCCCAAAAAGAAAATATAAAAGTGGCATACATGTCCACAGCATCCCTGAAAAGACCACCAAGCCAAGCCAATCACGTATTTGGCCAATGAAGCCACATGCTGCCTATACACAGAGGGAGCCAATGAACTGTTGAGGACAGGACTCTTGATAATAATGAAGACTCTCATGGTTAAGAACAACCATTCATAGCATATTACAGCAGGGAGGCTGTGTGTCTTTTTGAAGGCGTCGTTTATTTAAGGCCAGCTGAAACTTTAAAAACCCCAAGAAGGCAAAGTGGGGGCCTTGAATGTGCCTGTCAGTGGTGAGCACATGGACAGCAGATTACGCAGGTATATGGGTCACAATTTCCCCTAGTATAGTGAGATGCATTGGATTTCTATTTAAATCACAGTAATTATTTCTAAATTTATATCTATGCATACAGATTGGCATACTGTATACAACTTTTATGCAGATCGCTCTCCTCCTTTTTGACAATGTATAAGCGGTCTCCTTACCTTGAAGCGCAACTAATTTTACTCTATGTCGTCTCTTTAGCGATGGAGCAAAAAGGACTAGATGAAAGCATGACAAGCGAGCCCTCTTAAAAGCTAGGAAAGGAAACACTCCAGCAAGTCCCAACCAATATATATTAACATGAAGCTGGGTCATTTGATGTTTGCCCGGCTAGGAAATCCACTTCTACTTATGCAAAGTTTAAAACAATATTTGCCTATCCTTTCCAAGGCCTCCCAAAGGGCTTGCAAGAAAGGCGCCGAAATGAATGTATTCATTTATCCAGAAGCACAGAGCGCCTCGCTGGCAGCACCAGGATGGGGGGAAAGGAGTGAAGTGCTTTGTGGCTGCCTCCTTGAGCTGAAATAGGCATTGCTTTAGAGTAGCTGCCAGGCACTTAGAACACAGGAGGTTATGGAAAACCTTTAGAATAATAGCTTCCCTGCTTCATTTCTCTTCATTCTCAGGCAAGAAGGCACACAGCTGAATGTACTATGTACACTACAAACACTTCAGGGGTGGGAAAACTGTTTTTCAGTTGAGGGAGGTATTCCATTGAAGCTAATCTTTTGGGATCCCACATATTGGCGGTGGGCAGGGCCAAAGTCAAAAGTGAATCATAGAATCATAGAATCATAGAGTTGGAAGAGACCACAAGGGCCATCGAGTCCAACCCCCTGCCAAGCAGGAAACACCATCAGAGCACTCCTGAGATATGATTGTCAAGCCTCTGCTTAAAGACCTCCAAAGTAGGAGACTCCACCACACTCCTTGGCAGCAAATTCCACTGTCGAACAGCTCTTACTGTCAGGAAGTTCTTCCTAATGTTTAGGTGGAATCTTCTTTCTTGTAGTTTGGATCCATTGCTCCGTGTCCGCTTCTCTGGAGCAGCAGAAAACAACCTTTCTCCCTCCTCTATGTGACATCCTTTTATATATTTGAACATGGCTATCATATCACCCCTTAACCTCCTCTTCTCCAGGCTAAACATGCCCAGCTCCCTTAGCCATTCCTCATAAGGCATCGTTTCCAGGCCTTTGACCATTTTGGTTGCCCTCCTCTGGACACATTCCAGTTTGTCAGTGTCCTTCTTGAATTGTGGTGCCCAGAACTGGACACAGTACTCCAGGTGAGGTCTGACCAGAGCAGAATACAGTGGCACTATTACAGAGCAGAATACAGTGGCACCCACTATTAAAGTGGGTGGAGACAGAACCGAAGGTGGGTGGGGCCAACCCCTCTTCACTCTTTCTGCCACCCCTTTTTCTTCTCTCTCTCTCTCTCCTTTTCAGCCACGCCTTCCGTCTGGTTCCCCCTCTTTGCCAATCACATGAAATTAGGCCCGGGACCTAATTATTATTAAATTTGTATCTTTTCTGTAGGCTGAGAGTTGGTGACTGGCCCAAGGTGACCCAATGAGTTTCATGGCTGAGTGGTATTTTGAACCCGGGTCTCCCAGGTCCTAGTCTGACATTCTAACCAACCACTACACCCCACATTATAGAACCACTGAGCCTCTTGGGCTTGCCAGTCAGAAGGTTGGCAGTTCGAATCTGTGCAACGGGGTGAGCTCCCGTTGCTTTGTTCTAGCTTCTGTTAACCTAGCAGTTTGAAGGCATACCAGTGCAAGTAGATAAATAGGTACCACCATGGTGGGAAGGTAAATGGCATTTCTGTGTGCTCTGGCTTCCGTCATGGTGTTCCGTTGCTCCAGAAGCGGTTTAGTCCTGCTGGCCACACAACCCGGAAAGCTGTCTGTGGACAAACGCTGGCTTCCTTGGCCTGAAAGCGAGATGAGCGCCACAACCCCATAGCTGCCTTTGACTGGACTTAACTATCCAGGGGTCCTTTGCTTTGAGACTCCTTAAGGGGAGTGAAAGGCGAGATATCAAGTCCAAACTACTCTTCTTCTACCCCCCCCTTTTTAGCTAGAACTGCACAGAATTCTTCTGCAGATCCATTGGTCTTTAAGACACTGCAATACACCTTTTTTGGTTTGTGTTACAAATCAGGGCCAGTGGAAACTGCGGGCTCTATTTTACTCAATATTCTCTTTCCATACTCATACATGCCCACATCTCTGTACAATGCATTCAGACTTTCCTTCCTACAGGGATTACTGAGCGAAATCTTGGATGTCTAAAAACAAAATCCAGGCTTACAAGCAACATCTTGAAGGCCTAAAACATACGCACACACCCAGATGCATTCCCCAAGCTGTGAAACACACGTTCTTTAAAGAATCAATAAGTGTGTATGCAGATTCCCAGCACATGAATATTTCATGGTTCTCAGTACAAAGACACAGCATAGGTCTGATTATGCTGTTGTTTTAAATAAGCAAACTTAGTTGTTAATGAGACCCCTATGCGTATTTAGTGAAGCTGAATCATTTATGAAGAGTCAAGAAAGGCAAGCTGGGTAAAGAAGATGAAGACCAATCAGTTGGGGTGAGATTTTATATCATAATTGAGCATGGGTGCGGAGGGTGAGCAGATCGTCCCCTCAGTGCCCAAAACGACCCTTCTAGAAGGCAGGAACATAGGAGGTGGTCTTAAACTGAGTGAGACCATTGGTCCATTTACCTCAGGATTGTCAACGTATTGTCAAATTAAGCTGCAGGCTCCACTCCTGGTGGTGCCCTTCTTGTCCATTACTGCAACACGACTGCTTGTGAAGACCGTTGCTCACTGGGGCCAAAGAGTGTGAGCACATAACACCAATCCTGGCCCAACTGCACTGGCTACTAATGAGTTTCCAGGCCCAATTCAAAGTGCTGGTTTTAATCTATAAAGTCTTAAAACGGCCCAGGACAGCAATACCCCAAGGACCACCTTTCCCCTAATGAACTGACCTGGACCCTGCAATCAATATCTGAGCGCTTCTTAGTGTGTCTCCTCCACAAGAGGTCTAGAGGGCAGCAACATGAGAACAGGGCCTTTTCTGCAGTGGCTCCCCATTTGTGGAATGCGCTCCCTGGGGAGGCTTGCCTGGCACCTTCGTTACATATCTTCAGGCACCTGGCAAAAACATTTTTTTTCTCCCAGGCCTTTGGCTAATTAAACAATCGATGGCCTTTTAAACTGGGGGTAGGGGGAATTGTTTTTGTTTGTTACTATGGTATGTAATATAATTTTTTTTATATCACATACATATTTTACATTTGTTTTACAATATGAAAACAAACTGCCTGGTGATCCTCAGCTGAAGGGTGGTATAGAAATTTAATTAATAATCCAAATACAAATACTGACTGGCGGGACCTGGAACCTTCTGCAGGCAAAGCAATTGCCTTTCCCCTTTTCAAATTAAGAAAAAAATGACATGCATGAAACAAGGTTCTAGTAAAATCAGATTGTGTACACACTATACATTTAAACACACGGGTTCCCCCAAAGAATACTGGGAACTGTAATTTATACTTCACACAGTTACAGTTCCTAGTACCGTACTTGTTACAATCTACAGTTCCCAGGGCTATCCCAAGACATTTTGGTGCTTGAGGCAAACAAAATGTCACCCCCTCCCTTCCACCAGGGAAGAAGGAGTGAGTGAAGATCTACATCAGGAACGCAGTAGGGTGGGGATAAAGATCTACGTGGGGAACAATGGTGGAAGGAGACCAGCAGCACCCCCCATTCGCTATAGGGGGAGCTGCCAAGGAGGTGGCAGAGCCAGACTCCCAAGGAGTGTGTCACAATTTCTGCTAGCACCTTTCCTGACAACTTGGAGGCCAGATCTGTTGCACCTGTGGATCCTGCTGCCTGAGGCAGCCATCTCACCATGCCTCATGGGTGGGCCGGTCCTGGTTCCAAGGATTGCTTGGGAGAATATATGGTGTATATACAGCCTCGGACTCAGAGTCCAGTTGAATTAAGGTTGTTGAACTGAAGCCAATTTAGTTCTGTTGAGGGAGTGCAACAGCCTGTACAAACTAGCAATGCAACACCCAGGATGATATTTGACAACAAAGGATGTTTCATTAAGGCGGGTGTGTGTGTGTGTGTGTGTGTTCCACAGCATGTGATCCTCCTATGTGATCCCTGTTAATATCATGTGATGGTAAAGAGCTGCAGTCTTACACACAACTCATTAAGAAGCAAGTCCTCTTAGCATCAGCAGGGCTTAACATCTGTGTCAACATGAGCAAGGCTACACTGTAAACAGTGAAGTCTTGATAGAGGGAAAGATTTATTTCCCATTGGATGAAAGGGCGGTTGTGCATGTTACACTCTCCACAGGGAGGAAGGGGGGGGGGGAGAGCTTTTCTGTCCTAAGTCCATGCATGTATCTAAAACCACAGACCAAGTCAATGGGACATGTGCACAAGCGAGGAAATAACAGATGTTACATGAATTGCAATAGCAATAAAATATGTAGTCACATATAGGGAAGTTTATAATGTTTGGTGTTTTATTGCATTTTAAATCTTTTATTGGGAACTCCCAAGAGTGGCTGGGGCAACCCAGTCAGATGGGTGCCAAATAATAATAATAATAATAATAATAATAATAATAATAATAATAATAATAATAATGATGACTTAGGCATCTTGAGGACTTTTGTTGTGATTTATGCTCTGCTTGTTTTATTGATCAGGGGTGGCATCCGACAACATCAGCCAAACTCATCCATTGAAATTAATGGGCTAACCATTACTTTCAATGTCTTTACTCTGAGAACTTTAGGCTGTGAGAAAAACAAGAACAACACTTTTGGGTCAAGCTAAATGTAGCTGTCCACTTTTAAGCTTCGCACAGGGGAAGGCAAAGTGCAGTATAAACTAGGGAGAAAAACACACAAAACGTGGGGCGAGTCACAAAACAGCCGAAAGGTGTGTTGCGGTGAGGGGGCATGCGTCCCCAGTGATATCTGTATCGATATCTCTTATCTGTGGGAAGAGGGTGATCTCTTGGGATAACTGGCGCCCGCAGATGTCCGAACAAACGTCTGCCAGGAGACAAGAGGCCCTGTTATTGCGAAGGCCCTGTTATCTCTGAGGATGCTGGGCTAAGCTTGCAGGCCAAGTGAGACAAGCACTCGTCTGTTCTGTTCCAAGGCGGGTTGGCAGAGAAGGGTGTTAGGTGTCTCTGATGGGCTCAAGATGCAGAAGGAGGGCGGGTGAGGGGGGGGGGGAGAGACATG
Organism: Podarcis liolepis; assembly: GCF_965112155.1. NCBI lineage: Eukaryota > Metazoa > Chordata > Lepidosauria > Squamata > Lacertidae > Podarcis > Podarcis liolepis. The sequence continues at coordinate 72,373,350 of NC_139561.1, read as the reverse complement.
GTGTTGTTTCAGAGAGGAGGAATGAAAGACCGGGGACGAAATTGATTTCCATAAATATTTGAGCAAGGCTGAATTATTTATGACCCTTCAGTGATACAATGGAGGTGGCAGCGGCAATGGGGGTGAATTGGGCAGGGGTGGCGGCTGTGAAGACACCCAGGGGAGACAGCTGAGGATTTTCGCCTGGATTTCATTTCTAAATGTTGCTGGTGGTTCTTTATGTTGCCAGGTCCACATCACTAGCCTGGGCTGGTCCTGGGCATGAATTTACCCCAGCGCAGAGCCAAGGGGACTCTTGCACAAATCTCCCCCTGGTGCCCCCAACCCTTTCCCTTTCCCTCTCTCTCTCTCCTCACCCCTCTTTTTATCTGTCTTAATCTGCCAGCCGCCTAAGTGAGCGGCAGGCCTTGCCGTTTGATTCCCCGGGAGGGCTGTAATTGGAAGCCTTTGTCATTCAGATGAAGGCAAAAGAAAGGAAAGAGGGAGAAAGAAAAGGGAGAAAGGAGACGGAACAAGATCTCTTTGTCTGGGGTGCAGCTTACAGCACATGGCCGAGCGAGATGATGCCCCTGATGATCTGAGCCGCTCCCGTTGCAAGGGAACGGTGAAGGTTTTGCACACTGCTGCCGAAGAAATCTAGGAAACAAGGTTATAACAAAATGTTGCAGTATGGAGTGACCCCTGTTCAGGATTCCAGCCATTCTGCTCTATTGCCCCCCAACAACAAAAAAGCCCAGCATTCAGCATTCCATCCCCTCCAACATTTCTCCGATGAAAATAGGCACGTTCCTTTCCATAACGATCATTTTACTATTTATACCCTACACATCTGGGCAGCTTCCAACATATATAAAAACATAATAAAACATTAATTTTTTTAAAAAAGAAACTTCCCTATACAGGATTGCCTTCACACAACTGGGGGGGGGGGGATCGGATAACTCCATGCCCTCCAACATTTCTCCAATGAAAATAGGGGCATCCTAAGGAAAAGCAGGAGGGACACAGGTGGCGCTGTGGGTTAAACCACAGAACCTAGGGCTTGCTGATCAGAAGGTCGGCGGTTCGAATCCCCGCGATGGGGTGAGCTCCCGTTGCGCAGTCCCTGCTCCTGCCAACCTAGCAGTTCGAAAGCACGTCAAAGTGCAAGTAGATAAATAGGTACAGCTCCAGCGGGAAGGTAAACGGCCTTTCTGTGCGCTGCTCTGGTTCGCCAGAAGCGGCTTAGTCATGCTGGCCACATGACCCAGAAGCTGTTCGCCGGCTCCCTCGGGCAATAAAGCGAGATGAGCGCCACAACCCCAGAGTCGGTCACGACTGGACCTAATGGTCAGGGGTCCCTTTACCTTTACCTAAGGAAAAGCAGGATATTCCGGGATCAAATCAGAAACAGGGACGGCTTCTGTAAATCAGAAAAAATAGGGATACTTGGATGGTCTGCCATTCCTTGCGTTCTGAGCATGTTCACTCCTCTCTGGGCTATTTGAAGGAGCCCACCCCACATTTCCACCCTGCCCCAATGCTTTTACAAACTTCAGGTTTCCCCCCAGCTTGCAGATACCTGCTTCTCTTGCGGTGATGCTGTTTTGGCTACATAAGCAACAGCACTCAGAACCTGAACATCAAGTGTAGAGGGGTGGTGATAAAACTATAGGACAGTGCATTGCACCCGCTGACATTGTCTAGCTCACGTATTGTCTAGTACACACTGAACTGGCAGTGGCTCTCCGAGATTTCTTATAGGTTTCTCATCTAGCCCTTAGCTGCAGATGCTGGATATTGAACCTGGAGTCTCAATGGCTGAGCTACATCTCTTTCCTTAAAGGTCTTGGTGCCATGGCACCAGAGAGAGGTCACTGAGCAGCACCTCCACCATTTGCATTTTCTGCTAGTGGTGACTGAGCAATAGGCTGCGAAGAAACATATTCTCTGTGGAGCAGACCTTGTCAGTCATTGAAAACCCTGAGAGGAGGCTGAGTCCTGACTCAGCTTACACTGGCCAGCCAGGAGGCTATGTTCACACCACACATTTAAAGCATTATGATGCCCCTTTCCATAGTCAAATGCCCCCCAAAGAATCCTGGGTGTGGTAGTTTGTTCAGGGTGCTGAAGCCCCCCTTCCCCTCCCAGAGCTACAATTTGCAGAGCGGTTTAACAATCAAGCCCGGGACGTGGGTGGCACTGTGGGTTAAACCACAGAGCCTAGGGCTTGCCTATCAGAAGGTCGGCGGTTCGAATCCCTGCGACGGGGTGAGCTCCCGTTGCTTGGTCCCTGCTCCTGCCAACCTAGCATGTCAAAGTGCAAGTAGATAAAGAGGTACCGCTCCGGCAGGAAGGTAAACGGTGTTTCTGTGTGCTGCTCTGGTTCGCCAGAAGCTGCTTAGTCATGCTGGCCACATGACCCGGAAGCTGTACGCCGGCTCCCTTGGCCAATAAAGTGAGATGAGCGCCGCAACCGCAGAGTCGGCCACGACTGGACCTAATGGTCAGGCGTCCCTTTACCTTTTACTTTAATAATCAATCCCTCCTTCTGTGCAAGAGGGAAATGCAGCAGAGAAGGAAGAGATCTGGGCTAGAAATTTTCTCCCTGCCAGGCCAATTTCTTTAGCTGCAGGGAGAGGTTTTTTTAAAAAATAAAAATAAGGGGAAACCATCAAATTAGGGTCCATTACTAGAAATTTTGTAGGCAACAGCCTCTGGTACAGAAAGCATACCCAAGAGTTGGCAGATTATAATATAAACATGCTGACTTGAAGTACAGGGGAAGGGAGGGAATAAGTTTACAAGGCGAGATAGCAAAGAATGCATCCTGATGGAGCACATCTCGATAGCATGAGACATGGATGCATTGCGCAATTTGAGCACAATTGGCATTTGAAAGAGCATGAAAACAGTTCACGTTGCACAGTTCCTGGTGCTTGGGAAAGGGAGGAGACTTCTGTTACTGAACTGCCATCATCCTTATTTGACCTGTAAGATACAATTACCAGTTACAGACGGGCATCGATGTAGGCAAGAAAAACAAGAGGGAAGCCAGTTGGGGCTGTCAGGGCAGGACTTTGGAGTAGCAGCCAGAGGTTCAAGCACCAGAAAGGGTAGGAGGAACCCCCAGACGCAGCACAGCTGGCTTGTCACATGCTGGTCAGGTGACCACGGCCACATCCACACCCTACTTTTAAAGCACTCTCGTTCCACGTTAACAGTCACAGCTTCCCTCCCAACAAGCCAGGGAACTGCTTTGTTATGGGTGCTGAGAGTTGTCAGGAGGGCTCTATTCCCCACACCAAGCTACGATTTTCAGTCAGTCCCAGGGAACTATGGAAACTGCAGCTCCGTAAGGGGAATAAGAGTTCTCTTAACAACTCTCAGCACCCTTAACTAATGACAGCCAGTGGCGTAGCGTGGGTTGTCAGCACCCGGGGCAAGGCAAGTAATTTGCGCCCCCTAACCCGTGGATTTGCTCCCCCTAACCCGTGGCTTTGCGCCCCCTAACCCTAACCCCCAGATGTTGCGCCCGGTGCGGCCGGCCCCCCCTGCACCCCCCACGCTACGCCACTGATGACAGCTCCCAGAATTCTTTGGGGGAAGCTATGACTGTTTAAAGTGGAATCAGAGTGCTTTTAATGTATGGCACAGATGCGACTCATGTGCCCTGATCTACAGACGGATATCCTTTATTGGAATGTCAGTCAGAGAGCAATCCTCTGTTTCTAGTTCTGAGAAGATACGGGCAATGTTTAGTGGGCTGGGTTTTGTGGCTTGCATAACTCTGTGCCCTGCAAAAAGCAGCAAAAATGAATAAATTATAGAAAATAAGGGCAGGTATGAAGAAATACCGTATTTTTCCATGTATAAGACTATGTTTCCCCCCATTTTTTATGTTTAAAATTGGGGGTCGTACACGGAAGGTTTAAAATATTTATTTCTTAATTTTGGGCTCAAAAAATAGAGGTTATCTAATACATGGGTGCGGGGATGCGGGTGGCACGGTGGGTTAAACCACAGAGCCTAGGACTTGCCAATCAGAAGGTCGGCGGTTCGAATCCCCGCGACGGGGGTGAGACCTGTTGCTCAGTCCCTGCTCCTGCCAACCTAGCAGTTCGAAAGCATGTCAAAGCACAAGTAGATAAATAGGTACTGCTGCGGCAGGAAGGGAAATGGCGTTTCTGTGCATTGCTCTGGTTTGCCAGAAGCAGCTTAGTCATTCTGGCCACATGACCCGGAAGCTGTACGCCGGCTCCCTCGGCCAATAAAGCGAGATGTGCGCCGCAACCCCAGAGTCGGCCATGACTGGACCTAATGGTCAGGGGTCCCTTTACCTTTACTTTATACATGGGTGCATCTTATAGATGGAAAAATACGGTATTTGATTGGCATTATTTATATGGGACATAGAATTCAGCTTCCTTTGGTACACATTTTGACAGAGCTGTCCATCCTACAGCAAACTTTCTCAGTCTGTGGCCTCTGGTGGTCCATAAAGTCTGGGCAGGTGGTCTGTGTGTCTAGCACCCTCCTTGTTCAGTTTTCTACATATGCGGAAGACACACCTTTTTACCCGGACCTTTGACACTCGAGACATATATTTTTAAGACCCACCCTATTCTTGTGATTGTCATTTGTGATGTTGTGATGCTCCAGCTGTATGCAAGTAGTCTGTGGAAAGGTTGCAGAACAGTTGAGCATATTGGCTTTTGGACCTCCATCTGAGTCCCCCCCCCCCCCCTTCAAAAGATGGATATCAAGGCTGTTTTGACCAGGGCTGCTTTTTATCAACAAAACAACCAAGCTCTGGTATGGGGCCTAATGCAGTTTGGTGCAGGCTGCTATTTCCCCCTTTTAAAAGTACCAGTCAAAGATCCCCGTCTCAGCAGCTGGTCCAAAGGCTGTGATTTTCACAATACAGGGTGTCTTGATTACGCTGGGTGGGAAGCATATTAAAATATGAGATATGTATGTGCTTTGATTTGCAGAACAAAAATTAAGTTTATTAAATGATCTGCAAAGAACGCCGAAAGGGGTCTGCGAAAAAAGGAAGTTTGCAAACTACTGCTATGGAAGATTAGCCCCAGGGTTTTTGGCTACCCTTGGCGACTTAAAATATACTCTGCCTCCACCATAGCGCATGCTGAGCAGCGTAACAATAGCTCATTAAGTGATCAGGATTTGACAACATGTTTACCGCAGTGCATAACGTTTGGGGGGTGGGGCAATTGACCTTATTAATGGAGCCATTCAATCCTTTCAGATTTATTTCCCAAGGATCAAGCTAATCTTCGCCAAAAAGACCTTATCATTCCCCTCCTTGCAGCTTGCCAGAGCAGTGATAGGATTGTCCTGGAAAGAACAGTTGCAGCCCATTTAATGAATTGTAGAGCCTTCTCGTCATCACCACTGCCTCCTTCAATATAGCCCCCTCTCCAGTGTTGAGATCAGCAGAAAGGTCTTTATTGGTAGTTCCACTGCCCTCAGAAACTCAGGGCAGCCCAGGAGAGGGCCTTCTTTGTGGCAGCCCCTAAGTCGTAGAATTCCCTCTCTGTAGAGGAGCATCTGGCACCATCATATGTTGAAGACACATCTTTTGATCCTGGCTTTTGACACGGGGGGGGCGTACATATTTTAGGATCCACCCTGTTCTTGAGACTGTAATTTGTTTTAAAATGGTTTTAAATATTTGCTTGTTTTTTCTAAATATTGTGGCCTGTCCCGAGAGGCAGGTAACAAGTCAAAATAGTAAAACTAGGGTGGTCATGTGTAGGTCATTTGTAGAGCTGTCAGGAGACAGTGCCCTGTTTGAAAGAGTCCTGGTTCTGAAGGGCTGTCTGGTCCAAATTTCTTTTTAAAGCTAAAGTGCGATAATTAGGGAGGGCAGGAGGATGGTGGCTGTGGAGTTGCCCATCAACAGTGAGCTACACCTGGACAGGAGGCAGAGCAGACACAACAGGTCACTTGTTTACAGTCTCCCCTGCCGTAGTTAGATAGGTCATATTTCTTTTTTATTGTACAGTAATTATTTCTCAATGTGCATTTATACCTGCAAATCACCATATGTGAATTTGATGCAAATCTGTGTCCTCTTTACTGATACATTTATTCTTCTTCCTCCTCCTCCTCCTCCTCCCCCTCCTCCCCTCCTCCTCCTCCTCCTCCTCCTCCTCCTCCTCCTCCTCCTCCTCCTCCTTCTTCTTCTTCTTCTTCTTCTTCTTCTTCTTCTTCTTCTTCTTCTTCTTCTTCTTCTTCTTCTGTGATGTGTACACGGCTGCCATAGGTGAAATCGTCATGCAAAATCAAAATGACCAAGTGGCTGAAAAAATAGAAGCTGTTTGCAACCTTCGTGGAAGGCGCAGAGATCAAGCTAAATCCATGTTATGTTAAATGTGTTTGGCATCGAGTGATTCTCAAAACTTTAAATAGTAGCTGTGTCTGTCTGTGACCAGATTGGAATCACGGCGAGGCTTTCTTCATTGTGACACCCCATTAATTAATTAATTCTTACATATTATATATAAATTTTATAACACTCTCCCTACCCCAAATATAGTCCATTGGTGCCTACTTTATTGTCCTTTCAGCAAAGGCCTTTAATTTTCATGAGCTTTTAAGATGCGGTTTTATGCTGCTTTTACAACGTTGTGGCTTTTAGCTCTATCATTCTAATAATAATAATAATAATAATAATAATAATATTTAATGATTTCATTATTTATGTAAACCTGCCTGGTGATATGAAGAGAGGTAGATGAATACTAGTAACAAACAAACAAACAAACAAACAAACAAACAAACAAACAAACAAACACAACAAAGAGTAGAGACTAGATGCTGTGATATGGTCTTTTCATAGGTTAGTTTGGTTTAAGATCGCTTTGAATCAGCAGAAGTTGGTGCCATCCCATAATATTCTGACTTCCAGTTGAACTGGAATGCTCTGTATGTTGTCAGGAGTGCTGCTCTTGAGAAGTTAAAAAAAGCAGTATTTTCTCAGTTCCCAGACCCGTGAGTTGTTATCCTAAGAAGGTGAGATTAGACTGCTGGTGACATGGAGGGTAAAAATAAACCCCAGACATACCAGTTTGGGAAATGAAGGCATTTGGCACTCACTGGTAATAAAGATTTAAAACAGAAGACAAATATTTTTTGGGAAAATGTGATGATGAAGTTGGATGAACGAAGGAAGTAAAGGAAGCCGTCTTACGAATGGTGCACCTCCATCTTGCTCAGATGATTGGAAGATACACATACAGCTCTCACTATAGTTTTCGCTTTTTAACTTCAAACTGCCTGTGAATTTTGACTGGACCAGGAGACGGGTGGGTTTTCTGGATTTAAACAATCATTTGAAGCTGCTATTATCAATTTCAGGGGTGGGGGTGGGGACATGTGTTGGTAGTTTTTCCAACCGTGAGACCAATAGTTTTCATGGGGTGGTTTTGACCTGGAAAGGCACGGGAAAGGTTAAGTTTATCATCTCTTGGCATCACTGCACCCATCAGTGTCAGAGCCTCCTGTTCCTATTTTAATACCCAAAACATGACAGAAGATCTGAACACAGTTCTGCTGTTATCACATGTGATTTCCCCCCACCCCTAGGTTTAGAACAAGTGAACCAGTGTTTCTTTCATTTTGGCCAAATGGTATTCAAACTGCAGTATATGCAAAGCTTTTAAACTTAGGGAACTCTACTTCCTCCCTCTTAGGGTTTTATCTAGTTTGAAGAACTCTGTGCGACTTGACAGCCGACACACACTGCATGCATTTTGTTGCTGTTTAGTCGTTTAGTCGTTTCCGACTCTTCGTGACCCCATGGACCAGAGCACACCAGGCACTCCTGTCTTCCACTGCCTCCCGCAGCTTGGTCAAACTCATGTTTATAGCTTTGAGAACACTGTCCAACCATCTTGTCCTCTGTTGTCCCCTTCTCCTTGTGCCCTCAATTTTCCCCAACATCAAGATCTTTTCCAGGGAGTCTTCTCTTCTCATGAGGTGGCCAAAGTACTGGAGCCTCAGATTCACGATCCGTCCTTCCAGTGAGCACTCAGTCCTGATTTCCTTAAGAATGGATAGGTGTGATCTTCTTGCAGTCCATGGGACTCTCAAGAGTCTCCTCCAGCACCGTAATTCAAAAGCATCAATTCTTCGGCGATCAGCCTTCTTTATGGTCCAGCTCTCACTTCCATACATCACTACTGGGAAAACCATAGCTTGAACTATATGGACCTTTGTCGGCAAGGTGATGTTTCTGCTTTTTAAGATGCTGTCTAGGTTTGTCATTGCTTTTCTCCCAAGAAGCAGGTGTCTTTTAATTTCGTGCAAGAGTATAATAGTGCCACTGTATTCTGCTCTGGTCAGACCTCACCTGGAGTACTGTGTCCAGTTCTGGGCACCACAGTTCAAGAAGGACACTGACAAACTGGAACGTGTCCAGAGGAGGGCAACCAAAATGGTCAAAGGCCTGGAAACAATGCCTTATGAGGAACGGTTAAGGGAGCTGGGCATGTTTAGCCTGGAGAAGAAGAGGTTAAGGCGTGATATGATAGCCATGTTCAAATATATAAAAGGATGTCACATAGAGGAGGGAGAAAGGTTGTTTTCTGCTGCTCCAGAGAAGCGGACACGGAGCAATGGATCCAAACTACAAGAAAGAAGATTCCACCTAAACATTAGGAAGAACTTCCTGACAGTAAGAGCTGTTCGACATTGGAATTTGCTGCCCAGGAGTGTGGTGGAGTCTCCTACTTTGGAGGTCTTTAAGCAGAGGCTTGACAACCATATGTCAGGAGTGCTCTGATGGTGTTTCCTGCATGGCAGGGGGTTGGACTCGATGGCTCTTCTGATCTCTTCCAACTCTATGATTCTATGATTCTATAAAAAGGAAAATGGGGGGAAAAAGAGGCTCCCCTTTTCACTTACTCAGTGCTTCTTGCCTGCTGGGACCAACCTGGCTGCAACAAAGCCTTTAATCTGAAAAGCATTTGAGCAGCTCAGTGCAAAACACACAAAACATGCTTGTGTCATCCTGGGTGAATGCATTACAAAGCTCTTCCATAAGGTGTTAAAACTCAGCTGGGCATTTCCTTCCCTGCAGATTATGCAACAGGGTTAAATCTCATTTCAAACTGCCTGCAGTGTGAAGGCGCTGTGAGAGGTTTGTCCTTTCCCCTCCACAATAAAACACAACACAACACAACACACCGTGAATTGTGTTACATGTGGAATCCAGCTTCTTGGTCTAGAGCAGGGGTGGGGAAACCTCCTGCCTGCGAGCCAAATTAGGCTGTCAAGTGGTGAATACCAACAAGATGTTCAATTTTGTAGACCTTTTATTATTTTAGGACAGTGCTTTGAAGGCTACCCACCTCTATTTCAAAAACATGCACAGATTTTGTCTGAAAGAATGAACTGGAACACAGCAAGGCTAGCTCACCATTGACGTAGCAAGAGAAACGAATGCTACTAGTGGCAAATCTACACTCATAAGGTGCAGAGCCGGCCCTAACATTAGGCAGAGTGACACAAGGCAGATCCGCAACATACATTTAAAGCACATACAACACATATTTAAAGCACATGACTCTCCCCCAAAGGATCCCAGCGTTGACTAGAGTGTGGGTGAGGGGAGGTGCCATTTGCCTCATCGCCTCAGGCAGCAAAATGTCTTAGGCTGGCCCGGACCATGAGATCACACAAACAGTAGGTTGGTTTCCAGAAAGGTCCTTGAGGTGCAAACCGCACCTGTGTAAGCAATGCAGGGAAGGTTGTTTTGACGACGAGTCCTTGAACAACAAGTTTTGCACGGGCTAATCATTACCCTGGTGAAACGTATTGGAAGCTGACTACTATTGCACAGGCCAGGTGCCTGACTTTAGGGCACTCCCCCAGCCGAAGAGCTGTCCAGTCCAAGGGTCTGCTTTAAAGATAAAGAACCCTAGGAAAGGAAGAACAGCAGGGGCCTTGAAGCTGCCAATATACTGCAGCTGGTACTTGAACAGCAGATTGAGCAACCACCCAGGAAACCTGTTCACAATCTTTCCCACCATGGTGAAATGTGTTGCATATAAACCTAAGTTGTTGATTTAAGTGGGACATTCCAGAATTACAGAAGCCACCTGGCTTCTGAAAAGATCCCAGAATGCCCCATTTTTTGGTCCAGAACTGTGGGGCGAGTTAGCTGGCCACCAAGAGAGTGTGGGTCAAAACAAACAAATAAACAAACAAACACAAAAACAAACAAGCGTCCTGATTTGGCTCATGCAGATGTTTGAGTATATGTGAGCTTCATTCAGCTGGTCCATGGCATGTCAAAGTCTAATGATACTTGGTCTCTCTCCATTTTCCTTGGCCTTATTCTGTGGGTAGACACCACCCAATCTGCTCCTCCAGATAGATATGGTTTCTGTGCCAGCAAATAGGATGGAGGTTCAGATGTCATTGTGTTAACACCTACCCCATCTTCTGGAAAGGCATGACTCAGCTCTCTACAGAATTCAAGAAGATAGTATGAATAAAGATGCTATAAAATGTTAGCTGAGGCCTTCATAAAAAACCAAACAAACCACTTGGGCTCCAGTTTATGGGTGCCCAATGCACGTGACGTCATGACATCACATTGCAACATGTCATCATGACGTCACACGTGCCCCTCCAGCCTTGGAACCTGACTTCAGGTGCCAACAGAAGTCAGGTTCCGAGATCTCGAAAGGCCTCAGACAGCATCTCCAAGGCATTGTTAATTATAATGAATGATTTTAGAGTGTTGTTTATGCTGTACTTTTGTACTGTTTTATTGTTGTTAGCCGCCCTGAGCCCGGCTTCGGCTGGGGAGGGCGGGATATTAATAATAATAATAATAATAATAATAATAATAATAATAATAATTATTGTGAGGCCTCAGACATGACTTCCAGTGCTTTGTGAGGCACCGGAAGTTGCATTCGGGGCTCCTGCGGTGTGGGTGCTAAGCACCCACCACAAAGATTTTGTGGGTGCTCAGGCACCCAGCGCCCAATATAGTTGGCGCCCCTGGGTGGTATGTTGTTTCTTTCCCGATCTTTTTATCCCAACTCTCCTTTTGATGGTTTCGTACTGCAAGACTTGAGCTTTGATGCCAGATATAATAAACGGGTGCGTCTTGTCGGTATTTTAAGCAAAATGGCCTGATGCTGGCGTGTAAGTGACCCCTGGCGATATTAACTCACTACTCAGCAGCACAGTCCTGAGATTATTAGCAGGCCTAGCTGTAGTTATAATCAACAATGGCACATTGAGTTCAGCAGGGAGGCCATCCAGAGGGCAGTGCCAGGGATTATGTGGTGCCTTGGCAAGACTCAGGTTCAAGGCCCTATGCCAGACAACAGGCTATTCCTCCTGCAAACTGTAGTGGCTGAATTTTGCAGGTGTACTTAGTCATCCCATCCCTTCAAGCAAGGTCCCAATGCCTTCTTTGTTAATTACAGTTTTGCCTTACCTGCTATAAGCTAATCATATTTCTGGAAGAAGAAGAAAAGCCTCTGGAGAAAGGGAGATATTGAGCAAAAGGTTGCAAAGCCAACTTTTTAATATAACATGATCAGACTGATTAAAGCAGGGAGGGGGTGGGAGGCAATCTGGCACTTTTAAATCCTTTTGATTTCAAGGGGGGGGGGGAGTTAAGTATAGGCAGGTGTCCTCTTGCTAAATCCAACCCTATGCCCCTCCCCAAAGTGTTGTGCTTCAATTTTCCCCATGGGCTGAATGGCAGCTGTTCACTGACTTTTATACAAGAGAAAGGAAACGGATGTACTCAGGGACACCAGAGGGGTAAGAGAGAAACCTACATTTTTTTCTTGGGCACCCTGTCTCCTGGGTACCACAGATTTTGTCCAACAGTCGGGCCCACTGCAAGATCTTTGCTCTGTGCTATAGGACTCAGGCTGCGTACTTGCAGCATTGTATTCCAGAACAGTGGCGTAGCATGGTTTGCCAGTGCCCGGGGTGTGTGCAAGCTCCGGGGGACAGGACGCAGAGGATGAATGGAGCCTCCCCCCCCCCATGCCAGCTCAGCCCTTGCCATTGATGGAGTGACACCAGCCCCAAGCCACTCTGCAAGGGCTGGGATCATCCTAGCCTTGCAAAGTGGTGCAGGGCTCGCAGTGTGGCGTGAGCAGCACTGCCCCCCCCCACCATGCACCCGGGCACTTGCCCTGGCAGCCCTCCATGCTACACCTCTGTTCCAGAATAAATGGCAACCACACACTTGTTTTTTTCTACATGTTCTGCACACAATATGTTGCCTCTTTTTTGCCCCTGAAAAACACTTACTGGGAAATGGGTTTCATCCTGAAAACAAAAGCTCATTGCAAATTGATTTTTGCGTTACGCTGCAGTGTGTCCACTTGAAAATGGATGAAAACAGTTGTAGGTAGTCCCAGCAGTGTGTTTGTATGTGTGTATCCATACCTGTCCAACAGTGTTGTGGGTGATCGTATACCATTATCACATTCACCACTTCCTTCTTCCCTCAACTGGGGCATGTGCAGGGGTGAAGATATGTGGATAATACAGTGCATCCACCCTCTGGGATTTGAACCACTAAGCAGCATTATAATTCCTACTGATAAAAAAGGATTCTCCATCTCTAATCAATGGAAGGGTTTTCAAATGCATCTCAAGTAACCATACCTACTTTGTGAATCTTATATGACTTTTGTTGTTATTGTGCAGTTTAGATTTTTCTTAGTTGTTTTGTTAAGTGTTGTATAGATCGTAATTTTTTTTTTTACTGTTTATTTGTTAATTATTCCATATGATGCTATATTTGTGATGTTCTGTTATGTTCTTGTTATTTATTGTATGTAAACCGCTTTGTGATTTATGTGGATGAAAAGCAGCATAGAATTACAATGCAATGCAATACAATACAATACAATACAATACAATACAATACAATACAATACAATACAATACAATACAATACAATGCAATATGGCAGTGGGAGATGGGTTGGGGGACTAGGTATTGTTCTATCCAGCAAGACTCTTCTTAGATTATTGTGTATGAGGGGGAGATGTATGTCCTATTCTTTAGGCTAAATTTCCCATTATGTGCGCATATTTTCCATTTCATGATATGAAACCACTTAGCGTGATTATACATTTTGTTCAGTAACTGGACCCGATTTCAAGCCATTTCTCCATGTTTCTCCACATAATGCAATTCTTACAAATTGCAGCACATTGACAGAGGTTCGTGTCTATTTTCTGAAAAGGAGACCCCCATCTCTTCACTTAATGCAGCTGATTTGAAAAGGTTACTCAGGAAATATACACCAACCCTGTGAGATTTCTTGTTCTGAGAGGTGGTGACTGATGCAAGGTCACCCAGTAGAGATTTGAACCCAGGTCTCTCCAATTCTAGTCTTTGGTGTAAGCTGGGGAGGTTAGACGATGTCAAAGCAAGTTTCATCCAGTACTTTCCAGGGCATTTCCCCAGTCCAATCTTTTGGGAAGAAGCAAGTTTGTTGCCCCAGATCTTCCGGTCAACTATAATTGCGCAACCTGAATTTGCCGGTATGCGATTGCATCACACCCCAGCGTAGTGGCAGTCTGGAAGTGAAGTGAGGCTAAACCAAGTTATTACCGACCAAGTTCTCATAGGACGGGAAAGCCTGCTACGTTCTGTAAACAGAATAAAGTTCACAAAGCCCACTGCTCCCTGGGAAAAGAAACAAGGCAATAGGAAGCAAAATGTGGAACAAGGCAAAAGAGATCTTCTGGTGTCTTCACAGCATCAGGGAAGTGTGTTTATGAAACTGATGCTTATAGTTGTTTATGCCTAAATCAGTTGTTTATACACTGGGACCCTTTCGTGCTGGTCTGGGCTCCCACATACACATCTCTCCCCAAAAAGAGGACATTGATTTGCAAAAATTTTGCATATGCTTATTTATACGGATAGGTACGCATTTGGAGAGAATTATTCTCCAACCCCAGGGCATCTCACCACAGTGAGGAAGACTGTGACAAGAGGACTCTCCCTTCTTAGGGTTCTTCAGCCTGACTTGACTGGGCAGCCCTTCAGATAGAGGACTGTCCTGCATAAAATAGGATACGAGCCCAAAGGCAGGAGGTTTACATTCAATATATAGGCCTGTGAAATGCCCCCCCCCCATATTTAAGCACTAGTTGTGAAAACGGCCTCTGAGATACCCCTTTCCATCTCCTGCCTTGGAAAAGAAAAGGCTGCACAAATCTTGAGTGAAGTCCTCAAGATGGTTGGGTGGTGTCTTGTATACCTCCTTCCAACAACTCCTACAGCCAAGCTGGTGTATTGCTCTGCTTTCCTTTGGACCACATCAGTGAGGCCTAGGGGCGGGTCTTGTCATCTTGGCAGCCCGGGACCTCCAGACGCACTGCCTAGGCTTGCACCCCATAGCGGTCACTTTGTTGCTATTAACGCAGGAAAAGCAATGCACAAGGCAGCAGTTATGAGTTACTGGTCTCTGCAGCCACAGCGGGCGCTGTGATTCTCCAGCAGTTTGACTTTGCCCTCCAGAAGCTCACTCCAATGTCTCTTGAGAGACAGACGGCTAACCAACAAAGACATCCCTTTCAAGAAGCCTTTTAAAGAGTGGGAATAAAAGAAGGAGACAATGGGAACCTTGTTGGCCGATTTCCCCTTTGATTTCTAGGATGGCTTTTCAGTCCAAAGTGCTGGCTTTGAGCCTTAATGCCAGTAATAATTTGGTGTCAGGATACTGGAAAGATCACCTTCTTTCACATATACGTACCCGGAGACCCTCTTCAGAGGCCCTGCTCTGGGCACCCCTGCCAATCAAAATGAGATGGGTGGAGATCAGTTGGAAGTGGCACCATGGCTATGAGAGGCCCTTCCCAGACAGACTCGCTGATTGTAATGCCAGCTTCCGGGCCTTTAACAATTCTGTGGCCTTAGTGTTTTGAGACACAGATGACGATAATATAGCAGTAATATTTCAGTCGCAGTTCTCATGGTAGTATACAAAAAGTGCAGTAAAATACAATGTAAAACCCACAACAAAATTATCCAACTCAGAACTCAGTTACTAAATAGCAGCAAAACAAGAAAATAGCCTGTGTACTTTTAGTAATGTGGTAAAATTGGCTTTATTTTTTCTCACCGGTGATTTTCGCTCTACCGCCTCCCATGCTGACATTTATTTTTGTCGTGCAATTTGGTTTTGTTTGTTTGTTTTAAACAAAACGGTATCATATTTTTATTTCTTGAAGCTGTGAGCCACTCAAGAGACTAACCATGTCGTCGGGCGGCCTGGAGAGATTCTGCAAGCAAATACGTAAATAGAGAAATAAAAGCTAAGGAGGAAACAGGTGGGTTGGCGGGGATTCCCCGCTAATGAAAAGTCACATTATTGCACAATCAGCCTCCTGTACAAAGTCCAGTATTGTTGGCCTCAGCAGTTTAGCATCTCCCGTCTGCTAGAGCCCTGGGGGTGTAACTCTGCGCAAGAGGGAGGGGGGTGGGTAGCAGAGGGGGACGCTTCAGATATGAACTGCATCTCTATCCCAAACATTTTTTTATTTTAAAAAATCCTATTTTTAATCCTTTCTTTTCATAGGCATGTATTGAATAACTTCAAACATTAGCATGTCTATATTCCAATGTACAATTTTTCCAATTGTTTTTTGTGTCGTTACTGCTAGCTGTAAAATATAGCATCTGTGGTTATCAAGAAGTTGCCGTGAGTCAGTGGTGGTCCTTTTATGCCTTGTTTTCTTTGCTATTGTTATTATTATTTTATTATTTATTTATAAAAAAAATATTCATATGTCACAAAAGAAAAAAGAAAGCAGATGTCAGTGGAAAGATGCATTCGTAATTGCCAAAACAGAACAGCTTTCAGCGAGTGCTTAAAAGTTGACACAGAAGATATACTGAAGATATATCTTTGTGTACAAAGTGATCTTTGCCTGTTTGTTTTCTGGACCCTCTTAACTGTTTTGCTAACTTTTTTTCTGATTGTGACATGTTTCAACCAAAAACTAATTTTTAAAAAAATCCTCTGGTCTGGGAAAAATGTTTTGGAAGAAGAACTCCCCCCCCATTTTCTCTCCCCCCCCCCATGTTTCCCTTGAAAGGGCTGCAGAGGAGCAGACAGAATTCAATTGCTGAACTGTCTGCTTGCCATGTGCTTGCTCCATCTCTAATGTTAAAGAGAGGTCTGTCTGTGAGACATGGGACCCCCAGCAGGGAGACAGATGGCATTTTACTGCCTGGCTGGAAGTCAGATTTCTTTTCTGTTTCGTTCCTTTTCTTTCAGGGAAGAAGAGAACCAAGTTCTGTACAGAGAACTAATATAGCTAAGTACCTGAGTGAACCGCAATCCAGGAAGTCACTGAATCTTGCCTCTGCCAATTTAACTGAGTAGGTGACCTTTGGCAAACTGCAAGCTTTCAGCCTCAGTCCATCTAACTGTAATATGGGGATAAGGGGTACATAAGAAGCACCCTGCCAAGTCAGGACAGAAATCCAGTGTGCTGTTTCCATGGTGGTTAACCATCTGTTTCAGATACTGCTAACCTTTTTGGCTGGCCAAAAACCCTCCACAACTCTGGCCGGATTAAGGGCTCACCCATATTGTCATTTAATACAGATCTCCTGCATCTCCATTAATTCTCTGTTGTCCATATGATGTTCTCCAAATCACTGTCTTCCCCCACCCAAATCTTGATTTTCCTCACATCCGGGATACTCTGAAAAGTAGAAGGTGAGCCCTAAGAGGCCATAAACCACGTCTCAGAGACACCATAATATTCTGGGGGTGGGGAAATGCATATCATTTTAACAGAAAGGCCAATGAAAACAGAAATAACAAACTTTTATATTTGCATATATCCCGGTACGTAGGCAAGGATGCAACTAAAGCAATCCAACAATCTAACCAAAACGTGTATCTTGGAATAAGTCTATTTGCCTAGGAAATGCCTTTAAATGAAAACACCTTATGATTTCTTACTTAGCATATATGAAAACTGTTTGTGTACAGCGAAACAGGGGAAGTTGCACAATTTAGCACTTACTAAACGGAAGAGTCAACTCGCCCGCCACTAGTGCTGTTTGACAGCTTAGTTATAAACGGTAAATGAGTGATATGTCATTTCGATAGAAATTATAGCTATTGCTGCACAGGTATGAAAAACGATGGTTTAGCCATTAAGTGTATCCGTACGATAATGTCTGTTTCTGGGTCTGTTTCCCTCCCTCCCCTACTCTTTTTAAAATTGATCTATCAGCATTTAATTACTTTTAAATTATGATCATTTCTCTGTTTATAGCTTTTTCTGTTTTATCTGGGTTTTTTTGTATTTTATTTGTAAGCCACCTTGAGTCCTCGTCTGGGAAAAAGGCAAGATTAATAATAATAATAATAATAATAATACAACCTCAGCAACTGATATTCAGAGGCTTTCTGTCACTGAACATGGAACATCTGTTTGGGCATTGTGCGTACTCATCATGGACAGCCTTATCCTCCCATGAATTTGTATTTTAAAGCCGTCTAAAGCCAGTGGCCATTGCTGCATTTTGCAGCAGGAAATCCCGTTAAGTTAATTATGCTCTGGCGAAGAAGATGACCTGCCGGGTTCTTCCCAGCCCCAACTCTATGATTCTGCAACTTTCATCAGGTTGACAGTCGAGCAAGAATTTCAACTCGGCTATCCCAGCTCTTAGCTCCTTCAACAATCTATCCAGCAGCTACTCTCTTCTGAACAATTAATCCAATATTCAGTGCTTTTTTCTGGGGGGATGCAGGGGTACGCATACCTCTAAACATTTTGTGAACCTAAGTTTGGCCTCATTGGGGGGCAGTATTTCAACATGAGTAGGAAAATAGCACTGTCAATATTGATTCTAAATCTGCTGACTCTAGGTTTGTTCATGGTGTGTGCGGCTTACCAGAATACTGATGAGAGTGAAACACACTATCTACACCCACCCACCCACCCACCCACACCCTGCTTTTACTGTGGCTACTACAACCCAGTCTTGATTTGGGGCTAGTCTGAGTGGCACTTGATTCCTTTAATCTGAGTTATCAACATTTTCAGACGCATAAACTCTCGCCAGATGTTCTTCCATAGGGGCTCATTCTGAGTTCAGATGTGAGCTCCTACCCTGCCTATATCTCACTTCATCTTGCCGCAGATGGCTGCCAGAGTCAAAGCTATGGTCACCACAGAATTATAGAATCACAGAATTGTAGAGGTGGAAGGGTTCCCGAGGGTCATCTAGTCCAACCCCCTGCAACACAGGAATCTCAGCTTGTGCATTCTTAGGCTGCATATGCACCATACATTTAAAGCACATGACTTCCCCCAGAGGCTCATGGGAGCTGTAGTTCATTAAGGGGGCTGGGAATTCTAGGAAAGTCATGAGTAAGAATGACCTGATGCAGGGTTCTAGCAGTTCCAAGGGGCAAGGAAATCACTATTGAGCCACTTTCAGTCTACTTTGCACACGACATCAACTTCCCTGACACCTCACCCCTCCTAGTAAGCAGCAGTGATTACCCCTGCCAGAAAGCCAGGACCTTCTGCACTAGCTGTTCCTGGCAATTTCATATATGTACAATGGGAATATTTATAGGACCACTACACAGAGTTGTTAAACAATAATACAATACAATACAATACAATACAATACAATACAATACAATACAATACAATACAATACAAATAAAAACCAGAGGGTGCTCCAGATAGGAGGGCTGCCCTTCTGGAACTGCTTATCCCAACCTAACCACTATGCAGCTGAACTGACCCTAATGCAGGAAGCAGATTTAGAAGCTCCATCCATTGGCACATACTGTAGGAAACGCCCCTTCATGGGCTGATTTCAGAGCAAAGGTGTATTGGAATCTGAGCAGAGCCACAAAAACATACTGACTCCGGACTTTGCTCTTTCTGGCTGCTTAAAAAAGAACAATAATGGTAGAAGTTAAACAAATAATGCTGTTCTTCTTGTCCATGCTCATGGCTTAGATCCTTTGGGATGGCCCTTGAAAGCACGTCCCAGGAGGCTGTGCACCACAGCTGTGTTTTTCAAACAGCTGTGTGGCAGGCAGCAATCCAACAGGGGAATCCAATTCCAAGAGAGAAAGAGGCAGTAATCAGGAAGCCTCCATCTTTCGCACGAGAGCCCTTCAGAGATGTGAAGGTATAGCTTTAGACACTTCTGTCGTGTCTCCAACTCTCATCCTCCTCCCCTAAACTTAAAAATCCCCAAACATTACAACCTTTCATTATAGCCTAATTACTCCAGCTCCTTTGTAAGGGATTATTTCATATGGCTCTTCTATTGACTCTGATGCTCAGCCTCTCGGGGGGCCTGGATATCATGGGCAGCCTTTGAGGACAGGGAATCTGATTTGCCTCTGTTGTTGAAAAACAACAACAGCCAGCCCCTTCCTTCAGCCCTGCTTTCTGCCTCTCCCAAATCTCTTCGGTTCACAATTACCATATCTCTTTGTTTGGAGCCACACTTCTGTCTGTCTGCCTGAGCAGCTGAGGCAGGATCCATGTGTTGTCCCTATTCAGGCTCTTAGTCTGGGCTTGCTTTGTGCCTCTTGAAAAGAATGCCAGTGTCGTTTGCATAAAAATGTGCTTAAAACCGATAATGTGCCCTGCGCATGGTGTGTGTGTGTGTGCATGTGTGAGAGAGGGCCGGCTGGGCAGGGGGTAAGGAGGGCCTTCCTTTGCACTCATTAATCAGGGACAGAGTAGCAGGTGCCTGCTCTGACAGCAGCGGGCTCTGACTTCCTGGCTTCTCCGCATTCAGAAACAAAAAAACGACAGCCAGCCGGCGGCCCTGATGCCTGGACTTGCTCTTGGCACAGAGATTTGATGTCCTAATCTGTGAATTCCAGGGTTTGCTCCCAAGAGGATGGTGGTTTGTGCAGCACCATCCATGCACAGAGCACCCACAGAACCCTAGAATTGTAGGGACACCCAGGGTCATCTAGTCCAGCCCTGCAATGCAGGAATGACTTGGAGAGTTATGTCCTTGAGGAGGTCACCATCTGAAATGGGCAATTCAAATCACAGGTGGAGTAGACATGGGCAGGAAAGGAAGAAATTGAGCAAGCATACTCTACTTACAGGGACGCGGGTGGCGCTGTGGTCTAAACTACAGAGCCTAGGACTTGCCGATCAGAAGGTTGGCGGTTCGAATCCCCACAACGGGGTGAGCTCCCGTTGCTCGGTCCCTGCTCCTGCCAACCTAGCAGTTTGAAAGCACGTCCAAGTGCAAGTAGATAAATAGGTACCGCTCCGGCGGGAAGGTAAACGGCGTTTCTGTGCATTGCCCTGGTTTCGCCAGAAGCGGCTTAGTCATGCTGGCCACATGACCCGGAAGCTGTACGCCGGCTCCCTCAGCCAGTAAAGCAAGATGAGCGCCGCAACCCCAGAGTTGTTCACAACTGGACCTAACGGTCAGGGGTCCCTTTACCTTTACTCCACTTACATGTAGTGGTGGTGGATGGGGAGGCACGACTTTTGACAATGAGCGACACCCAGGGGAGTTGTCTCCCACATTTAGTCAAACATAGAGTAGATCCATTGAAAGGACTAACTTGGTTCCATTGATTTCAATCTGTTTACTCTGAGTGGACCTCAGCTGGGCCTTCTGCAACCCAACAGGGTTCAGAGGCAAGGCCAACCATTTATCAACAATTCCAGAACTGGCAATCAGTAGACGCTGTTGCTTGAGCTGCCATGAGGGTTTGTCGGGCTGGCACTGACCCATGGGAGGGATTTCTTGGTAGGAGCCCCCCATTTGTGGAATACCCTCCCGGGTGAAGTGTGCATGTCCCCCTCTTTATTGGCTTTCAGGAGGAATTTAAAAACCTACCAATCTTTACCCAGACGTTCTCCTTACCACTCATTTCCATCCCCTCACCCTGTTTTTCTGTCTACTCCACTCCAAGAGTCACGCAGCATGTCATGACTGCTGAGCAAGTTCACTGGGATGTTTTGGGGGCCCTCCCCCTTGAGTTCAAATATTAATATAATTTTATTTGATTCTAGAACAAATCAGCTTCACTGTTATAAAATCTCCTTCCAAACTCTCTTAGGGGTTTTCCCCTAAATATTTTTTTTTTGTACTTCTGCAAGTGTTGGGGTTTCCCAGAACATGCTGATACCTTCTTCCTGTGTACGGTTGTTGCCCTTTTGGCTACACAAGCACTGACACTCACACTTGAACATCAGGAATAGAAGGAATGAAAGCACTTTGGTGGCCAAGGAATGAGGAGCCACTGTTTGCATCCGCATTCAACCTTGAAACTAACTGGGTGTCTTTGGACTACTTCTCCTCCTCCTCCTCCTCCTTCTTCTTCTTCTTCTTCTTCTTCTTCTTCTTCTTCTTCTTCTTCTCCTCCTCCTCCTCCTCCTCCTCCTCCTCCTCCTCCTCCTCCTCCTCCTCCTCTGCCTAACCTACCTCACAGGATTGTTTTGAGGACAATGTAAGTAGCTAAGTAAATTTTTATTTATACCCTCCCCTCCCCGGCCAAGACCAGGCTCAGGGCAGCTAATATCAAATATCAAATACACAATCAAACAATTGATTAAAATACAGCTTAAAAATAAGATTCAGGATAAAATAAAATACTGCCCATGAATTACAACCATAGGGGTCGGGAACCTCAAGTATTCATCAGGGCCAGCTATCCATGTTGGTCCCACATGAGCTGATAAAAGGGCCAAAGTGGTAACTTACTGGGTCCCATAAAGGTAAAGGGGAACCCTGACCATTAGGTCCAGTCGTGGCTGACTCTGGGGTTGCGGCGCTCATCTCGCTTTATTGGCCGAGGGAGCCGGGGTACAGCGTCCGGGTCATGTGGCCAGCATGACTAAGCCGCTTCTGGCGAACCAGAGCAGCACACGGAAATGCAGTTTACCTTCCCGCTGGAGTGGTACCTATTTATCTACTTGCACTTTGACGTGCTTTTGAACTGCTAGGTTGGCAGGAGCAGGGACAGAGCAACGGGAGTTCACCCCGTTGCGGGGATTCGAACCGCCAGCCTTCTGATCAGCAAGTCCTAGGCTCTGTGGTTTAAACCACAGCGCCACCCGCGTCCCTGTAAGTAGAGTATGCTTGCTCAATTTCTTCCTTTCCTGCCCATGTCTATGTTATGGCTCATGGGTGAGGGAAAATGTCCCTTTGTCCCCCACGCCCTGTGGATGCCAATATTTGGCTCTGCAAAGTCTGCTGTCCAGGGGCTGGGAATGAGGCGGCATCATAATAATAATAATAATAATAATAATAATAATAATAATAATAGATGGGCAATGACTGAGAAAGCCCTGCAAAGTAAGGCATATGACCACCTCACAAGCTGCTTGCTCTGTCTTTAAATTGTTCTAACCTTCTGGAAGCTGTCGGGTTAAATTATTTTTAATGCTGGTCTGTATTTGTTGTTGTTTTCAAAAAAATGTCTTCAGTTTTCGTATAGTTTCACTGTTATTTTATTATGGTTAAAATAGCCTTCCTTTAGTGTTGACAGTTGCCTCAGCCGAGGAAAGGTGCGGTATCAATGCTTTAAATAACAGCAGCAGAAGGAGCAACAACAACAACGAGAAATGCGCAGGCCTCTGCCCAAGATCGCCTGGCACTTCCGATATAAACAGCTCCAGTCTTTGCTTCCCTAGAGTTGGCTGTGGGTCACGTTGCCACATCACGAGTTCGGGACGCTACACACTATCTGCTTCATCCTGCACACTGTTTACTTGGAAGTCCGTCCCACTGAAACCGGTAGGAATCTGGAGCAAACATGGGCTAGGTTAGAAAAGCTGGACTCGTAGTTCCTCTTTGTGCAGCTTCGCTAGTTCCCTTCGCTGCCAGCCTGAGGCATTTCCTGCTGTTTTGTTCCTGGGAACTCATTTACATTCAATGTAGCCAGAGTGGGGAGAGCACACATTTGCATGCGGAAGGTCCTAAATTCAGTCCCTGGGATCTCCAAGGATCCTTGCAGGGAAAGCTCCCTGTGTTGACAGACACTGTTAGCCAGTGTAGATAAACATGAGCTAGATGGACTAATGGCCAGATTCAGTATAAAGCAGCTTCTTTTGCATTTGCATGTCCTTCTCAGAGCTTTTGAGGACCCTACCCATAATAATCTGGGATGCCAGATCTCCAGGTTTGACCTGAAGTTTCCAGGTTTGCCTGGTCCTCTACAGTCGGCAGGCAGAGGGCTTGAATCTCCAGGTGGGTGAGAGTGTCAATTGTCCATCATCATCATCATCATCATCATCATCATCATCCGTGCATGTAGCTTGCAAGTTTCAGCTCAGCAAGAGCTGGCTGCAAAATATAGCATAGACTGTATGCTATATTTTCCACTACCCTCTACCAATTAACCTCAATCTCCAGGGTCTGCCAGTGTGACAATGCCAGGGCTCTGAAATCTCAGGGTCTGGGATGCTTCTGACCTCAGGAATAACAGTAGTAATAGTAAGAGCAACAACAATGCCCCAAAATAAAATAAGGCACCGAAAAGAAAAAGAGTTACACTTAAAACACATAAGAAACAAACCCACAAAAACAAAATAAAGCACCGAAAAAGAAAGAGGAATATATAATTTGAATATTTTTGCATTTAACAAATGATTTTCTAGCCTTTTTCTGTGCAAATTCACTAATTATCGAGGGTGAAGGTATGTATTTTACCAAATCACATCTCTTGTTTGCTTAGATTTACAGCTTTAAGCTGAGAGAGTGTGTCGCACTTTGATCCGATGCATATGAAAACAAGGTGTGAAACTTATGTCAAAAAATGAACAAGTGTCTAAATCTGAGGTTCCTCTTGAGCTTGGGTTCCAGGCCAATTAGCCCTCATGCACCCTCCCCCTCTAAAAAAAAGGTCTTACATGTTACTTGAAGGAGATAAGTGGTGTGCATGCTTGAATGCGGTGCATGACAAACCCATAATTTGTTGATTTATTACATTCATATTCCACTTTCCCCTCCAAGGAGCTCACAGTGGTGTATATGATTCTCCCCTCCCTATTTTATCCTCACAACAGTCCCATGATATAGGTTAGGCTGAGAGATAATGACTGGCCAAAGGTCACCTAGTGAGCTTCATGGCTGCGTGGGGATTCGAACCCTGGTCTCCCAGGTCATAGTCCAACATTTAACCATTACACCACACTGACTCGCATAGGTAAATTTGATTTGTAGTCTGTTCTGACTGATGCCCATTCACATAGAATGTGTTTGGACAAAAGTTATCAGCTCCACGAATAATCTCATCTTCCAAAAGTGTTTTATGTGTCCTAAAAGGCTTAGACCACTCAGGAAATAAGACAAGAACTTTATTTACCTTCTTCTACAAGAACACAACAGACACAGGAAATGCTAGACTCCACCCAGATGCAATTAAGGTCAATGCCACCTAGTGACGAAACCTATATAATTGCACTATATAATTTAAAGGATATACTTTCTCCATGCCATGTGAAAGTAAATCAACCCAGATGAATGAAGCTATGGCTCCCTTCAGCTGGTGTTCTTCCCTAAAATATTCTCTTGACTGCCTCTAGTGATACACAAGGAGAGATCCTTTACATCTTGCCAGGCCAAATTGTGTGTGTATATATTGAGCCTATTGCAATTGTACGATTAAATCATTTCTTGATGAGCAATTGGGTAGAAGGCTTCCTGCATACTTGCCCTTATTTCTCCATGGTTGCCAAAGATTCTTTTTTCTCTTCTTTTTTAAACAAAAGCTGAACTTTTGGCCCTGGAATGCACATGAGGGGAGGAAGCCTTCACAGCCCACCCCCAAATACTGATCCTTCTTGAAACCACTGAGATTCCTAGGTTGTTCCTTCCAAACCCACACTCATAGGAATTCTAGCCTGGGATTTATTAATGGCACAGTAATGCCCATTAATGCAGGTCCCATTCACTTCACTGGGGCTTGCTGTTATGTACTGAAGTTCTCATCCTGGGCCAGCAGGGGGATACTGTAGATAGTTATGCAAATGAAGGATCGAAAGTGACGTTCAGTGATTGGATAGTTTTAGAAAGTTGCTACAGTAACGTTGTACTGAAGCTCTATATAAGCAGGCTGACTGAGCCCTTCAGTTCAGTTCTGTTCTGGCCTCTGAATAAACAAGAGCTGTTTGAAGAATTGCTGTGTCATCTGATATGTTCACCCACAATTTAACACTTGCGAACTTAGGCAGCTGCCTGTCGTGAACTCAGACTACTGTTCTGTCTTGCTCAGTACTGTATACAGTGATTGGCAGTGGCTTGCCAGGGTTTCAGATGGCTTTCTCCCAGTCCTACCTGGAGAAACTGGGGATTAAACTTATTTCATTATGCATTTTATATTCTCATTTTGTATTTTTCTGTTGTGAACTGCCCTGAGATCTTTGAATGAAGGACAGTGTATTTGATTTTAATAATAATAATAATAATTTGATGCTGGCTCATCAAATAAAAAAATGCAGGAGCAGAAGGTACCCTCTGCACCAGCCTAATGGAAGCAAAGAGACTAGGGGCGTGTAACCAATAAGGATCCATAGGATTCTCTGGTTAATTCCCTGATCGCCTGATTAAGATGTGCAACATGCATGCGGGGCCTTTGCCTTCAGTTGTGAAAGCTTTGGAAAGAGCAGCTCAGAAGTTTGCACAACCTTGCTGAGTGGTGGGCGGCCGTGCGTGCTTGCGCAGAAGGGTGATGCATGCAGCTAGATAAGGAATTCAACCCCAAAACAATTGCACAACTCCGCGTTGCTCAAACCGAAGCTTTGTTTTTAGCCTGGTGTTTCCTATTCATCATCAACATGATTAATTTCTCTCTCTATTCCTTGTCCCCCCAACCCAGTAAAAAAACCCCCACACACTGAACCCATCAGTCACCTCGCTGACGTGCCTCATGATGAAATTTTGTCTAGCAGAATTGCCACGTTAGCCTTTCAAAACAGAGGCCACAATCCTAAATGCAGTAGCAAGGCCACGTACCCTACTTTACAGAGAACAGCCCTCTGTTTCAAAGAGCTGTCAGAGGAGAGTCCTATTTGAGTACTGTCCAAGTCTGATTCAAAGATAAGGAATCATAAAAAAGTACGTGAAGGAGCCCTGAGTTTCCTCATCCACTCAGCAGCTTCTGGGTCACTTCCAGATTACCCGTTTATTGAGAATTCATCCTGATTTGTTTGCAGGGAGATTAGACAATGTTGCATCAAGGAAGTGTTATCCCCCACTTTCTAGTGTCATCCTATCACTTTGTATGTCTTACTTCCATTAATTTATTAATTTTTATGCTCATTTCCCCCCTAATATATACATTGGTTGCTGTACTGCCCAGCAAAATTGGGATAAGTGTGTATTCTGAAGGATAGCTGTGAATGGTTTGCACAGTGCTTCGGTTCTGGAAATTGCAAATTTGATTTATTCAGCTGCAAATGAAGTCTGGATCCAATTTCTATTCCATCCCTAGTGATAACCTGTAGCTGTTGCTGCTGTAATAGCTTTTGCGCTGTACAAATTGTTGTATGTTGCTGCTGTTATTAATCATTTTCATTATTAAGTAATGGATGCTACCAAAAAGCCAGCACTGATACAACAACAGAGATGTACCAGTCAGTGCTTAGAGGTTTACAAGGTAATGCCTAGCAATAGTTTCTGTATTCATTATTTGTTTCTCTTCCTATGCTGAGCATCACCTCTGTACCATTCAGGTCTGCGGTGCACAGATAGGCAGCTACTCTTCAAGATTGATGACCACAGCTATTCATAATTTAGCCTTTCTTCCACAGCCGAAGAGAGGGGTCAGAAAGGTGTCGTTAGTCCTCCTTTTCATTTGTGCAGGTTATGAAGTCATGCCATATAGTGTGGGAATCTCAATTGCCTGCCACTCCCTTGACTGGGCGAATCTTGGATGTCAATTCCCCTTGCAATTGCTCCTTGCCACAATTCCTGATCCCAGTCAGCCAGGGTTAAGCAGTTGACTGCCTTCCAATTATGCTAAGGATAATGCTAATAATAATAAGATGTTAATATGTCCTATATTACAGAAGCCAGTCCACTATATGAAGAGGGCTGTCAAAGGGCAAAAAAACCCCCCTGGGATAAGCCTAGAGCTCTTGGAACATCTCATTGCTTGGAGAAGTGGGCAAATTGGCCATGTGCCCTACACTGCAGAGGCTGGTCCTTTATTTGAAGGGCTATCTGGTTTAATGATCATCATAGGAAGGGAGAAGAAGGGGGCCTTGAATTTAGCACATCTTCCCCATTCCCCATTGCACCATCTTCCCCATTCAGGTGTGATGCACTGCATTTTTGTTTAGATTTTAGTCATTATTTCCAAGGTTTGCGGATTTTCGGCCAATCCGTGTCCTCATTTGCCCTCATTTTTGTGTGATGCATTTCCCCTTTTGGGCAAGGTGGAAGTCACCACCTTGTCCAAAAATGTAAGTAATAATAATCAACAGGTTCCCCATTGGGTGCCTGCACACAAAAAAATCTTTTGTCCAACACACACATTCCGACTGTCCTAAGAACTGGCATTTTGCTGGTGTAGATATGATGCAGAGGATTAAAGAGGCACAATCTCCCCTCTTCTTGGTAGACCTCCCCATCCCTTTTCCTGCCTTCCCTCCCCACCCCCCAAAAAGAAATATGTGTTTGGGCAATGAGAATAATCTGAAATCCCTGGTTTAAAATTCTACCTTAGAACCGAGTGAATAATTCCCAATGAATAATGTAATCATTCACAATGAATCTGACATGTTTCTTTTGCTGTTTGAGAGCCTTCAACAACAGATGCCAATTTCACATTAACGTGGTTTTTTTTTTTTTTGAGGGGGCTGTTCTTTCCTCCACTTGTATAGAGTGCTGTTTACTATACTATGTGTTTATGGGCTGCTTGTCATTCAAGTTGGGTTCCCGGGCCGTGATTGGCTAGCTGTGACATGCCCGTTGTCGCCGTTGGATGATTGGATGGGCAGGTGAGCGCTTCTGTTACAAATACCTGCGCGTGTGCGCTTAAAATTCTGTTTCCATGGCTACTCATTCATGCCGCTTTGAAATTCACTTTCCATCAACGCCAGTGCCAATAAAACTCAATCACTTCAGTGTTTGTAGAAAGCAGGCAGAAAAAGGGACAGGAGGGTACATTTGCAAGCTCTGATACGTTTGTGACTTCTGAGTTTTGCTTGGCAAAATCCGGCGTGGCTTCCGTTTGCGGGCTTTCTGCCCACTTCTCTTATAAACAGTACTGGCAGGTTTATTTTCCCCAGAGCTATTAGCCTGCCTGTACAGGGACGCGGTGGCGCTGTGGGTTAAACCACAGAGCCTAGGGCTTGCCGATCAGAAGGTTGGCGGTTCGAATCCCCGCGACAGGGTGAGCTCCCGCTGCTTGGTCCCAGCTCCTGCCCACCTAGCAGTTCGAAAGCACGTCAAAGTGCAAGTAGATAAATAGGTGGCGGGAAGGTAAACGGCGTTTCCGTGTGCTGCTCTGGTTCGTCAGAAGCGGCTTAGTCATGCTGGCCACATGACCCGGAAGCTGTACGCCGGCTCCCTCGGCCAATAAAGCGAGATGAGTGCCGCAACCCCAGAGTCAGTCATGACTGGACCTAATGGTCAAGGGTCCCTTTACCTTTACTTTACAGCTGGAGGTGATAGGTTGCAGAGCTTACAGAAGAATCACCTCCTTCCTTTTTGTTACATGCATTCCAAGGTCCACCAACTGGAGCAAGATGCAAAATTTTGTCAGTGAAACAAAATGGCAGCTTGTAGGTGGAGTCAATTATTAATTAATTAAATTCATATCCCACCCTTCCTCCCAAAAGGAGCCCAGCAAACAAACAAAAAAAAAAGGACAAAACAATTTTAAAAATACTTTTAAAACAATTCCAGTACGGATGCAGACTGGGTAAGATCTCTTGGGTTGCTGAAAGAGGAAGGTCTTCAGTAAGTGCCAAAAAGGCAACAGAGAGAGTGGAGTATAAATTATAAAATTATTAATAATAATATTCAAGAGGAGGGAATTCCAAAGAGTAGTACCACAACACTAGAGGCCCAAGTCCACTATTGTGCAGAATGGAATTATTATTATAGTAACTATTACTATTATTATTTAGTTTTATATATTGTGCTTCATCAAAAGATCTCAGGGCAGTTCAGCTGATAGTGTCTGCATGAGGCTCTCATCTGTCATCAACTGGGTATATAAGAGGTAAGACAATTTTTAAAAAGATATTCTGGTCCCAAGCTGTTTAAGAGTTTCCACGCCACAACCAGCACCTTGAATTTAGCCTGGGAGCTACTTGGAAGCCAGTGCCATTCTTTCAGCAGTGGGACAACATATTGGCGCTATCCTGCCCCAATGAGCCGTTGAGCCGTCACATTTTGCATCAGCTGCAGCTTCTGGACCAACCTCAAGGGCAGCCCCACATAGAGTGCATTGCAGCCATCCAGCTTGGGGGTTACTAATGCATGGATGACAGTGGTCAGCCTATCCTGGTCCAGAAATGGCTGTAGCTGTGTTACCAGCTGAAGCTGGTAGGAGCTAGCCGCTGAGGTCACCAGGACCTCTACTGACAAAGATGGATCCAGGTGGACCTCCAGACTACAAATCTGCTCTTTCAGGGGGAGAATGAGCCCAAAGCTGACAATTGTCCAATTGTCTAAAATAGGACACACTGACCAGAGCAACAAGGGCTACTCAGTCAGTTTCAGCTCCTTTGTCCAAGCAAGACCAGCAACAAGAGAAGATCAGCATTGTCAGACTAGACCTTCCCCTTCTACTCTCCCCTCCCCTCCTATTTTGTCTCTTGTCTTTTGACATAGTAAGTCATAGGGCCTGAGGGCCTACGTTTCATTTTTTGACTGACGTGAGATGCACTGGGAACGTCTGAAAAAGTGGATTTTTAATCTATCTCTTATCTATCTGTGCAGGTACAACAATGTGTGGGAAGTGCAACAGCAGGGATCATTCAGTTTGCAACTGAAGGGTTAATTTCATTAACATCAGATAGACAAAAGGGGGGTGGGTGGAGGTGCTGCTTAGCAACCAGGCAGAGTGACCTGCTGTTTGCTGAGGTAGCAGATGCCTTGATAAGCTGCGTAGTTCTGAGGGAGTTTTTCTCCTGTATGTTTGGTTGTAATATGATGAGAACAAGGATTGACAAGAAAGACAAAATGTTGCTGTCCATTCCTCCTCGGACTATACCGTTTCCCTTCAGTTTTGTTTAGTAGAGTGTTGTCAAGACTTTTCTCTCTGGACTTTGTGGATTTAAGGGACTTTGCTAAAAATGTCACAAATACTTTCGTTTTCATTCAACCCCACCCTGTTTTTCTATTGTCTCTTTCTCTCTGACTAGGGCTACTGGGAATTCTCAGTCCTCATCGGACTGGGCTTTTTTGCCACATTAGATTCATTTTTATTTTTTTGGGGGGGGTACATCTGCAAATTTCAGGGGTATGGTTTTCAGTACTGTAGCTTGGTATTGTTGGCACCCAAATACTTGGCGTTTGCTTTTAGGAGGAGCTAGGTTGGCACTGAGAAAGGAAGCTGGTTCTTTTCCCCATTTCTTTGCATCTGCATGATTAAAAGTAAGAAAGGTGTGTGTGTGTGTGTGTGTGTGTGTGTGTGTGTAGTCCTTTTGTTCTTAGTGGAGCAGGGAAAGTAGCAAAAAAGGATTAGTAAGAGTGGGAGACCGTAACTTATTTAGAGGCGCAGCAAACAGGAACAACAAAGCTGATTCTGTTTGGAAAGTGAGCAAACAAGCTGCCCTAGTCAGAAAGCGAAGCCAGCTGGGCTTGAGGTCATGATCCAGGACGGTTTGCCTGCACAGAAACATGTAGCTACTGATAACAACACTTAACTGATTACAGTTACCTAAATATATCTCCTTATCGTGGAACTGGTTTAACAGTGCAAATATTTTAAAGCTGTTTTTAAAAATTGTTTGTAGGTATATTCAGTTTTGTTTTATTTTGTTTCCTTAATTCTGGGTCAAACAGGTGCCTCGCAGAATGCTTGTTTTGACAACAGACGTAGAGAAGAAGAAAGTGCCACAGTAGATTATTTTTTTAAAAAGATAAATGTCCGCCAACAGAATTAGTGTTATGCATAAGAAACAAAAGCAAAGGGGACACCCCCCACACAGGGCTCCGTCTGCACTATACATTTAAACCAGTATCATACCACTTTAAACAGTCATGGCTTCCCCCAAAGAATCCTGGGAGATGTAGTTTGTTAAGCGGGCTGAGAGTTATTAAGAGACCCCTTTTGCCTCCCCAGAGTTACAATTCCTTGAGTGGTTTAGCAATCAGGTCTTCTTCTTAGGAAACTCTGGGAACTGCAGCTCCACGAGGGGAGAAAGTATCTTCTCACAGCACCCTTGACAAACTACACTTCCCAGGATTCTCTGGGGGGGAGGCCAGGGGCGCCGACTTATAAAAAATATTGGGGGGGCCCATACCGGGGTCCATACTGGCGGCAGGATGGCAGTGGTGCTTTTGCATGCAAGAACCGGCCTGCCCTCCCCAGGCTTCGCGCCGGGAGGCGGCCACCCCCTCCTACCAACGTCACCTTAGCCGAACCCAGAAAAAAAGCCCCGCTCCGGCGGCGGGACCTCGCGTCCCCTCCATTCTCCCCTCACCCCGGTCCCTCGCCGGCGACGAATACGCCGTTCCTCGGCCCCGCGGCTCCATTCCTTTCTAAAGTCCCGCCGCTGGGGGTCTTCCTCTGAGTGACCGACCTGCCTGCCCCTTCTCAGGAGCTCCCGGTCACTTTGGGAGGCGCGCGCCGGAGTCCCCTGCGCGGTTTTTGGCAAGGCGCCTAATAATTTTCTTAAATTATGGGGGGGGGCAGAGCCCCCCAAACGAATTTTTGAGGGGGCTCGGGCCCCCTCAGGCCCCATGGAGTCGGCGCCTATGGGGGAGGCCATGGTTGTTGAAAATGGTATAATACTGCTTTAAATATATAGCGCCAATGGAGTTAATATGACTCGCCATGCTCAGTATGACAAGTGTCCTGCTGCCCTCTGGTGAGTGTGATGGATACCCCCATTCCTCAAGCTTTCTCCCAACCATGTATCTGAAAACAAGGGGGCGGGTGGGGGAGAAGCAGATAGTCCCCACAATTGTTCAGTGATCTGGAGACACTCAGTGCAATTGTGGGCAGCACCTCTCCCTGTCCCTGGCACTAAAACAACAACAATAAATTAAATCACTAACAATTTGCTGCTGTCCTTTCATGACACTCCAGACCAGCTGACTGAGGTGATTTCTTCCCTGTGCCTAACAGTAGGGCCAGCATTGTCTGAATAACCTAATGCAGGGGTCAGAAAACTTTTTCAGCAGGGGGCCGGTTCACTGTCCCTCAGACCTTGTGGTGGGCCGGACTATATTTTGAAAAACGAAGAAGGAATTCCTATGCCCCACAAATAACTCAGAGGTGCATTTTAAATAAAAGCACACATTCTACTCATGTAAAAACATGCTGATTCCCGGACCGTCCGTGGGCCGGATTGAGAAGGCGATAGGGCCCTATCTGGCCCCCAGGCCTTAGGTTGCCTACCCATGACCTAATGTGTCATTTGGCCATCTCTGGGAGCTGTGGCCTAGTGGGCAGCGGCTGAGGATTAGCACCAAGGAAGAGCAAGAAGAATTTCTGGAAACCATGATTCTGGCACCACATGAATACCATGTCCTTTCTGTCCCTGTTCGGACTTGAAGGAGATTTGATTGTGAGGCTCCTTATATTGCGGTGCAACAACTAGAGCACAGCATTGCGTTGTAGTCACTGGAGCGCAAGTGGGGAACCTGTGGCTAATGGTCAGGGATAGCAGAAGCTTTCTCTCTACCCCCTTTTCAGACTGAGGGCCAAATTCCTTCCTTCTGGGGGCCACATGCAAGTGGTAGGCGGGGCCAGAAGGAAAAGTGGGTGGGGCAAAGTCTGCTCACTTGCTGAGTAGGGCTGTAAAGCCAGGTGGAGGTATCCTAAGGAACTCTGAAATACATATCAGCCACTCGCTACCCTGGGATTTGCCTGCTGAGGGGTAGATGCCTCACTCCGCCTCGCGCAAAGGCTAAGCAACATCTCTGCCTGCATCTGGGGTTCTCTGCCCTGCCCTGGATGACTTGGAGGAGGCGGGAGAGGAGGGAGGTTGAGAAACAATAGCTGCAAAGTGCTCCCTTTGTCTGGCGCAGTCCCTGGCAGGCAGTCTGTGCTTCTTTTTGTCCTTCATTCCTTTGTCTGGGAGGGGAGGAAGGAGGAGGATGGCTGCCCTTTGAGCAGATGGCTGCTTGCCGCTCTTTGATGATTTCCTTTTTTTGTGGGGGGAACTCCAGACATTCCTAGAAGGGCCTGTTATGGAGAGAGGTAGAGTTGACGGGGTGTGTGTGTGTGCGCATCAATGGCTCTTCCTTCTCTTGTTCTTTTGTGTCAATACAAGGCTCCTGGCTGAGGGAAGGAGGGCTGGCTTTTCTTTCTTTCTTACTCTGCACATGTTCAGTTTCTAAATGAGCTGCACTGGGGAATTGCATAGACCAGGGGTAGGCAACCTAAGGCCCGTGGGCCGGATGCGGCCCAATCACCTTCTCAATCCGGCCCACAGACGGTCCGGGAATCAGTGTGTTTTTACATGAGTAGAATGTGTCATTTACGTCAACATTTTTTTTTTAAACGCTGAATTCTAATGCTTGAATTTGTTTGCTGGTTTTTCTTGCACTCCAATTTTTATTTAATTTTAATGCTTTGCCATTTTGGAAGCCACCCAGAGGACACTGCCATTGGGTGGCATAGAGATGCTATTAATCAAAATCAATCAACCAACCAACCAACCAACCAATCATAATAATAATAATAATAATAATAATAATAGTAATAGTAAATGCATAGAGTTGCATCTTTGGATATCTGCACACAACCACATTTTGTCTTTGAAAGCGAAAGAACTTATGCTCATGAAATACAGCCCTGTTTTAATTTCAACACTACTGAGAACAGGCTACCCCACTGCAGCCTGGCTAGATGGCTGCAACTAGAGACCAATTAACCCTTCTCACCCAGGAAAGTCAAGAAGGCTTTTTTGTTGTTGTTGTTTGGTCACAAAGTGACTAATCTACTCCTCCCTCTCTTTTTAAGTATTCAGTTGCCTATGCTAAGAGTCAGTAGGCCCTCCAAGAATGCCTGATTTCTGGGGGCAAGAATGCTGCTAATCTGATAGATAATAGGGTTCTTAGTAGGAGCAGAAAATAGCTGCAGGCTAGGAAACTTGGCTTCCTTTGTTTGCAAGGCTGGGCACTTCAGTGTATCTGATACCACACACTTCCAGAGGGGTCACTGAATTGGTCTATTTTGCAGCAGAACTAGCAAGGTGGCACCTTAAAAGACTTAACGAATTCAATACAGCACAAGCTTTCATGTACGAGAGCCCACGTCATTCAACATACCCTCCGACATTTCCCCAATGAAAATAGGGACGTCCCATTCCATAATGATAATTTTACTCTTTATACCCCACACATCTTATTGGGTTGCGCCAGCACTCTGAGCAGCTTCCATCATATGTAAAAACATAACAAAACATTAAACATTAAAAAAACACCACACCTCCCCTGTACGGAATTGCCTTTGGACGGCTTGGGCATTGGATCCATAGCCTCCAGCATTTCTTCAATGAAAACAGGGACATCCTAAGGAAAAATGGAAGGACAGATCCTGAAGCTGAGGCTCCAATACTTTGGCCACCTCATGAGAAGAGAAGACTCCCTGGAAAAGACCCTGATGTTGGGAAGGATGGAGGGCACAAGGAGAAGGGACGACAGAGGATGAGATGGTTGGACGGTGTTCTCGAAGCTACCAACATGAGTTTGACCAAACTGCAGGAGGCAGTGGAAGACAGGAGAGCCTGGCGTGGTCTGGTCCATGGGGTCATGAAGAGTCGGACACGACTAAACGACTAAACAAGAACAAGGAAAAATGGGACATTCTGGGATCAAAGCAGAAACCGGGACAGCTTCTCTGAATTAGGGATGCCTGTGGAAAATAGGGACAGTTGGAGGGTTTGCATCAAGTGCTGCAAGACTCCTTGTAGAGTTTGGAACCAGGCCTTTTCCACGTCACACAAACCTCACAGGTGCTTTTTATAGGGATCATGGAATCATAGAGCTGGAACCTGCAATCTCAGCTAAAGCATCCATGGCAGATAGCCATCCAACCTCTGCTTAAAAACCTCCCAAGGAATGAAGAAGGATAAGCTATAAATGACACTGTCAGGGAACTGACATCGGAGCGAGAGGCGAAGGGGCGGCTCCCAGATTATGCTGGCGAAGGACCCAGCAGCAGGGGGAGAAACAGCTCAGTAGAGGGGGAAGCCAATCAGCGCAACACCGGGAATAAAGGGAGGCAGACGGGGGGAAGTGGAGAGAGGGCTCCAGGACTCTTCACTGGACATCATTGAGGAGAGCCCAGGTCCACCGCTACCCATGCCTTCCCTGCGCAGAAGACTCCCGCACAGTGAGAGGAGGAGGAGACTGGGTGTCAAACAACTTTTATGTTGGAAGAAGTTCAAGAAACGCCCACTGACGGATTCTGCCAGTGACTGAGGCAGCCACCATGAGAAGGGGCTGTGCAGTCAGAAAGTTTTAACAAGGCAAATTAGCCGAGAAAGGCATCAGTTTATGCACGAGTAACTCATACCCATTACAGACACCATCTGCAACACCTGTACTCCTCTGGTGAGGAAACTCTAAGGGATATTTTGGATACCTCCCTTCATGTTCAAAACAAATATTTGGGTAGGTGTTTTGCATTGCTGTTGCAGCTCTGATGGTTTTTAATGGTTGAAAGAAACGGAGATGCTGTGGATTTCACCTGGGACCTTATGCATGTAAAACTAGGGTTGCCATATTTCCAAAGGCAAAAACCCGGACACGCTGAAACTCCAACCCCCCCCCCCACAATTTTCCAATTGACTTGCCTAAGATCCAGGACAAAGTGTCACCTTTTGGAAATTTCCCCTGGACATCAATTCTGCCTTTGAAATCCCAGCAATAATTGGGGAAGTCCGGGCATATGGTGGCCGTATGTAAAACTGCTGCTCTGCCACTGAGCTCCACTGTTTCATGTGCCTTCCAGCTACATCCCGGGTCAAGTTTAGCTGCAGGAGTCGATTTGCAGGCCTGGCAGGGCCTTGATCTTTGAGGTTGTTTGTGTCAATGATGTTGATAAGACTGCTATTGGCTTCTTGTTTCATGGGGCAAAATTTCCAGGAAACCGGTATCTGGGTTTCTGATGGACTATATCGCACCAGGGGAGATATAAATAGCTCTCTTCCTGGTTTGAGTGTTGTTTTGCAGTTTAAGATGTACCAGAAAGAGAGAGAGAGACGCAAATTGACTCACACAGCTGGGATTTTCACAGAAACATTTCTAGGTAGTGCAAAGGAACTTAAGACTGTACTGGCATGCACTCAAAACAGATCTACGAACAGAAAAACATAACAGAAACCTTGTGACCCAGGAGCCATCTGTCTCAGCGTGACAAGGTGTCCTGTTTTGCAGGGGACAGTTCTCTGTTTGAGTGGCCGCCTGGTCCTATTCCAGCCTAGATATAACAAAGCATAAGCGAAGTCAAATCAAGATGGTTAAGGACTCTGGTGCAGTTCTTAGAATTGCTCCCCTTCTCCTCCAGAAAGGACCAGAAAATAAATATTTTGGTATATTAAAGACTGATATATTTACAAAAATACTGTGGAGTCTGTGGGGTTTCATAACTCTCAGCAAAGCACAAACTCCCCCCCTTTCCCCCCAACCTTGATAAACAAGAACAAACTACTCTGATAGCTAACATGATTTAATTGTGTTAAATTTATTATTTGACTTTGCATTCCTGTACCCACTTATCTGGGAGCAAGCCCCCTTCATTGCAGACCCTTTTGTCTGAGTAGACGTGTATACTTTTGTACTGTCAGTTATACAGTGAAATCTTAATGGCTTGACAGAGTTTCAGGAGGCAACAGGACTAACATCGGTTGAGAAAGAGAGGTATTTGGGGGTTAGTATGACTGCCAAAAATGTGAATCTGTTTAAGGATAACTGTGAAGGATGTTGGATTGAAGAGAAGGGGGATTTGGAAATATGGACAAATCAGAAGTTGTTACTGTTGTGGGGATGAAGGCTGCTGTGTTGCTGGGGATGTTGCTTTTGTTTCAAACATTGCAAGCTTTGGATGGGATGGATTGTTTCAGGAGGTGGCAGAGGGATGTTTCTAGAGTTGTTTGGCAGGGCAGGAAGCCTCGAGTAAAACTTAAGATATTGATGGATGCCAAAGAAGGAGGTGGACCTGCCCTGCCAGACCCTTAAATTTCGTTGTGAACCATCTGCTTTTTGCTGGTTGAGAGAATGGCTGCTTCTTGAAAGCACTGAAGTGTTGGACAATGGCAGACAAAGTTGATGGACTATATGGAATTGGCGGAAATGACTGGCAAGATCCGAGACCAGGGAGAAGAGTCGGTGGAAGAAGATTGGAAAAAGTTTAAAGACTATTTATAGAAATATTGTAAAATTAAGGAATGTTAGAAAAATGTTGGAATGAAGTTATATGGCTTTAGTAGAAATGTCATAAGGAATTAAGTATAAATAGATTAATAGAAAATTAAAGGAAAAATAAGGCAAGAATGTGTTAAGATAATTATAGGATAGAAAACAGAGTAAGATGGAAAGGAATTGCTGAAACAATTAATAGAAGTGGAATACAAAAAGGGGGGTGAGGAGGTCGCTGGAAATAAGTGAATGAAATTTAAGATATTGAAAATGTTTGAGGTGTTTTTAAATTGTTTTTGTTTGTTTTTGCTTTGTTTTGTTAGTCCATGTAGCGTTTTTGTATTGTATTTGTATTGTTTTTTCTCTTTTCTTTTTTGTTTGTAGTGTTGTGTTGAAAATGTTGAAAAAGTTATATATATATATATATATATATATATATATATGCAGGTTTTGGTGTCCTCGGGTGTCTTCCCGTGTAAAAGTTGGGGTGTCTAGGCGACGTTTCGACGAGGTCTCACTCGTCATCTTCAGGCTGGTGCTTTCGGCTTCTTGTTACTGGAACAGAGCGGGATCTCAGTGTTTGAGTTCCTATAAATACTGTAGAGGGGTGTGGTGTATTGCCTCAAAAGTTCTGGGCAGAGGGGAAGTTCCCAGGCTAGTGTTCTTTTCTTCTTTTGTTCCTTAATTACTTGAGGGATATCTTGAGTGATTTCTTGAGTGATATTCTGAGTACCACTTAGGTGGGTCATTAGGTGTGGATTAGTTGCTAAAGCCTTCGTGTCTTGACCTCTTGAATTTGTGAAGAGTTTTTCTGGGAAGATGGCTGTACTGCACTTAGTTGTGCTTTGGCTTGGCTTCGTGTATAGGGGCGAGCTGTGGTTTTGTGCCCTGTGCCAGCCAGATCTGTGTAGGGATTGCAGGGGGGTGCAGCATCCGGAGGTGCCACTATGGTTTGGTTACTGGATGGTGTCTGTAATTTATCTGTGGAGAGGGTCTGGGTTTGGGTCTGGTGTGGTTGATTGGTGGTGGCGTTCTGTGTGCCTCTGGATCTGGTGTCGGTTTTTGTGGGGAGGGCTAATTTCCAGATGTCTGGCAGGCGGGACGTGTCGTCACGCTTGTTCATGTTGTGAGGGTGTTTCTCTATCTCGATGGCTTCCATGATTATTCTCTTGTGGTGATGTTCCATGTTAAAGAGCAATTTGGAATCTGCAAAATTAATTTCGTGTCCTGTTTCTTTCATGTGTTGGAAAAGAGAGGAAGATTTTTCTTCTTTTTTGACGGCATTCTTGTGTTCTGCGATACGTGCATTTATTCGTCTGTTTGTTTGTCCAATGTACGTGGCTGGGCAGACTTTGCAGGGTATTTCATAGACCCCTTGGTTTTCCAACTGGATTTTATCTTTGGGGTTTCTGAGGATATTGGCTATTTTTTGGTTGGTGCAAAAGGCTGTTTTGATATTGTGTTTATGGAGGATTTTGCTAATTTTATCTGTAGTGCCCTTGATATAAGGAAGGAGGGCCATGCCATTGTTTTCTTCCGTGTCTTGGTTTTTGGGGGGTGTTTCTTTTTGGATTAGCTTCTTAACCCTGTTTTGCTGGTATCCATTGGCGATTAACACATTTGAGAGATTCTGTAACTCAGTTGTCAAGTGGTCTTTGTCAGCCAGGCGTTTGGTTCTGGAGATGAGGGTCTTGGCTACGGAGTTTATTTGTGCAGGGTGGTGGTGTGATTGAGCATGTAAGTAGCGGTTGGTGTGTGTTTTTTTCCGGTAGATAGTGTGTCCTAGGGAGCCATCAGGTTTTTTGTAGATTAGGACGTCAAGGAAGGGAAGCTGGTTGTTGGCTTCTATTTCCATAGTGAATTGTATTTTGGGGTGTAGGCTGTTGAGATGTGTGAGGAAGCTATCTAGTTTTTCTTTCCCGTGTGGCCATATATATATATATATATATATATATATATTTCATATATATATGAAATCTTAATGACTGCCTGAACTTCAGCTCCTGCAACAAGGGAGACATGCCTAAGCTGCCTCTACAAGTTTTCAGATTTTTCACTTGCCATTTTGGGTGGAGTGGGTGGAATCTGTAACATCTCTTTGTCCTTGTTGTGTAGTGGCAGAAAATAGCTTGTAGGGAGTACCCGATCTCTGATAAGCCCACAACAGGAAAGATGCTAGAAAGATAGGAAGAGGAAACTATAGAAATTCCAAGGGCTAGAAAATCAGTGAGAAGCAGGAAGGCATTCAAGGGGAAGGAGAAAACAGAAGCTGTTTATGATCCCAGGGATTCCTAATGTCTGGAGCCTAAGCACCTTACTCATCAATCACAGCTCTGACTTCACTCATTAGCTAAAACCACTGAAAGACATGAGCAGCAAGGATGGCCTGTGTCACACTTAGAAGGTTGCCTGCACATTTTGCTTCATAACTTTCTGCACAGGATGGCTAGAGACCCCTATCTCCTTCCTCCACTCTCCCTATAAAATTAAAACTCACTAGTCTAGGCCCCTGCTAGTAGGGTTCCTAGTGCAGTTGCTCCAGTTGCACCATTATAATCTAGCTCTAACCCTAAGAGGGAAGGACAGGGACCCTGAAGTTGCCACCAGTACTTTGTACCTGGGAGGAAGAAAGACTAATTTGGGACTTTCCCTTATACAGTGGTACCTTGGGTTAAGTACTTAATTCGTTCCGGAGTTCCGTTCTTAACCTGAAACTGTTCTTAACCTGAAGCACCACTTTAGCTAATGGGACCTCCTGCTGCTGCCGTGCCGCCGGAGCACGATTTCTGTTTTCATCCTGAAGCAAAGTTCTTAACCCGAGGTAATATTTCTGGGTCAGGTCTTTAACCTGAAGCATATGTAATCTGAAGCATATGTAACCTGAGGTACCACTGTACTAGGCAGTTGTATCAGTCTGGCCACCTTGATTTGTCATCAGAACCTAACCAACAAGTTCCACGTGCAGCAGATATTTTTCTGAAAGCAAGGGAGGGTTGTATCCATTGCATAATACACCGTGCTCCACAACCGTCACATTTCTTCTTTTCTCAACCAGGATTATGTAAGCATGGCAAGGGATTTGGTGGCTGCTGTCGAAAGAAATCTTCTAAAGGATGCTTCTAGGTGTTGGCTTTCTCCGGTGACTGGAATGCTTGTGTGACTAACCTCGCATGTTGACGTGCTGGACACCCACAAGGAAGATGCCATTGGTGCCATTTCCGGTGGTGACAGCTGTCTGCAAGCACATCACCAGAGGAGTGGCAAACCAGCTATGGCAGCTTCCTCCCTCTAAACCCTCTTCAATGGGGTACCTGCTGGGTTTGTTGGGGTGACTGACGAGTTCAAATATTTTAAACAAACAAATAAAACAACCACATCAGATTGCAGAAGTTCTCTCACAGAGTTGTGCAAGCAGTGGCAGACCTAGCTTTTGGGGCCCCCGAAGCTTGAACTGTGATGGAGGCCCCTTCACAACCAGCAATGAGGTCTTCAATAGGGTTGTTCCACAACAAGTCACCACTTTTTTTAAAAAAAAAATCAACTACCACATCTCAGATTTTGATTAAATTTGCTGTACAGTGGTACCTCCGGTTAAGTACTTAATTCCTTCCGGAGGTCCGTACTTAACCTGAAACTGTTCTTAACCTGAAGCATCACTTTAGCTAATGGGGCCTCCTGCTGCCACCGCGCCGCCGGAGCCCGATTTCTGTTCTCATCCTGAAGCAAAGTTCTTAACCTGAAGCACTATTTCTAGGTTAGCGGAGTGCGTAACCTGAAGTGTATGTAACCTGAAGCGTATGCAACCCGAGGTACCACTGTACTGAGTTATCTCACATGTCAAAGTCACTGATCTGAATAAAAAAAATCCTATGCCTTATAGTTTTCAAGTTATGAGTGAAGGATGAGAATTAGGGAATTGCTGTATATACACATGACTTATAGGGCCTCTCCGGGATTAGGAGCCCTGCAGCTTAAGCTTCCTTAGTTTCATAGTAGATTTGCCCTTGCATGCAAGTAAACATGAGAAGGTTGTACAAGTAGCTAACTTTAATGGGAACTTAAATCCTAGGGTGCTCTCAGGTGACCTGTTTACTGAGCATTCATCCTGATTTATTTGCGGGGAGACCAGATGATGTTGGCTATTGAACTAGCATTCGCTCTGGTTTGTCTGCAGGGAGGTTAGATGATGTTGCATCATGCAAGTGTTATCCCATACTTACCAGTGCACTTTCATGCCACTTATTGCAAAAAGCTGTTTTTTTTTTGCAGAAGTGGGATTCTTGTGCAAGAGCTCCCAATACACTATAATTAATTGCACACCCTGAATTTACCTGTATGTGATTGTATCCTACCTGCGAATAGCAATAGCCTGAAGTACTCCTAAGGAAATCTCCAGGATTTTGAAATAGTTTTCGTTCCCCCACCTCCCAATTTGAACCACCATCCCCACTCATTTCAGTTCCTGGGGAAAACACTGATGGCTACATAGTTGTAGCGCAGGAATAGAGGGCATTTTTCAGTCCAATAGGCACATTCCCTCATGTATGGTGTCAATGTGACATAAATCAGTTTACCATGTGTGCATTTGTTAATGAATCAATGACGTTAGCATAAACTTGTGTGTGAGCAGAAAGAATTCTGAAAAAAACAAAAAGCTATTCTTTGTTTTTAGATGACGCATCTGTGTTTCGCAACAGAAATGATCTCAGAAGAGGTGTTTGCCGTTTCCAGACTATCTTCAGGTGGGATTCAACCACAGACAGGCAAATCCAGGTTGTGCCATTATAGCCGATTGGGCAGTCTTGTGGAACAAACCTGCTTCACCCCACAAAATATTGATTTTTTTGCAGTAAGGAAAGTGGCGAGAAATTGCACTGGAAGCTGTGGGACAACACATGCTTTGATATGTCATCTAACCTCCAAATCAGAATGAATGCTCATTCTGGATGAATTCTCTGAAGCATTTCAACTAGTATTAGCTGTTGACTCGTGTGTGAGAGCAAACCAACAATCACACTTCTTTGAAGATGATGCAGCCCTATTTTAAACAAATCCAGTATTTTGGCTGAAAAGAAATCTGCCTCTATTCATTTATTTTGAACACTGGCATTGGTTTTAAAATATAGGTGTTGTTTTCTTTAATTTTCTTAAATAAGACACTCCCCACCCCCCGACCCCACCCCTGAAGTAAATATATAGCACTCCTCCTTAAACCCTTGAAACTTTCCACAAAAGTATTTTTGTGGCACTGTCGTGTAGTAGATTGAATTAGTGGATTTCCAAGCACAGGGAAGAAATTTTGCAGCCAGTTCATCGTGAAATTCTCTTGCAGTTAACCACCAATTGTTTTTTCTCACACACACCCATGCTGTTTTGACGGAACGGTTTGTTTTTTCACGTCTGTCAGCTGGGAAATCCGCACCCTCCTTTTCTTCAAAAAGAGAACTTTTCCTCAGAATTTTCGAATGGAAGAAGCTTGCTTGTTTTCAGGATGTCACGATGAATGACTCATGGGCTTTGGACTGATCCTTCGGTGCGATGAGGAAATTCGAGAGCTGACAAGAGGAAAGAGGCAGCTTTGGCTATGCTAGGGCATATTTCCTTGTCTAATTGGAATGCTTATTACAATTTGCTGTTCCTCCAATGGGGATTTCTCCCGGCTCTCTGATTTCAGTATCGGCTTCATAATTGCATTCAGTTGCATTCTCCGGA
Source organism: Podarcis liolepis (assembly GCF_965112155.1). Lineage (NCBI taxonomy): Eukaryota > Metazoa > Chordata > Lepidosauria > Squamata > Lacertidae > Podarcis > Podarcis liolepis. Next base: position 72,330,099 of record NC_139561.1, on the reverse strand, counting down.
GGTAAACAAGAACTGATACCGTTTTCAAGAAAATGTAATGCAAAGTTAGCCTAGTGACTGCAGAGTTTGAACCAACCCCCCTCCCACTCCCCACAACCATCATTAGCTGACGTGATTATTACATCAGCACTCCTTTTCCTCAGCTGCTGTTCGGGAGAAATCCCCATTGGGACGCTGGTGGGCGGAGGACTTTAATGTGTGGAGGGGATGTGTTTCAGCACTCGAAGGCTCCTGTCTTACTGCCTCCACTTTCAGTTTTTAGTCCTAAGAGGTCAGTAGCGATGGGTAGAAAATAGAGGCCCACCAAAAATGATATATGAGGCCATCCTTAAATCACAAGTGACTCAAAATGCATCAGTGACCCTAATGGGACTTCTGAATGTTACATGTGTCCTTTCGAAATAAGAATTTGTGTACCTCTCCAAACCACAGAGCCTAGGGCTTGCCGATCGGAAGGTCAGCAGTTCGAATCCCCGCGATGGGGTGAGCTCCTTTTGTTCGGTCCCAGCTCCTGCCAACCACCAGTTCGAAAGCACACCAGTGCAAGTAGATAAATAGGTACCGCTCTGGCGGGAAGGTAAACGGCGTTTCCGTGCGCTGCTCTGGTTCACCAGAAGCAGTTTAGTCATGCTGGCCACATGACACGGAAGCTGTCTGCGGACAAACGCCAGCTCCCTCGGCCTATAGAGCGAGATGAGCGCCGCAACCCCAGAGTTGTCCGCGACTGGACCTAATGGTCAGGGGTACCTTTACCTTTACCAAACCTTTGAGGATGAGATACCCCAGCACTTGGGGTTGTGACTCTGTATCAGAGAATCTGCTTTGCATGCAAAAGGTTTAATCCCTGGCATCTCCAGGTAGGGCTGGGAATATCTCCTTTCTGAAAATCCAGAGAGCAGCTGCCTGTCAGTGTTGACAGTGCTGAGCTAGATGGATCAATGGTCTGAGTCAGCAGCATCCTGTGCAAAACACACACGAGCGGTGTGTGGCTGCCCTGTGTGGTGAACCACTGAACTGCAGTTTTTCATGAAATGGGACTACGTGGTCCACCCAGGCTGGCCATTGGATATCCCTGGGAAGGAAGTACCGTACACTGATCTGCTCACTGAGCGAAACCAAAACCAACACATTACCCCGCCTCAGTCACACAAACTGCCTAACTTAGCACTCCCCAAGTTAGCCCTCAAGGGCAGTGGAAGACGTTGCTCATTGTCAGTGTCAAAGTGAGATTCAGCTGAAAGTCTGGTTGGCTTTTGTACACACAAGGGGAGAGAGGTTCATTTTGTCTTTTGCCTCAGGCTGCCAAAGGTCTTGAGTCGGCCGGGGCAAACAACAACCAAAATGATCAAGGGGATGGGGGCAAGTCACCTGTGAAGAAATATTTCAGTGCTGGGGACTTTTGGATTTAGAGAAAAGGCGAACAAGAGGTTGTCAGTTTGCATTTCTTAGTACAGAAAGCATTGATCTGATGTGTAGAGATATTTCCTATTCTAATTAATTCATGAGGGTTCTGGAAGCTTCTCTATGTGAAAGAAATGAGCAGAAGGTTCATGATGGTTATTATTATGGTGCCTCTCCCAATATGTAACCCAAAGTAAAAACAATAGTAAACCATAAAATGAAAATTTTAAAACAAAACATAACATAGATTTATTGCGACACATGACAGGATCTGATTTTCCTTACATTAGTGTCCAGATCAAGGAAAGTAATATTGCCACTCTGTTCTGCCTTGGTCACCAGCCCAGTGAGGACTGAGCATGCTGAATGACTGTTGAGGGTGGGGGGAATGGAATGGAATATCCTGGAAAAGGGTAAAGCTGGACGGAACCTTGAGCAGGACAACAGAATATCCCAGAGAAGGTCATGGCTGATTGGAACCCCGAGCAACGCTTTCCTTTGCAGGTTTGACTTGTTTTATTTTCAACAAAATTTATCGCCCACATTCCCCTCTGTGAACAGAGATGTTCAAAGCTGCTTGGGAAAGCACACAAAAGAAGAAAAAAGCTCGGTTCATTAAAAATGCAGTAAATATAACAAAATTGCACCTTTTGTGTTGAAGTGCTGCCTGTCATTACTCAAATGTTTCGGTACAGGGTAATTTATGCGTTAAATCAAGGAAGGCTTCCCAGTGGGAGGAGCCGGTGTTTCACTTTTGCGAGCTGCTGTTTAAGCAGGAGGCAGAGAATAGGAGAAGGGACTGCTGGGAGAAGCCAAAGATGATAGCGGCACATGCATTTTGTATGCTGCTTCTGTGGCGAAAAATCTATACCTCTGTAAAGAACAGTATGAGAGCACTGCCCAGCAACTGTACCTGTTTTTCACAGATACATTTGTGCTATCTGCGAGAGCCAGCGTGGTGTAGTGGTTAAGAGCGGTGGACTCGTAATCTGGTGAACCGGGTTCGCTTCCCCGCTCCTCCACATGCAGCTGCTGGGTGACCTTGGGCTAGTCATACTTCTCTGAAGTCTCTCAGCCCCACTCACCTCACAGAGTGTTTGTTGTGGGGGAGGAAGGGAAAGGAGAATGTTAGCCGCTTTGAGACTTCTTAAAGGGAGTGAAAGGTGGGATATCAAGTCCAAACTCCTCCTCCTTGTCTTCTTCTTCCCCTCAGAAAAGGAGGGGGCAATCAGCCCACCATAGAAATCATCGAACTCTAGAAAGGAATATACTTCCCACCCACTCCACCAAATACAAACATATCTGGGCAAGTCATAAGAGAAATTGTGTTAGCAAGTTTTTTTCATTGCCACTATGAAGTCTAACAACTTTATATACAGTGGTACCTCGGGATGCGAATGGGATCTGTTCCAGAGCCCCGTTCACATCCTGAACATAACGTAAGACGCGACAGCGCGTCTGCACGTGTGTGGGTCGCGTTTCGCCGCTTCCACACATGCGTGTGATGTCAATTTGACTGCCTGCGGATGCGCGAGCGCCGAAACCCGGAAGTAACGCGCTCCATTACTTCCGGGTCGCTGCGGAGCACAACCCGAACACGCTCAACCTGTAGCGTATTTATCCCGAGGTATGACTGTATGTATAAATACCCACACGCTGAATTCTGAAATGCTACAGGACACTTTGTTTATGTAAGGATTGGCACTCAAAATTGAACTCAGAATGAGTTTGCTATTAGTTGTTGGCATCCGTCTTCCTTGAGATACAATGGAGTGTGCCTCCGTGGGTGAAGTCAAACCGCTGTGTTAGCAGCACTGAAGTGACCTCCCTGGGACACAAGCCTGGGCAGTGCCTGTGGAGGCCCTGGGCTGCCCACATGACAAGACCCCCTCTCAGACTCAGATGTGGCCCAAAGGAAAGCAGAGCAAGATGTTTGACACCAGCTGGACTGCAAGATTTGCCAGAAGCAGGCATGCAAGATGCCATCCAACCATCTTCAGGACTCCACTCTGGATTTGTGTAGGCTGTCCTCCTTAGCCTTTTCTTTTCCCGCCATGTCACACAAGGCAGCAGAGGTTTAGGATCAGAGTTTTCCTTCTCCTAGATGGGCTACTTCCCAGATTGACAAGCTCCAACTGCTGTTTGTAGGGCTGGGGAACTGTGGTGCTCTAGATATTGACAGACACGACAGTCTCAGCTGTAATGGCCAATGGTCAGAGATGATGGGAGTTGGGAGTCCCTCAGCATCTGGTGGGCTACAGGTTCCTTGCCCATGGCTTATAGTATAAATACAGTGGCGCCTCGCAAGACGAAATTAATCCGTTCCGCGAGCCTCTTCGTCTAGCGGTTTTTTCGTCTTGCGAAGCAACCCTATTAGCGGCTTAGCGCTATTAGCGGTTTAGCGGCTATTAAAGGCTTAGCGGATTAGCGGCTAAAAGGCTATTAGCGGCTTAGCGGCTTAGAAAAAGGGGGGAGAAGCGGGAAAAAATCGGAACACTTGCAAGACGTTTTCGTCTTGCAAAGCAAGCCAGTAGGGAAAATCGTCTTGCGAAGCAGCTCAAAAACGGAAAACCCTTTCGTCTAGTGGGTTTTCCGTCTTGCGAGGCATTCATCTTGCGGGGCACCACTGTAAATGTGCAGGCCAAAAGCAAGGTACCAATGAGTTGTACGTGCTGTTGTCCAGGGCCACGTTACTCATATAGAACAAACTTATTTTTATTGAAGGGCAATAAGTACACTGGTTTATTGCTGGAAAGTACAATGAACAGAAACTGAAAGAATATGAGAAGGGAAAGTTCAAGGGTAGAGTTGGAGCTCAGCCCATTATACCACGAGGTACAAACCTATCCATTCTGAAGGAAATCAGCCCTGAGTGCTCAGTGGAAGGACAGATCCTGAAGCTGAGACACCAATACTTTGGCCACTTCATGAGAAGAGAAGACTCCCTGGAAAAGACCCTGATGTTGGGAAAGATGGAGGGCACAAGGAGAAGGGGATGACAGAGGACGAGATGGTTGGACGGTGTTCTCGAAGCTACCAGCATGAGTTTGACCAAACTGCGGGAGGCAGTGGAAGACAGGAGTGCCTGGCATGCTCTGGTCCAGGGGGTCACAAAGAGCTGGACACGACTAAACAACAACAACAACAACAACAACAACAACAACAATGTTCACACTGCTGTACCTGCTTAGCTGCATGTTGTTAATGGAGACAGTTTGTTAGGGCGAAATGGCACACAAGTACCTTTCTGGAGCACCAGATTATGCATTTGAGGATGAACTTGGGGCTGTAACTAGGCTGAGGATAAGTAGTAAATGCACTGATTTTCTAGAGCGCTGACATGCCCGATCTAAGAATGTGTTGGGGAAAAAAACAATTTGTGGCATTTCGAATGCAGTCCTAGGCATGTTTTAGTCCTGCTATGTTTGATGAGCCTTAAGGTGCTGTCACATTGCAGGTTCACTCTAAATTCGAAAGTTTGGGCCTGTATGAAGTTTTAACCCCAGCCAAACAGAACAACTTTCCTTGTATCAGAGAATCCAGACTGCAGACATTCTGACATGTGTGTTCGCTGAGAACTTGGAATGTTCATGAACATTCTGTGGCTCAGCCGACCAGTGCGAGAGGTTTCAAGGCCACATGTGCAGTACAGTCTAGTTTTCATGCTTCAGAGCACTGCCATAGCTGTTCAAGCTTCTATTCTCAGCCCAGCCTATGTTCCTGCTATTCTTAGCATAGTAAGAACGCAGTAAGCACACAGAGCTTTTCCACATCCTCCTCCAATAGTTTAAACAGAGGTGAGAGTTTTGACTCAGCCAAAGCATTACTAGGGGAATTAGGGGCACAGGATCTCAACCTTCTTCCGAAATGCTAATGCCAAGAAGCCAGAGGGCCTGTCATGTGACTCGGGAGAATGGTTGGAGAATTCTGGCAAAAAAGTGTTTGCTGTTGCTGCTTTTGGTCTGCAAAAGATACGTAACTGATTATGTTTTTCTTATCATGAAAATTAGGGATTGTTTCCGCCCTGAATCAGAAAGTGAAGGATGAGGTGGCTTCTCCCTCCAATGTGCCAGTGTGGTGTAGTGGTTAAGAGCGGTAGTCTCGTAATCTGGGGAACCGGGTTCGCGTCTCCGCTCCTCCACATGCAGCTGCTGGGTGACCTTGGGCCAGTCACACTTCTCTGAAGTCTCTCAGCCTCACTCACCTCACAGAGTGTTTGTTGTGGGCGAGGAAGGGAAAGGAGAATGTTAGCCGCTTTGAGACTCCTTAGGGCAGTGATAAAGCAGGATATCAAATCCAAACTCTTCTTCCTCTTCTTCTTCTCCTCCATTCCAGGATTATCTGGAGGGGAGGGACGGCAATATGCACCTGACCTCCTGGCTGTCGCATTGTTGCTGCTTACTGGGAGGGAGAGTCAAGGCAGGAGGTCAGTCGGCATAGTGTGGGTCACCAGCAGAGTCAATCTGGGCTTCTGCTAGTAAGCCCATAGAATGGCTACTTCTTCACTGCTTTGACCCTGATTCCAGGCTGGGAAGCAGCAGTGGTGTCACAGACAGAAGGCCAGATGTGTAGCCTTGCCCTTCCTTCCGGCTGCTCCTGCTCTTTCTGCAAAAGCCAACTGGATGGGTGGATCCTCAATTGCACCTGAAGGCTAGCTTAGGGAGGCACAAAGCAGATGGTGCGGCACACACAGCTCTGTTCATCATCACCTGCCCCATCTGCCACCTGAGGTAGGGTCAGACCTGCTTCAGATCTTTCCATATTCAGTCATATGAAAGGCTTGGTGGATTCACATAAAGCTTCGGCACCATACTCTGCTTGTGGTGTTTGCTCGGGTCCCACAATGGGGAAGGAAGGTCTGGCTTAGGGCCTCCCCCCACTGCAATTTACCTGGGGACCGTCAACTGCTTGGTGTCTGTGTCTCTGTGGCAACAGCCACCTCTTCCTCTGTTCGTGCTAAAACTGAATTCTAGGAATGAACAGAAAGCCCCATCGCACTTCTGCTTTGCAGACATTCTCTCTCACATTTTCCGTTGCACGGAGAAAGCAGAACTAGACTCGCAGCACCATTCCCAAGACGCTATCACATAGCCTTCAGAAGAAAAGGTCGCTCCCAACGTCACTCATTGTTGCTTTTCTTTTTAGGGCAGGAAATTCTCATAGCTGGCCTCTTTCACCCGCCTAATTCCACACACATATCTTTTTTTTTTTGGAAGGGGAGGTAAGTAGTTTTTGCCAGATTTTGCAGGGCCTTCTCTGAGTGGCCCCCCTTCACCACTCTCCATCTGCTTACCAGCAACCAGATGAGGCGCCTCTCTGCTCTTTTGCCTTACTCTCGTCGCTGCTCACACAAAAACCCTACCTTATGTAGACCGAGTTTGCGCAGTTGCCGTGAGTGTCTGGGAAAAACAAAACAAAACATGGTGTGTATATGTGAGCGGAATGGCTTGCTGGAGGAGGGCATGGCTGGCTCCTTTCAGGCCTTTTGGGAAGTGAAAACACACTGCAAAATTTTCATTCCAGGTTCCAATTAAATGACCTTTATTAGGGGTTCCCAACCTTTTTTTTGCTCTGGGACCCATTAGGAAATCTAAGCAACCAAGAAATAGTCAGGGACACCACCAAACACCCATTTCACAGAATCTCCCACCGTGGCAACGCTCAGAATTCTACCACAGAGAAACAACAGGCAAAACATCTATATCCCCACTAACAAAACACAGACAAAAAAGCAGGCAACCCCCACAAAAAAGAGCAGGTAGCAAAAAACAAAACAAAACCCTGAATAATAATAATAATAATAATAATAATAATAATAATAATAATAATAATAATAATAATTTGGCTGGGCTTCCCCAACCCTCTCAATTATTTTAAGAAATAAAAATAAGTATTCAGATGGGCGAAGGACCTTTGCGGGTGTCTAAGGGCATTACAGACATCACATTGGGGACCCCAGATTTATACAGACATACAGTGGAACCTAAGGGACGCGGGAGGCACTGTGGTCTAAACCACAGAGCCTAGGGCTTGCCAATCGGAAGGCTGGCAGTTCGAATCCCCGTGATGGTGTGAGCTCCCGTTGCTCGGTCCCTGCTCCTGCCCACCTAGCAGTTCGAAAGCACGTCAAGTGCAAGTAGATAAATAGGTACTGCTCCAGTGGGAGAGTAAATGGCATTTCTGTGCGCTGCTCTGGTTCGCCAGAAGCGGCTTAGTCATGCTGGCCACATGACCTGGAAGCTGTCTGCGGACAAACACCGGCTCCCTCGGCCTGAAAGCGAGATGAGCGCGCAACTCCAGAGGCATCCACAACTGGACCTAATGGTCAGTGGAACCTCTACTTGCCACCATAATCTGTTCCGGTGGTCCGTCCTTTAGGCGAAACGGTTTGCTGGTAGAAACGCTGTTGTGCGCATGTGCAGATGGTGGCAGCTGCTTCTGTGCATGCGCGAATAGCGGCAAACCTGGTATTTACTTCTGGGTTTGCCGCGTTTGTGACCAAGTAGAGGAGGTTGTAAGTAGAGGTTCTACTGTATTTCTAATGCCTGACCTCAAGTTGCACCTTTTAGTGCTTCTAGTTCGTTCTAAATGTAACTTAATGGCCACAGGTTCAGTCCTTGGCTTGGTTAGGTCTGGGAGAGAACCCTGATGAAAGCCACTGTCAGTCAGAGTGGACAATATTGAGCAAGTTGGACCAATGGTGCGATTCGGTCTAAGGCAGCTTCCTGTGTTAATTTGATGCTGTCCCACTCCTGATATTCTGACCACTCCTCTGAGGATCGCTTTGTCTTCCGTGCCATGTCATGTTTGTATGAGAGAAAAGCACAGGGGCAGCAGACGCAACTACCGCATGGTGCACTCAGCAGGGGAAAGCTCTGCAACACTACAATACCTTAATCTCCACCTGGTTTTGATTTTAGCCCCATCCACTTTTGCTGCTGGCTATTGATGGCATGCATCCCTCCATGGGATGACCTGCAAGGGAATGTGACCATCAGCAAGACAAAGGAACCACTTCTTTTTTAAAAAACAAAAACAAAACAACTTACTGTATTTGGCAGAGAATGATGGATTTAGTTTTTAAGGGATTAGGAGTGTTGACTTTCATATGGTTGTTTAAATAAATGGCATTTTAAATCAAGGACCATCACCTGGTTAAAGAAATCTTTGCTGATTAGTTGTATGAGTTTTAATCAATTCATCATGAATAATTTTGCAAATGAATGTTAATTCTGAAGGGAAAATGTACTTTGGTTTTTGATGTTAGGTGCTTCACAGCAAACATTATTTTAGATGAAATGTTCTTCTTAATGCCTGCCAACTCGGTTTTTGCAAGTGCGCTTTTTTTAATGGAACATTTTTCTTTTAGACATCTCCTGCCTGATTTATCAGAAGCACCTTCTTAATCCATCAAATGCTTGAAGTTGATTGATCAAGAGGTTTTAAGTTGATTAATCTGATTCATCAGTTAAACTTTGCAGCCTTATTTTTTTTTAACCAGTTCCCTTTTCAACCATCCAAATAACTTGTTAGAGTGAGAAATGATAAATACGATTTCTTTTTAAAATCTAATGTAAAATCAAAAATCTGTTTTTCATTTTTAACGCCCCCTCCACCAGTTTTGTTCATCCTGGTGAAGTTGCTCTCGTCCCTCTTTTCTGGTAGGTCCTCTCTGTTGATTACAGCTAATGACAGGCATAAAGGAATGTAATAATAACCAATAATATTAGTAGAAAGAATGCCTAGATTAAAGTTTTCTACTTCACTACCTCTCCAGGCTTTACATGTTGAATTTCTACCTGCCATGCAGTTGTAGAGCCCGGCCATATAAAAGCTAGCAACCTTAAAAGTGAAGGTTTTCAGGTTCAATAATACTTCCTGATTTGTCTTGAAAGATCTGAATGTGAAAAATAAAATAAAGAAATAGGGAAGAGTGTGTTGCAACATTGCTACTAGTTTCTCTCTGCTAGCATCTCTCCCACTCTTGTTGGAACCTCCTCCCCACCCTCTACTAATTTCCATCTCCTCTATAATTCTCTTTCATTCATAACCAGCTGCTGTTTATGACTGCTGGTTGTGTTATTTTTAGCTACGGAGACAGGCTAAACACAAAGGAAGCACATGCAGATTAATAAGCAGGATGGGACTGAGGCCCAGCTAGCACCTAACACAGCAGATTGCAAGGCCTGCCTGGCACCCAGCATTTGAGTCCTCCTTTGGGTTGCCAATGGTTCTCACTGGCCCAGCTCCCTTCCTTTTAACTGCAGTCTGACACGCAGATAGGTTAGCAAGTTAGAAGCTTCTCTTGGCATGGAGATGAAGTAAGGAGCAAGGCGTGGATCTGCCAAACTTCTCTGACTGCAGTTGCTAAAAGCCCAGGAGCAGGGACAAAAAGAATTTGGCAACCCAAGCTTTTATTCTAACGTATCCTCTAACAGTCTCAAAAATTTGGAGATGCTTGTAACATCTCAATGCTCAGACCAGCAGCCACTGCCAGCACATCCCCTCTCACTATTACCACACACTGCTGAAGTTTGCCTTCTGAGGATGACTGATCCAAGATGTTTTTTATAAAGCAAGCATGGGCAAACTCCCGTCTTGTGGGATGTATTATGATGACTTTACTACAACTCTGCCATCCATCAACCAAAGCCAAGTTCAAAATGGTGGTTTGGGGCCTGAGCCAATCCCTTACTTCACCTGGTGGCCTATATACTGGGATAGTCTGCGTATACAAGTACAAATCTCCACCTCCACCACTGCACAGCAGGGATTCCAACACAAACCCTCACACTAGTCAGCAAAGATGCCCAAAGACCTGGGAAAAGGCAACCAGTTGGGTGGACAGTGTCACTATACAGTTTCGTCACCAGGTGGCAGTGGACCTAGTTCTAGGTCAGTCGTTTCCTGTTCTGTTTTTCTTGGAAAGAGACAAGAAAGTTTTTGTCTTGTTTCCTGATTGGTGTGTCCTGTAAGCCTTCCAGAAAAATTGCTTATATTTAACACCTGAAGAACACAGTGAAGTTTAATGATGGTGCACTTAGCATGAATATTTTTTTAATAAAAAAGAATTACTATTGTTAATAGCAGTGAAACCCTTGACTGACTTACTAAAAAACACCAGTAGTTATCAACTAAACTTTAGTCCTCCACTGTTCTGCAGACTCTGAAGACGGCAGTCAGTCAGTCAGAGTTTTTCTTCCTTTAAAGAATTCAATAATTTAAATGTAGACATATACACAAATATATGAATACACATACATATCTTACTATATAATATTTTTTGTAAGTCATCATGCTGCAGTTCTCCTGGCTGCCAATAGGTGGCCAAGCCAACTGCAGCATGAAGATAGAACAGAAGGCAGGGCTTTGCAGGCAGGCGGGCAGGAGAGAGAGCAACTTGGATGGCAGGTGACCCAGATGAGCCACAGAGGAGCAGTCAGGACAGGCAAGCAATTGTCTTACACTACTGCCACTGTGCACTTGACACTGATGTTGCCATTTTGGCCTCAGCAGCATCAGAGACCAAGGTGGAAGAAAATGGCAGGAAAGCAGGACAGCTGCTGGAGAGCAACCTCCTCTTCTTTCCCCTCTCCCCCATGAGCAGAAGTGGCCCATCTCCGTCTCCCACAGCTCGCCCCAACTCCACCCTCCTTCACAGTTTGCCCCTATCCCAATATCCCCCTTCTCTCTCCCCTGAGGATGGAGGCAGCAACTGGGATCCTGGGATTGGGACAAACTGTAAGGGAGGGAGAGGGGAGTTTGGGGCATGAGGTGGAATTTGGAAAAGGTGTGGGTAGGTTCAGATGGGGAGGTTGAAGGAACTGTTGGCAGGGAGTTTGAAGGGGATGGGGTGTAAATGGAAGGGGGTTGGCAAGGGGGTGAAGTGGGGATTTGGCAGGTAGGCAGGGTTGACAAGTGATGTGAGCAGGGGTAACAGCTCCTAGTAATAGTATATGACCTTTTTTTTAAAAAAAAAGGTATGACAAGTCTCTCATTATCAATGTTAACAAGTGTTAACTATTTTGATAAATCACATGGGGGAAAATTGCACTCCTCAATATTTACATTGTAATTGTTTTTCACAAATTAAATTAATGAAGCCATTTGCCTCTTTTAAAAGCCTACCCTATCTTGATTGGACAAAACGTGTAAGATAATGCTTCTCGCCTACCTTCCAAATTTTACTTAGCTGTCGTGGTGGTAACCTATCCTTTTTGTGCCACTAACACGAAATGGCCACAGAATATTAAAACCCACAAAAACTCTTTACACTAGATTCGTTCCCTTACGTGTCCTCAGAAGATCAGTGGGGCATCATCTAAAGGTGTAAGGGTAATGGTTTGTCCAAGGAGTCGAATGGAATCCGTTCCGGAAGTCGGTTCTACTTCCAAAATGTTCGGAAACCAAGGTGCAGCTTCTGATTGGCTGCAGGAAGCTCCTGCAGCCAATCAGAAGCTGCGGAAGCCCTGTTGGACATTCTGGTTCCAAAGAAAGTTTGCAAACCAGAACACACACTGCTGGGGTTGCTGTGTTTGACGTGGACCACCCCCATGCCATGGATACACCTGTGGCTTGCCAAAGAGAAGAGGTTTTAACTGCTGTTTTTCCATTGTATAGAATTCAGATGCGGAAGCCGAGCTGCCTCTCTTCAGATCTTCCTCGCACAGTTGACAGTAACGAGCCACACCGAAACAGCTTCCTCGCAACTGTGCAAATAGAATTAGTGCATCTAAACAGGAAATGGCGGTGCAGTCGGTCGGCTGAAACAACATCCTGGAGCTTCACCAAACTGCCACATGCTAGCTACAGCTTTCGTTGTAGGGACTAAAGAAAGCCCATGGGGGAGAGGAAGAGAGAGAGAGAGAGAGAGAGAGAGAGAGAGAGAGTCATTGCTGCTGAAATGGATTTTTTTTTGCGGGTGAGTGGGTAAAGGAAAGGGGTTTCAATTCGGAGAAAATGTTAATTCCTACCAAAGAAATGTGGGCACGATTCACTTTGCTGACTTTCTGCTTGAGTCAGGTTCCCTGACAGGACTGGCTTGCCATGCTAATCCTAAAATGGTGATAGGGTTCGCCCTTGTGCATTGCCAAAAATGGGGCAAAAGAGGATGCAGATTTGCCTAAACTTTGCATATGATGATTTGTATCAAAAGAGGCAATCTTAGAAATAAATACCATGATTTAAAAACATCTCATGGGCATGGTGACCAGGGAGCCATAAACAAACTTTTGGCATCATAGTGGGGTACTTATGGGAGCAGTTGGGGTACAGGGATTTTAAAAAGGGCAACAGAATCACACCAAACTGCACCCCTCATGTTTTGCAAATTCTTCCAGAAGGGGGCTGAATGTTGCAAATGGGTCATTCATGTAGCTCAAACAGGTAGTTGGCAACAGCTTTCAAAAGGTATCGAATTTCCCCCCGAAATGACAAATCTTGATTGAAAGGGGGGTGTTGGCATTGGATTATGAAACAATATGCAAACTGAAACATAGCAAGCCTTTCCTGAATTTCATAATGCAGTACTGCAAACACATAACATATACAAAGGCTTACATTAGAGAAAAGTGTGCATAGAAATGCACTTATTAGTGATAACATTTAAAATGCACTGTGATAGAGGAAAATGCTTGCAAAAAATGAGTTTTCAGGTGGACTTCTTTTTTTTGGAAAAAATTGCATGCTGATGCATGAAACACAGAGAACTGAACTTTAGAGTGGAAGACTGAGAAACCAGAATTGACAGGTGAGCCCATCCCTAGCAGATGCTACAAAAAAACTGTGCATGCATAAGGAGCATAGTTCCTGCAGTAAACACCTGTCTGGAGGAAGCACCTTCAGAACTGATCAAACAACAGCCTGAAACCAAACAAGCAGCAGCCTTTAAAAACAAAACTAAACCACCACAGTGAGAGCAAGCAGGGGATGTTGTTGGAGAGTAGCTGAATTCTACATAAGATAAATAGTTATAGGAAAGAGAACCCAGGAGCTAAAAGTTAGAAAGATTTTTGTTTTGTTCACAAGTCTCAGCATGATATGACTCCTCTCCCCTCCTTCTCTCTGGGTCTGGGCACGGCATCTTGCTTAGAATGACCTGGCATGTATTTTCTGCCACTCATTTACACATAAGACACATCTTGCTGGGATATGAATCAGAGGTCGCTTCCAGGTGACCTGTCAATTGAGCACCCATCCTGATCAATTTGCACAAAGTTTGCAGGGTGATGTCGGCGATTTGTTGAGCATGGATTCTGATTTGTTTTCCCATCAAGCAGTTGTTATCCCACACTTTACAGCACATTTTCCTGTTACTTCCCTTTCTGGGAAAAGTCTGGTTTTGCAGGTTGTTGAACCTGCACAACATGATTGTATGGAAGCATTGGTCTCCCAAGATCATTGAACACAACACACCTTTCCCCCACCTAATGTTTTCCAGATGTTTCTGACTGCAACGCTCTGACCATTGGACATGCTGGTTGTGGTTGATGAGAGTTGCACTACTCCTGCAGACAACCTGTTTATGGAGCAGTCATCCTGATTTGCTTGCACAGAGCTGGCAGTGAGGTTATACAATGTCCAGCCTTTGTTTGGCATTTGTTCCAATTTGCTTGCATGTAGGTTACACATCTTCCAATCAATCTGTAATTATCCACACATTTGAGTGCAGTTTCCCCATCACTTTCCTAACTGCAAAAAGCCCTTTTAAAAATCTGTTGCACCAGAGTCCCAGAGCACTTTAATCCACTTTAATTGTGCCAACATAATTTCCCTGCATGCAATCAGATCCCTCCTACAGGTAATCTGTAATCCAAAACTTCTGGATGACATCAGATTAGGAAATGGTAGAGATGGAGGAAAAACTCAATTCTTTTCTCATTTAAAAGCAGGTCTACCCAGCTCACACTTTCCAAATCATTACGCGGACCAGAACATAGCCATCTTTTGAAATGTGCCTTTCTCTGAATTTTGCAATACAGTTCTTCCGTCTAGTAATGTTTGCAAAAATGCATATACTAGTGGCATAAAAATGCATATGCTAGTGAAAATGGCATTGCATTACAGGACAATGTTTTGCAAAAAGGTGTATGTTAGGGGAAATTGCATGCAAACATATTGATATTAGGGAAAAATTCACACTCAAGGCTGATGAATTTATGTGAGGACTACAAACAAACAAACAAACAAAATTGCAAGCTGATGTGGAAATGCAGAGAACCAGATTTAAGACTGAAAAGAAAAGGAGAAAAGGAGAGAAATGCAAACAGATAGATTCGCCCATCCCTAGGGAATGGCGCCGTGACTGCATGGAGAAATCTGTGTCAGCACAAGCATGCCCAATCTGCAAATAGCGAGAACCTGCTCTCTCAAGAGCAGCGGCTCAATAAATCCCTGCCCTCCTGTTCTCTCGCTTTCACTTGGGAAAGGTTGTGTTTGGCTTGGGGGCAGTGCTTAACACCGATGTCCCTTTCGTGTTACCTAAGAACAAACAGAGCAGCATTCCGCGCAGCAGGCAGGCAGAATTCTGTGAATCCCAGGGAGCCTGGGGTGCTGTTGCAGCTTCCCAAGCAGCTGGGGAAGGGGGAGGCCATTCTGCTGTCAGCTTTTATTAAGAACGTGCACTTTGACTTTGCCCTTTTCATTTAATGCCAGCATTATCCTCCCTCCCTCTCTTATTTTGCATCCTGCCCAGGAAGATTTCGAAAGGACAACAGGGAGTGTACAATGAATGTACAGAGAGTGGCCGGGGGGGGGGGGAGAGGGGGAACAGGATTGAACCACTGGGCCCGCTCCTGATCTCTGCGCATGCACCAGAACTCCTGAACGATGCCTGCATTTGAACACACATAGTTATGGGATCTGCGCCCTGTGAAGGTATAGCTTATGTGTTTCAAAGGGATAGAGGTTATGCACTCAAAGGGATAGGTGCTCCTCATGCATGCAAGTTCTGTGCAGCGTCCAAATGCCAGCAAGTCGTCCCCCCCCCAATTTAATTTGGATCTGTCTTTTCTGCAGAAAATCTGATTACAGTGGTGCCTCGCAAGACGAAAAGAATCCGTTCTGTGATTCTCTTCGTCTAGTGGTTTTTTCGTCTTGCGAAGCAAGCCCATTGACGGATTAGCGGATTAGCGCTATTAGCGGCTATTAGCGGCTTTTAGCGGCTTATCAGCTTATCGGATCAGCTGATAAGCGGCTTAGCGGCTTAGAAAAAGGGGGGGAAGGAAAAAAAAACCTGCAGGAACTCGCAAGACATTTTTGTCTTGCGAAGCAAGCCCATAGGAAATTCGTTTTGCGAAGCACCTCCAAAATGGAAAACCCTTTCGTCTAGCGAGTTTTCTGTCTTGCGAGGCATTTGTCTTGCGGGGCACCACTGTAGTTTTTTAAAAAACAAAAACACCGTTGACAAAGAGGTATTTGTGATACTGAATGACCTGTTTGCAACATTAAACCCCTTCTTGAAGCAATTGCAAAAAAGTCAGGGCTGCACTGTGGACTTCTGCTTCTGCTGTCCTTTTTAAAAAGGTGTATTCACACATACGCCTTTTGAAGATGACTTCTTTCGAGTCAAACCATTGGTGCATCTAGCCTAAAGGTAAAGGGACCCCCTGACCATTAGGTCCAGTCTGGGCCGACTCTGGGGTTGCGGCACTCATCTCACTTTATTAGCCAAGGGAGCCAGCGTACAGCTTCTGGGTCATGTGGCCAGCATGACTAAGCCGCTTCTGATGAACCAGAGCAGTGCATGGAAATGCCGTTTATCTTCCTGCCGGAGCGGTACCTATTTATCTACTTGCACTTTGACATGCTTTCAAACTGCTAGGTTGGCAGGAGCTGGGACTGAGCAACGGGAGCTCACCCTGTCGTGGGGATTCGAACTGCCAACCTTCTGATTGGCAAGACCTAGGCTCTGTGGTTTAACCCACAGCGCCACCTGTGTCCCTGTCACATCTAGCCTAGTAGATGCTAATTGCAGGTCTCCAGGACTTCATACAGGGCATTTCCCAGCCCTATCTAGAGATATACCACTCAGAAAATGTTTAATTTGGGCACCTGTCACTTGGAACACTGTTCGTGGGAAACCATTGACCATGGTCTCTTTCTGGGTCACCTTGCTAGTTTGGAATATGGAGCAGAGATGGGGAAGGTTTTTTGTTTTAGATCACATATAAAGGTAAATCTTTCTAACTTGCACTTTGCAAAACAAGAACTGGAACACAGCAATCCTTTGAAATTTCTGTTCTCTGAATTTTGAAACGCCATTCTCCGGCCAAGTAGCTAAAACACACAAACAGGGATAAAGCTTGCATAAAATGCATATATCAGTGAAAATAACATACAAACGTGCAATTTAGGAAGACTGCTTTGCAAAATGTATTTTTGGTAAAAATGCATACAAAGACAATCAAATGCTGAAGGATTTTCATGAGATTTTTTAAAACAATAATAAAAATAAAAAGCACACAGCTGTGGAACTATGGAGAACTGAAGGCTGGAAACATGAGAAATGGAAAGAAATGGAAATTGTCCACCCCCAGAATCAAAGAATCATATAATTGTAGAGTTGGAAGGGACCTCAAGAGTCATCTGGTCCAACCCCCCAAAATGCAGGAGTCTTTTGCCCAACGAGGGACTCAAACCCATGACCTTGGTGCAGAGACATTGCCTTGCAGTTCTCTCAGTCCTTCCACTAGGGTGCAAAAAGTGGTCGGCTGGTGGGAATCAGGATCTGGAAAGCCACAGATTCCTCATCCCTGCTTGTTCATTTTGGATAACTATTCATAAGTCCGTATAGTAAAAGCTATGGTTTTCCCAGTAGTGATGTATGGAAGTGAAAGCTGGAGCATAAAGAAAGCTGATCGGCGAAGAATTGATGCTTTTGAGTTATGGTGCTGGAGGAGGCTCTTGAGAGTCCCATGGACTGCAAGATCAAACGTATCCATTCTTAAGGAAATCAGCCCTGAATGCTCACTGGAAGGACAGATCCTGAAGCTGAGACTCCAATACTTTGGCCACCTCATGAGAAGAGAAGACTCCCTGGAAAAGACCCTGATGTTGGGAAAGATGGAGGGCACAAGGAGAAGGGGACAACAGAGGACGAGATGGTTGGACAGTGTTCTTGAAGCTACCAGCATGAGTTTGACCAAACTGCAGGAGGCAGTGGAAGACAGGAGTGCCTGGCGTGCTGTGGTCCATGGGGTCACGAAGAGTCGGACACGACTAAACGACTAAACAACAACATCCATAAGTCTTTCCTAGATATCAGATCTCTGGATTTGCTGAACACCCACAACTTTCTGAAGGGTGGCAGAGAGGTGCATGGCATCCTGACACATATCATAACAAATAACACTGTGTCGTGAAAACCGGCTCATCAGACCTGTAATGGCTCTAATGCAGAAGAGCATGAACTAAATAGATGCTGGAGTTACTGCCCCAGACAGGGGTGTCTGTCTTTCCCTCTTTTCAAGGCTGCTTTCATGATCACAATGAACGGTTTAGCTAGCGTTCTGCTGAAAAAAGGTGGGCAATTGTCCAAGGCACCGGAAAGCGATGCCAACCTCCCAAATACACCTGGGAACATGGTGAGAGTCTGTTTCCTTCTGCTCTGATATGCTGGGACACTTTGTTCTTTCATTGTGACACAGGGGTTGGGTGGCTTAGGAAAAAGATCATAATTGATGCCTTTCTCCCCCCCGGACAGCAACCTGGAGCATGTTGCTGAAATAAAGCATTATATACATTGCTGGGATGGTGGTTCCTGTCAGCTGAAAAGGGAAAACACTGGAGAGCCAGTGTGGTGTAGTGGTTAAGAGCGGTAGTCTCGTAATCTGGGGAACCGGGTTCGCGCCTCCGCTCCTCCACATGCAGCTGCTGGGTGACCTTGGGCCAGTCACACTTCTTTGAAGTCTCTCAGCCCCACTCACCTCACACAGTGTTTGTTGTGGGGGAGGAAGGGAAAGGAGAATTTTAGCCGCTTTGAGACTCCTTCGGGTAGTGATAAAGCGGGATATCAAAATCAAACTCTTCTTCTTCTCTTCTTCCCTAAAAGTAAGGGAACAGAATTATAGAGATGGAAGGGACACTAACAGTCATCTTGTTCAAACTCCTTCAATGCAGGAATCACACCTAAAGAATCCCCGACAGATGGACACCCCCAACCTCTGTTTACAAACCTCTGATGAAGGAGATCCCCAATGAAGGGGCATCTGTTCCACTGTCAAATAGCTCAGAAACGTCCTCCTAATATTTAGTTGGATTTTACTTTCTGGTAATTTGAATTCATTGGATCAGGTCCTACCATCTGGAGCAGGAGAAAACAAGCTTGCTCCATCTTCCATGTGACAGTCCTTCAAATATATGACGATGGCCACCTGATCACCTCAGAGTCTTCTCCAAGCTAAACATACTCAATCCCCTCAACTGTTCCTCATAGTTTCCAGCCCCTTTATCACCTTGGTTGCCTTCCTCTGCACATGCTGCATCTTGTCAATATCCTTCTTAAATATGGTACTATTTAGGCCTGAAATCTAACTTGAAGCCTCAAGAAGTAAGGCTTATAAACAAATCCTAAATGCTTATAGCCCTGATAAGTGGTGGTGACATTTCTGTCAGGAGGGTGGTGGTGAAAGCCCCATTGAACTCGGACTTCCGTCTGAGTCAAACTGCCTAAAATAGTACTGTAGATCAAGCTAGGGCAGGGATAGCCAGCACAGTGCCCTCAAGATGCTGTTGGGCTCCCATCAGCCCCAGCCAGCATGGCCCATGCTTGGGGATTATGGGAAATGTAGTCCAACACCATCTAGAAGGCACCATGTTAGCTATGCCTGCACAGTGCCATCTGCCTCTGACTAGTTCTTAACAGGAAGGTGTTTGCTGCCCAGCCTCTAAAGGGAAGCTGGTCTGCCAGCAGTTTCTGCAGGCCCTCCTTCTGTTGATGGAAAAACCAGTCATAAATCAAGCATTTGTTTTGTTCATAGCAATCCATTTCCACTGAAAACTGTACTAAGAGGATCTAATTACACATAGTCCAAGTGGTGTGCAATTGTTAAAACACATGCTGACATTAATTTGTGGTTTCAGTTTAAATTCAGCCGTATGGGCAAGGCCTGAAACTGAAGCTGTTGTTGTGAACAATAACACAATTCTTTGATTAAAAGAATTATTATTGAACTGTTCGGGATACTCATTTCCAGGCCAAGCCCGACCTGCAGGAAAATGGAACCCATCCTCCTTGAGCTCCAGTTCCTTTCATGGTCTAGTAGAAGCCAAATATGCGCAACTCCGCCCACTGGATACCAGATCATAGCATGATCTCGGCACCATGTGGACCACACAGCCTCACTTCACTGTCAGGAGATGTGGTCAAAATAAAAAATTTTTCTTCCAGTAGCACCTTAAAGACCAACTAAGTTAGTTCTTGGTATGAGCTTTCGTGTGCATGCACACTTCTTCAGAAGATGTGTATCTGAAGAAGTGTGCATGCACACGAAAGCTCATACCAAGAACTAACTTAGTTGGTCTTTAAGGTGCTACTGGAAGAAAATTTTTTTATTTTGACTATGGCAGACCAAGACGGCTACCTATCTACTACAGGAGATGTGGTGATAGGTGTGCAGCTGCCTCGTGTGGTGACTCACAGAACTGCAGCTGGTGCAGCCCCACTGTCCCATCTGCTCACCTGACCCCCCCTCCAGCTCCCTCCAGCAGATAATAATAGAATCATAGAATTGCAGAGTTGTAAGGGACCCCAAGGGTCATCTAGTCCAACCCCCTGCAGTGCAGGAATCTCATCCATGGCCAATAGCCATCCAACTTCTGCTTAAACACCTCCACCAATGAAGGAGAGTCCACCACTTCCCGTGGGAGACTTTTCCACTGTCAGACAGCTCTTACCATCAGAAGTTCTTCCTGATGTTTTAGTCAGAGTCTCCTTTCTTGTAACTTGAAGCCATTGGTTCTGGTCCTACAGAGCAGGAGAAAATAAACTTGCTCCATCTTCCATGGGACAGCCCTTTAGATATTTGAAGATGGCTATCATATCTCTTCTTATCCAGGCTCAACATACCCAACTCCCTAACCTGCTCCTCCTAAGGCTTGATTTCCAGACCTTTGATCATCTTGGTCACCCTCCTCTGCACACGTTTCAGCTTGTCAACATCCTTCTTAAATTGTGGTGCCCAGAACTGGACATAGTATTCCAGGTGTGTAGTCCAAGTTCCACTATCATGTAGGTTTCATAATTTGGGGAAGCATGCTTGTATTTTTACTCGTCCTTGTGAATGCATTTAGGATTCCTTAGGCATATTAATGAGGCTGAGGCTCTTTGAAGGGGGCATATAGTTTGAGCCATCTGGTATTGCCCTTACCTTTGCTCCCCTAATCTGTCCAGGGCAGAGATTTTCACCTGCCAATTTAACCTGCCTTACCATATTGATCATGATCACATGTTATTATTCAATCAGTGCATTGTTGTTCCATTAGGACAAGACGTTTGCTCCACAAAGTACATGTTGGTTCAAATATATATAGCTTTTGATTGCTTTATTAGATTAAATAAAAAATACTAATAGCACACTCCGTTCTCTGAGTGTTTTTGTTTATGTAGCCCAAACAGCACCATCCATGGGCAAGTGTCAAGTGTCAGTACAGTAGGGGAAATTTGCAGATTTCTTTCTTTTCTTTTCTTTTTTAAAAGAAATTTACAGATTTCTTTCTACAGGAGGAAAAGCCCCCAAAAGAT
Source organism: Podarcis liolepis (assembly GCF_965112155.1). Taxonomy (NCBI): domain Eukaryota; kingdom Metazoa; phylum Chordata; class Lepidosauria; order Squamata; family Lacertidae; genus Podarcis; species Podarcis liolepis. The sequence continues at coordinate 72,308,957 of NC_139561.1, read as the reverse complement.
TCCAGTGAAGACCGAGCAGAGGCACAGGTCCATGACTCAAAATTGCACCAATATAGAGAATGTGTCTGGATGAATTGTTGTTGTTGTTTAGTCGTTTAGTCGTGTCCGACTCTTCGTGACCCCATGGACCAGAGCACACCAGGCACTCCTGTCTTCCACTGCCTCCCGCAGTTTGGTCAAACTCATGCTGGTAGCTTCGAGAACACTGTCCAACCATCTTGTCCCCTGTCGTCCCCTTCTGCTTGTATGAATGAATTAAGATACATTAATTTATTTTCATTTACATCCCACCTTGTCTCCCAGGACGTCAAGGTGGCAAACATGCTTCCTCCCCTTCCCACATTTTATCTTCACAACTGGGGATGGGGGGGGGGGGGAAGAGAAATTTGATTCAGTTCACTTTAAAGGTGAACCTACTTCACCCACACTTTCCCAAAGCAATACGCAAATTGCAATGTAACCACTCTTTGAAATTCGCTCGTCTATGAATTCTCCAGGGCACTTCTTGGACAAAAATGCACATTAATTAGAGTCAAGTGTGCATAAAAATGCTTATAGCAGTGATGAAAAATAACATTTAAAATGATTTTGGAGAAATTGGTTTGCAAAGTAGTGCATATTTGGAACAATTCCATATGAAAAATTTTGTGACTAAAATGGTGGTTAATTTTCATGGGGATTTTGTTTTTTTATAATCAGAAACTGATGTGGAAATGTGGAGAACGGTAGGCCGGAAAAATGAGAAACTGAGAGAAACCTAAATTGACAGAGATCTACAACCTCTCCTGGACAATGACAGTTCTCTTTCTCAAGCTCAGGGAGGAAGACCTTTCATTGCCTACAGACAGCCACCCAATCTTAAACAACTCCTAACCCACAATAATACTGCAACCAGACTTAACACGGACACTGGCACCAGAGCCTGCAATAAACCCAGATGCCAACTTTGCTGCCACATACACCCGGACAACACCATTACTGGCCCCAACAACATCACACATACCATCTCGGGACTATTTAATTGCTCATCGTCTAACATTGTGTATGCCATCCAATGCCAACAGTGTCCTTCAGCTCTCTATATTGGACAAACAGGCCAAACCTTACGCCAAAGAATAAACGGACATAAATCTGACATCAAGAATCACAAAACAGAGAAACCAGTAGGAGAACACTTCAATCTCCTAGGACATTCTATATAAGATCTCAAAGTAGCTGTTTTACTACAAAGGAATTTCAGAAATAGACTGGAAAGAGAAGCTGCTGAATTGCAACTCATTACCAAACTCAAAACCATGGAGAGACCTGGTCTGAACAAAGACATTGGATTCTTATCTCATTATACATAACTAAGCCATTTTTCACCTTCTCACCCCTTGCCTTTTCCTGTAAGACCTATTGCAGTCGTTAAGAGTCGTCAACAGGCTCATCTCAGCTATCTGCCAATCTCCCATTCCCACCACCCTTCTGAGTAATACCCCTCCCCACCTTCTCACTATATAGAAGGATCTGGCAACTTCTGTTTCAGTGTATCTGAAGAAGTGTGCATGCACACGAAAGCTCATACCAAGAACTAACTTAGTTGGTCTTTAAGGTGCTACTGGAAGGAATTTTTTTATTTTGACTAAATTGACAGACTTCCTCTTCACAACAAACCTGTGAAGTAGGGTAGACTGGGAGATGGTGACTAGCCCAAGGTCACCGCGTGAGCTTCATGGCAGAGTACGAATTTGAACCTTCTCCTGGAATGAAATTGGAGTAACTGAAAACCAGACCAAAAGCACTCTAATGCTGCAACATTACAGTGGTACCTCGGGTTAAGTACTTAATTCATTCCGGAGGTCCGTTCTTAACCTGAAACTGTTCTTAACCTGAAGCACCACTTTAGCTAATGGGGCCTCCTGCTGCTGCCGTGCCGCCGGAGCACGATTTCTGTTCTCATCCTGAAGCAAAGTTCTTAACCCAAGGTACTATTTCTGGATTAGCGGAGTCTGTAACCTGAAGCGTCTGTAACCCGAGGTACCACTGTATTATGTTTTTGCAGGTCCAACTTCTCATCGAATAAAATTCATTTCCACAGGTTCTTTTACTGCCACATTTTATTCCGCTTGCGGAGAATTTGCAGGAATTAAGACCCCCTCCACACACTCCCTTCCAGGAAGCAACAAAAATTCTTAACCCCCTCCTCCCCTGGTAAAACCAAGCCCCCCTAGTCATTGCGAAACTAAAGGGCATGATGATACATACGAGGGAATAAAGCTGGCTGCCTTTTTGCTGCCGAGCCAAAAATGTGCGATGTGTTCTGCTGAGCTGGCAGAAATAGCCAGGCTCCCTGAATGAGCAGCTAATGAGAAATGTTTCCAGCAAGAATCAGCACTCTTGGAGATTAAGCCTCGGAGAATGAAAGGGCCTGATTCCCACTGAAGTGTTCAGGTGGGTTCAGGCATGACCCAAAGACCGAGATTCAGTTCAAAAGGGATTTATTGGAACATCAGGAACAAGAAGAACAAGCATGACAAACAGGGGCGCATGGCCCAGTATATATACACCTAAAGCCGGCCCAGGCAAAACACACACACCTCCTGTGATAGGTCGGCTTAATGCTCCAATTAGCGAATCACAACACTGGCCCTATCTCAGCAGGGATTGGCTGCCTGCCAGCTACTAACAAGGTCATTGGAGGGGTTTAGAATCCTCTCTGTCTTTTGTTATGCAGGTGAAGCTCCTGAGCTCCAGGTGCCCTGAAGGCCAAATGCCTTGGCTTCCTGAGTCAAGTGCATTGCATATTCCATCAGGACATATAAAGAGCTCTGCTGGATCAAGCCAATGGCCCACCTAGACCACCATTTTGTGAGCAAGGGCTCGTCTACACTTCCACTGGCCCTGTGACTCGGAAGCATGAGTCTCAGTGGTTTTCCACTTGTCCTGATCCTTAGTGCTAAATCGGAGCAAACATCAATCTGGAGAAAACTCAAATTGCCATTTTCTCCCGAATTGCCATTTCCTTTGACTGAGTGCTAAAGAGCATGGATAAGCCCTAAGATTTAGCTGTGCTGTAGGAATAGGCACACCTGTCCATTTCAGTTTCTTTTAGTATTTCCTTTCTCCAGTTTTAAGTTCACTCTTCCACGTTACCACATCAGTTTCAGAATTATTATTTTTCTTTCATGTCCTCATGAAAATTCACCAGCATTTTAGGGCAAATTCCTCCTTGTATCACATAAATAATAAATTATTATTATTATTATTTGCGTATGCAATTATTGCCCAATCTATGCATTTATGCAAAGTTGTTTTCCCTAATGCATACTATTTCCACTAACATGCACACATCACCCCAGTATATGCATTTTCGTGCACGTCGCTTGGCTGCAGAACATTTGGACAAGGGCAAATGTCAAAGCGTGCCTGTCTTTCTGTTTGTGTATTGTTCTGGAAAGTGCAAATCAGATCGGTTCGCCTTTAAATGCAAAACCGACTCAAATTTCTCCTGATCCCTGACTGCCAGTCTAGGAATATTCTGCACAGGTGGAAACGGAGGAGGTGCCATCTTGCCCTTTGCTTCAGGCAGCAAAATGTCCAGGACTGGCCCTGTCTAGGTCAAATCCTCTTCACAGGAACCGAAAACGAGTCCTGCCAGATCAGACCAGTGGCCTATCGAGTCCAGCGTCCTGTTCTCACGGTGGCCAACCAAGATACCTGTGGGAAGCTCCAGACCTGTGCGCTACAGCTGTGATTCCTTGCAATGGCTATTCAAATGCTTGCTTCCTCCAACAGTGGAGACACAACATAGCCATTCCCCCACAAAGTTTGCATAGATTCTTGTATTGCCAAATCCTGTGTGTGCACAAACATGTTTAGCTGTGTTGGGCTCCACCTCTGCTTCCCTTTTCCTGGAGGGGAGGAGACATAACTTATCCCTGTCAGCTAAATCGCATTACGCCCGGGAGCCTGCTGTTCAGCTTTTGCCGAAGATGGGCAAGAATAAATAAATACCTCCCTCCACCCCACCTTCACCAGCTGAGTGTTGGCAGGGAGTCTTCTGCTGCCTTGCCTCTCTCAGTCGTCTCACCCTTCCCTGGAAGGAGAGCAAGAGCAGGCATGACTGCTCATCCTGACAGCAGAAATTATATACCAGTTTACTAAGTAAGGCTAATGAATGGGAAACGAAACTCCTTTGGTTGCCTGCACTGACATCACTAATGAGGCAGAAGCAAACACACAAACTCATGCACTTCGTGAATGCCAGGGAAAGGCCAATACACTGGAAACCGCTTGTTTTCGTAATACAGTGGTACCTCGGGTTAAGTACTTAATTCATTCTGGAGGTCCGTACTTAACCTGAAACTGTTCTTAACCTGAAGCACCACTTTAGCTAATGGGGCCTCCTGCTGCTGCCATGCCGCCGGAGCACGATTTCTGTTCTCATCCTAGAATCATAGAATCATAGAGTTGGAATAGACCACAAGGGCCATCTAGTCCAACCCCCTGCCAAGCAGGAAACACCATCAGAGCACTCCTGACATATGGTTGTCAAGCCTCTGCTTAAAGACCTCCAAAGAAGGAGACTCCACCGCACTCCTTGGCAGCAAATTCCACTGTCGAACAGCTCTTACTGTCATCCTGAAGCAAAGTTCTTAACCTAAAGCACTATTTCTGGGTTAGCGGAGTCTGTAACCTGAAGCGTATGTAACCTGAGGTACCACTGTATGTCAGAACGGGGCAATCCTAGACGGATTGTTTTGTCGGTCATCGGCACCCCTCTTACACTCTGTGATGTTGAGTCCATCGACACCTGCAAACCCTACAAGCGTCATGGTATCTGACAGCTTAAACATTTTAAAAGAAAAAACCTATAACATGCATAATGGCATGTGTTGGAAATGTGGCTTACAACCAGCAATTTTTAGACCTATCACAGTGGTTGTGGCCAAATATTTAAGTGTCCTCGAAACAGGTCAGAAGAGATATTCAGAGAATAAGTAGGTGCGATTTAACTTTTGACCCTAAAACAATGTGGTTGGAAGCATTTCATTCTTGTGTGTAAAACGATAATGATAAATCAGCCAATGATCTCTCTAACCTACGAACAGCAAAGTCTGATCATCGCAAAGAACTGGGAAATGCCAAGGTTATTACATGTGGATAAATAAGGCTTGATGCTTAGCACAAGTCTTAACAAATGAAGCAGTAAGAACCCCAAATTTGTAGTCTTCTTTGTTGATGATTGGGAAATAAGCAGTGATGGGGAGATTAATGTTATTCATCTTGCAATATTGCAGGGTTAACAATTTCATAAGGGACTTTGATATTGACATAAAATTATTAAAATGAATTGTATAATCTGCTGTATATTTTCTTCCCTATGAATTTGGACACCAAATTGTAACCAAATATTGTAACCAAATTTTGCATGATTCTTCTTGAGATCAAAGAACAGGTTTTTGTCTGTTTGGACACAATTAGACACCACTTTGAATCAAGATGGTAAACCGAACTTTTCAAAACTACATTGATTTTAACGACTGATTTCAAAATACTGGAGTAATTGGGTGAACAATGTGTCTGTAGGCTCATCCATACTTCTGCTTGACACATATTTTAATCATATTGTGTATGGATTAATTCCCTCTGGTCCAAGATACTTCCTTGTTGCTCCGCTGCTGTGCCTTGTGAAATTCCAATCTTACCTGCTGAACTGAACCTCAGTTCAGCAAAATCTCTCTTTGGATCTTCCACACATCTGATAAGATCTGATTTTCACAAGGCACAGCTGCGGAACACTGAGAAAAGCTCTCGGACCTGGGGGAATTAATCAGAACAAAATACGATCGAAATATGTGTGAAGCGAAAGTGTGTATGAGCTTACAGACACATCATCCACCCAATCACGCCACTATTTTGAAATTAGTTGTTCTGAAAGGTTCGCTTTGCCACAACGAGAAAAGCCTGTTGGACCTCGAAAATCCAGAGTCTGCCTTTTCTGGAAGGGACAAGGTGCACAAATGGACAATGGTACCTGTGACTTTGGGCATCACTGCAGAGTAAGTGTGTGTGTGATGTGGCATCGTTGGGGCAGTGTATTCTTTCCTGGCTTTGGGATGCAATAAATACTCAACTTTGCTGCTTTTTTTTGCAGTGGTGATGATGGTTGCATGCACACCACACATTCAAACCACGTGGCTTCCCCGAAAGAATCCTGGCAATTCTGCAGTTTACAATTCCCTGCACCCTTAACAAACTAGTTTCCAGAATTCCTTGGTGACAGCCACGTGCTTTAACAGTCACACTGGAGAGCCAGTGTGGTGTAGTGGTTAAGAGCGGTGGACTCGTAATCTGGTGAACCGGGTTCACTTCCCCGCTCCTCCACATGCAGCTGCTGGGTGACCTTGGGCCAGTCACACTTCTCTGAAGTCTCTCAGCCCCACTCACCTCACAGAGTGTTTCTTGTGGGGGAGGAAGGGAAAGGAGATTGTTAGCCGCTTTGAGACTCCTTAAAGGTAAAGGTAAAGGGACCCCTGACCATTAGGTCCAGTCGTGACCGACTCTGGGGTTGCGGCACTCATCTCGCTTTATTGGCCGAGGGAGCCGGCGTACAGAAAGTGTGTCCATCTCTCTAGCTCAGCATTTTCTACTCTGACTGGCTGCAACTCTCCAAAGTTTCAGGCAAGGGAATTCCCAGCCCTACCAGGAGATGCGGGGGTTGAACTAGGAACTTCCTGCATTATTATTATTCATTAAATTTGTTTATAACCCTTCATCTGAAGATCCTGGGGCGGTTCACAATAATAAATGAGCTATTTCATTTTTGTAACTCATGTGATTTGGCGGTTATGTGCCAGGCAGATGCTCTACTACTGAGCTATGATGCTTCCACACAAGACATAGAATTATAAAATCATAGAATCTGTTATGTACCGAGTTGAATAGAATCCAAATTGCAGCAGTCTGATTGGTCCTAGAACAATAGGATCCAGAATGCAGCAGTCTGATTGGTCCGCAGGAGCCACCCAATCCAACTCCAGGTGGAAGTGAATCCGCAACCTGATTGGCCTACAGGAGAACCCCAGAATTAGCCAATCATGTGGGGCCCATTGTGTAAATACTGTATATAAAGCAGACATTTCGAGGGGACTTCCATTCCTCCTCACTACTATGAGCTGAATAAAGAGCATGAAATCCACACTCGACACCGAGTATGTTTCAGAATCATTCCTGCACTACAGGAATCTCAGCTAAAGCATCCATGACCAATAGCCATCCAACTTCTGCTTTAAAATCTCCAAGGAAGGAGAGGTCACAATCTCCTGAGGGAGACTGTTTCACTGTCAAACAGCTCTCACTGTTTTTCTGAATGTTTCGTCGGAAACCCCTTTCTTGTAACTTGAAACCTGTTTCCACCACATGTATGGTTAAATGGCTGCAACTGTTTACATTAAGTCCTGCAGTCATAATAGTCATAGAATCATAGAGTTGGAATAGACCACAAGGGCCATCGAGTCCAACCCCCTGCCAAGCAGGAAACACCATCAGAGCACTCCTGACATATGGTTGTCAAGCCTCTGCTTAAAGACCTCCAAAGTAGGAGACTCCACCACACTCCTTGGCAGCAAATTCCACTGTCGAACAGCTCTTACTGTCAGGAAGTTCTTCCTAATGTTTAGGTGGAATCTTCTTTCTTGTAGTTTGGATCCATTGCTCCGTGTCCGCTTCTCTGGAGCAGCAGAAAACAACCTTTCTCCCTCCTCTATATGACATCCTTTTATATATTTGAACATGGCTATCATATCACCCCTTAACCTCCTCTTCTCCAGGCTAAACATGCCCAGCTCCCTTAGCCGTTCCTCATAAGGCATCGTTTCCAGGCCTTTGACCATTTTGGTTGCCCTCCTCTGGACACGTTCCAGTTTGTCAGTGTCCTTCTTGAACTGTGGTGCCCAGAACTGGACACAGTACTCCAGGTGAGGTCTGACCAGAGCAGAATACAGTGGCACTATTACTTCCCTAGATGCTATACTCCTATTGATCCTATAGTGTCTTGGTCCTCCACAAGTCATAGAGATTACAAATATTTTCCCCCTTTTTACAGTTTTATTTTGCAGGGATCTCTTATTATAGCAAGTGGGAGAGGTTTTTTTGGCCAGTGGTGGCTGGTTCCGTAAGTCACGGGTGTGTCTGCTGAGGTCAAATTACATGTGACTTAAGAATATAAGAACCACCTTGCTGGGTCAGAACAAACAGGATGCTGGAGCCAGTCCAGTATCCTGTTTCTCACAGGAGCCAACTAGACTCACATTTACGCATTATAATTTATTAACAGCCTTTCTGTGTGTCACCCAAGAAGAGGGTTCTCAGTGCAGCCAAGATGACTGCAGAATCAAAAACAATAAAATCCCAGCGTTAAATAATGTCAGCAGCCACAGAGAGGAAAAGAACACAGTAACTGAGGGTGCCACGAAAACTATTCAGCAGATCTTAAAATTGAAAACTTCATGGTTCAAAAGCCTGGGGAAAGAAAAAGGGATTTTCACCTGGCATCAAAAATTTCTGTTATGGATGGGGTTGCATTCTCTCTCTCTCTGAAATTTGGGGGTGCTCCTGGATCCATCTTTGTTGCTGTGGCTATGAGTGCTGTTTAACCGGCTAAGGCTGGTGTGCTAACTGCGGCTGTGTTTAGACAGGGGGTGGATCTACACACAGGAAAACAAACGCTACAAATAAGTCAGAACTCAAATCGTTATAACAAAAGGAAGGAAAACACTATGGAAAATCACACAGATTTTTTTTGCTCTCCAGCGCCATCTGTTGTGCATTCGAAAAACTGTTTTTTGACTAATGTAGCTGAGTCCAGGGACAGTCTGACCATGGTAATTCATGCATTGATAACCACAATACTTGATTAATGCAATGCACTCTATGTGGAGCTGCCCTTTGGCCTTGTCTGGAGGCTCCAGCTGGTGCAAAACAGTTCCCTGGACCTATGCACATTTTCTTAAAAGCAAGTCCCATTTAGTCCAGTGGGGCACATGCTTATAGCACCTTTGTAAAAACTTGCCTCTAAAACCAGGGCCCCTTTTTACCCATTTGTAAAAAGAGGCAGGGAACTTTATTTAAATACTTGCTTTCATATACATTCACTTTTCTTTAGAGAAATAATTGTGCAATGTTGCTGTTATGTACTGAAGTTCTCACTCTGGGCCAGCACTGGGATACTGTAGATAGTTATGCAAATGAAGGATCGAAAGTGACGTTCAGTGATTGGATAGTTTGTATGCAAATGAAGGATCGAAAGTGACGTTCAGTGATTGGATAGTTTTAGAAAATGGCAACAGTTACATTGTTCTGGAGCTCTAAATAAGCAGGCTGTCTGAGCTCCTCAGTTCAGTTCTGTTCCAGCTTACAAATAAAGAGCTGCTTTGGAAGAATTGCTGTGTTGTCTGATATGTTCGCCCACAACCTAACAGTTGCATTGCTCTTTGACCAGAACCTTACATTACTATCTATTATGAGACAGCTTCTGGATTTTTATTCCTAACCTTCCTGTATTTGCCAGATATTTGCTTCTTTCTCTGAAGAGTGCCTAGAAATGAGGTGGAACGATCCCTTATCACACACTAGGTCTTCTTCACTAATGGCTGTTGGAAGAAATACACCATATTGAGTCTACTTTTTAAGTAAGCCATCTTCCTCTTCAAATGACAAGTCACTCCCCCTTTTCTGGCAAGAGTTATATTATTACTGTTATTATTTCATTTATTAAATTTGTATACTGCCCTATACCCACAGGTCTTGGGGTGGTCACAACATAAAATCACAGTAAATAACACTAAATGCACAATAAAAAGAAAAACAAAACAATTCAATAAACCTGCCCTCCCCAACACATTTTAAAAGGGCATTGGATGCCAGTCAGCCAAAGGCCTGGTTAAAGAGGAACCTTTTTGCCTGGTGCCTAAAGGTGTATAAGGAAGGTGCCAGGCGAACTTCCCTGGGGAGAGCATTCCACAGACGGGGAGCCACTGCAGAAAAGGCCCCTTCTCGTGTTGCCACCCTCCAGACCTCTTGTGGAGGAGACAATGAAGAAGAGCCTCAGAGGGTGATTTCAGGGTTCGGGTAGGTAATAATAATAATAATAATAATAATAATAATAATAATAATAATAATAATAATAATAATTTATACCCCAGCCACTCTGGGCAGCTTCTAGCAAAACATTAAAATACAATAATTCATCAAATATTAAAAACTTCCCTAAACAGGACTGCCTTCAGATGTCTTCTAAAAGTCAGATAGTTGTTTATTTCCTTAACATCGGATAGGAGGGCGTTCCACAGGGAGGGCGCCACCGCTGAGACAGCCCTCTGCCTGGTTCCCTGTAACTTCACTTCTTGCAGGGAAGGAACCATCAGAAGGCCCTCGGAGCTGGACCTCAGTGTCCGGGCTGAACTAAGGGAGTGGAGACACTCCTTCAGGTATACTGGGCCGAGGCCGTTTAGGGCTTTAAAGGTCAGCACCAACACTTTGAATTGTGCTCGGAAACGTACTGGGAGCCAATGTAGATCTCTTGTGACCGGTGTTATATGCTCTTGGTGGCCGTTCCCAGTCACCAATCTAGCTGCTGCATTCTGGATTAATTGCCGTTTCCGGGTCACCTTCAAAGGTAGCCCCATGTAGAGCGCGTTGCAGTAGTCAATGGAGTCAAGTTCATATGGGGAGTCAAGTTCATATGGAGAGAGGCTGTATTGCGGTCCTGAGGCGTTTAAGGCTTTATAGGTTGAAACCAGCACTTATACAGATCATGTTTGTGTAACTGGAGGTGCTGGTGACAATTTAAGCTGCAAAGATGTGCTTTCAGATAGCTACGATGGCCCTCATCCCATTAGCAGCTTTAACACAGAATAGGGATGCTGGATTGAGCATTCCAGAATGAGAGTTCATTTATCTGTGTGGAAGCAATTTGTTGCATATATTTGCATGCCATCAACTTCCTTTCATTCAAGCTATTTCCCCCCTCTCCCCCCTCCCCGTTTTTAATTGCAGTGTGCTAAAACCTACAAGGATGGCTGCATAGGCAAAGCTGTGGCCACAAAAGGCTTCCTATGTACAGCATCTGGAAATGCCGCTCGTGCAAAGTTCTTTGCAGATCAAAAATAGAAGGGAGAGAGCAGCTTTTCCTAGGGACCAAGGCAAATCCCAGCTTTAGCACTATTTGAATGAGTGCTGCACCACCACTTTAATTTGCTTTTGAAGTATGTGGCGAGGACAAAGCCCAATTAATTGCGTGTCTTGTTCTTGCTAAAACAATGCAGACAAGAGAGAGCTGGTATGTGTGTGAATAGAAATCATGTTCCATTCATTTTCTCTATGGACTGCAAACAGGGATCTCAGCAGGTCTCGCTTCAGGCTGAGGTGCTCCATTTCAGCCAATGAAGAGTTAACCCCACTCTAATTCTGTTCATAGGAGAGAAAACAAAACAGCTAATCATCTAGAGGACATACACACAGTATATAGAAGCTCAAATCATGAGATGGATAAGTGTTCTTTAACCCTTCCCCTTTCTAGTGTGGTGTAGTGGTTAAGAGCAGTGGACTCGTAATCTGGTGAACCGGGTTCGCTTCCCCGCTCCTCCACATGCAGCTGCTGGGTGACCTTGGGCTAGTCACACTTCTCTGAAGTCTCTCAGCCTCACTCTCCTCACAGAGTGTTTGTTGTGGGGGAGGAAGGGAAAAGAAATGTTAGCCGCTTTGAGACTCCTGAAGGGGAGTGAAAGGCGGGATATCAAATCCAAACTCCTCCTCCTCCTCCTCCTCCTCCTCCTCCCCTTCTTCTTCTTCTTCTTCTTCTTCTTCTTCTTCTTCTTCTTCCATGGGGACTGAGGATCTGTAAGCATATGTGAAAAGGTTTGCCCATCCTGAGCGAGAGCAATATTTCCTGCCATAGCTCTGAACAGGCTATGTAATATGATCATAAAGGTAAAGGTAACCCTGACCGTTAGGTCCAGTTGCGGATGGCTCTGGGGTTGTGGCGCTCATCTCGCTCTATAGGCCGAGGGAGCTGGCATTTGTCCACAGTCAGCTTCCGGGTCATGTGGCCAGCATGACCAAGCCGCTTCTGATGAACCAGAGCATGATCATGTCATATGATCATGTCAATGATCTCAGAATACTTAGAATTAGCTAAATAAACAGACATAATAAGACAAAAACCAAAAAGTGAAGTAAGAAAAGAATGGGAGTGCCTAAATGAATACCTCAAAAGTCAAGGTTCGAGGGCAGAAATCTGGCTGAGTCTGGAATGACCTTGTGAAGTGAAAGGATATGAAAGAAGGATTTATATCTAGATGTTAGGATAGAGATGATAAAGAAAACAGGAAAACAGGAAGACACAATGAGAGATAAAGGAGGTGCTGTGGGATTGGTGGAAGTCAAGGTCTTGTTGTTTTAGTGTTTATAATATTAACTTGTAAGATATGGATTTTGTTGTTGTTGTTGTTGCTTTCTTTAGTTTTCGAATGCTGATTTTTGTGTGTTGTGTATTGTTATTTTTTGATATCTTCCGTGTTGTTGTTGTGTGGAAAATACTAATAAAATTTATTTATTTTTTTAAAAAAGATCATGTCAATGCTCAAATCATGGTGTGTATGTGGGAAGGAAGGGAAGCTTCAGATCAAAATGTACAATCCCCACCCCTGATTCTTCTAAAAGTTCTAGCTAAATTATGGCCACCATAGCCTTCTCAAAATAATAACTAGGAAGAAAAGCATGGGGGAGGGGGCGTGTGGACCTTCTGTGGCCTTCTGATAATTCAAGCAATGATGTGGCACAGTGACATCGCCACATTTGCAGCAGGATCCCTAATCACACCCTCAGCAAGACGTTTGCAGGAGGTGTAGATGGCAGTGAAACAGAAACCAGGGAGGGTAAATATGTGCTTAAAAAGTGACCATGGGGAAATGGAGGAATGTTTTGGGTTCCTTGGAAAACCCATCTCCCACAAAAAGGTTAGCTTTTGAACTTGCAGTACACCTGCTTCTTAGACCATTTTTGTGCATGATGCTCAAAAACACACAGGCGTTTCTCTCACATGACTTGTGCCATGCATCAACATTGTTAACGTGGAATTGACACCACGTTGCATTCCTTCCTCCTGTGTTTGGCTTCCTTTCATAGCCCGATCTCTCCATATAATTTTCTCTCGCTGTTAAGCTTCCCTCCCTCCATATGTGCTCTCCCTCCGTTGGATTTTGGTTTCTCAATTGTAAAACGCAAACACTTCAGGGAAAAGCGTGAAGGGCAACTGAGAACAGGAGGAGAGCGATTCTGAACGAGCGTGTACACATTGTAGAGAACGTAGGTTTCACATTTACATTGCCAACTGATTTAAGCATAGAAATTCACAAAATCCTGTGTGTGTGTGTGTGTGTGTGTGTGTGTGATGTCTGGTTTAGAAAATCTTAACAACAGGAGTCAGATTTGTCTGGGGGAGCTGTGAAGATCTATTAAATATTTTGGAAAGTTGTTCGTCTGTTTGCTAGACATTCGGAAACAAATTTTTCACAGTAATTCCTGAGATTGAGGAGCAGGTTTTCATCTATGTTTGGATACAATTGAATTGGATGCACCATTTGGGGGTTCCAGTCTGGGGAAAAGGTGGGATGTAAGAATAATAATAATAATAATAATAATAATAATAATAATAATAATATTGAATCAAGATGGTGGACCAAACCTATCAAAACTACACTGATTTTAATCACTAACTTTTGGGTTTTTTAAAATTCCTGAGCAGCCCCAGACTCCAGGCTGTGAGCTATTCAATAAAGAGAGGCTGAGGAAAGGGCAATCTTTTCTTCCTGGGAAGACCCTTTCACAGCCCGTGCAAGCGGTGGCTTTTGCATTCAGCTGAATTCCTGCCTGGTAACAATGAGAGAACAGATAAGGGCTGCAAATGATACAAAGTGAAAGCCTCCAACAGAGCAACTGTCCTTGTGTTTGAAAAAGCTGCAGCCAGATCATGACCCCTGGGAGATGTTCCCTTCTTTGCAGCCAGAGTTTTCTCTTGTTCTGCGTTTACTAAGCAGCAGCTGCTGGAAGCCATGACACCAAGCGCCTCTCTCTCAACTGACTTGCATTGTAGGGAGAAAAGAATGAACTGAGAGAGCCCCCGGCGATGCATTTCAATCTTTTGAAAATTATCTTCTACGTATATATTTTGGGAAGTGGTTTGTTCGTCCATCCGCCCGTCCATCTGTCTCTCTGTCTGTCTGTTTGTGCTCTATAGGTTCGGATGCCTCTCAAGATATCCTTGCCATGAGGGTTCCTGAGGTGGGGGGTGGCAGCCTTCGCTGATGTTGGAATGCCAAGCAGGAATTTGGTGTGAACTTGGCTGTATTGTGCATGTGAGGGTCTTGGGAGGTCACTACATTATTCAGGGGCGCTTAATGCTGTGGGTCCTGGGGACAGTCCAAGTGTGTGTGTGTGTGTCAGGAGGTTTCTATCCACCTGCTCTCACACCTCTCTGGTCACCATGGCGAGAGCTGAGAGCCCCACCTTCCTCTCCATAGTTGTCAGAGGCCATCTCTGATGCTTCCAGTGTGGAAGAGAGCAAGTGTGGTGTAGTGGTTAAAAGCAGTAGTCTCGTAATCTGGTGAACCGGGTTCGCTTCCCCGCTCTTCCACATGCAGCTGCTGGGTGACCTTGGGCTAGTCACACTTCTCTGAAGTCTCTCAGCCTCAGCTTTGCTGCTTTTTGCAGGTGGTGATGATGGTTGCATGCACACCACACCTTCAAACCATGTGCCTTCCCCGAAAGAATCCTGGAAATTCTGTAGTTTACAAAACTACAATTCCCTGCACCCTTAACAAACTAGTTTCCAGGATTTCTTGGGGACAGCATGTGTTTTAACAGTCAAACTGGAGAGCCAGTGTGGTGTAGTGGTTAAGAGCGGTAGACTCGTAATCTGGTGAACTGGGTTCGCATCTCCGCTCCTCCACATGCAGCTGCTGGGTGACCTTGGGCCAGTCACACTTCTTTGAAGTCGTTCAGTTCCACTCACCTCACTGAGTGTTTGTTGTGAGGGAGGAAGGGAAAGGAGAATGCTAACCGCTTTGAGACTCCTTAGGGTAGTGATAAAGTGGGATATCAAATCCAAACTTTTCTACTCTTCTTCTTCTTCCATTGTGCCCATCACACAACCTACTCCATCTTCAGAGTTGTCAGACAATGCAGCTCTACATCTCCAGAGAGGGGTGTCCTGTCCTCGTCTCAAGAGGCAGTGACACCTGCCCCATCACCTGGGTCCCATAATAATAATAATAATAATAATAATTTATTATTTATACCCCGCCCACCTGGCTGGGTTTCCCCAGCCACTCTGGGCGGCTTCCAACAAAACACTAAAATACAATAACCTATTAAACATTAAAAGCTTCCCTAAACAGGGCTGCCTTTAGATGTCTTCTAAAAGTTTGGTAGTTATTTTTGGTGGGAGGGTGTTCCACCACTACCGAGAAGGCCCTCTGCCTGGTTCCCTGTAACTTGGCTTCTCGCAGCAAGGGAACCGCCAGAAGGCCCTCAGCGCTGGACCTCAGTGTCCGGGCAGAACGATGGAGGTGGAGACGCTCCTTCAGGTATACTGGGCCAAGGCCATTTAGGGCTTTAAAGGTCAGCACCAACACTTTGAATTGTGCTCGGAAACATACTGGGAGCCAGTGTAGGTCTTTCACAATGGAGCTGTGGACAGATGGGGCAGCTTCCACCCTCCAGGAGGAGTGCCAGATTGCTTGCGAAGGGACAGAACCGCTTGCCACACTAAGTTGTGCCTGCCCCATTTCCTTATAACAGAATTGTATGGGCATGCCATTGTTGGATCAATGTCTTCACTTGAATAGCCAGTGAGCCTTACTGCATCTGGGTTTACTCTGAGTAGAATGTAGGTGGCTACAACCCTGAGGCTTAGAGAACACTGGGTGGCTTAAGTCAATGTAGAAAATGACCCAGAGTTGGTAGCGCTTACACTCCACAAAATAAATAAGCTTAAGTGCATCTAATGAAATTAGCCGCAGTATGATCACAACTTAGGCATGCTTAACATGTGCGATTTGAACTTCATGCAATTGAAGACTGGCCAGTTGAAATCACACAAATTAAAAGCACAGAAGGCGGAGAGCTTAAAACCTTAATAATGATGATGATGATGATGATGATAATAATAATAATAATTTTTTATTACTTATACTCCACCCATCTGGTCAGGCCTCCGCAGCCACTCTGGGTGGCTTCCAACATATTTTTTTTAAAAAACAAAACAAAACAATAAAACACCAAACATTAAAAACTTCCCTAAACAGGGCTGCCTTCAGATATCTTCTAAAAGTCAGATAGTTGTTTACAGTGGTACCTCGGGTTAAGTACTTAATTCGTTCCGGAGGTCTGTTCTTAACCTGAAACTGTTCTTAACCTGAAGCACCACTTTAGCTAATGGGGCCTCCTGCTGCTGCCGTGCCACCGGAGCATGATTTCTGTTCTCATCCTGAAGCAAAGTTCTTAACTTGAAGCACTATTTCTGGGATAGCGGAGTCTTTAACCTGAAGCATATGTAACCTGAAGCGAATGTAACCTGAGGTACCACTGTATTTCCTTGACATCTGATGGGAGGGCATTGCACAGGGCGGGTGCCACTACCGAGAAGGCCCTCTGTCTGCTTCCCTGTAACCTCACTTCCTGCAGTGAGGGAACTGCCAGGGTTTTCCTGGCATGGAAAGAGCTTTTAAGCTCTCCACCTTTCTTAGTGATCACGAAATCATGCAGGAACTTGGACAGCGCCACGAGATCTCATGGGAACATCCCAACGCCCTGTGGGAGAGCTGATTCATTGCTTACCTGGGAATTAACTGGGGCTTTCTGGCTCATGGTTCGCACTGTTCAGGATATAAACATAAGAAAAGTCCCATAGCCGTTATGAAGCTGCTTTATTGGTCCATCTAGCTCAGTATTGTCTCTGCAGGATTACAGGTCGGGTTCTTTCCTAGCCCTACCTGGAGATGCTGGGGATTGAACCTGGAATCTTGTGCATGCAAGGCAGATGTGCTACCGCTGAGCTATGACTCTTCCTTGTTGGAATGTTGCCTTCAGCTGACTGTAGCATAGCAGTGTCTGAGTGGCACTGAAGGGCCATAGTATGGAGGGAACCTCCTTAACCTTTTGGCTATCATATTGTATGTGGAAGGCATGCATTGGGCAAAAACTGTACCTTTTCAGGGAAGGAGGGTGGTAGCGGAATGGGATGTCAAAGTTCACCAGCAACAGAACAATGGAACGTGAAAAGATGCAAATTAATCTCTGATTGCACCAACTTTCTGATTGTGTCCCGATAGTGTTTTTGTTTTATTTCGCCCCTCTCTTGTGTCTCTCTCAAGTAAAACAAGAACAATTTGAATCAGGTCTTTTTCCTGAAGTGCCGATGCTTCCAGTAATTAAAACAATCGCTTGGTTAATCTGAAACTGACAAAAGCAAGATTGTCTGGTGCTTGCGAATAAAGTCTGTAAAGGAAATGTCACAGATTAAGCAAATCTCATTTTAAGCAACCGAAAGAAAGAAAGAGGTGGCACTGTTTATGAAACCGGAGCCAGGAAAATACAATAATCAAGGGTGGGGGAGGGGGGGTTAGTGGAGAAACAGGTCATATGGAAAACCATATCTAAGTTGACAATCTTTCACGAAGATATGAGTTCACATTCATTATGCATTATATTTTCATACAAAAGCTTTCTTGTTAGCCTTTGTGCATCATCATTAAAAAAAATTAAAGAGAGATGGGAATGCTTTCAAAAGGAGTATTTCATGTAAAAAAGAAAAAGAAAAAGTCAACCAGGAGAACACAGATGTATTTCATCAGACTCTGTTTGATATAAAGGTTGAATGACGCTGCAGGGAAGGGAAACTACATTTAATTATTTTATAATTTTGCCATAAATGGGAATCCTTGAAAGCCACTGGCTGGAAGGTTTGCAGAGCGAGAAGGCACAGGGGCTGATCACGCAACTTGAAGCTGCCGTTTATTATTGTTTAAAAGCCACCACAGCTCTATCCAAGCACACGTGTGTTTGGAGGGCAGGGCTTTAGATAAGTTGTGGCTTGGAGGGCATCATACTAAAGGATGGGTTCACCTACTTTTCAAACAGGTATCTGAAAAGATAGTGCACACTGTGGTACATATAGCATGCAGAGTTTCTTATCTCAGCAGTGATTCTGGCAGCAGTAATTTTTTATTGCAAACTTTGTGCAAACAAATCAGGATGAGTGCCTTCTCGTTTGCCCTTTGGTCTTGGGGAAGAGCTATAGCTCAGTGGGAGAACACCTGCTTTGCATGCAGAAGGTCCCAAGTTTGAGCCCCAGAATCTCCTGGGTGGGCTGAGAATGTCCCTGCCTAAAATACTGGAGAGTGTAGACAATACTACATTGGCCACTGGTCTGACTCCGTATAAGACAGCTTCCTATGTTCCTATGATTATATGAACACTTTATTGCCCAGGGGTAGGGATGAGCGAGTCTGTCAATTTTGGTTTCTCTGAGTTTCTCATTTTTCCAGTCCTAAGTTCAGTTTCCCGCATTTCTACATCAGTTTGTGATTTCTAATTAAAATTTCCTCATTAAAAACCAGCATTTTTTGATTGGCAGAAATGACTGGCAGAATCCGAGACCAGGGAGAAGAGTCGGTGAAGGAAGACTGGAAGAAATTTAAAGATTATTTACAGAAACATTGTAAAATTAATGAATGTTAGAAGGATGTTGGATAGAAACTAAGCGGTTTCCAGCTGTAATGCTTTAAGAGATATGAAAAAAAAAAGGTTTTACAAATGGGTAAAAGTTTAATGGTAAGGATTTGCTGAATTAACAAACTGAATTGGAATACAAAGAAGGGAGGTATGAGGAGGTCCGAGGAAATAAGTGTACGGAAGTTATGTTATTGAAAATTAATGTGTGTTTTTAACTGTTTTGTATTTTGTATGTTTATTTTTATTTTTTTTGTTATATCTTAAAAACTTTCAATAAATATCTTTTTTAAAAAACCCAAAATCAGCATTTTGCTTTAATTCCTCCTACGTGTTTTTTTTATGCAGCATTGTCTAATATACAGATTTTGGCAAAGCAATTTCCCGCAATATAATGCGTTATTGTATGTTATTTTCACAAACGTATGCATTCATATGCAGACTTTAACATATTGTATGCATTTTTGCACCTGCTGGAGAACCACATTACAAAATTCAGAGAAGCGTGAATTTTGAAGGCATGGCAAATGCGAATTGGGTACCTTTACCTTTCAAATGCAAATTGAATGTAATTTCTCCCCTGTCCCTCATCAGGGGTCACTCTGACTTGTAACTCTGATGACCTGCCACTAGGGGCAACAGCGCCACACAAATCCAGTGGTTCCCAATGCACATATTCTATGCCCCAACCCTGGATTCCCAGGCTGACTTTGGAACCATGAGGCCAGGACTGGAGCACCTTGGGTCTGCCTCAGATGGGAGAGTCTGTGACCGCTGTCTTGCAAAGGGAGCTTTCCAAAGGAAGATGTGCATTCATGCTGCTCGTTGGGGGGTGGGGTGGGTAAGTAAAAATAACTTGGTGCGGAATGGCTGGTTCCTCCAAGTTCCTTTCCTCCTTGCATGTAAATGATTAATGGAGGATATTGTGGAAGCAGATGTACTGTTGCCACAGTAACCGAGGTGAATAGCGAGAAAGGCACAAGCTGAATACTGAGGTGGTGTTCCTACCGTGCGGCGCAGCTATTTTAGCCATCCCGAGATCCTGGTTAATTATTAACACCTAGCAAGTCCTCGCCCAGAAAAGCATCGATAAGCAAGGCCAATTATATAAACACCACAACAGTATCTTTTGCAGTTTGGTTCTCAGATCCTCCCGCACCACTATGGAATCGGATACGGTCCTTTAATCCCATCTAGTCCGCCCTCACCTCACAGTTAGTTGCGGTAACCTGCCTGGGCCTTTGCTGTTTCAAAGAATGATAACAAAAGGTAGAAGACAGGGTGCTTTGTCATTCTTCACCGTCTAAATGGGGAGGGCCAGCCCCAGTGAGCAGGAGATGCCTGTAACAACAACAACAACAACAACAACAACAACAACAGCAGCAGCAGCAACAACAACAACAACAACAACAACAGCAACAACAACAACAACAACAACACTGGGTTGCCGCAGCCACTCTGAGCCGCTTCCAACACACATAAAAACTTAATAAAATGCCAAACATTAAAAACTTCCCAATACAGGGCTGCCTTCAGTTGTCTTCTAAAAGTTGTGTAGTTCTTTATCTCCTTGACATCTGATGGGAAGGCATTCCACAGGGCGGGCACCACTGCCGAACAGGCCCTCTGCCTGGTTCCCTGTAATTTCGCTTCTCGCAGTGAGGGAACTGTCAGAAGGCCCTCGGAGCTGGACCTCAGTGTCTGGACTGAATAAATTCTGAGTTAAATTCTTTCAAAAGGTGACTGGTGCATGAAGCAGGTATTAAGTGAGTCGAGCCAAGAATCATTGGCTTGAAAGGACAGCTCACTCTGCTGAGAGGTGAACTTTTGCCAAGCAGATGCTTTGCCCTGATTTAGCTCTTCTCGACAGAGATTTTAAAAAAGGTCTTGGTCTTCTTAAATCCATTGAGTGGGCAGGGAAGAAGTGTAGCTTATTTGATTTTCTCATCAGCCACCCAGCGTTCTTCTGGTCTACCAATGGAGAATTGCAGGGTAATCTGCTCTTCCCGAGGCTTTTTGCTTTGAATTGGCCCTGTTGTTTTAAATTAAAAGTAAAGGGACCCCTGACCATTAGGTCCAGTCGTGGACGACTCTGGGGTTGCAGCGCTCATCTCGCTCTATAGGCCAAGGGAGCCAGCGTACAGCTTCCGGATCATGTGGCCAGCATGACTCAGCCGCTTCTGGTGAACCAGAGCAGCGCATGGAAATGCCGTTTACCTTCCTGCCGGAGCGGTACCTATTCATCTACTTGCACTTTGACGTGCTTTTGAACTGCTAGGTTGGCAGGAGCAGGGACTGAGCAACGGGAGCTCACCCCGTCAGGGGGATTCGAACCGCCGACCTTCTGATCAGCAAGCCCTAGATTATTTGTATGCTTTATTTGTGATATTTCTACCCCACTTTTCAACCCCATGTGGGTTCACAGAGCGTCTTACGGGAATAAAAACCTACAATTGGGAATGAGCTGTATTAGAATAAAAAATTTCTAAGCCCAGGAATTTATTTTGTGTACCAGAACCAAACTGATTTCACAGCCTTCCCACACTAAAACCCACATTGAGTTGACTATCACCACCACATCTTTTCAACATTGTGTGTGTATGTGTGTGTTGGGAGGGGGGAAATCATTTTATCGTTGAAACTGTTAAGTAATTAGCAATCACAAATTCTTGATGATATACCTGAAAAATCCAGAGATCTACCAGACGACACTCATTAACTTTCTGCCCACCCCTGCCCTATGTTCCTAATCATATCCACAAAACTCAATAAAGTCTAAGCTACAGCGAGAAAAAGGTAAACAGTCACAAATTCATGCAGGACCAGCGCTATTGTTAGGCATTGTGAGGTGGCTGCCTCAGGCGGTGGCTGCTGGGGGCAGACAATGACACTGAGGTGTGGAAAGACAGAGTTGTGAGTGTCACACAGTGTGTCTTGTGCCCCTTAAATTACCCTTTTGCTCTCATGCTTGGGTGGAGAACTTTGTGGATGCATGCAATAGGTTCCTTCCTTCCTTTCTAGTTTATAACCCCATCAGTCCTCTTACTGGGCCCATCAGTGGTGTAGAGATATCCACTAGCCATAGGCTCCTGATTAAAGGCAGAAGGGAGCCAATTACTCTATTTTGTCCTGTTGCTACTGCAAGGTAATCCCTGTCAGTGACTTACAAGGAACTGCTTTGCCTCAGGGCTGCTGCAGGTGAGATCTTACAGCCTGCAGCTGAGTCGTCAGATTCTTTTTATTATTATTAAAAAGCCATTCTCTGTAAACTCTGCTAATGAAGCTCCAGGTACCCCTCTACCTGCCAATCCAATGTCCCAGCATACCGTATCCAGGCGGCAACACTGTTTTTTGAGCCACAAAGCGAACACAATAGCACAGCATGTGCAAATGTTTATTGCTAATGAATTCTTGGGGCGTTCATATTCACCTTGTGGCAGACTGGACCTGACGTGTTACTGGCACATGTCCCTGGAAACCTTCTGGGTGTTGACCCACTATTCTGTCCTGCCTGAGATTCAGGGCAAGATTCAGGACAAGTTGCCATGTACATACAATCATAGAATCGTAAAGTTGAAATGTAACCAAGGGTCATCTAGTCCAACCCCCTGCAATGCAGGAATCTCAGCTAAACCTTGAGATGCATGGAGGAAAAGCTGAGATATAACTGCAACAAATACAAAGGAATTAATAAATACAAGTTAGCAAATCACATCATTTCAAACGGTAGAATGTAGTTGCAATATCAGTAAAATACAAGTAATGTCAGCATAAAATAACAAAAACAGACTCAAGCATAGGTGCTAATTCTATAGGGCTTCAGCCCCCCCCCCGACGTCTCTTGGGATGGGGCTGAGTCCCTCCAGTCTTGAGGGGCTGGGCCTCACGGCGGTGGGCCTCATCAGGCCTTGCTGTGGTGGTGGCGGGCCTCACAGGGCCTTGTGATGCGTGTTGCGATGTGCGTGATGTCAAATGTGTGCCTCTTGTATGTGATGTCATGTGCGTGTGATGCCCACCCCCCATGTTGGTTGGAACTTGGTGCCTATGGACTCAAGGGTCAAAAAAGCTAAGAAGCAGCACGCACACAGACTGTGCCTCCAGAAGGAAGGTATTCCGTCACTATCATTCTAGAGGCAATTGGTGCTTCCTCTGCTTCATCTCCATTCACACTATGCATGGATTGATGCCCTGATAATGTCCTCTCCAATGTTATGTTCCAATTGCATGTCTTTGGCCCTTGCCAAGCACCAGCTTTATGTAGAATCATAGAATCATAGAGTTAGAATAGACCACAAGGGCCATCGAGTCCAACCCCCTGCCAAGCAGGAAACACCATCAGAGCACTCCTGACATATGGTTGTCAAGCCTCTGCTTAAAGACCTCCAAAGGAGGAGACTCCACCACACTCCTTGGCAGCAAATTCCACTGTCGAACAGCTCTTACTGTCAGGAAGTTCTTCCTAATGTTTAGGTGGAATCTTCTTTCTTGTAGTTTGGATCCATTGCTCTGTGTCCGCTTCTCTGGAGCAGCAGAAAACAACCTTTCTCCCTCCTCTATGTGACATCCTTTTATATATTTGAACATGGCTATCATATCACCCCTTAACCTCCTCTTCTCCAGGCTAAACATGCCCAGCTCCCTTAGCCGTTCCTCATAAGGCATCGTTTCCAGGCCTTTGACCATTTTGGTTGCCCTCCTCTGGACACGTTCCAGTTTGTCAGTGTCCTTCTTGAATTGTGGTGCCCAGAACTGGACACAGTACTCCAGGTGAGGTCTGACCAGAGCAGAATACAGTGGCACTATTACTTCCCTTGATCTAGATCAGTGTTTCCCAAACGTTTTTGGGCAACGGCACACCTGTTTACTGGAAAAAAATCTCGCGGCACACCACCATTAAAGCCCCGCCCCCGTGACGTCATTCGGGGAGCCGGCGGCCCGGGCCTGAGCTGGAAGGAGAGGCGGTGCTTTTCGGCACAAGGCAATCGGCCTGGAATTGTTTCCCGCGCGCTGCGAAAGGGAACAGCTGCGGTCGCGCGAACTCTCCGGCGCTGGGAGGGGAAAGGGCGGAGTCGCAGAGCACCAGCTGGCCGAGCGGTTGCGCGCAGCGTTGCGCTTTTGGAGAGCGTGTGGCTGCTGCTAGGGGATCCGGGGACGTGAGCAGGCCTGGCCCGACCCGGGTTGAAGGAGGACAAGCCGGCAGCGCGCCAAGTGAGTTCGGTTGCGCGCGACGGCCCCCGCTCCCCCCACCCCCGCCGGATCCTCGCCGCCGCCGCCTCTCGCCCGCCTCCCTCCTACGGCACACCAGCCGATGTCTCACGGCACAGTAGTGTGCCGCGGAACACCGGTTGGGAAACACTGATCTAGATGCTATACTCCTATTGATGAGGCCCAGAATTGCATTGGCTTTTTTAGCTTCCACGTCACACTGTTGGCTCATGTCAAGTTTGTGGTCAACCAAGACTCCTAGATCCTTTTCACATGTACTGCTCTCAAGCCAGGTGTCCCCCATCTTGTATTTGTGCCTCTCATTTTTTTTGCCCAAGTGCAATATTTTACATTTCTCCCTGTTAAAATTCATCTTGTTTGTATTTGCCCAGTTCTCTAATCTGTCAAGGTCGTTTTGAAGTGTGATCCTGTCCTCTGGGGTGTTAGCCACCCCTCCCAGTTTGGTGTCATCTGCAAATTTGATCAGGATGCCCTTGAGTCCATCATCCAAGTCGTTGATAAAGATGTTGAATAAGACCGGGCCCAAGACAGAACCCTGTGGCACCCCACTAGTCACTCTTCTCCAGGATGAAGAGGAACCATTGATGAGCACCCTTTGGGTTCGGTCAGTCAGCCAGTTACAAATCCACTGAGCGGTAGCATAGTCAAGACCGCATTTTACCAGCTTCTTTACAAGAATATCATGGGGCACCTTGTCAAATGCCTTGCTGAAATCAAGGTAGGCTACATCCACTGCGTTCCCTTCATCTACCAGGCTTGTAATTCTGTCAAAAAACGAGATCAGGTTAGTCTGACATGACTTATTTTTCAGAAATCCATGCTGACTATTGGTGATCACAGCATTCCTTTCTAGGTGCTCACAGACTGTTTGCTTAATGATCTGCTCCAGAATCTTCCCTGGTATTGATGTCAGACTGACTGGGCGGTAATTATTTGGGTCCTCTCTTTCCCCCTTTTTGAAAATAGGGACAACATTTGCCCTCCTCCAGTCTGCCGGGACTTCGCCTGTTCTCCAGGAATTCTCAAAGATGACTGCCAGTGGTTCTGAGATCACATCTGCCAGTTCTTTTAATACTCTTGGATGCAGTTCATCTGGCCCTGGAGACTTGAATACATCTAAACTAGCCAAGTATACTTGTACTATCTCCTTAGTTTTTCTGGGCTGTGTTTCCTTTGCTGAATCATTTGCTCCAAATTCTTCAGGTTGGGCATTGTTTTCTTTATCGGAGAAGACTGAGGCAAAGAAGGCATTGAGGAGTTCAGCCCTTTCTGTGTCCCCTGTTTGCATTTCACCATCTTCTCCTCTGAGTGACCCCACTGTTTCTTTGTTCTTCCTTTTGCTACGAACATACCCATAAAAGCCTTTTTTGTTGCTTTTAACCTCTCTAGCAAGCCTGAGTTCATTCTGTGCTTTAGCTTTTCTGACTTTGTGTCTACACGTGCTGGCTATTTGTTTGAATTCCTCTTTGGTGGTTTCCCCCCTTTTCCATTTTTTGTACACATCCTTTTTTAATCTTAACTCAGTTAAAAGTTCTTTAGATAGCCACCCTGGCTTCTTTAGACACCTTCCATGTTTCCGTCTCATTGGTATTGCCTGACGTTGTGCTTTTACTATCTCCCTCTTAACAAACTCCCAGCCATCATGAACTCCCTTTCCTTTTAGTATTACTGTCCATGGGATCTCACCCAGCACTTCCCTAAGATTTATGAAGTCAGCTTTCTTAAAGTCAAGAAATTGAGTCCTAGTATGCTTGGCTGCTCCTTTCCGCTGTATAGTAAACTTCAGAAGAGCATGATCACTCGCGCCTAATGATCCTTCCACTTCTACCCCACTAACCAGGTCATCAACACTGGTTAGGACCAGATCTAAAATGGCTGTTCCTCTTGTTGCTTCTCCCACTTTCTGGACAATGAAGTTGTCTGCAAGGCCAGTGAGGAATCTGTTTGACCTTATGCTCTTGGCTGAGTTTGACATCCAACAAATATCCGGGTAATTGAAGTCCCCCATTACTACTATCTCCCTTCCTTTTGCATGCTTGGCCATCTGTTCCAGGAAGGCATCATCTATGTCCTCCGTTTGGCTTGGGGATCTATAGTAAACTCCCACAATGAGGTCTCTGTTATTCTTCTCTCCCTTAATTTTGACCCAAATGCTCTCACTTTGGCTTTGAGGTTCTAAATCTTGGATCTCTTCACAGGTATACACATCCCTGACATATAACGCCACTCTTCCTCCTTTCTTGTCTGGTCTGTTTCTCTGAAATAGATTGTATCCCCCCATTATTACATTCCAATCGTGGGACTTATCACACCAGGTTTCAGTGATGCCTATTATGTCATATTTAGTTTGCTGTACCAAGAGCTCAAGCTCATCTTGTTTATTTCCCATGCTTTGCGCATTAGTGTACAGACATTGAAGTCCATTAATCATCCCCCCGTGTCTCTTATTTAAGGATTTTTTCCTCCCACCACTAGGTCTGTGTGCTGTTTGCTCCATTTGGTCTATGACATTTGGATGATCATCTTCATCAATTGATAGACTCCTACCTTCAGGAGCACTGTCTCTCTCCCCCACATGTAATACCTTTACTTCTTTCACAAATAAAAAAATTCCTTCCAGTAGCACCTTAAAGACCAACTAAGTTAGTTCTTGGTATGAGCTTTCGTGTGCATGCACACTTCTTCAGATACTTCTTTCACAAATGTGAGGGAATAACAAATCTCACCCTGGCAAATATAAGAAACGCTGGAACAACAGCTAAGGCAACAGACAAGTCATCTTCTACAGTGTCAGAAAGTTGGAGCGTTGTCCAGGTAGCTAATGGTAGGGTTGGCCCTGTACACTTGTTTTCTTAACTTATAGTATACCTGAAGGAGCGTCTCCTCCCCCATCGTTCAGCCCGGACACTGAGGTCCAGTGCTGAGGGCCTTCTGGCAGTTCCCTCACTGCGAGAAGCGAAGTTACAGGGAACCAGGCAGAGGGCCTTCTCAGTAGTGATGCCCTCCCTGTGGAACGCCCTCCCATCAGATGTCAAGGGAATAAACAAGTATCTGACTTTTAGAAGACATCTGAAGGCAACCATGTTTAGGGAAGCTTTTAATGTTTGATGTTTTATCTTGGTTTTAATTTTCTGGTGGGAGCCATCCCAGGGTGGCTGGGCAAACCCAGCCAGATAGGCAGGGTATAAATAATAAATTATTGTTATTATTGTTATTATTGTTATTATTGTTATTATTGTTATTATATAGAACTGGGCTAGCCCATGTGGCACCCTCCCGATTTTGTGAACTTCATTTCCCATCATCCCTGTCTATTGGCCATTCTGGCTGCTCCTGATGGGAATTGTCCTCAACAATTCCTGGAGGGCATCATGCTGGCCAGTCCCATTGTAGAAGATGGCTCCTAGTGGTACCTATTGGAACAATCAAGAAGCTTCAAAGTCCAACTTGTTACAAACCATCTGGAGAATGTACTTGCACCTCCCACCCAATACATGTGTTTTTGTAATTATTGTTTGGTTGGAGAACTGCATAGCAAGATTCAGATACGTGTGGATTTCAAAGGATAGCCTTGTACTGGTTCTCACATTGTTCTGGAAAGCGTGAATTTGAGAGAGAAATGCAAACAGAACCAAATTTCACCCCCATCCCTAGTGACTCAAAAAGGAAGCCATCACTGAGCTGTGATGCTGGTGGTGGAATATACCACAGGCCGCCTTTTTTCAAAACAGTACTATTATGACTCCAGAAAACTCTTGGAGCTGCCAGCGAAAAAAAGAACAGCAAAGAGAAAACAACGGTAGGGAAATGGCAAAGTTCAAGAGTGTGTTTGAGCCAGAGTTCCTTCCCAAAAGAAGGAAGCGAATTGTAGCAACATTAGTACAAGGAAGTGCATCAGGCGTGATTTATTGTAAAGGGGAATTATGATGGCATTGAAAGAACAAACATACAGCAGCATAAAATTCACCAGAACTGCTATATTATCAAAGTCAGGAAGGCACCAGTGGGTGGGGGCTGAAGGCTAGCCTGGTTTTAACAATGGAAGAGAAAAAGTCACTGCTGACAAAGCAACCCATTTCTTGGCATCATCTTCAGCTGGGGAAATGTCTCCA
Organism: Podarcis liolepis; assembly: GCF_965112155.1. Lineage (NCBI taxonomy): Eukaryota > Metazoa > Chordata > Lepidosauria > Squamata > Lacertidae > Podarcis > Podarcis liolepis. Next base: position 72,280,845 of record NC_139561.1, on the reverse strand, counting down.
CCAAGCCTGCTGTTTTCTAGCAGCAAGAAAGCATTTCTATCAGACACAGAGGTTCCCAATGAGGCATTATGGAACAAGAGTATCATTGCAGTGGGATAGGTCTCTGCTGGGACTAGCCAGATGCAGAGGGTGGAAGCAGATGAATAGCAGAATGGGGAATCGGGATAGGCATTCCTTCTATTTCCAGTGTTCAGAATGGAGTGTCAGTGCTTGTGGAACCAAAAGAGAAGCACCCACAGATATAGGTAGCAGCAGAGGTTGGGGAAACCCACAATTTGCAGAAGCACACCCCATATAGATAGAGTGATGGAGAGATCGAGAGATAGCTATAGATATACATCCTTTAAAAAGCCCTCATTGAAAAGTTAACACACAATTTATGACAGGCAAGAGAAACAAAACATAAGGACACTTTTCTGGAGAGTGGCGGAACTTGATTGTCTTTACAAGTACACCAGAAAGTGGAAGATGAATCCCTAGGATTTATACTTATTTATGGATTCCATGGACTTTAAAGAGGACAGCCCCATACCCTCCAACATTTCTCCTACGAAAATAAGGGATATCCTAAGATAAAGTGGGACATTCCGTTATAAAATCAGAAACCGAGATTGCTTCTATAAATCTGAGACTGTCCCTGGAAAATAGGGACCCTTGGAGGGTCTGTAGTCTTCTATTTGACAGAGCCTTCTGCTTGGAGGGCTGTCTGGTCCATATCCAGTTTAAAGACAAAGACTCATAAGAAAGCAGAGGAGCCTTGAAATTACCCATCTGCAGTTAGCACCAGAACAAGCCGGCACAAGAAGCTAGGGCTGCCATACGTCTGGGTTTCCCCAGACATGTCCTCTTTTGGGGGGCCAGCATGCCCCAGCTGTCAGATGTTTGCATTTTACATTAAATGTCTGGGGGCACACTAGGGCCGTGCTCAGCCTTGTGCTGTTTCCAGTGGCTGCCAGGTCTTGCACGGCCCTCTCTGGGCCAGGCCACTTGGCCTCCCATCGTCCAGAGAGGCAGCGTCTCATGAGAAGGAAGCCAAAGACAGCAAAGGTAAGAGAGAGGAGGGAAGAAGAGGGTGAGAAGCGGTAAGTGGCAGGGAGAGGGCAAGTGACAGAAATGTGGGGTGTTGTGTGTGTGTGTGTGTGTCCGGGTTTTGCGCTTTGGAATATGGCAACCCCACAGAAGCCACCTGGCCAAAGACTTCCCCAGTACAGTGCTACCTCAGGTTACAGACGCTTCGGGTTACAAACTCTGTTAACCAGAGGGAAGTGCTTGCTCCAGGTTAAGAACTTTGCCCCAGGATAAGAACGGAAATCGAGCGCCAGCGGCGCAGCAGCAGCAGGAGGCCCATTAGCGAAAGCGCACCTCAGGTTAAGAACCGCTTCAGGTTAAGAACGGACCTCTGGAACGAATTAAGTTCTTAACCCGAGGTACCACTGTACTGGTGAGATGCATTTCTATTGAAATGATAGTAATTATTTCTAAATTTGCATCTATACATACAAATCAGCAGATGCACATTTCATGCAAATCTGCGTTCCCTTTTGTCCTTCTTTCTGGTGATGCAAAAGTGACTACCCCACCTGCCGTTGGAGAACAAAAGCCAGTTTGGGGTGGGCGGGCTTTATTTTGCTTTGTCTTGTAGCCTAGATCATACATTAGAAACAGTCTTACACCACTTAAACAGTCATGGGGAATCCTGGGAACTATAGCTTGCCAATGGTGCTGGGAACTGCAGGTCTGTGAGGCCACCGCCCTTAACAAACCAGTTCCCAAGAGTCTCTGGGGGAAGCCATGGCTGTTAGAGTGGTCTAAGTGAGCTTTAAGTATATGTCCTGAGAGAGCAGCCCCTGACTTTCTGTAAGCTTAAGAAGGTGCAAGTCATGGCATTCTGGAAATATACGATGAACCCAGAATTTCAGCATCTGAAACAGGATACTTTTTGGGTTAAAATGTAAGAGGCCTCCTAGATGAAACTGAAAGTAAGGATGGGAGAATCTTTCAGCATCAGTTTCTCTCAGTTTTTCATTTTTCCACTCTTCAGTTGAGTTCTCCATTTCTACATTGGTTTATGATTTAAAAATAAAAAAGGCCTTTGTGAAAATTCACCAGCATTTTAGTGCAAAATTCTCTTAATGTACCTCAGGTTTATATGCAATGTTGCCTAATACAAGCTGTTTGTGAAGAACACGACTTAGGCATCACCGTAAATAAGCAAATGTACCACTCCAAAAGAGGACAAAAACACGGCATGGATTTGCACGAAAATGGCACAGATGCAAATGGGGAAATTGCCTCTGTCGTTTCAATGGAAATACATCTCACTGTAGCGGGGATACTGTGATCACGTGGGCTGTGGACTTGCTCAGTCTACTCTCTCATGGACACCTTCAAGGCACTTCAAGAGACAATCCTTCAAATAGAGGCCAATCAACTGCACATAAGGACCTGTGGGTGCTCTAGGTCCATCAGAATGAAGTGGGAATGAATTGATAGAATCTTGAGTGATTATTTTTGGCTGGGTGGCGTCCTCTCCCAAAACTAACTTGGTACTTTACCTTAACAAGAACCTAGTCTGATTGCTTGGTTAAAGGAATGCCATCACATTTACAGTGGTACCTCGGGTTAAGTACTTAATTCGTTCCGGAGGTCTGTACTTAACCTGAAACTGTTCTTAACCTGAAGCACCACTTTAGCTAATGGGGCCTCCTGCTGCTGCCGCGCTGCCAGAGCACAATTTCTGTTCTCATCCTGAAGCAAAGTTCTTAACCTGAAGCACTATTTCTGGGTTAGCAGAGTCTGTAACCTGAAGCGAATGTAACCCGAGGTACCACTGTAATTTTGATTACTGATTCCAGTAGAATTGGGAGTGGGTGTGCGAATGTTGAAACGCATTCGCCTAGATGTTACAGTGGTCACACACAATAAACATTCCAAATCACCAAGTTGATCACAGAAGTGCTTATTTGATTATGAAAATATGCCTCGGAGGCAGTAAACAAACGAGATTATGCAAATGCCCTTGAAAACCCACCGCTCCCAGGATAGGAATTCATCTTGCAAAGGTGCTTGGTAATATCATCTGCCTGTTCAAAATACACCTTTGCAAGGCTCCTGATAGTTCTTGAATCTGTTTTTAATCACCTGTTGGCTTGCTATAATACAACTAGGTTTTCAAACTGTTATAAGGATTTATAAAATGGATGCGCTGTGTGAAGAAGGCAGAGAGAGAGGTTTTCTCCCCTCTCAGCACCCTGAACAAGTTACAATTTATTTTATGACAGAGGTAGGGAACTTGTAGACAGTGTTCCCCAAACTTGGGTCTCCAGCTGTTTTTATTAGAGTAATATTAGAGTGTTGGACAGTGAACTGGGAGGCCAGGGGTCAAATCCTCACTCAGCCATGAAGCTCACTGGGTGACCTGGGGCCAGTCACCATCTCTTAGCCTAACCCACCTCACAGGGTTGCTGTGAGCATAAAATGGGGAGAAGGGAGAAACATGCACACCACCTTGAGGTCCTTGGAAGATAAAGGTGACCTATAAGCATAATAAGTAAGTAAAATGAGGATTTACAGCAGGGCAACAAAGGGGGATTTTGTGAACCCTTATTGTTGCAGGGACACGGGTGGCGCTGTGCGTTAAACCACAGAGCCTAGGGCTTGCCGATCAGAAGGTTGGCGGTTCGAATCCCCATGATGGGGTGAGTTCCCATTGCTCGGTCCCTGCTCCTGCCAACCTAGCAGTTCGAAAGCGCGTCAAAGTGCAAGTAGATAAATAGGTACCACTCTGGCAGGAAGGTAAACGGCATTTCTGTGTGCTGCTCTGGTTCACCAGAAGCGGCTTAGTCATGCTGACCACATGACCCAGAAGCTGTACGCCGGCTCCCTCGGCCAAGAAAGCGAGATGAGCGCCACAACTCCAGAGTCGGTCACAACTGGACCTAATGGTCAGGGTTCCCCTTTACCTTTACCTTTTATTGTTGCTAACAGCCTTATAAACGCCTATAGTTCAATGGTCTGAGGACCTCGCTGCCCTAGCTGCATTTGAACACATTTCTTATAAATGTTTTTTAAATTACAGTGGGTGTCTTGACGGTCATTGTATCCTCAAAGTAAGCTGATGTTCCCCCCCTTTTTCCCCCTTTCCCCCATTTTTCTTTCTTTGTTACGTTTGTTACAAAACAATTAATTTTAAAAAATTACAAGAGATGGAAAATGTTTCCTCAGCCCTGCAAACAGTAAGCGGCCTCTTTGTAAAAGCAGGCAAATGAAGTTCGTAAAACTGACAGATGAGTAAAGATGTCATGATAAAACGGCAGGGAGTCAGATGCAAGAGTTTATAATGGCAGCTGGTGGCTCACACTGGCTTCCTGACAGTGGGTATAAATTTGATTTGCTGCTCGGCATAATTGAAAGCATGATGAGGCTCCCATTCATTTTAATGGATTGGCGTCAAGAGCATTGAGATGGATATTCCAGCGTGTCATTACTCCAAGGGTGGGGTTGGAGCAGAGACGGCCATGCTGAATCCAAAGCTGCTCCATTCCCCCTGAGAGGAAAAGAAAGCTCCACCTTCCACCCTGGTTGGCGTGAGTGACAGCGCTTAGGATACAGTGGTCAATCTACCGCTCTGCCCCACTTTGAGCCAATGCTCCCTGGCCAGGTTAGGAATGCTGTGAAAGTAAAAGGTAAAGGTAAAGGGACCCCTGACCATTAGGTCCAGTTATGATCGACTCTGGGGTTGCAGCGCTCATCTCGCTTTATTGGCCGAGGGAGCCGGCGTACAGCTTCTGGGTCATGTCGCCAGCATGGTGAACCAGAGCAGCGCACGGAAACGCCTTTTACCTTCCCACCGGAGTGGTACCTATTTATCTACTTGCACTTTGACGTGCTTTCGAACTGCTAGGTTGGCAGGAGCTGGGACAGGGCAACGGGAACTCACCCTGTCACGGGGATTCGAACCGCTGACCTTCCTATCGGCAAGTCCTAGGCTCTGTGCTTTAACCCACAACGCCACCTGCGCCCGTCGCTGTGAAAGTATCCCAGAGTAAATTCACACACAAACTTTAGGCCTCAAATATCCCAAAGACTGCTTCCATCCTTGAAGACACCTTCTCAAGATTGGGAGAGAGGACCCTCAAAAGGCCCACGGGCCAGAGGTTCCCAACTGGTGCAGTAAGGCCCCCCCCCCATTTTTTTGCTATTGGGTGGCTTATAAGTATGGAAGCCAGACAGGCAGGTTGTAAGTACCTCTTCTTTTAAAGAGCCTGTGGAAGTACAGTGAGGGGGGAAAGTATTTGATCCCCTGCTAAATTTGCCTGTTTGCCCTCTGACGAAGAAATGACCAGTCCATAATTTTAATGGTACATTTATTTCCTGTTGTTATTCTGTCTCTCACAGCTACAATAAACCTACCATTAAAATTATGGACTGGTCATTTCTTCGTCAGAGGGCAAACGGGCAAATTTAGCAGGGGATCAAATACTCCCCCCCCCCCACTGTAAGTGGTGTCCCTCTCCTGTCCCAAAACACAATGACAGTGGCTCTTACTTGAGAGTAAGAAAGAGAACTTTGTTCAGGATAATAACAGTGCAGGCTCCGTAACAAGCACTGGGCCCAGAAGTCATGGTTCCAAGGTACAGGAGTAAGGCAAAGGATGCCGGATTGAATGGAAGCAATGAAGATGTCCCAATGGTGGTCAACCCCCTCCCACTGAGCTTTTAAAGATAAGACCATTCAAATGTGCGTCCCTCCAGGGCAAGTGGGTCTGATCCTACCTATGGAGTCAGCACCTGGTTCTCAGCAACAAGACTGTGTCCTGTCCTTCTGACTCCTCAGCTCCTCCCACTTGCTGGTTGAAGTCCTCCCTCCTCCCTGGGTCTGAATTTAAACCTTTTGAGGCCCTTAGCACTGAAAAGATTATTCTGCTCCCCATACGGAATTCAAAATAGAAACAATACTAAACCATATAATTAAATTATTTTCTGAAGTGATACCATATTTCAAAAATGTGACAATCTGGACACAAGAGTTGAGCTATTCTTTTTTTAAACAACAACAACAACAAAGTCTTTTGCAAAATCTCAACAAGAAAAATGAGTTTTGAGCTTTTTTAAAAAATGAAAACGCCAAAATTTGCACTACCGACATGGGCTGAAATGTTATCATACCCAGACACTGCTTAAGGGGGCTATGTCCAGAAAAATCTGGACGTATGGCAACCCTAATGTTGAGATGTGCATGCATGTATTTCATGCACAACACAATAAAGGATCTGATTTCCTTGCATTATTTTGATCCGTGGCAGTAGGATGCCCCCTGGTTTAGGTGGGATTGGGTAATAAAAAGAGAACAAAAAATGGGGGAAGAGAGTGGAGTGGAAGAATGTCTAACAAAGTACTGATTTCCATCTACCATCTACTTCGATGCAGCCATGCTTTTTTGAAATATCAAGCATGAAATTGTTTCAAAAATTTATCTCTCTCTTTTTTATGCCCCTGCTCTGCTTAGTCTGCCTGTTGGATAATCCAGCAATGCCTCTCCCCAATGAGGCTTTGTGCTCTGCAGAAAGGGTGATGGTGAGAGAGCCAGTGGATCTGCTTCCCTTTTTCAGATATTTGGAATCACAACTGGAGGGCCTCCATCCTTCAGCCTTCAAAGTGTTAGAATTCCTGCTCCATGATTGCCGTCCTGGGATTGTTGTCTTTCACATGACGTGGTATGTTTGACTCCACAGAGTGGGAAATGATGGAGACAGGATGTTTGTGTTACTGCATTCTGTGAAGTGGGACTATTGTCCTTTGTTCTTTTTCTCTTTGCTGTCTGATGCTAGACAAAGAGGGAGCCATGTTGCAGTGCTCCGTGTGTGTTTATATGTAAATAAGGTAGATTAGCCAAAATGCTGAGTTGCTGAGGTCTGTCACGCGAACTGCGCAGACTCTGCAGATTCCTAAGTGTGCCGATGTCTGTTGGCATCGGTCGCTGTGATGTTCGGGCGGAAGAAAGCTTTTGAAGCTCCCAAACAATCGACCAGGAGGGAGAGAACATGCCAGTCGGGCATGTGTCTCTGCCATGGTCCTACTCGAGTGTAGGATGAGCTCCTGACACAAAGCCCTCCATTGCTTCTTCTTCTTCCTCATCCTACTCTTCTCTCTGGGGCTGCCAAATCACACCAGATCCTGATGGAACCAAGCAGTCCAGGACAAATGGTTTCTTACAAGTTTGAGCAGAAGTCTGGACCTTTTGCATCTTCTCTGGGCACAGAGGCCTTGGCATTTGTCTGATTTCCTTCACACGTGGCAGATCATGATTATTAAGTAGCAGACAGCTTTGTTAGCAGCATATTGTCAGCTGGCAGGGGCTTTTTCTCCAGGAGCAGAGATATTGACTCTGTTTCTTAGCCTCCTGGGATGCGCTATCAAAAGTTTGCCGAAATAATATAGATCATTGTTAGTGCAGTCCTTCCAAACAGAGATAAAGCTGCCTTCAAAGGAGCAGCTGTCAGAGCTATCTCAACAGCCCGGGATATATAGGAAGGAATGAATGAATGAGAGAGAAAGATAAATGCTAATATAAAAATACTTGGGCATGCAGAAGTCTATTGCTCAGGCTCCTTACTGAGCCTGCTCTGTGACACAGCGTGAAATAAAGATGGCATTTTTAAATAAGTAATGTGGCCTTTCGAAGCAAATTCCCTTCCTTGGGAGGGGGGAGATAAAGGTCTGCCCCAAAGGGGCTTCCCTTTCAGTTTTGTATATAAAATTTCCAAAATTTGCACTCTGCGCCTTCAGCACCATTTGCTGTTCCCAGGGTGGCATATGAGAAGATTTGATAAAACCGCAACAGTGTATTGCTATGCAAGATTGTCATCTTTAAATGACAGCAATAAAACAACAGTGCAACACAGATTTTTAATTTTTTTTTTAAATCCTCTAGTCTCTATTGAACTTCTGGCTCTGGACAAAGACTCTTCCATTTCAGGAGGTATTTAAAAGAAATCATTTATGAGTTATTTCAATTGATCTTATTCACATGGGCGTAACCAGGATTTAGTTTTTTGGGGGGATAGGCTTTATGTTGGGGGGCAGTATTGAGTTATTTGTGACACAATTGGTCAAGTATTTTCATTTCATTTCATTTTATTTTACCCCCCCCCCTGGCTACGCCCATGCTTGTTCGTTGTATTAAAAAAAGCCACACACTTTTGATGTACACGCCTTAGAAACTTTGGCAATTAGGTTGTATATGAGTAGTTTAAATAAAAATTAGAAATAAACATTGGAAGCATGCATGTCTACTTAGAAAGAAAGTCCCACAGAGTAAAATGGGGCTTTACTCCCAAGTAAGCATGCCTATGATTGCACCATTAATTTCTAAGGCTGCAAGTCCTATGTGGGCCGACTTGGGAATGAACTCAATGGGACTTTAGTGGCTGGGGAAACCCAGCCAGATGTGTGGGGTATATTATTATTATTATTATTATTATTATTATTATTATTATTATTCAGTTATCCACAAGGTAACACTGTCAATAGGTAAAAAATCCTGAGGAAAGGCCTACTTCTGTAATGATAGGATTCTGTAAACTAAAACCAACTTCAATGTGATACTCAATCAGCATACTCAGATGTTCAGTGAAGGACGGTCCCAGTGTCCCTATTTTCCAGGGACAGTCCCGGATTTACAGAAACCATCCCAATTTCCAATCCCGAAATGTCCTGCTTTTCCTTAGTAAAGGTAAAGGGACCCCTGACCATTAGGTCCAGTCGTGGGCGACTCTGGGATTGCGGTGCTCATCTCACTTTATTGGCCGAGGGAGCCGGCGTACAGCTTCCGGGTCATGTGGCCAGCATGACTAAGCTGCTTCTGGTGAACCAGAGCAGCACATGGAAACACCGTTTCCCTTCCCACAGGAGCAGTACCTATTTATTTACTTGCACTTAGACGTGCTTTCGAACTGCTAGGTTGGCAAGAGCTGGGACTGAGCAACAGCAAGCCCTAGGCTCTGTGGCTTAGACCACAGTGCCACCCCTGTCCCTGCTTTTCCTTAGGACATCCCTATTTCCATTGGAAAAATATTGGAGGATATGCAGTTCAATTTTTCTCTTGATACTGTTTCATGATACAAGTGCTTTGGAAGAAGAATTTTCCATTGTCCATCCTGAACCTAACGTGTGATGGCTGTCTTCCCAGCTATCTGCAAAATACCCTCTTATTTGCTTCCTCCCCGCCCTTTATGCTTCATCCTAAACAAGGCTCAATCCCTCTCACCTTTTCTCAGATGTCTCCTGATGGATCGGCTGCCATGGGCCTTACTTTCTTCCAAATATATCCACTGACTCATGTTGATAAACACTAGCAGAGGAAGACAAGCTTTGGGGTGTGAATTACAGCTCTTCTTTTTTTTCACAGCGCGGTGAGTGATAGCAGAGCCTTGTCAGCATTTTATAAACAGAGGATTTCGATACACATCCTCCTGGGTTGGAATTCGGGGGTTGAGTTGTTCCATTATCCTGGGAAAGTGCTGATATCCCCGGTAATGCGCTAACAGTTTAACTTTTGGCAATGGTTTGCCCGGAACCAATCCCAAACATTCTGCATTGTGTCCTCATACTTTATTACCTCTCTACCGGCAGCAGGATCCAATCTCAAGAACATGGAGCTTTTAATATTACTCTTCCCCCGGAGAGGATGAGAGCTGCCTTGTGTATTTATGAATTTATTTATAAGGGAAGAATTTGACATTTGGCATTAAGGATGCTCCCCAGATTCTCTTCCTCTCAACTTCTCCCTGTATTTTGGAATTACCCTGTCTTGTTTCCAAAGTGCAACCAACCCATTAATAATCTTGCATTGCTCCATTTAAAAAAATGTACAGAGCATTGAGCATGCAAAGCTCACAGCAGTCTCTTCAGAATATCTCCTTTCTTCCTCTACATTTCTGAAATGTGCACTGATGAAACACAAGGGAAATCTGCCACTTAGTTCTATTTTTTAGTGTTATGGTTAGCTGTACCCTTCTGCCTGATACTCTGAAATATACTTGGAGTCGAGTGTGTTTTTTTATGCTCTTTATTCAGCTCATAGTAGTGAGGAATGAAAGTTTCCCCAAAATATCTGCTTTATATACATTATTTACACAATGGGCCGCACGTGATTGGCTAATTCCTGGATTCTCCTGTAGGCCAATCAGGTTCACTTCCACCTGGAGCTGGATTGGGGGGCTCCTGCGGTCCAATCATACTGCTGCATTGTTCTAGGACCAATCAGACTGGTGCATTTGGATCCTATTCAAATCAGTACATAACCTGGTTTTCCATTTCACTCTACCAGCAGTCAGTTAACATTCTGTGGCCACGGAGCATGCCCAATTGTTTGACATTATTTTAGGTCACCCCCTCTTTAAAAAAGGTACTGTATGCCTGCAAACCTCAGGGTTCCCCGAGTTTTGCTGATACCTTCCTCCTGTGTGTAGGTGTAGTTGTTTCAGCTGCATTACACACCTGAAAATTGGAAATAGAATGGTGCAAAAAAAAAAAATCTTGATATGATTGTGCATAATGTTATGTTATTTTAATTTATTTAATTCCTATCCCTCTCTTCCCCACAAAGGGGCCCATGAAGATGTCTTTTGTATTCAGTTTTATCAATGCCTTTTCCTCCCTACACTTCCCCAGCAAAATAAAGAAGGAAGTGGTGATTGTGATATTGGTATCTGCCCACCCACAATATCACTGGGCATTTGTGAATACACCCACCCATCGCTAGGACCACTTCAATCTGTTTTCAAATAGATGCACTGTGGGGTAATGCAGAATCCATCTACAATGAGCTTTTATTTTCAGAACGAAACCGGTTTTTCAAGAAGCTCTTTTCAGAGGTAAAAAAAATATTATGCAACAAATTCAGCTTGTGTAGAAACAAAATAAAAAAACTCCTTCCAGTAGCACCTTAGGGACCAACTAAGTTTGTTATTGGTATGAGCTTTCGTGTGCATGCACACTTCTTCAGATACACTGAAACAGAAGTCACCAGACCCTTATATATAGTGAGAGGGTGGGGAGGGGTATTACCTGTGTAGAGACTTTGTAAAAAACAACACCCGCAAGTAGTCAGTGAGTCTAGAACACAATAATTCTAGAATAAAATGCTGTGTGTCTATTCAGCTACATAACTCTAGTATAGGATTGCACTGTTAAATAATAATCATGAGACCATCCTATTTTGTTCAGTTTTCTGAGACGCCCCTGATTTGATGATCAGCTGTTCAGAAGTCCCACTGTGTTCTGCCCCCTTCCACTATCTGTTGCATGTTTTCCCCATTCTCCACCAGTGATTATTCAGCTTTGCGGCTGGCGAAGGAATGTCCTCAGAACAAATTCCTGTAGACAGTTTTGTGCAGCAATTAGCATACTGACAGGGTTGGAGCATGCAGGGAAAAGCAACCCAAAGGGAAGCTAATGAAGTCAGAAGACCGCATGTTGCCACTCCATGAACTGGAGAGGAGAGGAAGGAGAGAGCCACCTGCCTTGAACATGTCCCAGGGGCCACTGCATCAAATGCAGAGAGAGCAAATTTGTTTAAGAAGCCAGAGACTCCAGATATTTTGCCCTATTTGTTGTCAAAGAGACTAATTAGGTCAATGTAGGCCTCGTCAAATGGGGATGGTGCTTGCCTTTGTTCTGTTTACCGTACTATAGATATCCTGCCAGACAGCAAAAGATGGAGCTCAGCATAACCACAGACTGTGTTCATTGTACCTGGCTCTTCCCTCCCTCCGACATTTCCCTGATTAAATGGCTTCTATCTTAAGTTATAAGTATGTAAGAAGAGCCCTACTGGATCAAGCCAAAGTCCTGTTTAGTCCAGCACCCAGTTCTCACTGTTGCCAACCAGATGCCTATGGAAAGCTCAAAAGCAGGACTTGAGTGGAAGACCAACTCTTCACACTATTTCCAAAACATGTATATTTTTATACCTTTCTATCATGTGCTTGTGGGATGCAGGTGGCGCTGTGGGTTAAACCACAGAGCCTAGGACTTGCCAATCAGAAGGTTGGTGGTTTGAATCCCTGCGACGGGGTGAGCTCCCATTGTTCGGTCCCTGCTCCTGCCCACCTAGCAGTTCGAAAGCACATCAAAGTTCAAGCAGATAAATAGGTACCGCTCCGGCGGGAAGGTAAATGGCGTTTCCGTGTGCTGCTCTGGTTCGCCAGAAGCGGCTTACTCATGCTGGCCACATGACCCGGAAGCTGTACGCCGGTTCCCTGGGCCAATAAAGCGAGATGAACGCCACAACCCCAGAGTCGGTGACGACTGGACCTAATGGTCAGGGGTCCCTTTTCTTTATCATGTGCTTGCAGGGAGTCCCAAACTTGGGTCTCCAGCTGTTTTCAGACTACAGTTCCCATCATCCCTGACCACTGCCTTGCTAGCTAGGGATGATGGGAGTTGTAGTCTAAAAACAGCTGAAGACCCACTGCTTTTAAAGGGTGAGAGCCAGTGCCGTGTCATCCTATGAAGGAAACATCAGAAGTCACACACCTTATGGGAGATTCCCATACTGTAGCTGCTCACCATGTCACCATTTCCCCTCCTCAAAGCTAAGCTCCTCCCAGATGGCCTGAGGCTTTTGATATTTACATCTGGAAGATGAGTTGGAGCCATTCAGCAGCTCCCACCATGAAGATACCACTAGTGGAAGGTCCTTTGTTGTTGCTTAGTCGTGTCCGATTCTTCGTGACCCCATGGACCAGAGCACGCCAGGCACTCCTGTCTTCCACTGCCTCCCGCAGCTTGGTCAAACTCACGTTGGTAGCTTCGAGAACACTGTCCAACCATCTCATCCTCTGTCGTCCCCTTCTCCTTGCGCCCTCCATCTTTCCCAACATCAGGATCTTTTCCAGGGAGTCTTCTCTTCTCATGAGGTGGCCAAAGTATTGGAGCCTCAGCTTCAGGATCTGTCCTTCCAGTGAGTACTCAGGGCTGATTTCCTTAAGAACGGAGAGGTTTGATCTTCTTGCAGTCCATGGGACTCTCAAGAGTCTCCTCCAGACCATAATTCAAAAGCATCAATTCTTCGGCGATCAGCCTTCTTTATGGTCCAGCTCTCACTTCCATACATCATGATTGGGAAAACCATAGCTTTAACTATACAGGCCTTTGTTGGCAAGGTGATGTCTCTGCTTTTTAAGATGCTGTCTAGGTTTGTCATTGCTTTTCTCCCAAGAAGCAGACGTCTTTTAATTTCCTGACTGCTGTCACCATCTGCAGTGATCATGGAGCCCAAGAAAGTAAAATCTCTCCCTGCCTCCATTTCTTCCCCTTCTATTTGCCAGGAGGTGATGGGACCAGTGACGGGAGGTGAAGGTCCTAATGATGCACAAAGCATCATTGTTTACAGAAGGTTAGCAAAGTCACTAAAAACATAGATGGAGTCCAGAGAGAAAAGTCGCAGTAGCCGTTTACTTTCAACTGTCAATACAGGCCTTGTATATGGCAGGAAAACATACAACCAAACACAGTAAGGAAAAATCTCCTCTATCCCTTCTTGGCTAGTTGACTTTAACATTAACAGAATTAACCCTTAAGTTACAAAATGAAGGATCCCTGCTGTTGCCTTTGTAACAGACTTAGGATTCTTTATTTCTCCTCTATTTTCAGAAGCAGAAATCGCTGTTTTCTGCCTGTTTCTGATTCCCCGTTGTTTTGGAGACTGAGGGCTGAGCAATGTGCTAGCAAGAGCCATTCCAGCCAGGGATTTATCTCCCTCTTAAGAATGAGGCATTGTGCCACTCCACATTTTCAGTTCAGCATGGACAGAATTGTTCCAGGACAAATTATGGATGGCAGCCCAGTGCCTGCTCGCGCTTTTCTTCTTATGCAGGGGGAGGCACAGCCTCAATCCCATATTATAGCTCGATAATGAGCACAATTTTATTTCCATTTCATTTTCTTCCCCATCACCAGATTTGCCTTTGTCTTCCGTCCTCTTTACAAATGTTAATTCTAGTTAATATCTCAACTGTAGTCATTTCCCTGCATTGTCATTTGCAAGAGAACCGCTCTGTTATTTTTTGCAAAAAGAAGAAGAAGTAGGAATTAACAATGTGCTGAAGCAGCTGCAATGTGCCGAGAAAGCTACAAATAAATGACTGATGAAGACGACCAGGATAATAATCATCTATTCTGCAAAAAAATTAAAAAAAGTTGCCTGAACTAGTTGCCAGCTAAGTCCTGACTTGATATGTTCCCCAAGTAAACTTATTTGAGGGCTTCTGGAAATTTCAAGTTAAAAATAATATGACAAGAGCTGTCATATTAACCCTCAGGGTGATTTCACACTAGGCATTTTGTGGGGAGCTGCCATGCTTAATTCACTCCCATTTTATGGGGCAGCTACATGACACTGGGTGCCACACAACTGTCAGTATTTTGCAGAGTGGGGTTTCAATGGCATATTATGGGTTTGCGCACTTAAATTGGACTCCTCCAGAGGTTCTTTTTATTGTGTATTCATGATGATTTGTACTCATGATGGTATCTGGGGTGGTTATAGGTGACCCCCAACTTTCAATACTATTTGTGCCCGTAAATGTTTTGGGGCAGACGTACTGCTTGGTTTCCAGTCGACGAGTGTCCCATAGCTTCCTGCTGAAATCTCGTCACTTTTCATTCCACAAATGTTCCGACTTCTTCTGTCCCACTTTGTTGCCGTGTAGCACAAGTGTGCCCCTGCTCCTGCCAAGGCAATAATGCAGTAAAACTGGGGTAGCGTCGCAGAACAACTAATCAAACTGAATGATGTGAGGAAGGTGTACTAAAAATTGGTGGGGGAAATCTGCAGCTCTGATGACAATTTATGTTCACTGTACAAGTATGTCAAGGGGTTAAGACTCACAGAGAGCTGAATTCCTAGAGAGAACACCTCTTTGATGTCATTTCCCTTGAATCCTGTGGCGGGAAACTTAAACAAAGGATTTTAATCCTTCGTATTTCCTCGTCTTAGATCGTCCTTTTTCATTTGCCTGCTGATGGAGATGGATGTGTAGTTTGCTCTCTTTGAGAGCAAACACCAACTCCACACATTTTAGACTGTAGAAAGTAACTTTTAAAAAATCGCTGCTTGCCTCGTATTCTTCCATGTGCTTTGCTGAATCCAGGCAAGACTTAAATGTGAGGAAATGTTGTATTCTCTTATTACAGAGTCTGTTGCTTGAATGCTTTTGTAGGAGGGAAAGAATGGGAGGGAAATCCAATCCTTATTTAAAGGCATACCTCTCTAATTATTAGTTTTAGAAATACTATGCAAACCAAACACATCCAGCCTTTGAAATCTGAATTTTGCAATGCACTTCTTCAGCCAAGGAATGTACACGAAAAGGCATATACTGGGGTCAAATGTGCATCAAAATGCATCTATTCATGAAAATAACATGCACAACGCACTATATATAGGTAGTGCTTTTTTCCCCTGAGGGTACTCAATGGTACGGCGTACCAGAACTTTAAAAATATTAAAAGTGTGGCACTTACTGTGACAACTTCATGTTATATAAATATTAGGGAATGCATGCTTCATAAAATGTGTATATAAGACAAAACTGCATGCAAAAAAACTGCATGCTAAGGGGGAAATTGCACTAAAATGCTGATGAGTTTTCGTAAGTTTTTTTATAAAAAAATTGCAAGCTGATTTGGAAATATGGAGAACAGAGCCTAAGATTGGCAAGATGAGGGAATGTAATTGACAGGTTTGCCCACCCTTGGTTGCCTGGAGAGTGGCTCTTGACCTACTCACCGCCCCCTTGGGTCACTTATACCTGTAGCTCAGTTGCCAGCCTCTTTGTTTCATGGTGCCTCAGGCTTCCTCCTAACTATGTTGTGCACAGGTAAACTTGGATAAAGCAGTCATATGAATTGCTTGTCACCGAAAGTAAGAAAGAAAAACGGGGGACGCTCCAACTTGCAGTCTATGAGCTTTGTGGATTGCCAGATGCTACCCTCCCCAAATGCTGGAGGAGACTCTTGAGAGTCCCATGGACTGCAAGAAGATCAAATGCATCCATTCTGAAGGAAATCAGTCCTGAGTGCTCACTGGAAGGACAGATCGTGAAGCTAAGGCTCCAATACTTTGGCCACCTCATGAGAAGAGAAGATGCCCTGGAAAAGACCCTGATGTTGGGAAAGATGGAGGGCACAAGGAGAAAGGGACAAAGGAGGACGAGGTGGTTGCACAGTGTTCTCAAAGCTACGAACATGAGTTTGACCAAGCTGCGGGAGGCAGTGGAAGACAGGAGTGCCTGGCGTGCTCTGGTCCATGGGGTCACGAAGAGTCGGACACGACTAAACAACTAAACAACAATACACTCCTCAAATGCCCCATCCATGTCTAGGTGTGTGCAAAATAGAAATTAAAGAGAGCTGCTCTCTGGGTTTGCAAAGAAGGAAGTGTACAGGGAGAAACATTTCAAAGAAAGAAAGACGTGGCCTTTTATAATATGCACATTCTTCCTAGAAGCACAAATGCATCTCAGGGGGACATTTGGCGATCTTTACTAAGCTATTGGATTAGCCTCCACTGTGACACGCAGAAGGGACGCATTGACTTCCAGCTAATTCAATCATGGGCTCATTTGGCTTGCTAGTTAATTTGATCAAGACCCCCCTGGAAGTAGCCATTTGCATTCGGGGTATCGAATGGCTTCACTCCCATCTTGTGATCCATTCGGTCATAATTTACTTTTCCATAACATCTAGGGCACAAAAGCAGGCATTAGATTTAGAGCCTCCAGTGGAGGCTGATCAGTTAAAGCGAATGGGGTACTGCACCACCAACCTCGGTCTCCCTCAGCCAATTCCCACCTGCCTGCTTTCTTACTTACAACCAATCCAGGTGGTGGCACTGCCTGTCAGCTTCCTCCTCCTCCTCCTCCTCTGTCCCTTGTAGATCTCAGCAAGGAGAAGGATGGGGGAAAAACTAGAATTAGTTGGCTCTGCCTGTCACTGGCTCTGGCGCCCCCTACTGTTGGACCTCCTGCATTCTGCCCTATCAGTCCCAGTGGGCACCAGCCACCAAGGGGGAGGAAATATGAGCGCCCCACAAGCAAATCAGGACGAATGCTCAATAAAGACAGGATCTCATCTAACTTCTGTGTAAGCTTTGTGCAAGCACTTGAGGCTGGGTGCTGAATAAATAGGTCATTTGGAGGAGCCTGCAACCCACAACAGCAAACAACTGCAGCTGGAAGCTCACCATTCAGGACCAGCTTTCTCTGGCGAAGTGTGAATGATAATCACAGTCAATAAGGCATCTCCATTTTCTTTTCTTAGTACAAAAAAAAAGAAGCCTCGGTGTGAATGTACTCTTTGTCCTCTAAGTCATGCCAGATCTGGGCTACTTTTTGACTGGTTTCTAGAACAATTGGAGGGGCCTGAATCTCTCTACAGTCCTTCTGGAACAGCAAAAGATGCTGCTCAGGCATCATTGCCTCTGGCTGGCTGGGATTGTTCTGCAGTGGAAGATGGAAAGCAGGATAAATAGTAGGTCAGCTCAAGTTAAAGCACAATGCTGGCTTGGTTTGCTGTAATGTCATCATTCAGCCGCCGGGACTGAGAGCCGTCTCTCCCGCTCACTGCCCCCCCCCCGGCCAATGAATGGCTTCGGATCCCACTAATATTACTTCAGTTCCAGTGAGTCAATATTCTCTTCGTTGATAGCTCTCTGCACTCGTTTCTTATGGAGCTGTCATGTTGTGCGGCATCTGTTATGCTGGAGAAAGTTTACTTCCAAAGTGGAACCGCTATAGCAGCTGCAACCAGATTGACTTAGAATAAGCTCTGGGTTTTGTTTTCCTTTTCTTTTACTTTTGTGCAGAATCAAGATGTTTATCTGTTGTTTCCTGGATGCATTGCAAGTGCCGCTGCATTTTTAGAACAAATATCTGTATTGTGTTTTTAAAAAGAGAGGGGGAAAGGAAAAGAAATGGCATTTGGTATAGATGGCATTTGGGCAGCCTCCCACCCAGCTGACTTGAGTCATCATCATCATCATCATCATCATCATCAACATCATCATTTATTAAATTTCAATACCACCCTTCACCTGAGGCAGGCATAGGCAAACTCGGCCCTCCAGATATTTTGAGACTACAATTCCCATCATCCCTGACCACTGGCCCTGTTAGCTAGGGATCATGGGCATTGTAGTCCCAAAAACGTCTGGAGGGCTGAGTTTGCCTATGCATACCAAAGTAACAAATAATAACCAGGCAGATCAATGGAAAGCTTAACTTTGACTTCAGCAGGGTCACCACAAGGATCAATGAGAGACAAGAAGGCTGTAGCCCTGTTCAAGCAACATGACATGTACATGAGGGGGGAGGTGGAAACGGAGGGGAGAGATGTGAGCACACCTTCTGGGGTCACCCCTTATCTCTGCATAATTCAATGGTTCATGTGAACAGCCCCCTATTGTATATAGGTAATCAGGGATCCTGTTTTTTTGTTGGTCACATACTGTGGTCTATATGGCTACAATTTTGCACACGGCTAAGATCTGTTCACACAGCCCAGTGAATGCACAGGTCTGGGGCAGGGCCAGCTGACCCTATTGTAACCATGCATTTATTGTCCTATCCAGTTTTTATTTTTAATTAGTTAATTTCCCATTAACTCACCTTTTAGGTGGTTTACAATGTTAATTGTATCAACAGCAACAGTGAACTAAAATTCCACATTATTAAAACAACAGTCAAATTGCACTATCGTCATGCCATGTGAACAGGGCTAGTTATTATTTTATTTTCATTATTCATTCAATTTGCATATATCACCCTTCATCCGAAGATCGCAAGGAGGTTCACAACAGAAAAATACAAAACAGATACAAAATAACACAAATACAAAAAGAAAACTAATAAATCCCTCCCCTCCCACAAACACATGTAACAGGCTATAGAATGTTAATCGGCCAAAGGTCTGGTTATAGAGAAACATTTCCGCTTGGCTCCTAAAGACATGTAATGAAGGCACCAGGCAAGTCTCCCTGGGGAGAGCATTCCGCAAACGGGGAGCCACCGCAGAAAAGGCCCGTTCTTGTGTCGCCACCCTCCAGACCTCTATGGAGGAGGAACACAAAGAAGGACCTCTGATCATGATAGCAGGGTCTGCGTTGTTTCATGTGGGGAGAGACAGTCTTTGCCCTGCTTTACAGTATTGTAAAACCATGGCCTTAGGAGATTTCCTTCTACTTTTACAGCTCTATAGCCATGCCGGTGTCATCACTACAGTTTGATAAGCTCCTGCTATGAGTTTCCAGTCCATAGTCTCTAAATATCGCAGGGCATTTGCAGACAAATGTTTTTTTTAAACCTGCTAATAATCCTCCTAGCTGCAGAATGTGTATCTGCACCACTGTTGCCTAATGATAGGTGGATATGGTGTTACTGCCGGACAACTTCTTTGTTCGGTTGTTTCCCTTGTGATGTTGTATGGTCTAATTCCGCCATCTAGTGAGCAGAGCCCCTAATGCACACTAGTTCCTTTTATATACAAGACAAAGAGGCCTTGTGTTACTTGAATAATGGATACCTCCGAGACAACTGTCGCTCTTTGGTTTGTGCCTCTGTGTAACGGGGCTGGCCTTTCTATGTTTCTGTACGTGCACCATTCTGATTCCTCCTATTATGACACTTGCACTTTCTGTATGTAAACCAGCCTTCCTATTACGATAAAAGGAGCTCTGTTCTCTGGGTCAATCTGAAGGCTTTCACTTTTAAGCCCTACTAAATGGTAATTCAAACACAGTGGTGTGACCTTGCAGCTATCACTTCCCCTATCCATAATACCTCCTTCTGATTTGCATCTGTTATGGACCTATTTGCCCTCATCCACCCCAAAGCCACCATCTGACACTAGGGGTTGTGTGTGGGTGTTGTGGAGTTTTTATGTTTATCTGCTAGGTACTAGATGGGGCCATTGCTTTGTTTATTCTCTGCATATTGCTGATTTTTTCTTACTGTTATGTGAGGACGGGCTGGTGCATTGATTTTTTGTTCCCAATACCTTGTATGGAATATTAATGTATTGTACGATTCCCCCCTATTCTATGGTATATTTATGCATGTATATACATATATAGGGCAGAAGGGGCTTGTCAACCTGGGAAGGTAGTGCATCTGGGAGAAGAACTCTGATCCCAAACCTCTGCTGCCTTGTGGCCATACTCATTTGTGAGAAAGGCTTCAGGAGTAAACCCTGAGGAACAATTGGTACTCACTGCCTTGTGGGACATCTTCAGGAAAAGAAAAGGCTAAGGACAGTTGGATGGCAGGTCCTCCAAGTGTCCCTATTTTCCAGGAACGTCCCTGATTTAGGTCCCAGAATGTCCCACTTTTCCTTAGGATGTCCCTATTTTCATTGGAGCAATGTTGGAGGGTATGGAGTTATCTGACCACAGAGGTGCCTGAAGGCAATCCTGTATAGGCAAGTTTTTAAAAAATGTTTTATTGTGTTTATATATATGTTGGAAGCTGCCCAGAGTGGTTGGGGCAACCCAGTAAGATGTGTGAGCTATAAATAGTAAAATTATCATCATGGAATAGGATGTCCCTATTTTCATTGGAGAAATGTTGGAGGGCATGGGATGGTGCCTTGTACACCTCTTTCCAGCAACTCCTGCTGCCAAACTGGTGCCAAATGTATTGCTCTGCTTTCCTTTGGACATCAGTGAGGCCAAGTGGGGGGTCTTGTTGTCTGGGCAGCCCAGGACCTCCATACACACTGCCTGTGCCCTGGAGAGGTCACTTTGGTGTTGCTAACACAGCAGCAGTTACAAGTTACTCATCTCTACAGCCACAGCAGGTGCTGTGATTCTCCAGGAGTTGGACTTCACCCCAGGAGGCGCACTCCATTGTCTCTCGAGACAGATGGATTCCAACAATAGCACCACACCCAGAAACAAGGAGTGGGTAACCACTGCGATCTTCAATGGGGTTGTTCCAGGACAGATCACCACACCTTTATAAGATCTGCGCTGCTGCTAAACTCTGGGATAGTTGAAATATCTACAACAACAAAATAATCAAATGGAGTTGTGTGACTCAAATTCGGTGTACTAGACCTAATTTATTTTAAGCAGTGTTGGCTAAATTTGCTTCTGGGGCCCCTCTGGAATTAGGGCCCCCGAAGCTTAAGCTCCATTTCCTTCATAGTGATTTCATAGCCCCATTAGCTTCATAGCCCCCAGGTGGAGAGTATCAGGAGTCTGGTGTCAGCATCCAAACCTTCCGGCAGTTGCCAGGGCCCCAGTGTTTCTTTCCATCATTTGGGAATTATGCTTTTTTAAAAAACAAAAACACATGAATGCACCAATACATCTTGATGTTCTCCTCTGAAATTGATAATTAAGTAATTTCAAGCTGCATGTGGAATGTTCGTACTGGTCTTGAGTGTCTCCAGGCACACATCAGTTTAATGGGGTTGTGCGTGTGTGTCAATTATTCTCTTATTATATTGGAAAATTACATATATATATATATATATATATATGCAGGTTTTGGTGTCTTCGGGTGTCTTCCCGTGTAAGAGTTGGGGTGTCTAGGCGACGTTTCGACGAGGTCTCACTCGTCATCTTCAGGCTGGTGCTTACGGCTTCTTGTTACTGGAACAGAGCAGGATCTCAGTGTTTGAGTTCCTATAAATACTGTTGAGGGGGTGTGGTGTATTCTGGGCAGAGAGGAAGTTCCCAGGATAGTGTGACTTTTCTTCTTTTGTTCCTTAATTACTTGAGGGATATCTTGAGTGATTTCTTGAGTGATATTCTGAGTACCACTTAGGAGGGTCATTAAGAGTGGATTAGTTGCTAAAGCTTTCGTGTCTTGACCTCTTGAGCTTGTGAAGAGTTTTTCTGAGAAGATGGCTGTACTGCACTTAGTTGTGCTCTGGCTTGGCTTCGTGTATAGGGGCGAGCTGTGGTTTTGTGCCCTGTGCCAGTCAGATCTGTGTAGGGATTGCAGGGGGGTGTAGCATCCGGAGGTGCCACTATGGTTTGGCTACTGGATGGTGTCTGTAATTTATCTGTGGAGAGGGTCTGGGTTTGGGTCTGGTGTGGTTGATTGGTGATGGCGTTCTGTGTGCCTCTGGTTCTGGTGTCGGTTTTTGTGGGGAGGGCTAATTTCCAGATGTCTGGCAGGCGGGACGTGTCGTCACGCTTGTTCATGTTGTGAGGGTGTTTCTCTCAAAACCACAAAACCACAGCTCGCCCCTATACACGAAGCCAAGCCAGAGCACAACTAAGTGCAGTACAGCCATCTTCTCAGAAAAACTCTTCACAAGCTCAAGAGGTCAAGACACGAAAGCTTTAGCAACTAATCCACTCTTAATGACCCTCCTAAGTGGTACTCAGAATATCACTCAAGAAATCACTCAAGATATCCCTCAAGTAATTAAGGAACAAAAGAAGAAAAGTCACACTATCCTGGGAACTTCCTCTCTGCCCAGAATACACCACACCCCCTCAACAGTATTTATAGGAACTCAAACACTGAGATCCTGCTCTGTTCCAGTAACAAGAAGCCGTAAGCACCAGCCTGAAGATGACGAGTGAGACCTCGTCGAAACGTCGCCTAGACACCCCAACTCTTACACGGGAAGACACCCGAAGACACCAAAACCTGCATTCCTGTACCCGTGAAAATCTACGAAAGCATATATATATATATATATATATGCAGGTTTTGGTGTCCTCGGGTGTCTTCCCGTGTAAAAGTTGGGGTGTCTAGGCGACGTTTCGACGAGGTCTCACTCGTCATCTTCAGGCTGGTGCTTTCGGCTTCTTGTTACTGGAACAGAGCGGGATCTCAGTGTTTGAGTTCCTATAAATACTGTAGAGGGGTGTGGTGTATTGCCTCAAAAGTTCTGGGCAGAGGGGAAGTTCCCAGGCTAGTGTTCTTTTCTTCTTTTGTTCCTTAATTACTTGAGG
This sequence comes from Podarcis liolepis, assembly GCF_965112155.1. Lineage (NCBI taxonomy): Eukaryota > Metazoa > Chordata > Lepidosauria > Squamata > Lacertidae > Podarcis > Podarcis liolepis. The sequence goes on along the minus strand of NC_139561.1, from coordinate 72,257,868 downwards.
GATATCTTGAGTGATTTCTTGAGTGATATTCTGAGTACCACTTAGGTGGGTCATTAGGTGTGGATTAGTTGCTAAAGCCTTCGTGTCTTGACCTCTTGAATTTGTGAAGAGTTTTTCTGGGAAGATGGCTGTACTGCACTTAGTTGTGCTTTGGCTTGGCTTCGTGTATAGGGGCGAGCTGTGGTTTTGTGCCCTGTGCCAGCCAGATCTGTGTAGGGATTGCAGGGGGGTGCAGCATCCGGAGTTGCCACTATGGTTTGGTTACTGGATGGTGTCTGTAATTTATCTGTGGAGAGGGTCTGGGTTTGGGTCTGGTGTGGTTGATTGGTGGTGGCGTTCTGTGTGCCTCTGGATCTGGTGTCGGTTTTTGTGGGGAGGGCTAATTTCCAGATGTCTGGCAGGCGGGACGTGTCGTCACGCTTGTTCATGTTGTGAGGGTGTTTCTCTATCTCGATGGCTTCCATGATTATTCTCTTGTGGTGATGTTCCATGTTAAAGAGCAATTTGGAATCTGCAAAATTAATTTCGTGTCCTGTTTCTTTCATGTGTTGGAAAAGAGAGGAAGATTTTTCTTCTTTTTTGACGGCATTCTTGTGTTCTGCGATACGTGCATTTATTCGTCTGTTTGTTTGTCCAATGTACGTGGCTGGGCAGACTTTGCAGGGTATTTCATAGACCCCTTGGTTTTCCAACTGGATTTTATCTTTGGGGTTTCTGAGGATATTGGCTATTTTTTGGTTGGTGCAAAAGGCTGTTTTGATATTGTGTTTATGGAGGATTTTGCTAATTTTATCTGTAGTGCCTTTGATATAAGGAAGGAGGGCCATGCCATTGTTTTCTTCCGTGTCTTGGTTTTTGGGGGGTGTTTCTTTTTGGATTAGCTTCTTAACCCTGTTTTGCTGGTATCCATTGGCGATTAACACATTTGAGAGATTCTGTAACTCAGTTGTCAAGTGGTCTTTGTCAGCCAGGCGTTTGGTTCTGGAGATGAGGGTCTTGGCTACGGAGTTTATTTGTGCAGGGTGGTGGTGTGATTGAGCATGTAAGTAGCGGTTGGTGTGTGTTTTTTTCCGGTAGATAGTGTGTCCTAGGGAGCCATCAGGTTTTTTGTAGATTAGGACGTCAAGGAAGGGAAGCTGGTTGTTGGCTTCTATTTCCATAGTGAATTGTATTTTGGGGTGTAGGCTGTTGAGATGTGTGAGGAAGCTATCTAGTTTTTCTTTCCCGTGTGGCCAAATTACAAAGGTGTCGTCAACATATCTGAGCCAAAGTTTGGGTTTGTGTTCTGACTTGTCTAAAGCATTGGTTTCAAAGTGTTCCATGTACAGATTTGCGATGACCGGTGAGAGGGGTGATCCCATAGGTGCTCCTTCTATCTGTTTGTATCTTTGTCCATTGTGGATGAAGTACGTGTTGGTTAGGCAGTGGTTGGTCAGGTCCAGGATGTATTCGGGGGGATTGTATTTGTTTTGAATGGCTGTCAAGGCTTCATTAATGGGCACTTGTGTGAAGAGAGATACAACATCGAAGCTCACAAGTAGGTCATCGGGATGTAGGTTTTGCTTCTTTATTGTTTCTATGAACTGGAAGGAGTTTGTAACGTGTGAAGAGATGGATTCTGCATAGGGCTGAAGTTGCTTAGCGAGAAATTTAGCGAGATTTTGTAGAGGTGAGCCTATGGAGCTGACTATTGGTCTGAGTGGTGTTCCTTCTTTGTGTATCTTGGGGAGGCCGTAGAGTTTGGGGCATCTGGATGATTTTTCTCTGGGGATGATTCTTAGCTGGATTTCTTCACTAATAGGAGAGGCTTTTATTTTGGATTTGGTGGTTTTTTCCAGATAGGTGGTGGGATCTGTTTTTATAGGTTGGTAGGTAGGGTCTTGGAGTAGATTTGATAGTTTTGCTTGGTAGTCCGATGTGTTCATCACAACAGTGGCATTACCTTTGTCTGCTGGGAGAATGATTATGTTGTTGTCTTTCCTCAGGTTGGTGAGTGCTTTCTGTTCTTCTTTGTGTAAATTGCTTCTGGGTGGTTTGCTGGAGCAGAGGATGTTGGTGACTTCAAGTCTGATTTTATTGGCTTCATCTGGGTTGATTTTGGTTAGGCTAGCTTCGACTCCGCATATGATGTTTTCCGTGGGGATGCGTCTCGGGGTAACTGCAAAGTTGAAACCTTTGGAGAGTACTTTGGTTTCAGTTGAGGTGAGGATCCTGTCTGATATGTTATGTACTGTTTGTTTCATGGGTTGTTGTGGAGGGTGGCTGGGCTTCTGGCGTCTCTCTAGTTTGTGGAGTTTGTTGGTGTGTGTGTCTGTCTTATGTGAGGTCTCAGTTTCAGCTCTCCAGACGGCTAGTTGTTTGCATTTGTCCCAGAGTGCAGGGTGGATTTTGTTACAGAGTTTGAGGTGAAGAGTGAGCAGATCTTTGTTGGTTTGGTTTAGTAGGTATCTTTTCTTATGTAGTTCGTTTCTGATTAGGGATAGTTCAGTTCGTTTCAGGATCCTTTCGGTAGCTGGGGTTTTAGAGTGGAATTTAAGTTGGAAGCATGTGGGAATTAAGTTGTTGTCTCGGCAGTTGCGTAGGAACAAGAGATCACATAAGATGGTGGCTCTTCGGATTTCTAGTTTCTCGTAGGTTCTTGTCAGCTGGAAGGTTTCCTCCCCGTAGAGGTGAGATATTTGTTTTCGTAGATTTTCACGGGTATAGGAATGCATTCCTATACCCGTGAAAATCTACGAAAACAAATATCTCACCTCTACGGGGAGGAAACCTTCCAGCTGACAAGAACCTACGAGAAACTAGAAATCCGAAGAGCCACCATCTTATGTGATCTCTTGTTCCTACGCAACTGCCGAGACAACAACTTAATTCCCACATGCTTCCAACTTAAATTCCACTCTAAAACCCCAGCTACCGAAAGGATCCTGAAACGAACTGAACTATCCCTAATCAGAAACGAACTACATAAGAAAAGATACCTACTAAACCAAACCAACAAAGATCTGCTCACTCTTCACCTCAAACTCTGTAACAAAATCCACCCTGCACTCTGGGACAAATGCAAACAACTAGCCGTCTGGAGAGCTGAAACTGAGACCTCACATAAGACAGACACACACACCAACAAACTCCACAAACTAGAGAGACGCCAGAAGCCCAGCCACCCTCCACAACAACCCATGAAACAAACAGTACATAACATATCAGACAGGATCCTCACCTCAACTGAAACCAAAGTACTCTCCAAAGGTTTCAACTTTGCAGTTACCCCGAGACGCATCCCCACGGAAAACATCATATGCGGAGTCGAAGCTAGCCTAACCAAAATCAACCCAGATGAAGCCAATAAAATCAGACTTGAAGTCACCAACATCCTCTGCTCCAGCAAACCACCCAGAAGCAATTTACACAAAGAAGAACAGAAAGCACTCACCAACCTGAGGAAAGACAACAACATAATCATTCTCCCAGCAGACAAAGGTAATGCCACTGTTGTGATGAACACATCGGACTACCAAGCAAAACTATCAAATCTACTCCAAGACCCTACCTACCAACCTATAAAAACAGATCCCACCACCTATCTGGAAAAAACCACCAAATCCAAAATAAAAGCCTCTCCTATTAGTGAAGAAATCCAGCTAAGAATCATCCCCAGAGAAAAATCATCCAGATGCCCCAAACTCTACGGCCTCCCCAAGATACACAAAGAAGGAACACCACTCAGACCAATAGTCAGCTCCATAGGCTCACCTCTACAAAATCTCGCTAAATTTCTCGCTAAGCAACTTCAGCCCTATGCAGAATCCATCTCTTCACACGTTACAAACTCCTTCCAGTTCATAGAAACAATAAAGAAGCAAAACCTACATCCCGATGACCTACTTGTGAGCTTCGATGTTGTATCTCTCTTCACACAAGTGCCCATTAATGAAGCCTTGACAGCCATTCAAAACAAATACAATCCCCCCGAATACATCCTGGACCTGACCAACCACTGCCTAACCAACACGTACTTCATCCACAATGGACAAAGATACAAACAGATAGAAGGAGCACCTATGGGATCACCCCTCTCACCGGTCATCGCAAATCTGTACATGGAACACTTTGAAACCAATGCTTTAGACAAGTCAGAACACAAACCCAAACTTTGGCTCAGATATGTTGACGACACCTTTGTAATTTGGCCACACGGGAAAGAAAAACTAGATAGCTTCCTCACACATCTCAACAGCCTACACCCCAAAATACAATTCACTATGGAAATAGAAGCCAACAACCAGCTTCCCTTCCTTGACGTCCTAATCTACAAAAAACCTGATGGCTCCCTAGGACACACTATCTACCGGAAAAAAAACACACACCAACCGCTACTTACATGCTCAATCACACCACCACCCTGCACAAATAAACTCCGTAGCCAAGACCCTCATCTCCAGAACCAAACGCCTGGCTGACAAAGACCACTTGACAACTGAGTTACAGAATCTCTCAAATGTGTTAATCGCCAATGGATACCAGCAAAACAGGGTTAAGAAGCTAATCCAAAAAGAAACACCCCCCAAAAACCAAGACACGGAAGAAAACAATGGCATGGCCCTCCTTCCTTATATCAAAGGCACTACAGATAAAATTAGCAAAATCCTCCATAAACACAATATCAAAACAGCCTTTTGCACCAACCAAAAAATAGCCAATATCCTCAGAAACCCCAAAGATAAAATCCAGTTGGAAAACCAAGGGGTCTATGAAATACCCTGCAAAGTCTGCCCAGCCACGTACATTGGACAAACAAACAGACGAATAAATGCACGTATCGCAGAACACAAGAATGCCGTCAAAAAAGAAGAAAAATCTTCCTCTCTTTTCCAACACATGAAAGAAACAGGACACGAAATTAATTTTGCAGATTCCAAATTGCTCTTTAACATGGAACATCACCACAAGAGAATAATCATGGAAGCCATCGAGATAGAGAAACACCCTCACAACATGAACAAGCGTGACGACACGTCCCGCCTGCCAGACATCTGGAAATTAGCCCTCCCCACAAAAACCGACACCAGATCCAGAGGCACACAGAACGCCACCACCAATCAACCACACCAGACCCAAACCCAGACCCTCTCCACAGATAAATTACAGACACCATCCAGTAACCAAACCATAGTGGCAACTCCGGATGCTGCACCCCCCTGCAATCCCTACACAGATCTGGCTGGCACAGGGCACAAAACCACAGCTCGCCCCTATACACGAAGCCAAGCCAAAGCACAACTAAGTGCAGTACAGCCATCTTCCCAGAAAAAACTCTTCACAAATTCAAGAGGTCAAGACACGAAGGCTTTAGCAACTAATCCACACCTAATGACCCACCTAAGTGGTACTCAGAATATCACTCAAGAAATCACTCAAGATATCCCTCAAGTAATTAAGGAACAAAAGAAGAAAAGAACACTAGCCTGGGAACTTCCCCTCTGCCCAGAACTTTTGAGGCAATACACCACACCCCTCTACAGTATTTATAGGAACTCAAACACTGAGATCCCGCTCTGTTCCAGTAACAAGAAGCCGAAAGCACCAGCCTGAAGATGACGAGTGAGACCTCGTCGAAACGTCGCCTAGACACCCCAACTTTTACACGGGAAGACACCCGAGGACACCAAAACCTGCATTCCTATACCCGTGAAAATCTACGAAAACATATATATATATATATATACCATGCAGTCCTCCCTCCCATATGCACACATAGCTATTATTTATTCATTTATTGATACTCTTTCTTATGTGCATTGTGTTTTACCAAGAACGAGAGGGCAGGTCCCTGCAGCAAAAGACTTCACAGTCTGAAAATAGACACTAGGCAGACAACGGAGGGAGGGAAGGAAATGATGTCAGTGGTAAAACAATGAAAGAAACACGTTATTATTTCTGTTAACAAGGCTGAGGTGCTAAGCACCATCGGATACAGTGGAATTGATTTCTGAGTAAATTTGCACGGGATTACACTGGTTATAGGAAATGTGGCTGGACTACAACTCCCATCATCCAGTGGTGGAGCTTCAAGCTCTGGCGGGGGGGCGGAAAGCAGGCAGGGGCGTTGCTGGTGCGCATCCCAGGGACGTGGCGTGCTGCCTGCAGGGGTGTGGCACCCAGCGGCCGGGGGGGGGGGCAGCCATGATGGCACCCCATCGGGATCTTGCCACCAGAGGTGGTGCGCTCCCCCCACACCCCTGTTCCTCTACCAGTGTTATCATCCCTTACCATTGGGGGTTGGAGCCCGGCAAATTTCTGGAGGACCATAGGTCCCCCACCACAGCAGAACAGTATTGAGACTGCAGGGTTTGTGTATTTAGATATACACAATGCTGACAATATCAGCAGCAAAGAAGGAGCAATAGCGATAGAGCCATGTTCTTCTACATGAAGGTCCCAGGCTCAAATCATTATCTTTTCAGCTAAAAGCAACTGGTGAGTGTGGCGTTTGCCTCCTAGGTGGGTCATAAGAAAGGGTTAAATGAGTGTGATGTGATTGGCCAGTGGGAACCCGAGGGGAGGAGTAAAAGTTAGAGTTGGAGGTGTGTGGAAGTCAGTTGAGAGTTGGGAGTTGGAGAAGGAAGAGGGAGGATAAGTTTGTGGGTTGGTAGAGTTGTGTGGTGAGAGAGTGAGAGGAACTGTTAGGTGGAGTCAGATAGATAGTTGGGATAATCAGTTTGAAGTTGTTAGGAAGTTGAAGTTGCTTATAAAAATAAACTTGATTATTTGTTAATGTTAACAACTGTCTGGACTCCGTATGTACCCGAGAGCGAAGAGGTAATCACAGTGGTGGCACAGGGATCAATAGACCGTTAAACGTCCGGGGACCCTGTGTGATCGCTACAATGAGTAACACGCTTCTCTGCCTGGGACCCTGCAGAGCTGCTGCCAGTCAGAGTTAACAATACTGGGTTAGAGGGAGCAATGGTTTTACTAGATATAAGGCAGCTTCCTATGTTCTTAATAATCTATCTTATGAAAGTCAGCTGCTTCAACTGTCCTTATTTTCTGTTATCTGTACAATCTCCAGTTAAAGATTCGCCATGACTGGAAGCAAACTGACAGCTGCACTTTTGCAGATCTGATATCAGGGTGGACAATACTGGGCTAGATCCCCACTTTCCTATTTTGAACATGTTTTATATATTTACTGTCTGTTATTTCGTTGTACACTGTTCTCAGGGGTTTTACTGATGGGCAGCATAGAAACTTCACAAAACCAAATACTGTAAATCTGTTTGACTTAGGGTCACGGCAATTTGTTTTATATGTAATGCATGTTTACTGCATGGCAACAAAAAGCTACAACACAAAAGGAAAAGGGGAGGGAAGAGGAAAGCCTGCTGCAAAGGACCAGCGTGAATGATCAGGAGCCCAATGAAGCTTGTCATTCAGCCACGTCAATGGAATGGGCCTTGTTTCCCATGCCTCCGCTGCTGTACATACCCTCTCTGATGCCTGGCCACACCTTAAGGTTGGAGGTGGCAGGCGCTACAATTGCGTGGCCAAATATGCAGCGAGCAAGGGTTGTTCAGGAGGATTTCAAGGAAGACAACCAAAGCAGCAGCAAGCCTGTGCCAGCTTACCGGGAAGCAAGCCTTTGCGCAACACAGGAGAACACATGTCTCTGTAGACAGGGGTGCCAACTTGAATAAAATATTGGGGTGGGGGAAGCCCAGGTAAGCCTCATCCTGCAGAACTGATCATAATATGCGGCACACACACACCATTTGGGCAGCAATGCCCATCAACTTGGGGGGGTGGGCGGCGGCCCCCTCAAATATTTTACAGCAGTACCTCAGGTTAAGTACTTAATTCGTTCCGGAGGTCCGTACTTAACCTGAAACTGTTCTTAACCTGAAGCACCACTTTAGCTAATGGGGCCTCCTGCTGCTGCTGCGCTGCCGGAGCCCGATTTTTGTTCTCATCCTGAAGCAAAGCTCCTAACCTGAAGCACTATTTCTGGGTTACTGGAGTATGTAACCTGAAGTGTATGTAACCTGAAGCGTATGTAACTTGAGGTACCACTGTATTGTTGTTTAGTTGTTTAGTTGTGTCCGACTCTTTGTGACCCCATGGACCAGAGCACGCCAGGCACTCCTGTCTTCCACTGCCTCCTGCAGTTTGGTCAAACTCATGCTGGTAGCTTCGAGAACACTGTCCAACCATCTCGTCCTCTGTCGTTCCCTTCTCCTTGTGCCCTCCATCTTTCCCAACATCAGGGTCTTTCCAGGGAGTCTTCTCTTCTCATGAGGTGGCCAAAGTATTGGAATCTCAGCTTCAGGATCTGTCCTTCCAGTGAGCACTCCAGGCTGATTTCCTTAAGAATGAAGAGGTTTGATCTTCTTGCAGTCCACGGGACTCTCAAGTCTCCTCCAACACCATAATTCAAAAGCATCAATTCTTCGGCGATCAGCCTTCTTTATTGTCCAGCTCTCACTTCCATACATCACTATTGGGAAAAATATTTTATTGGGAGGCCCTAAAGGACCTCGTCCCCTGGCACCCGGCTCCTACGTCCACAGACATGCATACGATCGCGAGCCTGTACGGCCTCCACGGCTCATCCTCGGCGCCCATCTAACGCACATGCAGTTCATTCATTCATGCACTCACTCCATTCATTCTCGGCCCGCCAGCCCTTCTCCCCGCCCCTTGTCAAGTCCCAGCTAATCAGAAGCGGGCCCAGAGAAGAAGGCGGGCGGAGTGCTCGCGCCAAGCTCTGCGCAGGCGCGCTTCCTCATGAAAAATATGCCTATGTATACATGTTCTGGAGCCCGCCGGCGCCTAGCTCCTCCTCTTCCTCCCTGCTCTTTCCCCATCCCCATCCCATGTGTTCTAACCGCGAGGTGCCGGCTTCACGCGCTCGCGGCGCTGCTTCCACCTCCTCCGGTTCCGGCCTCGAGAGATTCGGCACAGGCGAGGCGGGCGGGCCGTTTTTCCTCCTCGGCATCGCGGGTGAGGAGAGCGCGAGGGGAAAACGGCCGTTATAAAAGGGGCGGGGGCAAAGCGCGCGCGCGCATGTCGTGGCTGGGAAGGGGTGGCGGGGCGCGAGCTTCGAGGCTGCCGCGTGAGGAGGCGGCCAAACTGTCGGGGTCCTCCCCCCCCCTCCAGAAAGGAGAGTCGAGGGGGGGGGGAAGGCGGTTAGGCTGAGCTAAGGAGAAGAGCGAGCGAAAGGGGTCGCCTCTTTCCCTTGGCCAAACCCTCCCCATAGGCTGCCTCGTCTGTGGGGTCGTCCCTCTCTTTCAAGGGGGCCGCCTCCGTCCTTTGCGTACCACAGATGCTCAGCGATGCTGGGGTTTTTTTGGGGGGGGTGAAGGGTGGGCGTTGAAGTCCAGAGACGACCCCCCCCCAAAAAAAGCTCAGCAGACGGATCAGGAGAGCTCCCCTTCCCCAATGCAGCAGAGGTGGCTTTGGCCCGTATTTAGATACAGGCCAGGGAAGGAGCTGAGACATCATGAAGCCCAGTTGTGTCAGGTTATCTAACTGCCCCACAGCTGGTGCTGGTTTTTGGTCAGCATGGCCTAGAGAGGTTGAAGTGTTGGCTCTAGGAATGGCAGAGACCAAGGTTCAAATTCTCGGACCTGCCCCCTCCCATGAAGGTTTACTTTCTCTGACAACCAGATCTGCCTCGCAGGGTTGTTGAGAGGATAAAAGGTGTGCTTCCTTGGAGGAAAGATAAAAATAATAATAGGAGTACACCCCCTTCTTTCTTTCTTTCTTTCTTTCTTCTTCTTCTTGTCTCCCCTCCCGTGTAAAGAAAGGCCTCTGATCCCATCCTCAGTTGAATTCTGTGCCTCAAGAGGTTCTTATTAATGATGTGCATTCCAGCCATACCCTAAACTTAAATGAAGATCATATTTTATGCCCTTTTATCTGATTGAGATTTTTTTTGGTTCTCATCAATCTTCTCTTTCCCTGGTCTCTTTTCTCCCACCCTCTCCTGCCCCAGTTAATCCCCCCCCCCACATTTCTTGAAATATTTATGGGGGGGGGGGAACAATGGAATGTGCCTGGAGAGGCATCAAATGTGTTGGATATGACACACATTCCAGCTACCCTGGCAGCTTTTCCAAAACTTTTTATTTCATATGAACAGATGAAGTAATCTGTAGACTTCCCGCATCCCTTCGTTTGCTGCAATAGACAAACAGAATTGCTGTGTTGTAAGTTTCATCAAATGCAAAGTAGGCTGTAGACTGTGTAAGCTGATATGTTTGTTTATGACACTTTTAGTATACAGTACTCTCCTTCCAAGGACTCTGGGATAATGTAAGTGGTTCATGTCTTTTCATTTTATCCTTGCAATGGATTAGTGACCAATGCAGGATCATCCAGAGGAGCCATATCTCTCCCTTCTAGTCTAAGAAGCTAACCACTGTGGCACACTCGAACTTTCTTTTTCCACAGGAGTAGCCATGTTAGTCTCTTACAGCAGTTGTCAAGGTATCTGGCTCTTAAAAGATTGAACACATTTATTATGGCATAAGTTGTTGTGGACTAGTGTTGATTTCATCAGATGCAATGTAGTCCACAGAAACTTGTTCCATGATACATTTATTAGTTTTTAAGGCTATTCATTCCGTTTGCTGTTGCTTGTGACTTAAGACACAATTAATATGCTGGATTTTATGGTGATGCAAGAGTCCTTTTGGTCCCACCCGGTCACATTACCACTATCATACACTTATATTCTTCTCCCTTATTCCATGCTGGAGGACACAACTGGCAGCAGTGGAGGAATTATGTCTACCAGAATGCCTCTTCAGAGATCTTACCGAGGTCAACCCCAAACGCTGCAAAATCATGCTGTTTGCCAGGGCTTTTAATCTGTGAAGATTTTCCTTTTTTGAAAGCACTGCTGGATGTGCCTGCTAGTTTATACACTTTGTTTTTATTTAGATTTTAAATTTTATTTTGTAAGCTGCCTTAATTTTTAAATATATATCAAAGGTGGATTAGAAATTTTTGTTTTTATTCAGATTTTAAATTTTATTTTGTAAGCTGCCTTAATTTTTAAATATATATCAAAGGTGGATTAGAAATTAATAGCATCAATAAATGACTGATGGCTCCCATCCCTGTCCTGCTTTCCTTTATGATTTGTTCTCCTGATTACACAGAACAAGACATATTTGTGATTTGCTGTCTCACTGTTCCTTTAAGCAAGGCATACACTATAAATAAGAGTAGTGGATTTTATGAGGTTTAAAATTTTATAGGTAAAAGAATGTGTCACATTAACTTTTAAATGGAGTAAGAAGTTTTGCATACAGTTGTTCCTGTTATGCACTGTGAAGAGTCAGTGTAGTTTGTATCAAATTTGTCCCTAAAACTCTGGGAACTTGGAAGTCAATATCCTATTTTTAGGTGGACTGCCGGTTTGCTTTGGCTGTTGCAAGTTATTCTACTTTTCATTGGTAGCTATATTATTATATTTATAGACTGCTATCAGTATGCCTGGTGTGTTGTGGTTTAATTTTTACTCTGCCTGCCAGAAAAGTACACAAAGCTTACGTAAAACCAATACAATACAAAGTAAGTTTCAAAATATATTAAACATCGTGAAAATGCAGAAATACAATCTAAAATGGAAACAAAATGACCAGTGAAACCATACAACAGTTTAAAGCAAAAAGTGGTTTTAAAAGCAGCAGAATACAAGGTACAATCAGCATTATAAGAAAACCTTATTCATTACAGAATACTCAGATGTAAATCCTATTGACTTCAATGGGGCTTACTGTATAGGAAGGTGTGTCTAGAATTGCTCCCTAAGGCAATAAGGGGATGGAATTAAATGTATAAATTAAGCCTAGAGTGTAACAACAACATCCAAATGGAAAATAAAGTTTAAAGTATAATCATTCTGTCTTTATTCGTTTTAATTGGACAAAGTTCACAGAAATAAATTGGTTAAAAGATCTTTCACATACCATTGACAGTTTTGTGTAGGTGGTGTTAGTGCATTTATTCTGTAAAAACTCAAAACATTTTCTGTTACATTTTCAACATAGTTTCCATGTTTGGATTTAAATACCATTGTTCCAGTATCTAGGCAGAGATTATTATTGTCAAATTAATTTTTGACAATTTTGTGTTGTCAAATTAATTTTTCTTTTCTTTTCCAGGTATTAAAACAAATGAAGTACATTCTGGTAACAGGTGGTGTTATCTCTGGGATTGGGAAAGGAATAATTGCTAGCAGCGTTGGGACAATCCTAAAATCATGTGGCTTGCACGTAACTTCAATTAAAATTGACCCATACATTAACATTGATGCAGGCACCTTTTCTCCTTATGAGCATGGTAAGATGGAGAGAAAGAGCAAACTTTTAAACGTTAAGAATAAAATAACGCTGAGGATGTTTTGAGGGATGGTGGTGTATAATTGCACTAACTGTTGCATTGGGGTGAGGGTTTGGAATTGCCAGTGCTATAGATAGTGAGTTGGTGACAACTTTTTTAGGGTGCAATATAGAAATACTGGTTAGTATTTGTAGGGAAGAAGGTAGTTACTGTTTCAAGCAAGTCTAACTTATGAATGTCACTTGGTTTTAGGTGAAGTGTTTGTGTTGGATGACGGAGGGGAAGTGGATTTGGATCTGGGCAACTATGAACGCTTTCTTGATATCCGACTCACAAAAGACAATAATCTGACCACAGGGAAGATATATCAATATGTCATCAACAAAGAAAGGAAAGGAGACTATCTTGGGAAAACAGTTCAAGGTAGGATATTGGAACTGGGTTCACTTGGATTTAATAGAAGTCAGCATATCAGCGTTTCCAGTATTATGACAGGCCTTGTGCCTTTTGTATCACAAAGGCAATGCTTGGTTCTCTGTGTACTTCAGCTGAATGCTGTTCTGATCTGTAGCTGGCAAACATGGGCATGTTTACATTTATCCCTTCTGCTCATTTGTTCTTGGCTCTCATGGTGGCATGCACAGTTGAGAAAAGTATACAAATAATTCTAAAAATAAGGCATGACAACACTTGATATATACATATATGTGGACAATATATAAATCATTATGCTGTGGTTTGGCTTGTGAAGTTCAAATTGGTCGTTTATGTTGTTTGCTGACCTAAAATATCTCTGCCTTGATTCATATTATTGTCAGTATTTCTACTGTTTGGAACAGGAGTGGCAACTTCATGGGAACAATGTGTTTGGGACAAGGCTATGGTAATTCCTACGTCATCTGGGTATTTATTAGGAATATTGAGAGGGGAACTAAATCAGTATATTAATGAAAATATATAAAGTATATCAAAGAAAAATATACCGTATTTACGTGAATCTAATGCACCTTCGAATTTAATGCACATCTCAATTTTTGAAACCAAAGAAGTATTTGCTGGTGCCATCAAATCTAATGCGCACCCTAATTTGGCCAAAAAAAGGTGTGCAATAAATTTGGGTAAATATGGTACATAGTAGCTCTGGTTCTTGGTACCAGTTTTCCAGTGGCAGGGTCTGCTTATTTTAAATAAATATAAAAGAAGAGTAGTCCCTGTTGAGATGAGAGGGTTCTGAAACTAAGACATAAGCTGAGGAATAGGATTTCAGCCCTAGTCATGTTAGTGCAAGTCACAACAAATATCTGTTGATTAATAGGGCACTGCTCTGTGTTGGGTATGGAGCATGTGAAATCTAAGATACTGGTTTTTATGATTGTTTTTAGTTTGAAAATGGACAAATATATTCCAAACACTTCACTTCTTCTCTTCTTGTCTCGTTTTGCAGTTGTACCCCACATTACAGATGCTATCCAGGAGTGGGTAATGAGGCAAGCACGAATCCCGGTAGATGACGATGGCATAGAACCTCAAGTCTGTGTGATTGAGGTTGGTATCCATGATCTGTTGCACAGGTTAAAGGCTGAATGTTGATGTGTCTTGCTAAACCATAGTGTATTGCAGTGTGGGTGAGCTGTAGGAAGGTTGTGCCTGATGCTTATTCTCTTTCTCACTTGGCCATTGTTTTTCATGCTGGCTTGTTTCAGACAAACCATAGTTAACATTTACAGTATTCTTCTATTTTGGATGAAATTTATTATCTCTTCCTCCTTGTGTGGGAGGAGGAGGAGGGATAGGTGGCATATGAGCCCAAGATTTGCTGCAGCTTGTTCTGGTCATCAGTTTGCAGTAATCCATGTATTTTTTTAGAGTAACATGCAAATTTGGCCAAAGAGTTGTATCTAATTTTACTTATACTTGGAATAGACTCGTTGAAATTAACAAACATGACTAACCTAGCTCTATTAAATCCAGTGAGTCTACTCCGAGTAAAACTTAGACGGATGCAACCCAATATCTTTTTATCATATATTGATACAGTACTCTGGTTAGAATTCTGATAGGGGCATTTGAGAGAGTGTCAGCAATTCCCTCCCTCCTTTTAGCAAGTTCTATCTTTGCTCATCTAAGGATTTATTTGCATGAAAGTAACCTTTCCAAAGAGCATAATCTTTCCTGTGTTCTCCAGATAACATATAGCACTAATTTTCTGGGAAGATTTTGCTTGCAGTCACAGAATATGGAAGAAATTTAAAAGAAAAAATATTGGTTGGGTCAACTGGAAATGTGAAAGTGTCAAATACCTAATTGTTCTGGGTTGATCTTGCTTGGTTAGTAAACACTTCTATTTGAATCCAGGCTGAATGAGTTGAACTTTAGTTCCATTCAAAGAACTGGGATAGGATGGTTAGTTATTGCTTAGTACCCATTGAAATAAATGAAATTGAAGTGGAGGTAATTTAGTCTGGATCCAACCTATGGCTTGCATCATCCAGCATCTTATTACATAGCATACTTTGAGGTGAACTGCCGATAGTTATACAGAGTGACATTGATGCTGTCTTTGTGTTCTAAAAACAGAGTATGGTGCTTAATTCTAGATCTCTCTGTTTTAGCTTGGAGGAACTGTAGGAGACATTGAAAGTATGCCCTTCATCGAGGCATTCCGCCAATTTCAATTCAAAGTCAAGCGGGAAAAGTTTTGTAATATTCATGTCAGTCTGGTACCACAGGTAAGATGTTCAGTATAAGGTTGCGTTTGTTGTTTCTGACTGTTTCAGCAGTACATAAGGAAATTTTGTAAGCTTCCCTCATTTTGGTAGTGTGGAAAAATAAGTTTCTCTAAAAATAAAACAAACTATTTTCATTTGTGACCTTCTTAACTAGTTTCGGAAAACGTATCAGTTCTTTAATGATGTTGCTCCATCTCAGATGATTAGAAGTGTGTCCTTGGAAATGGGAAATGAAATTGGCATTTTTTTAGCATTATGAACACCACTACTTAAAAAAAAATAGTATGAAAAAGGGCCTAAAGGCAAAAATAGTTAGTAAAATATAGTAATTCAGGCGATATTCATATGTTTCAAAATGCAAACACTAGTTGATGTTTGTGTCAAATTGCATAGATTATCTCTGGAGAAGTAACCTGAATCTACCAGGCACTACCTAAATTGTCCTGTACAGGTTTACGTGGAAGTACTTCCTATGTTCAATGGGTCTTCCCCCTCTTACATGCTTTATATTGGAGCTTTGGCATCTCAGATACGACTGCTTCACTTGATATAGTCATCATAACAATTAGGTTACAAAATCCTATATACAGTATTAAATCCTTTCGGAAATAGTAGGAGCTACTGCCACATAAACTTTTCTTTTTATGTCAGCTTTTTGTGGCAAGGTTGCTATCATATAGTTGATTACTCAAGTATTTAATATCCAGTAAGAAATCACTGGCTTCTGAAATAATGTAAGTATATATCTTAGTATATGGCCATAACATTGATAGCTTCTTCCATTTGTATTGTAATAAATTTAGTGGAGCCTTACATACATAGAAAAATACCCAAAATTCCTGTGAGTTTTGTTCATCGAAATAGAAGCATTTAATCATGTTCCTGAAAGCATCTGATAAGGAATTAATTAGTATAGGCACATTTAATACTAAATTGTTCAGCGAGCCTTATTATAGCATGTGAAGCTGTCTTCTAATGATGTTCAGATAAAATCAATTTTACATTATTCTGGGTCAGTGAAAAATACTTTATTTTGCTGTTATTGCTTGCTGTTTCCTTCAGTGATTTGTTAGATTTGCTAAAACTTGGATGATGGCTGTATATGTTGCTGCAGTACATAATACTTTGGAGGCTGTAGATTTGACACACTGTCTTCTCATACATATTTCTTGATGTTTGTGCACTAGCCAAGCTCTACAGGAGAACAGAAGACAAAACCCACCCAGAATAGTGTTCGTGAACTCCGGGGTCTTGGTCTCTCACCAGATCTGGTAAGTTTGCTGTGGCATGTAGAAACACACTCTGCTGGTTTTATAGAAGTTTTCAAATGTCATAAGTCATGGGGTGGAGAGAGTTGTTTTAAATGATGCCATATCGACAAATAGCCATGAAGCATTTTGTTTGCAGAAGGCAACAAGGCAGATTTCATTAACCTACCAAGTGCTAAAGGTTAGGTTTATAACCTGGTGCAGTATTGTTTGATAACTTACTGTTTTCATTCCTAGATTGTATGCAGATGCTCCACGCCTCTAGATACCTCAGTAAAAGAGAAGATTTCCATGTTCTGTCATGTAGAACCAGAACAGGTAAAAATTCTTTAAATGTATGTGTTTTGATATCGTTGGCACATTTATTTGTGTACAGTAGTACATCCGCGTGTGTGCACAGAAGCTGTCCTCCGGTTGCGAAAACTTCGGGATACGGCCGGACCTCCTGTTCGCAACCGGAGGTACCACTTAGGTCATAGATCTGGTCTGTGCATGTAGCAAAATCTTCCCTTTGCAATATACAGCATATAAAGTTTTTTTTTACAAAAAAATAATAATTCTCCCAGGTACTAGAGCTGTGTATTATGCACATCATAAATGTGACAGTGAGTATTCTTTCTCTTATTGAACAGGTAATTTGTGTTCATGATGTCTCTTCCATCTATCGGGTACCTCTTTTACTAGAGGAGCAAGGGGTGGTTGATTATTTCCGACACCGGCTTGACCTTCCCATTGAAAAGCAGCCTCGGAGAATGCTCATGAAATGGAAGGAGATGGCTGACAGGTGAGCTCGCTCGTAGGAAGCAACTGTGCTATTCTGACCGACTGTGTTACCAGAGGAGCGGCTAGGAGGAGAGCTTGTTTCCTTAGCCCTCCTGAGCTCCAGAGTATTTTAGCAAGAATAGATTCTCTTCCTAACTATTCACCTACAGAAAAACTGTAGATAAATCTTTTTACAGGTACAGTAAGTTAGAACTTGGCAAATTTCCTGTGTTAAACTTTATACAGTGGTGCCCCGCAAGACGAAATTAATTCGTTCCGCATTTTTTGTCGTCTAGCGAATTTTTCGTCTTGCGAAGCACGGTTTCCCATAGGAATGCATTGAAAATCAATTAATGCGTTCCTAGGGAAACCGCTTGCCAGGCTGGCGGTGCGGAGAAGGGCTTTTCTCCCCACCGCAAGCCTTCAGCACAGGTACGGGAACAGAGGGGAAGGCGCGCAGCGCTTTCCCTCTGTTCCCGGGGCTTGCGTGGGAGGAGGGTTTTTCCTCCCCACCGCCAACATTCAGAACAGCATTCTGAATGTTGGCGGTGGGAAGGAAAACCCTTCTCCCACCCCAAGTCTTCAGGACAGCCATCCGAAGGCTGGCGCGGGGAGAAGGTCTCTCCGCCCCCCCCACGCCAGGCTTCGGTGCATCCTTCAGAGGCTGCTGCCATAGTCACGCGTCACTTCTCCAGCTGGGAGAGGGTCGCGGGGCTATGGTTTCTTTAGCCCCGCGCGCGCTCTCCCGGCTGGAGAGGTGACGGGCGCCTATGGAGGTTCCTGCCATATGCGCGCGTCACAACTCCAGCTGGGAGAGGGTCGCGGGGGGCTGGTTTAGCCCCGCGCACGCTCTCCTGGCTGGAGAGGTGACGGGCGCCTATGGAGGCTCCTGCCATAGGCGCGCGTCACTTCTCCAGCTGGGAGAGGGTCGCGGGGGGCTGGTTTAGCCCCGCGCGCGCTCTCCCGGCTGGAGAGGTGACGGGCGCCTATGGAGGCTCCTGCCATAGGCGCGCGTCACTTCTCCAGCTGGGAGAGGGTCGCGGGGGGCTGGTTTAGCCCCGCGCGCGCTCTCCCGGCTGGAGAGGTGACGGGCGCCTATGGAGGCTCCTGCCATAGGCGCGCGTCACTTCTCCAGCTGGGAGAGGGTCGCGGGGGGCTGGTTTAGCCCCGCGCGCGCTCTCCCGGCTGGAGAGGTGACGGCGCCTATGGAGGCTCCTGCCATAGGCGCGCGTCACTTCTCCAGCTGGGAGAGGGTCGCGGGGGGCTGGTTTAGCCCCGCGCGCTCTCTCCTGGCTGGAGAGGTGACGGGCGCCTATGGAGGTTCCTATGGAGCTGTTCCTGGAACAGCTTTCCGAAGTGGGGCGGCTGGGGCAGGTGACCCCGCCCCCCCCCACTTCGGAACAGCTGCAAAAGACGTCAGGGGGAAGCGGGGAAGCGAAGCGCTTCGCTTCCCGCTTCCCCCGGACCTCTTCTGAAGCAAGGGGCTGGGGGGAGATCGCTATCTCCCCCCAGCCCCTTGCTTCAGAAGAGGTCCGGGGGAAGCGGGGAAGCGAAGCGCTTCGCTTCCCCGCTTCCCCCGACGTCTTTTGCAGCAAGGGGCTGGGGGGAGATCGCTATCTCCCCCCATCCCCTTGCTTCAGAAGAGGTCCGGGGGAAGCGGGGAAGCGAAGCGCTTCGCTTCCCCACTTCCCCCGACGTCTTTTGCAGCAAGGGGCTGCAGGGAGATCGCTATCTCCCCCCATCCCCTTGCTTCAGAAGAGGTCCGGGGGAAGCGGGGAAGCGAAGCGCTTCGCTTCCCCGCTTCCCCCGACGTCTTTTGCAGCAAGGGGCTGCAGGGAGATCGCTATCTCCCCCCATCCCCTTGCTTCAGAAGAGGTCCGGGGGAAGCGGGGAAGCGAAGCGCTTCGCTTCCCCGCTTCCCCCGACGTCTTTTGCAGCAAGGGGCTGCAGGGAGATCGCTATCTCCCCCCATCCCCTTGCTTCAGAAGAGGTCCGGGGGAAGCGGGGAAGCGAAGCGCTTCGCTTCCCCGCTTCCCCCGACGTCTTTTGCAGCAAGGGGCTGCAGAGAGATCGCTATCTCCCCGCAGCCCCTTGCTTCAAAAGAGAAGACCCGCTGTCCCCGGGGCAAGCTTCGTTTTGCGAAGCAAGCCCATAGGGGAATTCGTCTTGCGAGGCAAATCGCGGACGAAAAAACCTTTCGTCTAGCGAGTTTTTTGTCTTGCGAGGCGTTCGTCTTGCGGGGCACTACTGTAGTTTTATCTTAACTGGACTGAAGTAGCTATAATATGTGGATGAGTACTTAGAATCATAGAGCTGGAAGGGGCACCACGGGTCATCTAGTCCAACCCCCTGCAATGCAGGAATCTCAACTAAAACATCCATGACAGATGTCCATCCAACCTTTGCTTAAAAACCTGCAGTAAAGGGAATTAAGGGAAAGATTTAAACTTAATTAAGGCTACAATCCTATACCACTAAGCTGGGAGTATGCCCCATTGAGCCCAATGGCATGTTTCTCAGTAGACATGCCTTCATGTAGAGAAGCCTAAAACCCCCCTCTTATCCCCATATCTTCATTCTGTAGTGGTAGAATCAATTTTATAACCTCAGGGATCTACCATCTTATATGCATATATAGACCAGACCTGAGAATTCTCATGCTGAATCATATTCATTCAACATTTGGCTTTGTATGCCTGGGCTCTAAACATATACAATATTGCATATGTGCTGCCAAAGCAAGAGGCTGCTTGATCATGCAGGTCTGATCTTTTAACTAATTATTTTAGCTAAAAGTATAAAGTTTGCGCTTTTAAAGGTTAAAGATAGAAGATAATAGTGTTGTGCTTTTTTGTTTTGTTCACACAGATATGATCGCTTATTGGAGACCTGCTCTATTGCTCTTGTTGGCAAATACACAAAGTTTTCAGATTCCTATGCTTCTGTCATCAAAGCTTTGGAACATTCTGCCCTGGCTATCAATCACAAGCTTGAGATCAAGGTATGCTTTTCCACTAGCCCCAGCAGAATCGCTGTCTCCTCTGGATTCATGTTTAAAGCAAAGGGCAGCAATAACCAGGATGTACTTTCCTGTTTTGAGAATGGTGATTCAGCAGCAGCCATGGTGCCAATATTTCCAGCCCATAAATACTCATGCACGAAAAACTACTGTATTTAGAAAAAACACAATCCCATTTAATGTTACATTCAAGCAGCACTGAGGATAAAAAAGCTTACTAACCTGCTGCTACTTGCATAGCCATTGGACATAATTGGTGGTATAGACGCATAATGGTGATTCTGTTTCGAATCCCCAACTGGGTACTCTTCCTTTCCAGGGGACAAAAGATTTTGGGAAGCTTGCCATATAAAATACATGAATGGGGAAAGAGGCAATCCATTCTTCCCTTGCCCCCCACAAAAGTGGATAAGGAAGGTCACTAAGCAGAATATAGGTTTTGTTTACTTTAAACAGCAATTCAGATCTAGAATCTACAGGGGAAGGGTAGGCAGCCTGGTGCCCTTCAGAAGTTCTGGGCTACATCTCTCATCAGCCTCAGTCAGCATGGACAATAGTGAAGGATGATGGAATTTGAGGTCCAGAATGTCTGGAGGGCTACAGTTTGCTGCTACAGGAATTAAAAACCCTCTTGGAAGAGCTCATGTATGTAATGTGACACCTTGAAACCTCCATCTTTGGAGCTTCAGAGCAAACAGAAGACAACAGTTGTCATGATGGCAGAAGCCCTCCACCAAATGGAAGGCTCTTAAACTGTTTCAGCCTATGTGGATGTCTTCCTTCACAAACTGTTGGATTATCGGATTGTTTCAGAAAAGATTGTTTGCATCCCACCCACCCTCTTGCATTTCTTACTACACCCAGAGGCAGTCTCTGTACTTGGTGACTGTGCCTCCAATTCTAGAGCGCCAAGGATATTGGAGAGGGGTGGTAGAAGCCCTTTTGGCTCCAAATGGTAAAGATTTGTGAACAGAACAATAAATTGACCATCAAAAATAACATCTGTTTTGCAATACAAGACCTGTATTTTTTGATGGGTGCAAAAATTCCGTGCTTCAATAATTGGAACAGTTGTGTCATACGTAGTTTTGGGGAAACAAAAAGAAATATGTGTCGATCTCTTCAGATAGTGTTTGATCTGGTTGTATCCAGCAGTGAGGGAGGGGAAAAGCTTTTTGCTCCAGTGAGCTAAAAAAATGGTACCTCTGATTCTGCTTTAATCTCACGTTTTTTAAAAATGGATTTCTTCCTAGTACATTGATTCTGCTGACTTGGAACCAGCTACTCTCCAAGAAGAACCAGTTCGATACCATGAGGCCTGGCAGAAACTCTGCAGTGCTGAGTAAGGCATACATAACCTTGCTTTCCTCCTTGAAACGCAGTGACTCCTACTGGCATCATTCTAGGCTTCTTTTATTGTTCCCTGGTTGGCTCAGTAGTCTAGTCTGGCTGGGCCTGTTTATATAGAGTTAGAGTGGCCGTTTTCCTTTTTATCTTACGAGCCAAGTAGACAGTGGAGTCGTGGAAATGGATGGATGAGGTTAACTTAGGTTCATTAATATCAGTAGGTCTGTTCAGGGCAGAACCTAGTTGCACAAAACCCAACGTGCCACATATCCTGTTACTCAATGGCAAGAAATCATACTGCCACGAATAAGAGTCTAGTTATATATTAATAGCCAGTGGTCTTTCAATAGCAGTTGATTGCAATTGTTACATAGATCCTGCATACTCAGAGGCAATTTGCCACTGAATACCAGTTGATAACTCTGAAGAATAGCTCATTTGGTAGAGCATGAGACTCTTAATCTCAGGGTTGTGGGTTCGAGACCTATGTTGGGTCATAGATTCCTGCACTGCACGGGATTGGACTAGATGGTCCTCATGGTCCCTTTCAACTCTATAATTCTTTGATGATGGTGGCAGGATTCTGGAACAGAGTATATTAATGAGATTCACTTTTTAGCTGTGAATTCATCCTTTCCCCCCAATAAATATTTTTATTGAGTGTTTATGTATAAAGATACAAAACAAAGGCAATATAGTACAATAAAACCACAAAAAGATAGAGTGGGGCATAAACCAAATATATGTATACAATTCTATCCCATGTATACATGATCAGAAGTAGTGTATATTGCATTTTAGTCGTGCACTCCAAATTTCCAAGGATACTGCAGGCAGCGGTTGAAGGTTTGCACTTCCTTGGAAGGAACGTCTACTTGCATCTCTGACCCTTTTCATACATAGATTGATACTGCAGAGCACCTTAATCATTCTGAATAGTCTCTTTTGGAGATGAGGAGCAAAACAGCCATGGTGTTCAGCCTTTGAAGCCAGTCCCCTTTTATATGCTTCGGTTGCCTGGCTTCACCAGGATTACTCTAATTAAACAACAGCTATAAATATAAAACATTTGTTTGAGGGGAACTACACATTTGGTGGAGACTTTTGTCTGGAAACCTGCATGTCTGCTAAGTAGCAAAGAGAATTTGAAGGTCAGACGCAGCAGGCAACCCTGCACAATATACTTTACTTTAAGCATGCCTTTCTGCTGTTGCTTTGCAGTTATTTGGAAAAGATCCAAGAGTGTTCACTGAACTTCTGAAACTCCCGCCCCTTGAGAGTGATTAATGAAATGCATGAAAGAAATGGACAAATTAGTGAATGTCATATATAGGAAGAATGGTAGCCGTTAGAAAGAATATGCTGAAAAATGGACATGTTCTATAGATCGTTGGCAGATGCACTGGACATATGACCCGAAAGGAATGTATTTGTATACCCTGGTGGTGTAATTTGCATTTTTGAGTCACTCTGTTCTGTTTCTGTGTAGATGTTTGAAGTTTAAAATAATAATGAAAAGCTTTGTGGAATGCAGATTGTTCACCTTCCTGCATTGCAGGGGTTGGACTAGATGGCCCTTCATGTCCCTTCCAACTCTACAATTCTATGATTCTATGAAAGTGTAACAGTCTTTCAGGTGTCACTGAATGGATCCCCCCCCCTTTTATGCAGTGGAATCTTGGTTCCAGGAGGGTTTGGTGTTCGAGGAACGGAAGGGAAGATCCAAGCTATTTCTTGGGCAAGAAAACAGAAAAAACCCTTCTTAGGTGAGAGATGATTTTTTATTATTATTACACACCAGGTACAGGTTTTACCTGTTAGGCAATAATCCACCCTAATACCTCAGGATCAGGTAATTGAGTTGCTGTGCAGCCTGTCAAATGTAAGAGGCAACTGGCAAGAGGAGTTTCTGGTTTACACTGATCAATATCTGTTTTCTTCATGACTTTGAGCTTGCTTGGGCGACATACAAGCAGAGATCAGCATCCCCTGTACAGCGCCCCCCCCCCCACGACATTTTTGTCATCTTTGTCCTTATGTGGCCCCTGATACAAATAGTGGTTGCTATGACAGAGTTATTGGGGACTTGAAGAGAGTGCTTGTGCTGTCTTTTTCTGCAGGAGTCTGCTTGGGAATGCAGCTAGCAGTTGTGGAATTTGCCCGCAATATCCTGGGTTGGAAAGGTAAATGCAATGATATAAAAACACTTCATTGGGGATGGATTTATGGGTGCCAATACTTAAGATTGCTAATAACGTGTTTCTAGTGGATTGGTATAAATTACTACCTGTGACATTTAAAATGACTAACCTTAAAGGGGAACAGCACCCATTTTTCTTCACTCTGTCCTTGTAACTGTTTTCCAAGCCACAGACATCTGCTATGCAAACTGTTGTATTCAATTGAACTGATTGGAATAGGAGGCAACATTTCCAGTGCATTTACTACTGATCTTAGAGTTTCACAGGATAATAGTTAAGATCTGTGTAGCTTGAGAGTGCTTTAGGGACATATTGTCTCCGTAATCCCTGAATCAAGTCTGCAGGATAGGTCACAGGTATTCATGATAGCATGACCAGTACAGCCCAACTCACATCATGAGCACCCTGAAAAGTATTTTTTAGCTGTGTGTTATGTTAATATTTCTGAGTTTTGTGCCTAGAGGCTCCTTTTTGAAAAAAGAAGCCTTATACGGTAAGGGATGTGAGTAGTTAAAGGTTGGACTGTGAACCATAAGCCCATAGCTAAATTATGCTTTGGTCATGATCTCAAACCCTCACTTGCAGCCCTGCAATTTGGGGTTAATGCTGACCTATCCTGCAGACCTAGTGACTGATGGAAAGTTGGGGTTTGCACTGCTAGCCATATCTGATCAACATTTGTAATTGGCAGATGCCAACTCTACAGAATTTGACCCCAAAACTACTCATCCAGTGGTAAGTATGATGTAATTTTTGAGCCTAGGGTGGTTTTACTCCTTGCACGTCCAGAGCATTCAGCATTTAGCATTTTTCCATAGAGAACCAAAAATATGAAATACGTTGGCTGGCTTGCACAGAAATTAATGGCAAGAATAGACGGTTGGGGTGTGAAACATACTCCCCTTATGGTCTTATGGAATGCAACCACAAATTGATGAATGGAGCATTGTGGCTATGGTGCCTATCTCTGTTGCATTGTATAAGTCAAAACTTTCAAGGTTGTATTCAATTGAGTTTTACTCAGAGTCGAACCATTGAAATTATGGTCCTAATGTAACCATAATCATTAACTTTAGTAGGTCTACTCTGGGTATGACAGGTTTTGGCCCATATGCCTGGAGAGAAAGCAAGACCTCTCTATCCATGTGGGACATAATGTTCAAATACGTAATAATATGGCATGTCATATTATTGGACCGATGCATATAGGTCCAAGATGTAGGATCATTTACAGTTAACACCATATTTCTGCTTTTATGTTATTTTATTGATTTTATTGATTTTTTTTTTTAATTTATGGACATTTATAGCCCACCTTTCCTTCAAGGAGCTCCGTGTTTTATCTTCACAACCGCCTTGTGAGGAAGCTTAGGCTAAGAGACAGTGACTTGCCCATGGTCCCCTTGAGCCTATGTGTCTGTTGCATCTCTCTTCTTCTTCCTCGCCCCCAGCCAACCTACAGAACTGAATGACTATCTGTTTTGTATGGAAATTCCAGGCCATTCCACTACAGAGCCCCATGACTCCTCTCTAAAGTAATCTCTTGGCTTGATTGAAATGTGATGAAACCAGTTTTCTACTTGTAGAACACAAATGATTAAGATTGATGTTTATGGCCTTTTGTTTATGCCAAGAGCTACCCTTTGATGTATGCTTATCTTCTAATTCCTTTTCAATCCCATTGTCCTCTTTTGAATTACTTTCCTCAGATCGTAGACATGCCGGAGCATAATCCTGGTCAAATGGGTGGGACCATGAGGCTTGGGAAGAGGAAGACAGTTTTTCACACCAAGAACTCAGTCATGAGTATGGCTCTTCCTAGACCTATGTTATCTCTCCTCCTTTGTATTCCACTTTCCTTTTGCTTGTTGGTGAACAGTGATGGTACAAATGCATGATCTATTATGTTAAGTACTGGAAGATTTTGTGCTAAATGGCTCCCACTCCTGTTGTTATTTTAATTGATCAGTCTCCTTCCACGTATGTCCCTCGGCGATGCACACAACATATAATAAAAGCAGTTTCAAAACGGCACAAAAAAATAACAGATGAGTTTAAAAGCAATACAAAATGGATAAATATGGCAGAGATGTGTTGATCCAGTTGGAAAGTTTCTTGGAACAAACTTTTCAGGAACAGAGACTTTTTCTCTCATTTCATACCAAAACTTTGTGGTGGTACAGGGACTTAATGGTAGCAAGTTTAGTGTAGACAAGAAGTACTACTTCATACAATGCATATGTAAATTATAGAATTCACTGCTAGAAGATGTGATGGCCAGTAGTTTTGATTTTAAAGGGGATTAGACAGCTTAGTCTGTGGCTGCTGACCGTGATGGTTAAATAGAACCAGGTCCAGAGATGATATGCCAGTTGCTGGGGAGTGACAGGAGGAGACAATTGCCTTGATGTCATTATTGAAGTTCTTGGAGGCATCTGGTTGGCCACTGGGATGTAGCACGTTGGTTTAGATCAGGGGTGCCCAAACGTTTTTCAAAGAGGGCCAGATTTGATGAAGTGAACATGCGTGAGGGATTGAACTTGTTGAGCTTTTGTTAGGATTTGACCCCAATAAATATAATGCCACAGGGGCTGGATAAAAATGGCTGGGGGGCCAGTCAGGTCCCCAAAACAGACTTTGGACATGCCTAGGCTGGTCTAGCAAGTCTCTTCTTTATCTTCTTTGGTGGTCCAGTAGAATTCTGAAATTTATTCTTTGGAGGCGAAGGTGTGGTGTTAATGTGTTTAGCCAGTCTGTAATAAGCACAGCCATATTTTCTCCATGGATAGGAAAACTGTATGGAGACGGTGACTATTTGGAAGAGAGGCACAGACACAGATACGAGGTATGCAGCAATATTTATCAACCCCTGCTACCACATTGGCTTTTCTGAAGAGAAGTGATTGTATGACACCACTTTCCCTTCCACAGGTAAACCCAGAGTTGAAAAACACCTTTGAAGAAAACGGTCTGAAATTTGTGGGCCAGGATGTCGAAGGAGAGCGAATGGAGGTGGTTGAGCTGGAAGGTAAGCACTTGAATTAGTAGCTGGGAGACTGACACTGTTGTCTTAGGCAACAACAAATATGGAAAGAGGGACTCTTCCTTCCTTGGATGGGGAGAATGAATGGCAAGTACCGCAATAGTTAGTCGATGCAGCAGAGAGACGGATGATGGTAATCAGAAAAGCTTTATATTGCCTATGTACTTTGGCCTGGCCTTGCCGATTGAGAGGGCTTCAGATAGTAACCTAACAAAGCATGTTACCACCTTCTCTCCTAGAGCATCCATTTTTTGTCGGTGTTCAGTTTCATCCAGAGTTCCTCTCCAGACCTATAAAGCCATCTCCTCCTTACTTCGGCCTCCTCCTGGCTTCTGCAGGGAGGCTCACACATTATCTACAGAAAGGATGCAGACTCTCCCCCAGGTAAGTTCAGCTTGAGTGTCTTGGCTCGTGGTATAACTGCCGGCTTGGCAGTGTTTTCTGTTCAGCATGGTGCACCAATGAAAGGCTGTCTCCTATTTCTGTTAGGCATAAAAACCTTAAGGCTGTATTGTATCTTCCTTCCTTGAACTTGGGCCTACAATATCAGTAATGCCTTTGTAGAATGAAAGTGTAGGGAGTTGTGCTTCTACTGTGGCTCATTAGTCTCTGGCTTAATCTCCCTCCTTAGGAAAATTGGTCTGCTTTTATCTTTTGTTGCAGCTGACATCAGTATACTGTTCGTTAAGTAGTGGAGAATACTGCTGACACATATTTTGGGTATCAGTGTCCTAAATGCTCTTTGTCATGATTAAGGCCAGTCTTCTGGTATCATTCCACTTACAAAGAAATTGCTACCAAACAATCTCTCCCCGCTTTCCATCCCAGTGTAGTCTGGCACTATAGTACTGCCTGCCAAAGGCTTGTGGAGTTTTGCCAGACTCAGAATGACTCTTCACAAAATTGCACTCTCTAGGAGCTTTGTCTCGGAGAAGCTGCAAGGGGATGTGCACAAGGCTTACATTTTCTGTTCAACATAGCGAAGGAGGAAGTCCATTCATCTCCCCTGCATTTTGGTGTATGTTCTAGAGATGTGGCAGTCTCCTGTATATTTCCTCTGGCAAAATGCATGCTCCCCCCCCGCCCTTTGTACGCCGCACATGGTATCCTTTATTGCTAGTCTGCCCAGCACTTGAAGTTGCCCCTAGAATAAAAGGCTGCAAGAATCCTTAATGTCACCTGGTCAGTGCCTGCCCTCTGCACTAAGAAGGGCCATGCCTTTTTAACCAATTGGGCTATTTTAAAGAACAATGCAAGCCACAAATTGGATGTATAAGAATCCTCAAAGGCTGGAAAACAGACCTGGTGTCAGCACCTGATATCCTAGAGCAGCTGTTGGGACTCTGGTGGCCCAGCAAGGCCCACCAGCACTGATGTCTCTGCCCCCCCTTCCACCCCCAGTTAGGTGACTGGGGTCCGAAAGCCATATTTATTTCATTCTGTACCCTAGAGTGACACTAGGTCAGATGCTGTGGGGCACTGTGAGAAATTAAAATGTTGCTGTTGTCACTGCCAGATTTTCTGAGAAGGACCGGCTAGGCTATTTTGTGGAAGTCTGTCATAGGCTGTAGTTCCTGACTGGCTAGATCATGTAGATGAATTTGCATTTGTAACTAATGAACCAGAGCCAGTGTGTAGAAGTTCTTATCTTTCTAATGGTCTGAATGTTACAGGGATACCTACAGCGACAGAAGCGGAAGTAGTTCACCAGACTCTGAGATCACAGAACTGAAATTCACTGCGGTGAATCATGAGTGATTGCTGGTAATGCTGTCCTTTCATGTTCTGAACTTTCAAATTATCTTTCTTCCATCTCTCCCAGTTGTGAATTTGGGTCAAATCTCTGGGCGTTTCTTAACCATGGGGGGGGGGGGAATTGTCCGGTCTTAGTGCTTTCAGACTGGGAGGAGTGGCATCTCAAAGCATAGTGCACAAATACAGGCAAAGCTAAATATACCATGAGATCTACATGTTGAACCTGGCTATTGTGCCTTGGTAGCAGTGACATTTCCATTAACATTGCCTTGGGTCCTTTGGTGGAAAGGAAAAGCAGTGTGGTGTAGTGGTTAGAGTGTCAGACTAAAGAGACAAGGATTCAAATCCACAGTTTGCCATGAAGTTCTCTGGGTGATGTCAGTGACTAACCTGTTCTGTAAAGATGTGTCAGGAGAGAAATAAGCAAACATTTTATGCTACTGAAAGCTAGCTAGCATGTAAATTGGGCCACATTCCCTTCTGAGTAACTGTTTGGGGGCCATGTCAAGTGGTGGGTGGTGTCAGAAGGAAACATACATTTGACTAGTTAACACTTATGCGCGCACACACACACACACACACAGATTATCCTCCATTCAGACAAGAGGCAGTCAGAGTTCAAGGAGTTTCCAGCCAGGCAAAAATACTTGAGAAAGTATTGAGCATGAGCAGTGAGAGGGGTGGCTGAGGATGGTGTGTGGCCTGGGGAGACTCCCAAGGGCCAGATGGGAGAGGCTTGGGTTTCTGGGCCTGAGGTTTCTCACCGGTGATGTAAATATACTAAAACAAATGCATTTCTTTTATTTTAAAAAATCCTTTTGTCTCTCTTACCTACCCTCCTCCCCACCATTCCAGATATGCCTAATTTTCAGAAGATCCTTCATTCCTTCGATGCAATAGTTGAACTGCTGGAGTCTTTTAAATCACGTCACATTAATTGTATTTTGAAAAAATCATGGCACACTTCTTTTGTTCATTTAAACTTATTTTGTATTCTGAGAAGCTGACACAGTGGTGCCCACCCGTGCACGATGGTGAGCTTAAAAACAAGAACTAAAGAAACAGAGCAAAGAGGGGGACAAATTCTGGATTTCTGAAGAGCCTTGATACACCAGTGTCAGTGTTGCCAAGGAGAATATGTGTCTAGGCTTTCTGTTCACTTCCATTGTGGTTGGTTTAAATTACAGTATTTACTCTCTTGGTGGATTGTGGGAAGGGAGGTGCCACAAAGAGGGAATAACTTGACACATATTGAGAGAAGCAAAGTGGTGAGATTTGGTGCCACCATTGAACCTTTGTTCCAGGAGATTCCTCTTCCTGCCGGTCAAATCTTAGGGTATTTGGTTAATTCTAAGCCTAAACAAGTCATATTATGCTGCAGTGATATAATTAAAATAGAGTATAACACCACCACCCCTTTTAGAAGCTTGTGATGGGCAGTTTTTGTTTTTGTCCTGCTTCCTGGACTGCCATAACTCCTTGCATCAAGGGGGCCACGTGTACAAGAAAGTGACTTTTCAGAAGCTGCCTTTGCAACTCTCATTGAGAGACTTGCCTTGGACTAAAAAGTCCAAGGCCTCACACTGCTGGGGACTTGTCATGTGACACATATGCAATATGTGGCCTGTGCTCAGCAATATATTTACTCCATCCCAAAGAAGAGGAAAAGGGCGACGCTAGGCTTCTGCAAAAGGCGGGAGCTGCATGAAACAAGTGTTTGTAATCTCCCCTTTTCCAGTGTAGGTTGTAAGCTACCTTTCCAGCAAGCTAGGAGAAACTCTGTTACTAAAAAAATGTACCGCATATCTAAACACTTCTGAGTTTAATAAAACTTGGGGAACACAATCTGTGTGTCTGTTCTGGTTATCTATCAAACTTGAGGACTCATTTTACACTCGCCCCCCTTCACCATCTTGCTGTAAGATGGTGTCTACTTCATACCTGTTTCTCCTTCCTGCTAATGGGTTATGTCAGCAACTTCCTGGATAAGTAGTTGAAGAAAAATGCTGTTATGGAAAGCAAGGGCTAATTATCTGTAGAGATTGCTAATACACAAATTTTCCCTCCCACTTTTTCATAGCTTTACCACCATGTATGGCATTTTTCCATAGGAAGCAAAATCCAGTGGTGCCATTCAGAGTTTAAATGTTAATGTGCTGTCTTGATGCCAAAGGAGAATAATGCTCTCCAGTAGCCTTGAAGAAGGTACCCAATTTAGGAATAAGACCCAGTCATGGCTCCAGAAGTCTTCCTGCAAACCACCTACAAATACAAGAAACCTGTTAGACGCAAGCTCTTTACTGGTGGTGTTTAGCTGTCACCTGAAAAAACAGCAGGTAGCATTGCTGGTATTTTGTTGCTGGAAGGCTTCCTTCTCCTTCAGCAAGCTCTCTATTTTCACCTCCAACTTCTTGATCTCCTCCGTCCATTTCTGGAAATTTATAAAAAGCAGGAGTTATTTCCTTTCAGATATTTGCAGCTGCTGCCAAATTACCTTTTTGTCCAAAATTGATCTCTGGCAGTGAGTTTTGCTAGAAGGGTGAATAGATTTGAGGGAATTGGCAGTATGTATTTCAGGCCAGGGTGTTTGGCTTGGTTCAAATGCAGCAGTAAGTGATAGCTACGGTGTGCATCATTAAGCAAAGAATAGCAATCAAAGGCTAAAGAAAGCAGATAATGTGATTTATTGCATCTGCCTGCTATGGCTGCCACAATTGTCAGTCCACCAGGGACAGAATTAGTCAATAGTGCTTTTTTGGGCTATAACTATGTGGGAAGCTGATCAAAAGGTTTTATAATTTTTTCCCTAATAGAATTCATATTTTGAGGCATCTATTTTAACAACAAGGTCCACTTCCTCACTGATAACCAATGGAAAGTAATTTAGTCTTAAATGTTTTAAAGGTCATTATTATTTATTATTAAATTTATATACCGCCCTATACCCTCAGGGTAGTTACAAGCCACTTAGTTCTTATCCTCCCCTAGCTCCAGTGTAACATTTTCTGAAGAAAGCAGTGAAGGTGCCCGTCTGTGGCTAAACTTTCCCTATGCCTATTGAGCCAAGTTGCAAATAATTTTGACAAAATAAAAACTCTCCCACTCTGCTGCCACGTATCAAAATCCAGACCCAAAGTGACACACAAAAATCCACTTAGGGATTTCCTCTCTGCCTTTCATTTCAACAGCCTAATTGAGAAGGGGGGGGGGGAGACAGGAAAGTGCTTTATACTGAACCAGACCATTAGTTCACCCTTCAGTATTCTCTACACTGGCTGGTAGCTGCTCTTCAGGGTTGCAGGCAGGGAAGATGTCAGGAGTTCAGCATGCATGCAAGGCAAATGATTATCACTGAGCTATGACCCTTCCTCCATTTAACAATGGTAACAATTGTTAAAACAATTGGGGAAGCCTTGCATTTCACTTGGAGATAGACCAGTAGATTTCAATCCTGCTAGGCTGTGCAAAAACTGAAAATTACCTGCCGGCACCACTCTTGAATGGCGCTGCCAGTAAGGGGGCCCTGAATACTACCTTCCCGTCGCATGTATACTTCCCCTTGGTCTGTTTCATAAAGGAGCGGCTTGTTCTGCTTTGGAGGATGAACACTTAGTCGGATAACTTTCAGGAAGATGCCAGTGTCTTCGGCTTTGATAACTGGGATGAAGCTCAGCGTGTAGTCCGATGGGAAAACCTGTGGTTTAAAGCCTTTCAAAAGAGAATCTATGAGCAGCCGGATCCTGTCTTCATCTTTGTGGTCACACCTGACTCCACGTACCATGCCGTTATCCTCAACCCCCACAAAAAGGCTGCCACCTTCACTGTTGAGAAATGCGCACATATACTTCCGCACATGATGTTTTAGGGTACCTGCCAGATATTCCCCACTTCCACGTTTGAATTCCACGTTCCGGGTTTCGTTGCCCATGGAAGCTCCATAGAATAGGCACTCTTTCCCTACGATCGCTCTCTGGACAATGGCACTGTCTGAGCGGGTGCCGCTCAGAAAGGCCTCTGGCCGTTCTGCCATACAGGAGTATTGAGGAAACTTTCTGATGCGGTTGAGATGGTGTTCGTTTAGAATCAACTTCCTGCTTCTCTCATACCCTTGCCCTCCCAGAAAAGTTTCTGAGCTGCTGCCAACAGAGTCACTCTGCAGACATGACAAGGAAAAAACAGGTAAGGGCAAATGCCATGGAGATGGGCTATAGCAAATACAATTCTTTGGGGGTGGGGGGAGGTAGCGTCATTTAAACTAGGAAGCCATTTGGATAATGGCTATAACATACAAATCCCTTTAACAACCCTCTCCCTGTCTCACACTGATGCTGGGAGTTAGACAACTCATCATCTGAGACACGCAAAAGGAGGCAATAGGGTCTGACTGGTAGGAGCTGAGCTAGAGGAAATGCGTTGATCTAGTAACGAAACAAGTTGACCTGGGTGATTATGAAACAGTCATTGGAAGTTTGAAAGTGAAATCTGGGGTGTTTGCCTTTGAAAGTGAAATCTGGGGTGTTTGCCTTAGATGTTTGACTATAGAAGTTATCAAAAAAATGGGGGCGGGAATGTAGGTGATTAATTTATTTCCTTTCACTGCTTGGATCAGTATCAAGAAATGTAATGTACAGTACTCTGAAGGTCTAATGAATATTCTCTTTTGTAGGAAACCCAGCCAGATGGGCGGGGTATAATTATTATTATGATTATTTTCTTTCAGTGTTCCCATTGCTGGAGCCTTACCTCTTTGTTACCTTTGGCATGAAATGCAAACGTCTTGCCATGTCCCACGACGAGATTCTTCCCTTTCTTCACAAGCTCCTTGGTAAGCTCCGACTCTGCCTCAGAGGCAAGTAGCTGCTTTATGACATGCTCCAAGCTGGAGTCTGTGGCTACCTGGACAAAGGCATAGGCTTGCCTGCGTTTCTTTACCACTTCAATGTTGTGTCTCTGGAGGGTGAAGCTAGCCATGCCCAAGATGTCCTTGAGCATGCTGCAGAGAACTTCGCGGGAATACTTGGGGTTCAGGTTGCCAACGTAGAGAACATAGGGACGTGCCTGCCCAGAATCTTCATCTTCTTCTACCACCTCCTCAGCTTTTGCCTCTGTCAAAGACTGCTCTGTGGCCTGGTCAACGTTGTCAACTGGTAATGCACATTCTACTATGATCTCTGGAATGGTTGTTGCTTCCATTTGCAGACCTAAAAAATGGTCTGAAAAATTCTAGAAGCGGGATTGGTGGTAGTTGCTCTTATTCCTCATTGGGGTATAGCTGGCTGGTGTACAGGAGGCCAGACTGCCTTGCTAATTCTATGCTGAACTTACTCTTATTACTTAGCACATGACTGAAGTATGGTCACTAGTTTCTAGCTTGTTTCTGTGGTCGATGAAGAAACAGGGAGCTACAGGAACTGTGGCGGAAAAGGCCTTGGCATGGTTTCAAAGCCTACGGGGGAAAAGAACCCACAATAAACCTGAATTTTGCTTCTAGCAGTCATTATGTTGCCTGGAGGCAAGGATTGCAATCTGCCAGTAGGCAGTTGCTTTTCCTTGGCCCTCTCTTTTATATAGAGTAGGTCAATGAGACTTAAGAACATAATTGCTGGGTTCAACCCAAGGTTCATATATCCCAACACTCTAATTCCAAAAGTGGCCAGAAGATGCACTTAGGAGCTCACAAGAGCAGGTGCCATTATTAATCTTCAGCATGTGGTCCCTGGCTGCATGCTGCTTCTGTACCAAGAGGTTTTATTTACCTACAGTGGCTAATATTCATGGAGACAAGGCCTGTGTCCATCAATGGCTAATCCTTTTGAAAAAGCCATCCCAGCAAGTGGCCATTACAGTATCTTTCAGTATAAATGATGTTGAGAATTATCCCTACTGATTGCTAGAACTTAGTATCCAATCAGGCTAATTTGCAATGTATGAGAAGTAGAACATTCTCTCTATCCATTTATAAACCTCTGCCAGAGTTAATTTTTTTGCCCAAGGATAGCTTCTATCTCCCAACCCTCTGCAGCATCCTCAAAAATCAAGTTACCATGGAAGGAGGTGGTGCTCATGCTGGACTGAACAGGTTTTTGTTGTTCAGAAGCCTTGCTGCTTCCAGGTAGGCCCTTCTTTGGCCTGTCTCCTCTGAGTCTCTTTAATAGAGCTTAAATTGTGAGGTCATAGATGCCCTTGCTACTTACAGTTCTAACCTGTGTTCAGTTGGATCCCACAATGAAGGAGGAGGCCTATGCTTCCTGTGGACAAGCAGTACTTGCTCACCTAAAGGAAGATGGACACAACTGCTTCCAATTTGAAGCTTAAATACCACAGCAAGGTTTCAAGATACCAGCAATAGGAAGGCATTAGAATTGCAGTGAGCAAATACCCGGACTGCAGCAACTGAGGGTGTGTGTGTGTGTGTGTCAGTGGTAGGGAACCCAAGTCTTAGGGGTCAAATGCAGCACTCCAGTCTGTTCCCACTGGTCCTTGACACTCTCCCCAGGTCACACCTTCTCATGATCCATGGCCTCCTTGAGTGTTTTTGCCCAGCTGGAATGTGTCACTGAATAGTGATATAAATGCTTTTGGTTTTACCTCGATTGAAAATTGAACAGTGCATGTGCAGAAATCTCCTTTCGAGTTTTGCATGGCTGGAAAGCTGCCTACCATACATACAAAAGGTACGAGTTACCCTAACCCTTACCTGTGTATGCATTTCAGTTGTGCTAGATCATATTTAAATGCATTTAACGTGTAAATGGAAGATTCTCTTGTAGGGTATGAGAAAAACAGGGTTGCAAGTGGAAAACTTGGTAGTGGTCTCTACTGCCTCCATCTCAGACTCTGTTGTTAAGGGCGTGGGGATGGAATGATGTTTCTCTCAGCTTTTCCTGATAAGCCTAGAGACCCAGTACTGATTTTGGATGGATGAATCCCTGGCCCCACTCTTTTGCAGTGTCTTAAGTTGTTCATGTAATCAATCAGTGGAGAATCACAGCACAGCTCCACCTATCCTATTTCCCCCCACTCTTTTATTTATAAACAAAATCAACAGAATAAGTGCAGAAAAGAATATTGGCAGCCCCTTGCCCCCCGTTACCTGCAGCAGGCAGTGCTCACAGAAATGGTATTCTGCAGCCAGGCAGTGATGGCAGACAGAGGTAACCACCCCCCTCCCACCAAAGAGAGCTACACCAGACAACCCAAAATATCGGCCGAGTCACACAAATACCCCATTGCACTGCAGTGAGCTCTGGCTCCTTCCTAGAAGTGGCTTATTGCCTATGAATTTTCATTGCTTGGGTTTTTTTATTTTTTGCATTATCAATTTAGGTTGTCTCTAATCTCTCCTTCTGGGCTAGTCTGAAATCACTCTTCCACAAGAGCCTGGCATTCACTGGAAGGGTAGCAAGTTAGGAAGAGAGAAGTGCCTACGAAGAGATGCACCTTAAAGCTGCCCTTCCTCACTTTATTAGTGTAGGGCAGGAAACAGCCAAGCACAACTGAATCTCAAGGTCCATTTGTCCTCATCCCAAAGGGTAAGTTGCCAAGGCTACTCTCCAGAAAGTGGAGGAAAGGAAACACACACTACTTTGCTTTCTCAAAGCAAAGGAGGTTTCAGTCTAGGACCTGGAGAGGGGCAGAGCTTTGGGGCACCAGCTTAACCACCTTCTTTTCCCATTCTCATTGGCCAGCAGCAAAAAAAAAAAAAAAAAAGCCCTCTACTATGAGACAACGCAGGCCACTGCCCAAGTGCCATAAAAAATAAATACATTAAAACGTTTTTCAGAATACATACAAACGAAGCAATTCATGTTCCCAATTTGAGTTTGGGAAGGACAAACCATCTAAATATACCTGTTTCCCATCCATCTGCTATCCCACACACTTGGTCAGGTAGCTACAACTGAACAGCTCCGACAGACTGGAGGGGTAGGTTGAACGGTACCGTTGTGGAATAAGAAACATTTGATTCCTCAGGAAAAAGGTTAAAACAGTTGCTATTCCCATAGCAAGTAGAAAAAACATTTCAGGATCTTGGGGGGGGGGGGGGGAAGCTTGAGTTGTTCAGCTGTGTGCCCTGCGACACTAGGATAAGGGAACCTACGTTTTCCTCCCTCTCCATTCTTCCCAGCTCACTTAGAGAGCTACATGGCATATCAACACAGATCCACTGCTGTGCCCTACCATAATCACCTTCTCCTTGTTCCAAATAAATATTAGAGCTTTCTGCCCACATGCCAGCAACTCAGTAAAACTGCTAGCTTGAGACTTCCATGGAGGAAAAGGCTGTAACAGCACCAAGTGAAGAGATTGGTAGGGTGGCGTGTCCTCTGCCTTACCCACCCACCCTTACCACCCAAGGGAGTAAACAATCTGGTTAGCAGCAGCTGCTTGTCATATGCCAGAGCTGGATTCTCGCAGTCAATCTGTCCTGTATGGCACAGAAAAAGGGAACACCGCCTGGCACTGCCAACTTTCAAGTCCAAACCGTACTCTTCATAAGGCATGAAGGGGATTCTTGAGGAGGGCAGCAAAAGAAGGCAGGGCATCTGAAAAGTAAAAAGGGCCAAAACAACCATATCCGACATGAGTGTGGCTCTGCCAGAGTGCCACACACATATACACACACACAGGGAGAAGCATATTCTTCCTTACAAGTTGGACTGCGGTCCCAAAACACCATCAGCAGAAAATAGAGGAAGCATTCATCCCTTTGTACCAACAAGCCAAGTCTCATTTGATTGATAGGGGTGCCCAGGGTCTTCCTCCAGGAAACCACCTCCTGTCTGCTGGCGAAGGTGTCCTCATAGTGCTGAGATGTGTCGGGCAAGGAATGTAGGCACGCATACCTGCCTGCGTGGGGAGTTGAGAGCGCCACTTTGGCCAAGACTGCACCAGGAGGATTCTTTTTCAGAACTTGCCCTGCTTTAACTTGTCAATGTGGTAGGTGAGTTTCAGTGCTGGCCCAAGCTTCAAGCCCATGTACTTCATCATCATATCGCTGCGCAACAAGAGCAAGGCCTTGCCGTCAATCTCCTGGAAACACAGAACAGAGAGAACCACATTTGTCTGGCCAAGCCTCTCGCAGCAAGATAATGCCTCAACATGGCCAGAAGCAAAACTTTAAAGAGACGGGTGGGGCTAGCACTAGTTTGAGATAATGCTATGGCTGGGCTGGTGGACTTTTCAATGTTACTTGTATAGAAGATGGAACTTGTTCCAGGCACTGCTTTTTCAAAGCTGTAAGGCACTATGGCATAACAAGCGGCACATACCAAAATCTCAGCTGTACAACCTTTAAAGCAGGCCTGGGGAATGTGTGGCCCGCCAGATGTTACTGGACTACAACTCCCATCATCCCTGAGCAGTGGTCATCATGGCTGAGGAAATGGAGTCCAACAACTTCTGGAGGGCCGCACATTCCCCACTCCTGCAGTAGGATATTGAGACTATGTGGCTGCACATCTAGATATACACAGTGTTGTTGCTGGCTAGCAACAAAGTGGGGCAATAGCTTGGTGGTAGAGGACATGTTTTGCATGCAGAATGTCCCAGGTTCAATCCATGGTCTTTCTAGTTAAAAGGCTCAGTTAGCAGGTGATAGGTAACACTGCTCTTTGCCAAAGACCCTGGAGAGCTGCTGCCAGTCAGAGTTGACAAAGCTGGGCTAGATGGACCAATGGTTTGAATAAATATAAGGCAGCTTCCTATGTTCCAGCTCCAGCCCTACTCCCAACACTACAATTGTTTAAAGCAGGCACAGGGAACAAGTGACAGGACTCCCAATGCCCATTGTTCCTGATTTTGCAAACTGATGGAAGTTGAAGTCAATAACATCTGGAAGGACACCCATTCTATTCCTATTCCAAAAGATGAAAAGGGTGGTCTTCCCTGTCTAAAACCAGTATAGCTATTTGGGGAAAATCTGACCTGTAGCAATTTTTTGTTCCTCCCTGCAACCCAACTGCTCTTCACCAAAGGCAGTTATGCCCTTTTTGCATATACATAAATAAATCCAAATTCTGCAAGCACAGAAGCTGTTTGGCACAATTCTGCTTTTGCTAAAAACAGGGAAGACAACAACTTCTGTAAGTCACTGGATATCTTTTCCAGTCATGCCCAAACACTTTAAAGGCTGAATTGCATTGTTGGGTTGAAAGGAGAGATTGTCAGGGAGCCACATCTGAAAGCCCAGACAAGGTTTCATGCTGGCTATCAGCTAGTGTCAACTTTGCCTGCTTTCTCTCTCTCTCCTGACAATGCCCACCACCAGCATTTTACCTCATCTCCCTCCCCTTCTTGAACTGTATAGATTTGCTTCACCAGCACATACTCCCATGAATAAAAATGAAATCTAAGATGATGCTATCACCAGGCTTAGGGGGAGGGAGATTTCATGGGAGCCTTTTATGTACTGTGGGAACAAGTCTTGCCTCAACTCTCCCCTCCAATCTACGCTGGGGATGTTTTGTTTATTCCTTGAACCAAATATGTGAAATCCCAAGAGGCCCCAGGGGAACCAGACAGATCCTTATTAGAGCCCAGCTATTAGTCACCTGCTAAAAGGTGCGCAGAGGAGAATGGAAATGCGAGGGCTGCACTCAGTTCAATAAAATAGATCACTATTCCTGGGCTCAGTTGCCAACTCAGTACCACCAGGAATGTTCCTACTTCACAGTCTCACTTTCCCCCCCAATTCCTCCATTCTACATAAAACACCTCCCGCTTATTGCACTACTCTCTCACTGAAATGGCTCAATATATAATAAAATTTGTGCACCTTTTTCAGACATTGAAGTGGGAGTGTGGAGGGATATGCAAATACCATTATTTCATTACCAATTAACTGCTTTCAATAACTAAAGCTACAAAAGATGCAAACCAGTTTCCAATATGTATACGCACAACATTATAACTGTGCAAAAACTGGCATTCTACCCAGTCAGGTATGTCGCTTTCAATAGGGCAGTTGCACAGATCTGTGCAAGATGTGCAAACCAAGACGTCTGTCATACAATACTTGTGAAGCTGAGCCTGTGGTGCCTTCAGTGAGACACACGCAGCAGAGATTATCTCTTGTGCTTTGGTCTTTGCTCTACATCTGATGATCAAGCACATCCACCCTGGAGCTTTGCTTCCTCTGACTAGACAAGCACCAAAGCTCCTCAAGGGGAAAGGAACTTGGTACAAAAGTTTGGCAAAAAGTAAAGCTTCTTTGTTAAAGTCTGCCTCATGGTGGCTGTGAGTGCTTGTGCCATGATTCTTGCAGCAGGAGGAGAGTGTGACCATGAAAGAGACACCCCACCCCACAAATCGCCCATGTTGTTGGTTATATTTACATGCTTTCGGAAGAGGTCTGCATGGGGTCCCAGTTGTGGGTCAGCTTCCCTCACAAACTGCATGACATCTTCCACTGTCCAGCCAGATGGGTCTCGGCTGCCCAGCCGTGAGGTGTCTCGAGGAGCAAGGTATCTGTCAGAGCCTAGAGGAAACAACGGAAACAAATCATCAAATCAACAAAACCCAAACACATTTGTGTCCTGGCATGACAGGATACTGCAGGGCTCATGATTTTTCCAGATGGTCGTTTTTCAAAAGACTGCCACCCGTTTTGTCAGTGTTAGTTTGCACAGAGCCACTTTCACATGAACAATGGTCCGTGTCACCGGTTGCCCCCTTCTCTTCCATCATGCATGGGAAATAATACATTGCATGGAAACACAAGAATGGAGCTAGGGATACTTCATTAGAGAGAAGAGATGTTCTAATTGCCCTTACCCCCAGCACTAAGTCTATGCAAGGCAGAGGTACTGCACTGAGAAAGACTGGAGGGCTGGTGAAGGTGCCTGTATCCTTGAAGTCTGTAGTCTCTTGAATTCCTGCTGGGACTGGATGCACTGACAGCATTCAAGGCGGAGTCCATGGGGTCT
This sequence comes from Podarcis liolepis, assembly GCF_965112155.1. NCBI lineage: Eukaryota > Metazoa > Chordata > Lepidosauria > Squamata > Lacertidae > Podarcis > Podarcis liolepis. The sequence continues at coordinate 72,217,466 of NC_139561.1, read as the reverse complement.
AGGCGTGGCTCCAAGGGACCTGGCAGGCCATCACTCAAAACAAACGTTTCACCTGGAAGACATACAACCAACTAATGAGAGAAGTGCAGCCACCAGCTGCAATGCTGCAAAGTACCCAGAACATCCAAACTGCAGAAACAGCCTGCTTCTGCCCAGACAGAAAGTCAGGAAAAGAACAAAGGAAAGGAGGAGGAGTAATCACTTTGCTCACAACTGAGTTCCAGTCCTTTTGGTGGCCTCCCCTTCTCTACCAGTTTCATTCACTAATCCAAACTTATTGCTACTTACATTTCATGTTCATTTAGTTTGACCATCATAAAAAAAGATAGCAGGGGTAGGGAAGAGAACTCTTTCCAGCTCAAGGGCCGCATCCCCTTCGAGTCAATCTTCTAGGGACTGTGGAAGGCACAGTGTTCAGAACAATTCCTGCCATTCCCCAGAAGAGGAAGAGACATGGTAGTGGTGGGTGAGTCCCTACTGAGGGGGACAGAGGCAGCAGTGTGCAGAGATAGCAGGATGTCCTGGGAGGGGTGCTGTCTTCCAGGCACAAAGATTCACAATGTGACAGAGGTTGCTGATCTGATAAAACCCACTGAACACAACTCTTTCCTTCTGATTCATGTGGGTACAAGCGATACTGCCAGACACAGCCTTTGACATATAAGGGACTATAAAACTCTGGGTAGGAAGCTGAAGGGCCATAGGGCACAGGTGGTTTTTTTCATCACTCCTTCCTGTTGACGGTCAGGGAGAGGACAATACTAGAAGTAAACCTCTGGCTGCACAGGTGGTGTCATCAGGAAAGGTTTAGCTTCTTGACCATGGTCTCCACTTCCTGGAGGAAGGACTTCTGGCAGGAGATGGGTTACACCTCACAGTGGTTGGTAAGAATGTGTTAAGAGTCTTGCAAACCTGATATGGAGAATTTTAAACTAAATCCTGTGGGCTGATGGTTGGGGGAGACAATACTACAGGTGACAGAGGGAAACCTGTACCACAATGATAAATAAGAGAAAAAACTGATCTTTCTGTACTCCAATCTGTTTGCTGCTAAACTCGGTGTACATGAAGTGCAGTCCAACTGATCCCACAGCATCTGGGCTGGATTCACTATACCAGTTATGTCTGTGGCAGCCTTGGGCAAGGACCTGTTTGTGCAACAGGGCTTTCCCCCCTCTCCCCGCCCCGCGTATCCCTGCAATGACTTCAGGGTAGTTGGGAGGACCCCCAGAACAACATGGGGGTGGGGTGAGGAAAGTGAGGTGGAATTGTTCCATCTGGCAAGTTGAAATGCTTGTGCAGACTGAATGACTGAAGAGTGTGATGCAGAATTCCACTCTCTGTCTGCCTGATTTTCCTGATAAATCCTATCATTAGAAATGAACTGTACTGAGCGTGCCACAGGCTCAGTCTCTGCATTCGTGAATAATCCCTAGCAGGCTCTTGCATGGGTTAAACTTGGACTGCAGACTGGAAAAAAAAGTAGAAGGGCTTTGTCCATTCTCTACTGCATGATTGTGGAACCACTGGGCCTCCATATGTAGCTGGACCACAACTCCCATCATCCTTTACCACTGGTCATGTTGACTGGGGCTGACAGGAGCTGTAGTCCCATAACATCTGGACCGCCACAGCCCCGCCCCCTCTACTGTACTGATAATCCCACAGCATCATTGAGCTGAACAATGTTTTCAGGAATATTGTTCCAAGGGCAGCATACCTGGGGAACAGTACCAGTCAACAGGACATTACGGACGGTCTCCCACCTACAGTGCCAACTCTTGTCAGAAAGAGAAAGAAACTTCCAGAGTGGCTGGGGAAACTCAGCCAGATGGGCGGGGTATAAATAATAAATTATTATTATTATTATTCCATAAGATGCCAACTGGGTCATAAAAAAGGGTCCATCATGCCCATCATTGTCCAGGAAGCCCATAGGCAGGACATGAAGGCAATAGCCCTCCTGTGCTATTGTTCCCCAGCAACTGGCATTCAGCAGTATGTTACCTCTGAAACCATCAAAACTATATAATAATAAAAGCTATAATAATCATAAGGGGTTACAGTTGATTCAGCTCCAATTGCTACTCAAGGATTATAAAGGTCTTTGCAAGCCAAAGACCAGCAGCTTCATACTTGCATGCATTTGCTGTGAGGAACAAGACAGTATGGAGCTAGGGAAGGTTTCCAGCTCCAAAGTGTGATGCCAAACGAAGCTTATTGTGGAAAGAAGTCATGTTGTAAACATTGCATTTGGATTGTCTGAAGACAACTGGATAATTGTATTGTGTACAAGAAAAAGCAGGAGGCTTCAGGAAATGTAGTGATTGCTTGAAGGGATGGAAAGAAACTCCCCTTTCCCCTGTCTTGACTTTCTCAAAATTCAGTAAGAGCTGGTCAGAAAAGTCTGGGGGGCCAGGAGTGGGGTTGGGTTGCTTCACCCCTCAATGGTGCACACAGCTATCAGGGACCAAGCAGGCTGTTCAATCCAGCACTGGGAGGTGCGGAAGGGAGGTACCTCCCTTTCCCTGAAACACTTCCTTCAATCCTAATTGTAGATTCAAGAACAGACATAGAAAGGGCAGGAAGTTACTGTCTTGATAGCCCTAAATCAACCTTTGCCATCCTGATGTTCTTCAGATGTTTTGAACTACAACTCCCATCAGTCTCAGTCAGAACAGCCATGCTGGTGGGGGGTGGAAGCTGTAATCTAAAGTATCTGGAAACCACCGAGCTGGCAAAAGCTACCTTAAACAATGAATGACCGGGATAGAAGCATGCTAGATTTGGAGCTGTTATATGTCTTTCTATATCTTCATCAACCTATGCTGCTGATTCATAATTAATATTAACAGCCAGGCTGGGAAAAATATGCTGTGCTCACCTTCCAAAGGGTGATGGTCATTCTTTGGTAACTTGGGGGAGAGAGCACTGTATGGAGGGGAATCTTGTAAATATCTCTTTGCACCCCGTCCTGGTCCCAGTAGAGAGCCATCTAACGAAATGCTCCTGTCTAGAAAGAGAGAACAAGCCCTGCTTAGGATCAGAGTCTTCCTTGGGAATCAGCCCTGCCCAAGATCACCAGAACTTCCACTATGCATGGAAGCCTGAACCTCAGTCAATAGACATCAGAGTTGCAGAACTGCGCCATTGTTTTGGAATCTAGTTGGTTCAAAATAAATAATACCTGCCAGCACTTTGGTCCATTCAATAAAGAAAGGCTTATGAAAGGGACAGTGGCACTTCGCATACTGTTCTCAAGCCATTCTTTTACCTTTTAAGCGTGTGTGCAATTTAGGAAAAGAAATGATATTACTTCAGTTCTTCTGAATGTGAAACTGCTGAACATTTTTAATCAAGGCTCAAATTTTTCACAGCACTGTTTTAATAGACCACAGAGACGTAGGGGTTTTGGAGTACATTGTCCGCAATATGCTGATGACACACAGCTCTGCTCCTTTACAACTGCGGGTGTGGCAGTAGATGCGCTGGACGGTGCTTTTCAAAATGGTTCTCAAATATATTGGCTGACTGTAGGGAACCTGGGTGTCTTAGTTTCAGTGAGCATGACTAAAAGTGTGAAGTTAGTTCACGTCTATGTATGACATTTCTGAACAGCGGTAGGGTGCAACCTGATAAAACTGAGTGTTCAAACTCACAGAAATAGATACAGCTCATCCATTATATCATTAGCACATTTTCTTTTGCACAGCGCTGACTCCTATGTGTCAAATTCCTAAAGATAGAAACCATCCAGTGACATATGGGACAATTAGCACAGGGAAAAGAACAATTAATTATGTCTAGCCCTAAGCCTTGCTTTTTTTTTGCCAGTGCCTGCATATCTATCTATCTATCTATCTATCTATCTGTCTATCTGTCTATCTGTCTATCTGTCTATCTGTCTATCTGTCTATCTGTCTATCTGTCTATCTGTCTATCTATCTGTCTATCTATCAGACAGTAACCTCTATCTCCACCTTTCCAAGTAACCAATGAATTACCATGGCAGTTCTGAGACATGGTGACTGGCCAGCAGAACTTGTCTAATGTCTCACTTCCGGATGGCTCTTGTTATGCAGACTGCAAGCACCGTTCAGCAAAAGACCTAGTTCCTCAATGGGAGGTGGGTGTTTTGGGGATCCAGAGAGTAGCAGATACATAGGAAATCCATTCAAACCTTTGTAATGCTTCACAGTAATCTAAGGCCACCACTACGTTTATAGGTTTACCATAATATACTCAGAGCACAGAATCTGAGGTGTCTCATCACACAGAGCACCCAGCCCTGCTTACAAAGGAAGTGCTCTTAAACCCTTCCAGTTCTTTGTCAGGGGAATTCCTGCAGGCAGAATGAACCCAAGGGAGAAAAAAACACCCCAAAAGGCATTTGCCTGGGGAATAAATATATCTGCGCTATTGCATTTTGTTTGGTAAAACCTTCTCAATCTGCAGAGACATACTGGAACAACTCTTAGCCCCAACTCCTACCTGGTAGGTACCTGTCGTGGTCGTACTCGCGTGAGTGCTGCACATGATGCTGAGTAAATGGCTGGTTCCCAAAGAGGTTGTCGCTACGCAGGTTGTGGCAGAGTTTCTCAAGGAAGCGGAGGACATAGGTGATGCTGTTGACTGCTGGTAAGGTCAGAGTATGCTGCTCATGATCAAACACAGCTGGTGGAGGAAAGAGAACAAAGACAAATTATAAAAGTCTAACAGATTGTCTGGGATTGCTGGATCACATAGACCCCTCCTACAATTCAGTTTACTGAATGACTAGAACCACAACTTTTCCTGGCTTCCACTAGAATTGCAAGAGGTGTCTATGTGAAAATATCAAACACAAATATTTAAATCTTGCTTTTTGAGGATTACAAACACCTTCAGAAGGTGAAGCTGCAGCAACTGTAGATGAATCTACCATGGCTTAGATGAGTAAATACAATGGGTGGCATTCAAAGAAGTTTTACTCAGATCCACTGAAATTAGCGAACATAGCTAAATTAGGTCTATTAATTTCAACATGTCTAGACTTGAAAACTTAATTGAATACCACCCAATGACAGTATTCCAATTTACTTTTTGAACTAATAGAATTGATTCCGTCAGGGGTCTGCTTTTAATTGGATTGATTATTTTAGATTTTCAGGTTGAATGAAATCAAGTAAACACCTGGTTTTATTTAATGTTCAGTGGCTGACGGTTTTATGGATTATATTTTTATTGCTTTATTATTGCACTGCAAACCATCCTGTGATCCTGTTTGGATGAAAGGTGATCTATAAGTAAAGTAAGTACATGAGCATCCATGAGGGGGGCAGTCCCCTCCCCCGGATGAACCATAACTGCCAAATTCCCCGATTTCTTTCTTCTGCTTCTTCTTTTTAAAGCTTTTGTAAAGCTTGAGTTATAAGGCAAAATGTGAAGGCACAATTCTCCTTAATTTTTGTGAGAAACTAGCCTTCTTCTTTCATTGTTGTTTTTTATTTTTTTTTATTGAAGTTCACAATATTCAACCATATCACATTAAAAAAACCCCTTCCCATGACTTCCCACAACTTCCCCTTCAGGTTCTTAAAATATTTACTACTTCTGCTTAATTGTTGTCTTATTTTTATTATCTTATATCTAAATGCTCTTATTTTCTTATCAATTTTATACCAAATTTTCTTTCATAATTACATCTTACACTCAATTATATTTCATATTATTGTTTCTTGACCTTTGAACTTGTTTTCGTAGTTGGAAGTGTTTAATCAAACCCTGCCACTGACTCCTTTCATTGTTTCACTTTGCCCACACCCCCTGGAATAACTGCTGTAGACATTCATGATTAAGTATAAAATAAGAAAGCAGATCCACCAACTTCAAGAGAGACTGCACAAGAGTGTGGGAAGAAAAAGAATTCTTACTGCCTCAAAGGGAAAAAACAGCAACATACCTCTTGGTGCAAGTTTTACTGCTTTAAATACTTGCAATGTACCGCAGCAAGAGTAGGAAAATGACCCTGGCCTAATGAAGCCAATGGAGCCACACTGCAGTTGACTGTTTTTTCTTGCATACATTGAGATAGTCTTGAGAACATGACAAATGAGTTGTAGCTTGTAGAAGTGTTCTCCTGGAGGACACTGTTCAAAACAGAGTAGGACAGGCAGACAAATGGGGCTGGCTCCTTACCTGAAATGATCTCGCCTCCATGGCCTTGCTTCAGGAATGAGAAGACAGTATGCTGATGATAAGCGCAATCAATGCAAGCTTGGACTGCTTGCTGCAGCACCACAGATGCTCGAGCTGGTCCAAAATGGTCAGGCAGCTGCTGGACTTTCTTTTTGTCCAGGTGAGGCCCAGTGCTACCATTTTTATTCAAGTAGATGCAAACTGTGAGGGGGAAAGGCAGAAGCCTTTAATAACTGGACTCTGGTTAATAATAATAATAATAATAATTAATAATAATAATAAATATTAATAATTTATACCCCACCTGTCTGGCTGGGCTTCCCCAGCCACTCTGGGCAGCTTCCAAAAAAATATTAAAATACTGTAATACATCAAACATTAAAAGCTTCCCTAAACAGGGCTGCCTTCAGATGTCTTCTAAAAGTATGGTAGTTGTTGTTCTCGTTGACATCTGGTGGGAGGGCGTTCCACAGGGAGGGTGCCACTACCGAGAAGGCCCTGGTTCTCTGTAACTTGGCTTCTCGCAGTGAGGGAACCTCCAGAAGGCCCTTGGAGCTGGACCTTAGTGTCCGGGTAGAACGATGGGGGTGGAGACGCTCCTTCAGATATACTGGACCGAGGCCGTTTAGGGCTTTAAAGGTCAGCACCAACACTTTGAATTGTGCTTGGAAACGTACTGGGAGCCAATGTAGGTCTTTCAAGACCGGTGTTATATTGTTTGCCTGTAACTGACTGCGCAGTTACTAACTTGGTAGGTCTGCTCCACTGAAAACTATCATGTGATGTTCCAAATAGCTTCCTTGCAGAGTCAGGCAGTTCCCAAACCCTTTTACCCCAAGGGTCAGTTATCTGGCTGATCTCAGTACTGGAGGACCGATTTTGATGCTGCATCAAAAGGCTCTCATCACAGAACAGTAATTTTTAAAATGTGACTGTAAAATGAAACTGAGCAATTTCCCTGTCTTAAGTCTTCCACTCCCTCCACCGGTATAGACAGAAATGGAAGGGATCATATATATGTATTACCAGCTTTAGTTTGTATATTACCTTAAAATGACTTCCCCCATAAAGAAATATTACACCCAAGAAAGAGGATGAAATGCATTCCGCACCTGTAGGGGCCTGCATAGCAGAGCTAGGGATGGTTGCTGCATCCTGTGGTACTGTGCTAGTGTCAGGTTCAGGAGTACTTGTTGTAGGGGAGGTTGGTGCTGGATTTAGTAAAGTTCGAGGTTTTCTCTGCAAAAAAAAAAAAAAAAAAAGAAGGAAAGAGATAATATTAAAAGAGATAATATTAATAAACTTTAAATAAAAAAATCATTCTAAACAGGCAAAAGGACAAAAAACAAAGTGGATAACACGGCACTGAGGACCTAATCTCAAGGAAGCTGGGAGGAAATGGTGCATGGGGGGGGGGACTTGAGATAATAGCAACATGTAAGGGGGCCTGAACAATTTAGTTACAAATGATAATGGGACAGGTATTTTAAAATGACAAACTTTATTTGTTACATTTCCATCCTGCTCACCCTCTGAAGAGCTCAAAAGCAACCTCCCATCCAGGGACTAGTCAGACCAACATCTTCGTTTTAGAAATGATATGGGTACTTTCAGACCTCAGTTGCATCTCTAGCCAGCTTGAAACTGTACTGAAGATGGAAAGTTGCATTGAACTAGCCCAGCAATCTGGGGTCTCTCAGATGATGACATTCCCATTACTTGATATTGGATGCTTTTAAATGGAAATGAATGTAGGATGTTCAAGAAATCATGTGATCAACAACCGAATTATGACCCCCCCCCGCCCAAATCCCTGATTCTACAAATCTATTTGTTTGAATAGTTTTTGAAAGGTACCTAAGTAGAGCTGCTCCTAGTTGAGGAAGCACACATCAACTGTGAAGTCATGAATACACACCTTACTGCCAGGCTTTGGTCCCCTCTTCTTGGGGAATTTCAAAGGCTCCACAGCTTTGGAGGGGGTTGGAGTGGAGTGGTTGGTCAGAGCCTTGGGTGTCCGGCCTCGCTTACGACCAGGTTTGCGTCCCCTTTGTCCAGGCTGATGTTCCAGGAGAGTCTTTGTGCCACTGTGCATGCTGCCCTTTTCAGAGATCACATCAGGCACAGGGGGGAATGGGCTCTTTGGAATCACCACTACCACAAAAAAGAAGAGAGAAGACCATCAGGTACCAACATAGCCTTATGCAAAAACACTTTCATGCGTATTCAACTGTACACTCAACAGAAGAGCCACAACTCAGCGGTAGAGCACTTGGCTGATATGCAAAAGGTAACAGGTTCAATCCCTGACATCCTGAGGTTAAAAACTCCAGTTTGAAACCCTGGGGGATTGCTGTCAGTCAGTTTAGACAATATTAGTTAGGTGGATCAATGACCTGCCTTGCTATGAGGCAACTTCCTATGTGCTTGTCTACTCAGAAGTAAGATCCACTGGGAGTAGAGATCAATGAGGCACACTCCCAGGAATGTGAGTATGGACCTGCAGTCTTAATCTGTTGCAGCAAACACAGTCTGGTGGCACCTTAAAAAAACAGCGAGCAAGCATATGATGGCAGAAGTTCTCATGGGCCGCAGCCCACTTTGTTACACGTAGCCCAAGAAAGCTTCTGCAACACCACATTTTAAGAGGTTACCAGACTTTGCTGTTCTGGTCGCATATGCTACATTTTTATGTGATTTTTTTAAAGAGGGTGATTTAGACTTGCAGCATGAGATATGTCACTATACATTGCTTCAAGCCAATATATGGGTGTGGTGCGAGCCAACATTGTACAATATGAAATGTGATAAATTGCAATTTAGATAAGCCCCAAGACAGTTCCAAGGGCCATGTCCAATATACTGCTAACGTTCGAAATCTGCCTCAAAGGCAAGGCGAAAGTTCAGTTCCTATTGGCAGCCATCTAAAAGTCATTTTCTGTGGCAGTTTGCTCATAAAAAAGGCCTTGGACGCAATCTAAGAAAAATGAGACCGTTTCAACTACCCTTTCACGAAGTTCCATACAGCCCATACGGAAACTCCAGTGCAATCTATAACCTTGACTATTGTTATGCAAGACTAGACATAAATCACAACAAAAAATCAAATATTTTCTTTCCAAGAAAACTATGTGTTTATTTACAGAAAAAACTTTATTTTGTTTAAATTGCCACTAATCCAAGAATATGGTATTTTCTAAGATAGTTGTTCAGAGGTGTTATAGCTTCCAAGAGGCCTGCTTGGAACATAAAAGCTCTTCTGAAATGAAAATCACAAGGGGAAACCAGAGAACCATGCCCTCAAATGTTCACCTACTAAGCAGTTCCAACATTAACAAGAGAGAGAGAGAGAGAGAGAGTACATTGTAGAGCTGGAAAAGGTTCACAAAAGAGCTATCAAAATCATCATGGGGCTGGAGCAATTTCCCTGTGAGGAAAATTCACAACATTTGGGGCTTTTTAGTTTTCAAAAAAGGAAAGGCAGGGAAGACATGACAGAGGTGTGCAAAGTTATGGTGGCAAATGTGGATGGGGACTATTCTACTGCCCCAAATACTGTAACCTGGGGCTAATCAATGAAACTGAATGTTGGAAGATCAGGACTGTCAAAAGAAAGTACTTCTTCACACAGTGTGCAATTAAAGCTTTGGAATTCGCTCCCACAACATGCAAAGATGACTACCAAATTGGATGGCTTTAAAACAGCACTAGACAAATTCATGGAGGATAGGGCTACCTATGCTTACTAGCCACAACATCTATTTTGGAGGTAGTATGCTGTTGCAGGCAATATGGCTCTGAATATCAGTTGCTGGAAATCACAAGCAGCAAGAGTGCTTTTGCACTCACATCTGCTTGCACATTTCCCAATGCATCAATTTGGCCGCCATGAGACCAGAATGCATGTCTAGATAGGCCTCTGGCCTGATCCAATAGGTCTCTTCTTATGTTAGCATCCCCCTAACCCTGAGACAGGATCATTTGTGAAGCATACTTTAGGGATAAGATACTCTCATATAATCCTGTTTTATTAGCTGCATTTTGAGCAACCTTATCTTACGCCTTTCCAACTATTCTCATGAGGTTTCTTTCTGCTTCTTCAAGGTTACAGCACTAAATGTTGGTTTCCTTTTACTGATTATTACAAGATCCTGCATTTTTGTATCTCCTAACCTTTCTGCTGCTCAAAAAGAGGCAAGTTATGAAAAACCTGTTCCTCCATCCAACATATAAGGGAATCATGGAAATGAGTGCTAAGTACGACGACCCCATCCTTTGCACTACCCAAGAATCTGGCTTGTTTATTGACAACACTTGTTTTGAAGTTAGCAGTGTTTCTAGATGCTTTGTAGTCAGTTCCAGAACATAGAGCCCCAAGTTTTGTAGTATGTGTGGCAGACAAACCAACTACAGCATGAAGAACAGTCGGCTGGCACAGGCAAGCTGCTTATTAGCAGAGGTGAGGTGCAAAGCACCTGCCCCCCCATCACACCTGCAGTGAGGTTTAATATGGAGGGGTGGAGAGGTCCTTCACCCAGCAGTTTAGCAAGCTGCTGGGAGAGGTGCCTTTCCAACACAGGAGAAGGACAAAGGTGTCAGATCTCACTAATTCTCCTGGACCTCTAGTCTTTCCATACCACTGACCACAGCATACTTCTGGATAGGCTCTCAGGGTTGGGAGTTAAGAGGCATAGTGTGCCATGGGAACACTGATTTAAGTTTATGCCTGGGAACTACTTCTCAGCCTCAGGGTGTTTGTGGGGTTCTGCAGGTTCCATCTAGTCTTCCGTGCTTTTTGATATCTATATGAAACCTTGGTCACCTGGGAATTTGAGGTGAGGTGCTATCAACATGTTGATGATATCTAGCTCTAATTCTGCCTTTGCTCACACTCATAGAGGGCTGGATGAGTGCCAAACAAAGGAGCTTGATCCAGGCAAGATGGTGGTTCTGCAGTTAGGTAAGTAGTTTGTTCAAAGATATGGATCAAGTTTTCACTCCAGATCTGGCTCCTTGATCCAACTTTTGTCACTGAAGGCATGAGTAGCTTCTGTGCCAAGCAGTCCCCCCCCTTTTTTTTAGCTTAGGCTGGTGGCCTTTGTTGGACAGAGACTGCCTGACCACAGGTTTTCATTGTCTATCTTGAACCACCTACTGTAATGCAATATATGTAGAGTTGACGTTAAAGAATGTTGGGCAGTTGACTGCAACCACTCATAACTCGAATGGCTACAGTCTGTTTCCAAACAAATTCATATTGCTGCTTCTTAGTCCTAAAACCCCAGACAGCTTAGGACCCAGGTACCTAACTGGACACTTGCTTGTATACAAACCTTGAGTTCGTTTTAAAGACTCTTCTCCAGGTTTCCCTACCAGTCAAGATAAGGTAGGTAGCAACTAAAGAGCAGAGCCTGCTTTGTGGAATTCCACTGCAAGGGAAGCCACCCTGATGCCAACATTGTTATCCTGTCAGTACCAGATAAAGACATTTCTGTTCTCCCTTATTTTAAACTGTATTATTATAAGCATGCTGTAATTTATTGTATTTTAATTTTGTGTTTCATTTTGTAAACTACAGTGGAAGTTTCCCTGAAAGGCAGCATAAAAATATTTTAAACACACCCATACCCTCTGTTGTTCTAACATTGTCCAAGGACTTAACTCTCTGAAGTAGTCAGTGGGTACAGTACAAAACAGTCTGACAACAGCTTGCCCACAAGGTTTGGAAAGCTGCCTATTCACAGAATTCCCACTCGTATTCAGCTGCAAGTCAAATGCCTAGAAATGATATTCTCTTTCTAGGAAGGACTAAAGAACAACCACTTAACTCCCAACATTGAATCTTTTGCTCCCACATAAGTCAGCCAGCCCCCAAGATTCTGCTTGAAAGAGGACACAAGCAATGAACACTAGAAATACAACTAAAAACAAATGTCAAAATCTGTTACCTTTCCGTCAGAGGCAATGCTACAGTGTCACTTCGACTTATTCACCTCCTAGTAGTCCAATTGAAGGCACGCTACCCTAAATGGAAGAGGTGGTGTAGACGCTTACAGGTCTTCTTACAGAGATCCCACTTTCCTTAATTTCTACCTGAAGCTGTTCTCCCTTCCAGGCAAATGAAGTAAAGCTTTCCGGGCCCTTAATCTGTACACAATTGTTTGGAAAAAATGGCTGACAAATACAAGAAGAATGTATGGTGCCACTTAACACATCTCCATGGCAACTTAAAAACGATTAACTTTTGCTTGCCTGCTGAGCAGAGTAAAGTTGTGTTGAAAAGGCTGACTGCATTAACGGGAACAAAGGAAACTGGGGCAAGCGTCTGCAATTATGATCTCTGCTGTACCCACAGTAACGTTCATCACCCTTGGCACAGCAATGAAAGGAGTGCATCCTTTCTTAGGTCTCCTTTGCTTGGCAAGATCTTAGTGCGTTCCTGCCAGCTGGGATAGTGCCAAGGCAGAAACTCCACTCCTCTGCATTCCAGATCTCCTGATAAAGTGGAAGACTGCTTCTGGCTCACAGTCTGCCCAAGGACAGTTAACTCTTGCAGTCCTGCCACGCAGCTACTGTATCCAAGAAACTTCCTCTCCATTATTTCCCAACTTTTCCTCAAACCGAGACTCAACACGGCTTACACAGATTTAAACAAGACAGATACAATAATATCCATTAGTGCTGTCCAGCTCCACTAGGGTTTATTATAGTCATGTTAAATCCCAAAACTAAAGCTTGATGACGTGGTCCAATGGTGTATATGGCAAATATTCAGAAACTCGGTGAATGTTACTCTTTACCCTTTTAATCTTTTAGGAGGTTAATGGTAAAAATGTCAGAAAACCTGACAACCACCACCACTTGCCTTAGGCAACTGTTGTAATTTCATCATTGTTTCCTTATAATCGCCCCTCCATCCCCTATGTAAGACTAGACAGGTCTCTGTGCAAGACAGCACAGATGATCAGATGCTGCATCAGATTTCTTCTCGTTATCACTATTGTCCAATGCCATCTCTGTGAGCTGGAAATTTTCACCATGGGCAATTAAAAATGTACAAAGAAAGATGACTTGTGTATTACCGGAGATAAGGGTGTGTAAAGAAAATATACTGATGCAGACAAAAACCTTGTGTAAAATATTGTAAATTTGGTGTAAGGAGTTTGGTGGGTGGGATTAGAAATCAGTGGCCACAGGCCGAAAATGATTAGAACTCCATGAGGCCCAGAGCTGCCAATGAAGGGGTGTGTGTGTGTGTAAGGGGGCCATCAGCAGCCATAATGGACCACTTTGAAAGATGGGTATTGAGGTGTTGGGTTGACAGACTCCCTTCTTTCTGAAAATGACCACCCGACAAAACTAGCTACATATTAAGAGAGAAGGAGGATAACTGGGATCATTTTCTGAAGGGATCCAGTGGTTCTGAAGGGATCAAATGGTTTCAAATATTCTCCCTAAATGTCAGAGAAGTCTATGTTCTAAATATTTAGCAAGTGCCTTGCCATGTACCAATAAATGATATGTACCTCTAGATGACAGAAGCAAGGATGAAACTACATGGACTTAGTAAAATCCTTTAGTCATTCTTCAGACTTTCTGATCAGAGGTTTCTAATACTTTCCAGAAATTTCAGAATTTTCTTAAATAAAGAACCTAGTAGTTATTATACATGCAAACACACAAGCACACACGATCAGGAACTATGAACTAGGATCAGAAACTACGATCACAAAGACTTACACATTGGCCCTGGACATAAAAGCCTCCACCTAGATGATGCAGAAAGTTATCTACTTGCTTACTATATGACTCCATCTTCTTGATGTTTTCTTACCTGTTAATTATTGCATTTTATATGACCTTTCACACAATGTAAAAGCTACTTCTAGAAATCTAGCCCATGTTTAGCATTCATTTCCATGTTAATTGTTTCCAGGAAAAAACAACTGATTGCAATCTTGGCAACCTGGAAAATCATGGGAGTTTTGAGTTGTAAGATTCCTGCAGTTTTTAGAGATCATGCCCCACTGCTCATGTAATGAAATTCTGGCAGGTATTTTGGCATACTACATGATGAATCATAGGGGAACAGAAGCGCATATGCACAGAAAGAGTAGGAGAGTAGCGATATTAGTTGTGACAACCACAGATACTAGTGTGAATGAAATATAGCATGACATGGTGGCATGTTGATCACAGCCACAGTTCCATAATGCAACAGGTAATGCAGTATAAAAGGAACACCAGGGACCAGAACAGAAGCACTAGCATTATAATCAGCAAAACTAACGTAATAAATCCCACACCTGAATGCAGACTATGTATCTGAAGTTGGTGGCTCCCGTGAGCAGAAGATGGACAGGTGGATACTCTGCTCCCTCTAGTGCTAAAGAAGCAAAAATACTCCAGGTTTTTTTTTTACACCCAAGTCAAGTTATTGGGATGGGCTGAAAACCTAAATAGTTAAATTAAGTTCACATCTCCAGAACCCATGAGTACACACCTTGCTTTCTAGCCATTATAATTTTAATATCTTAGCTACTGGAATATTAGCCCTGAACTTCTGGTTCAGCAGAGCTGACAAGCACAAGTAACTGTAGAGTCAATTCCTATGTTGGCATTCTCTAGTCTGAACAGTTAATGAGATTATCAGGGTTGGTAAAGACAGCATAGAACAAGAAGGTAGTCCTGTGCAATCTTTTTTGGGCATGCTTTCAGCCAGGATTCCACAAATCCCCAGGAAAGAATGCTTTAGGTCCTCTGCCATCACTCACCTGCCCTTGTCAGGGCATCAGCAGCACACAGATCCTCTCCCCCAAGTTATCTGAAATTGCAGATAACCCAAGAGAAGCTTCAGTTTTCTCTGAAGTTCATTTGACCAGCCTTCCCCCACATGTTTGCCCAAGGACTTGGAGGACAGGAGGGAGATATCTGCAGTACTTCTGCCTACTCCAAAGTGCAGTGTAATGCAAGACACATGCATTCATGCACCCTGCCTATGTTCTCTGCATGTTTAAAGAGGATGCAGGGGATAGGCTGATAGCTACCACAAACAATGGCTGATTGAGCCAAGCCAAGATATACAAACTGTTGCTTCAAAAGTTCACTGCAGTAATGTACAATCAATATTATGGGAAGCTGCTATGAGGAGCCAGCCTTAACGAGAAGGCTGTATGGAGAACATAAGCAGCAACATGCTTAAGAGAGAGAAAGCACAGATACATGGCAAAATATTTTTGTGCTTGACATAGCTTCCACCACAACCATGACTATACTGGGAAGATTTCAAAGCATCCCATTTGATAAACGTCCAGTGAACCCAATACCACAACAGAGAGTGAAAAAGACAACACCAACAAAATATTAGCTCACTTTTTAAAAACTATGTTAAACCAAAATACATAACCCTCCATCAAAGATATGTGCACAATGATATGTTGCCAGTCCATAGCCAACTATTACCCATTTCAGGGGTGAAATGTAGTAATGCTTTGATAGGACTCTCACCTTTCGTTCCAGGGGGCTGCAAGTTGTCACCGGTCAGTGAACACCAACCAACTGGAAAGATGTCGCGAGAATCGTAACGGCACCAGTAATCAAAGGCTCCCCTCCAGCCATCAAAAGTGATGAGGACCTCAGAACCCCGCACCTCACCAATGGTGGCAGGGCAGATGAAATGTGGGTTTTTCCTATCTACCGCCTCCAGTTTCATCCCCATCTTAAAGAAATTCTGGGATGGAGATGGTGGCTCCTAGGAGGGGGAAGGGACATGAAAAAGGATCAGATGCAACTCAATTAATACACATATGTGTGCATGTACACACACGGCTTACTTTACAGACCTATGCTGCTGACTTAGCAGTGCACTCATTAGCCCTTGTTTCCCAGCAGCTGCTGCACAAGGAATCAGATAAAGGCTACTGGTGGGCTGATTTACAGAACTTAATTGCATCACAGGCCAAGTTCAGATGCAATGTTGAACTTTGGCTTATTTTTCTTAAACCAGGTTAAATTCTACGTTCAAACAACAGTACCTTCATTCATTTTCTGCTGTCAACCTAGCTTCTCAAATTGGGAGCTTAATCCAGGAAGTTGCTAACTGCAGTTGTCTTTCCTAAGTCCAAGCCAAGTTACCCTGATGAAGGGTTAAGGATAACAAAGGAGGGCTGTATGGAACACTACTGGGGGAGGGGAAGCACATAGCGCAATGCAGTAGCAGGAGTAGCACTCTGTGCATCACACAGATGTTCACTGGTTCAATGGAACCTGAGGTCCTCCAGATATTGCTGTACTACAACTCCTAACATCCCTGACCACTGGTCATGCTAGCTGGCAAAGAGATGGGATCCCCAATAACTTCTAGAATTCAACATATTCACCGTTACAGTAATCAGGGAAAGATTACACTCGGTATAAAAACAACTAGGGTTCAATGTTATGTCTAAATGGGGACATTGAGAGTTCTGGCCCCCTACGCCATCCTGTCAAACCTTGGTCCTCTGGCATACCTTGTGATGCCCTGCTGCCAACCTTTTGCTGAATTATTTTCTCCCTTTTACTCTCCACAAATATAATTTTCAATCTTGCCTTTTCACATCCCTACTTTCCATCTGTGCTCATGTTCATATTGTTCTTATCCCATCTTGCTCCTGCCCCGAATCTGATCCCACTTTGCCTTCTGACTAGACCCATTCCTTCTGTGACTTACCTCTTTGGCCAACATACCCCCCTCCCCCACCTGTAAAGTTATTAAGTGTGCCATCCATGACACCGCCACATCAAATTTAGGGACATTCGCTTCCTTTCTTTCAGAAACTTAGGGTCTTGCTATCTATATTCTCTGAGCAGGAGTACTGTTAATGAAGAGGAGTGGAACAAAGGCCTCAACCCCCACTCCTTCCAGGCAAATGGAGAACCAAACTCATAAGCACATCAAAGGCAGCTACATTGTCTTCAGAACAGGAAACGATGATGGCCATACCTTGTGGAAAATCCTAACAGGTGCCATTTCTGCTCCATTCAGAGTCTTCAGGAGAAACATGGGCCAAGAAGAAGCATTCAGTCGAAACCCTGCAACAAACAGAAGCGGAGGCCATAAAAAGCTTAGCAGCAGCTTTCAGTTCTGCCATCCTTCCATCATGAAGGTACCTTGATGTATTCATCATAACATTTAGCAAATGTACTGAAAATCAAGGAATATTTCTCTTGAGAGAGTCTAAGGAAGCTTAGTTTGCACCATACTATTGGCTGGACTTTTTGTTGATGCAACTACTTGAGTACACCAAGATTTTCTAATAGGTAACATAAGCAGAACTTGGAAATAAATGCAATAGTATTTTAAGAATGTGAACTGGTGTTTTATAGTGGGCTTAATCACGACATCACAGCTAACACAACCCTCTTATTGTAATCCATTGTGGACCCATTCTGCTGGGAAATTAGAAGAACTTTCCTGAAAACTTCAGCTGTGTCACTTTTGACAGTGAACTACAGTAAAGCAAGTGATCTGCTCTGTACAGCCTCAGGCACACTTGTACAGAAGAGTGTATTATGAGTCCTTCTGCATATTTAAATCTGCTCTTAATTCAGAGATGCAGAGCCACTAGCATGGCTACCTGTGGTCAGTAACAAGTGCCTAGAGCAGGGTGAGCGAACTTTTTCAGCAGGGGGCCGGTCCACTGTCTCTCAGACCTTGTGGGGGGCGGGGCTGGACTATATTTGGGGGGGGGGGGAATGAACGAATTCTTACGCCCCGCAAATAACCCAGAGATGCATTTTAAATAAAAGCACACATTCTACTCATGTAAAAACACCAGGCAGGCCCAGAGATGCATTTTAAATAAAAGGACACAAACACGCTGATTCCCGGACCGTCCGTGGGCCGGATTTAGAAGGTGATTGCGCCGGATCCGGCCCCCAGGCCTTAATTTGTCTACCCATGGCCTAGAGGAAACCAGTCAGGGAAGAAACATGAGTGGAGTACACAGTAGATACCTCTAAGTAAGCCTCCCTTCTCCAGAGCACTTCATATATTCAGATGTCATATCGCTGCTTACTGCAATTCCAAAGCTCTTTTGATCACTTGGAATCTAGAAAACATGATTATAGCATAAATGTAGCCCTTAGGGCAAACAAGGTTTCAACTCACCTAAAGGAGGCTGTAACATCCCTCCATTCTTTTCACAGTTGCCAATAGGCTGGATTTCTGCAGAATCCACCAGACGCCAGAAGTCATTCTTATTATCGCTGCCATCCAGGCGCAATCGGAGACGGGCACCTGTCAATCCCACCACAGTAGCAATACAAGTGGAAGTGGTGTTTCTGGGATCCTGGGCTTCTAGCTTCATGCTGATCTTGAATTCATTGGAAGGTGGGGTGTACGACTGAGGAGAACAAGGCTTTCAGCGTGACTTGAGTGATACATTTTTCTTCCCTCCCAAACCTCCTCCTTATTCCCTGAATTGTTCCCAGCACCTGAATGCCAGGAGCATATTAGAACTGGATGTCACAGTAGGCAATGAAAGAGAAACAATGGTAAGGAACAAGTGAAAGAAATCTAGTCATCAACATGTTAAAAATTCTCCTCCAAAACGTTCACTTACAGCCACTAAACCCCAAAATTCTCTTCTTTTCCCATTATTTTTGCTTTTGAAATAAAACACCGCTGTCTTTCAAGAGAAATGGAAAGCCTTCTCTGTGGCAGCACCTATATTTCAGAATTAACATTAGGCAGGCACCTTTGCCATACTGTTCAAGATGCCCGCTAAAACCCTTTTTTAGTTAAACAAGTCTATCCAGACTTATAATTTAATATTTTCTATTAAAATTTTGTTGATTTTATACGTGGATTGTTGATAATTGTTTTATATTGTTTTATGTACAGTACATTGCTTAGAGAACTTTTTGATTGAGAAGTTTAAAAATCTAAATGAGCTCAAGCCAACCTGTCATGCTTTGTTAATGGTGGTTAACCCTGAGCTTGCACAACATCACAGCACTATGCTTATCTCCTTGATCAGGCACTCTTGGGGTCATTGGAAGATGACTTTTCTGAGTCCATCTAGCCCACTATTGCTTACTTTGACTGGCAGCAGCTCTTCATCTTGCACCTGACAAAGTGGGCTTCAGTCCACAAAATCTTATGCCATAATAAAAATTGTTGGCTGTTAAGGTGCCAAAAGGTTCTTTGGTTGCCTTAGTAGTTTTTTGGGCTATCACCATCTAGAAGGGGCAGACGGGACAAGGTCCCCCAGAAATTTTCAAGGAGGGGGCTAGGTCCCATCAATATTTTGCATCACTTGCACAAGCTGTGTGGTGTGCGCACAGCACATCAGCACCTCAAACACTAGTGGTGTCAGCATATCACCAGCCCCCTAAATCGTGTGGGCCAGCTGACGCATCTGGCTATCAGACAGAGTTCTTTCAAATTATCTCCAAATTAATCCAATTTAATTGGACATGTCAAGGATCAAACCTGGGATAGTCTGCATTCAACAATACTTAAAACTTGGCTTGGAGTCCTACTGTACTCTTGGACCTCCATTTCCTACCAACCCAATTTGCTAGTAAATCAAAACCCAGGCACTATGCTCCCTTCAAAATTCACATATTTTTGTCTAGGCTTCACCTATAAGGCAGACACTTTCATTAGAAAGCATCTTAAGTTTGTAGCCAAAGACGATGCCCATACAATCATCTCATAACTCAAGGAACTACAACAAACGTTAGAGAAGAAATTATCTTTATTTTAACTTTAGACCTAAAGGAAACTAATGTCGGCACATGCAATGATCCAGATACATATATAGTCCAAGCAGGGAGTAATCTAATGTTCCTGTTCAAACCTACCTGTGAACAAAGGTTCCTGAGCTATTTCACCAACCTTAAAGGCCATGTGACTGCACCTTTATTTAAAAAGCTCTGTTCTGTTATATATTTTACAACCAGGTACCTGCATCGGTTGCTCTTCCCCCACAAAGAGAAGGTACAGGAGTTTATTCCACACTTGTCCATGAGCTGTCTAGAAGCTGACCCCTTCATCCCAACTCTTTTACAACATGGAATGCCCCATTACCTGCTTGAAGCAATGCGCAGGAGCAGGGATGGAGCATGTCTCTTTCAAGTATCTATCCCAGGCAAAGTGACCTGTGTAAAGGAGAAGAAAAATAAAGACTGCAATGGAACTTTTGAGAATAATTCTGGAAAATGACCAGTCTTTATAAGAACCTTAATGAAATACCTATAAATGTATTAATAATTAGGCAGAGGAGCTGATCAAAATGAATTGCACAATGATAACAATTTCAAGTTCAAATGATCACAATGAATTGTTTGGGCTGAGAGTACAGAATTACCAATTGTGATAGAGAAACTTAAATTAAGTCTAAAGTCGACCACAAAAGCTTTATACCTGAATCCTAGTCTATGTATCTATTCATGTATTGCAGGTATCTTCAAGCTTTTCAGACCCAGGACACACTTTTAACTCAAACAAGCATCTTTTACCATATATTTGCATGGCACTAGCACTCCTGTTGTGACCTAGCTTGGATCAGGACACAACCCACTAGTGGGTTTCAATCCCCCAATTAAAGACCAGTGATATAACTGCAGTTATATCTTCCATCTCCCACAGGCACACACAGCAGCTGACATACAGTATCGTTCATTTGCTTCAGTTGTAGAACTGCATGCAGCACTTTTACATTATTCTCTCAACATTCTTAAGGTTTTCTCCATGCCTTAAGAAGCTGAAGAGACCTCAAGATGACTCATACACTTAGTAGCTGACAGTCAGTCAGCCAAGCTGGAGAGGGCACAGCTACATGTTACACGGAACAGGAAACTCCAGTCCAAAATAGCAGCCATAGTCAAATTCCTTCCCTTTTCCACTTTTTAATGTGAAGTTCAAATTGTTCATAACTTACTCAGGGCCCTGACATCATTTGAACAACCTCCATATATCATTGGCTGCTGCAGCGTGTCAAGGAAATAAATGCCATGCAGATGTCAGAACAGTGAACACAGCAACTAGATGTTAAGGATTGAGAGGGAGGGAACTTGACACACACAACTAGCTGCTAGTTTGAGCGGCACCTCTCCAAAGTCTTCCCTTTTTATTGCCCAATACAATGAAAACAGAGGTCTTCTTGGTTATTCAGACGTAACAGAAGAAATATAGTACAGAGTCATAGGGGGATCCTTTCTTTTTTATTTTAAATGCTAGGATTCTTACATGCAATCTTAAACATGTTTTGTAAAAAGTGAAGTCTACCAATTTACGGCCCTATCTTTCAAGAGAGAATATTCAAGACTGCAGCCTTTATCTGTGTATCTTACACAGTAACTGGCGTGCAAGTGGCATAATAGCTTTTTAAACTGCTTGCACATGCCACCAGTACTGTAGACAGATTATGCCCACATTTCACCTGCCAGCAATTCCTAGGTAAAGAAACCAAAGAAACAAATCCCTTTTACTTTTTTACATTTAGTAATGGCCCATCTCTGGCATGGAGCACCACAGTACAACTAGAACACGTCTTTACAATGCAGAAAACCTGTTTTAGCCCACTAAACAATTAGCAGAATGCTATTTTGTTTCATGTGGTAGCCTCATCGTATTTTGATAAACTGTCCATCTTATTTTGTATAAGTCCCCTTTTTCCTGAGGACTTGTCCACACAGAGCCACATGGAGGGTGGCATACTATGAGATGAGAACAAAGTTAATTTAATGTAAGAAACCAATTGTACATTGTTACAGTGACTCACTATGCAGAACAGCCGATACACAGGAAAGGAAGCTACTTTATAACAGGTCAGACCATTTGTCTATCTATGTCAGGGGTAGTCAACCTTTTTATACCTACCACCCACTAATGCATCTTTCTTGATGGTAAAATTTCCTTACCGCCCACCAGTGCTCTATGGAAGGATTCAGTTTGTACCATAGAACCCCCTACTGCCCACCTAGAATCCTGAAACGCCCACTACAGTGGTGCCTCGCAAGACGAAATTAATCCGTTCCGCGAGTCTCTTTGTCTTGCGGTTTTTTCGTCTTGCGAAGCACGGCTATTAGCGGCTTAGCGGCTATTAGCGGCTATTAACGGCTTAGCGGCTTTAAGAAAAAGGAAACAAACTTGCAAGAACTCGCAAGACGTTTCGTCTTGCGAAGCAAGCCCATAGGGAAATTCGTCTTGCGGAACGACTAAAAAAACGGAAAACTCTTTCGTCTAGCGAGTTTTTCGTCTTGCGAGGCATTCGTCTTGCGGGGCACCACTGTAGTGGGCGGTAGGGACCTGGTTAACAACCCCTGATCTACATAGTCCAGTATTGTTTACTCTGCCTGGCAACAGTTCTCTGGGATCTCAGGCAGAGGTCTTTCAAATCACCTGCTAACCAACTAATTTGATTTTTAAAAAGTCAAGAGCTGTCTTCCCCACTCAGTGATAATGGGTTTGCATTTGCTAAACTTGACTCTGTTATTCACTGATATGATC
Organism: Podarcis liolepis; assembly: GCF_965112155.1. Lineage (NCBI taxonomy): Eukaryota > Metazoa > Chordata > Lepidosauria > Squamata > Lacertidae > Podarcis > Podarcis liolepis. The sequence continues at coordinate 72,194,791 of NC_139561.1, read as the reverse complement.
TAAGAGTGTCCCAGGTTGGCATTAACTGAGAGTTGTTAGCCAAAAAGATTGCCTGTACAAGATAAGCTAGTGATTTCCCTCCATGTCTTCCTTCAACTTCATTTTCTGCCTTATTTATCACCCTTCTTATCTCAAGAGATTGTAAGACTGCAGGCAGAGGATGACTCATGCTTTTAATTTTTGGAAAGCACCTAGATTTGAGGCAATTTATAACTCATTCAAGCAAACTAGATTTTCACCAGGCAATAACAATCCCCTCTGTTGATAATTACCAGAGAAATAAAGGAACAAAATACTAATTCTTTATCATGGCAGTGGGATGGTACACTGGCAAAGCCAATTAGGAAAATTGGCGCGGCTGGTGCAGCCATTTTAACTTGCTAATCATGTGGTCTCTAGACCTGTTCACCTGGTACCTTTAAACTGATTTTTGTTGGTGCTTTTATTCCTGTCAGTTGATGTTTTTTGCTGCTGCCTTTATTTCCTCAGAAGCCACACATTCTGCACAAGCTGTAGGCCATAACATGCTCTTGCATGGGATTGAAAGATTGTGAATCCTCATAGGAGTTTGAGCACAGAAACACTGAAGTGTAACTCATTAAGTTTAATCACATTTATACAGAAAAGCAGCATGCATGCAGAGGTACCGTGGTAGCAGAAACACACCACAGTGATTATACTGAAAAAGGTCCCACCGTGACAGAACTACTGCCTTTGGACAAAGCAGAGTGAAGCCACGATAACCAGCAAATTAATTAGGAGCTCTCTGACTTGTCTGTGTCTTCAAAGTTAGCCACAAGTTAGCCTTTTGTCACTGAGGGATTCCGCTGCTGATATTCACTGAAATCTAGGTTTTGAACTGTGTGTGTTTCAATGCCTTGGATGCCAGACATTGATGATGATCTTGGACAGCAAGATTCCATGTTGTTGCGGAGCAACCAAAGAAAACCCCTCTTTATGCTGGTTCACATATGCCATGTTCTACATGATAACTGCGACATCAAATGGAGCCCTCCAGATGTGAACAAGCTATCCTAAATCCATCAAGTCTCAAATATTTTGTATCACTTCAGACACACTGCTTCTTGATGGAGTTACTCTGTATGTTCAGTTCCAAGTCAACCAGAGACATACATGTATGCATGAACCAGTCCTATGTACCTGTGCTGCATGAATACTATGCATTTTCACAAACTATTTGCAGAGAAGGGCTCCACTGCAATTACAGCATAATCAGGTATGCTAATAAAGAAGATGCAAACAGATCTAGAATTATCAAATAGAAGCAGCTGCTCTGTGCAAAGCTCTTTAGGACTAAAAAGCTGATATTCCTCCTCCAACTTGGATTGATTTAGGAGTAATAGCTCACTGGCCGGGTATTTGCTCTGACTGAACCCTTGGCATCTCTATTTAAAAGATTTCGGGAAAATGGATTAGGGAAGAGCGATGCCTGAGACCTTGAGGCGAGAAAGACCAATGATCTGACTCAATATATGACAGCTTCACATGTTCACATGGCCCATTAAAAGTTTTTATTACCTTCTCTATATTCCTTCTCTTTTGTAGTCAACAGAAAACTCACTAGCTGCTCTTCTAACAAAGGGGAACAGAAAGGAATGTGGATCTGAATCATACCTTGGTACTGAGACGGAGGTTCTGACAGGCACCCATACTTGTGCTTTTTGCCATCTTTCCAGTCTATTGCTAAGACCAAAGAGAGAGAATAACCTCACAAAGAGCTTTTCCTTCATCAGCAAGAAATTATGCTCCATGTTGCCTACTGTTTCTTGGTCAACCGCAAGCAGATTTACCCTCAAATGTATAAGTGTCACTGTTTGGACCAAAATTCCCTTCAAACTAATTATGCTAGAAGTAAAATGAAACCAACTGCATGCTAACATATAATGAGATGTTTGAGTTTCAGAGGCCAACCTCAAATTAGGAGATCTGCCCTTTTCCACAAAGGTCACAACAGTCAGTGGGAAAATTTATTTTCCTTAGTCTCTGCTTATTTGTCTGATCCCTGCCAGCTGCAAAACACAGCAAAGACACTGCTGAGAACTGAAGAAAAAGCTCCATGCCCATGTCCAAATGGCCAAGTCACAATCCTTCTGATGTGACAGGATGCAAGCTGATGAAAACAGGATGCCACTTTGCTGTATCTAGTTTGTAACCCTACACTCCTCCTCCCTGTGCAGCCTCTGGTAATTCACACAGAAATAGGAGAGCGGTGTGTCAGGGGGTCGGGAGAGAACAGAATTAAGAGACTTAAGTAATTTATCATGGGGGACAACAACAAAATCACAAGTGAGGCCTTGATCAATCAATGTAGCCAACGCAAACTTCTGAGCACTTGATGAAGATGCTGAAACATTAACAGAAGTTTCATTGTGAGCCAAATAGCAAACTGGATTGCCAGGAGAGTTGTGGAAACTGACTGTCATCTAGAAACATGAAAAAGTGCTTGAAATGCTAGTAATGGTGTTGCAAAATCAGGGGGAATGGGGGGGGGGAAATAAAATTGGAAAAACAGCTTCTATTTCAACTGTTTTCCTTATAAGCAGTTGAGACACCTTAAAGACTACCACATTTATTATGATTTATCACATATCCTCCAACCTTGTTAATACAAAATATACAGCACACGTTAGTGAATAGCACTATCAAGTTATTTTCATTCCCTGATTTATCTGAGCCTGAGGGCCACATTCTTTCATGGGCAACCTTCTGAGTGCCGCATACCAGTGGCGTTTGGGGTCAGATGCAATAATGAGCAGAGCAATGGATGGGACTTTTAGGGTTACATTCCAGCCATACAAAAGTCAGAGATTTCTACACAAATACACCCCCCTCCATCCTTCTTCCAGGCAAGCAAGAGGAGCTATCACAATTCAAGGACACATTCCAACCAGCAAAGGCATTCAAGGAGTGTGTGACCTGTGGGAGGGTGTGCGGCCTGGGAAAAGTCCCAAGGGCCAAACAGAGACAGGCCTAGAAACTGCAATGGGCCCCTGGGTTAAGGTTCCCCACTCCTGCACTAAGCAGTAAATGAGGGCCAAAGTGGAAGCAATATTTGCCATATGATATTCCCTTGTGAAGCTGATTTTTCTTCAACAAGTAGTGGGGGGCGGGGGCGGCCAGGGGGGACAAACCCCACCAGGTCTGCTACTGGTACCAATGGATGTTTTCCTCCCACTATGAACAGCAGGTATAGTGGGGAAGGCAATTACTATCAGACCATGTCAGGGACAATAACTTAGCCCCTCTTCCCATGCCATGTTCCCAAACCAGCTCACTCTCTAACCACACTAGCTGTTTTTTAAAGAAATAAAAGTCAACCTGGGAGACCAGGGTTCGAATCCCCACTCAGCCATGAAGCTCACTGGGTGACCTTGGGCTAGTCACCATCTCTTAGCCTAACCTACCTCACAGAGTTGTTGTGAGGATGAAATGGGGTTCAGGAGAACTATGTACATCACCTTGAGATCTTTGGAAGATAACGGTGGTATATGAATGTAATAAATATACAAATAAACCGCATAATGGCAAACAACATTTGTTTTGGCCCAAAGGGTTGGGGGGAGAAGTTCCTTTTCTAAAGTAACAAGAAATAATTCAAAAGTGATTCTGATATTTATATGGTAGAAATGTAAGTTGTGGGGCCAGGGGCCATAATTCTTTAAAATGCATATAAATAAATCTTTACATAAACATGCCTTAATGATGCTTGTTGTTCCATCTCCTCACTCCTAAGTCAATAGGATAGGACTTACTTCAGAGTAAACACGAACAGGATTGCTAAACACTCTCTAGGATTCCTTAGAGAGTGGAATCTAATTTTTCATCAAATTTTTATATAGACAAAGCTTTGTTAGGGTCCAATAGATGAAAAAAAGGAGAAAAACAGGGAGCTAAAGACACTCAGGAAGTGTACGACACCCACTTCTAAAATAATTCCATTAGAGAAAACAAATACACCTTCAACTGCTATCTAGAAAGCCAATTGCACTGACAGGAAACGGCCTGGCTATAAGCACAGGTGCTGCTTTTGAAGCATATTGCATAATATTCATCACCAGAGGTCACAACGGTAGCAGTGGCTGGAGGATACAGATTCCATGAAGAAAATAATCAGCTGAACAGAAGGCTGAAATCAAAGACCAGACAACCACGCTGCAGACTAATCAACCAGCATCACTATTATCAAGTTCTCCAGCTGCCTCTCAGCATGCTCACATGGGCTTCTGTTTTCCTCCATTTACTTTCACACTATTAAAAGGACAAGTGGTGCTAGAGAGGGACTAACTTCTGTAAGATGAACAGCTCGAGGTGCAAAAACAATCTGAAAGAAGTGGGGTGGCGGAGAGAGAAGGAGTAGCAGCACTGTAAATCAGACAAGGAATTTCTTGGAACAACCCTTGCACTTTGTATGGCATATGTGAATAGAAAGCAGAAGCAGATACTACCTTCTTAGCTGGATTTCTTTCCTTCTCTCCTTTATGTCAAAATTGCTAGTCAACTGCTCAGAGTCAGGGAGAAAAAGGCTAATTCAGCTGCAAAGAAAAATCTGCCTTAAATGCATATGCCACAGACACAATCACAATTTGCCTTGCAGTCGGAGAAAATATTATAGTCACTAGAGAAAAGTGCCATGAGGTAGGCTGGTTGTTGGTTTCATGCCTCATTAAAGGGAAGGATGCATCTGCCAACACAGCACCGGCTTGCACCACGCTGGGAGTATAAGCAGATGGTGCCAAAGCAGCAACACAGGCTCAGAAGAGCTTCCTTCAGCTGGCCTAGCTGTAAACAGAATGGCAAGCTAGGCTCCCTTAAAAAGTAATTATGGGCAGAAAGTTCATTTGTGTGTGTGCAGAAAAGTGGAGTCTATGCTGATGGAAGCCAAAACACTTCCTACCACGAAGCAACATAGTCAAACTAAGTGCAGTATCAGCTACAACTACATTGCAACGTCAGTGGCCAAGGCAGCATACAAAACAAACTTACATAGAAGGCAGACCCCTGCCCAACTTAAGCTTGACCAAGCCATCACTTCCTTAGATATATACCAGTGAGCAGTGCAATCCAAACCCTCCTGATGTTGAATGGGGTGGATGAGGATACTGCATAGTCTCTGTTAAGTCTCCACTGGAGAGGAGGAGTGACACTGGGGTTTGCTGGGGGTGGTGGTGCTGAAGAGGGAGCTCAGCCACAGTCCAGACTCAACTTGCCCACTCAGATGGCAAGCTACTGCCAGGTATTCTCCTGCAAGAGGCAGCCAGCGGAAAGGGAGTATTTAAAGGTGGGGTGCCAACAGCTGTGGATCAGAAAATCAGAAAGTAATGCCCCCACCTTCCACCCATGCCAAGGATGCGCTAGTTAATCCCTTGCTCTGCCCCACAATCAGGATTAAAATTGTTCATTAAGTGCTTCTGAGGTCTATGGGAGTATGTTTACAAAAGACTGAGTCCTCTCTACGGAGTACAAGTTGTCCCAAGACGCTTTTTTACTCAAATCGCACTCACCCACCACTGCCATCACTAATGTGGTCACCTGATAGGCACAAGGGTGGGGTTAAATCCTGTGCTAGCAGGGTGTCCCTGTTCCCAGCACTGTGAATTCAATCTGAGCAGATTATAAACCTGCTCATTAGTTGATGAGGAGGTTAAATCCTGTTCACTTTCACAGGATTCCATGCAAATCCCTACCTGATTCAGGAAGGGGTTGGCATTGCAATCCCCTGCTAAGAGTTTCTCCTTATTATTTTCGCAAAGGTTTCCATGCAAACTTGCATGGGATCCCATGCTAAAATGATGGGAACACTCACCCTTTAATGGGAGCTTCTGAGCCCACCCCCACTTATCTGTTTCAGCAGCAGGTGTGCATCAGGATCCCATGCTGAAATTGAGACTTTTTCTATCATTGTTTTAGCAGGGGATTCCATTCAACCCCTGGCTGAGGGAAGAAACCCTCCCCTTTGGCAGCACTTTGCGAGGCGCTTTGAGGTCCCAGCTTCAAGTACCTTACACATGATGTCAGGTGGCTGACAAGTGAGAGGCCCTAGTCACTTGCCAAATTTGGTCCACCAGGGTGACCCTGATAAGGATTTGGCCTATGCAGCTAAAAAGGTTCCCCACTCATACTATACACACCTCAATCTTGGAAGGGGCTGTATGCTGTGTGCACACTACCTGCTCACTGAGAACTGCTCCATTTGCAGCTCAAAAGAACTATTCAGATAATGAAAATGAAAAGTGCAAAAAGTTCGGTAAGAATTCAAGGTAACATTTCTCCTTCATCTGTGTATTACTCAAGTCTCAGTGTAATGATAGTTCATTGTGCATGCATCCCCAGCTCCTAATGTCAGGTTACCAAACTGTGTCGTACTTGTTAATCATCATGTACAAAAGTTTGGTTTTGAAGATATCTGTACGCATCTGAAGAAAAACAACTCATCACACGGGGATCACAAAGATGGCTCAGAGGTTGTGCTAACATCTGAATGAAATGCTCCATTATAAATGTAGAAATAAGGCTTTCGGCAATGAGATCTGCCCAGCCTATGCTGTGAATATTCTTTGGGAAGATAGACATTTGTTACATATCCCATGTTTGAAGGGTCTTTCACAATAAAGTTGAAAATCCCTTGGAGATTTACTTCAGAGTGGGCCCCACTGCACTAAGACATACACATGCATTCATCATGCATAATGAATCACGGTGTAATAAATTCTGTCTGGTCTGAAGCAGCCCTGAACACATTCACAAAAGAAAGAAAAAGGATGAATTTATGTACAGATCTGTTGGTGTGAAAGAAGAAAACAAAATGGGATATGCATGTCTGTTAATTTTATATCTCCACAGAAATCTGAGGTACCGTATTTTTCGTTCTATAGGACGCACATTTCCCCCTCCAAAAATTAAGGGGAAATGTGTGTGCGTCCTATAGAGCGAATGCAGGCTGCGCCGCTAAGCCCAAAGCCAGAACAGGAAGACGGAGCACTGCGGAGCGCTCCGTCTTGCTGCTCTAGCTTGGGGATGACTGTGCGCAAACCTCTGCTGGACAGCGGGGTGCCTTCACCCCGCTGTCCTGCAGAAGCTAGCAAGGCTGTTCCCAAGCCAGAACAGCGAGAGGGAGGGCTCCGTCTCACTGCTCTAGCTTGGGGACGGCTGCGCGCAAACCTCTGCAGGGCAGTGGGGCGCTGCGCTCCAAAGGCTTCAGGGATCTTTGAGGCTGGCGGTGGGGGAAAGCAGTGCTTCCCCCCACTGCCAGCCCCACAAGCTCTGGTGAATGTACCTTGAACGCACCTTGTTTTAGAGGGGGAGAACAAGAAAAAAAATTTTCCCCCTGTTCTCCCCCTCCTATGGTCCAGTGTGTCCTATGGTCCGGTGCGTCCAATGGAGCGAAAAATACGGTAGTTTTATGGACCTGGTTTCCAAATGTTGTCCATGATTTTGCTTGTCCAGATGGTTGAAAAAGCATCTATAGCTTTCATCTCTGGCCCCAGTTACAAGGGCTTTCCTTGTTTGAGGATTACTGCTTACCTTTCTGAGGGCTTGGTTTCCGCATTATATTGCCTCTTACAGGTCCTCACCCTGGAACTGGCTCCGCTTTTCTAATCTGAATTTATCTAGGGGGAGAAAGAGATGAAATATTACAGCCTCTTAGGAACTTCATGACTTTTTTGTAACCAGTATACAGGAAAATAAGTAACCTCAGCTCCATGATTTCCTAAATTAATCTGATTTGGATCCATTATAGTCTGCTTTCAGGCCTGGTTTTGGAACAGAAAGTGCGAAAGTTATCCTATAACGGATTATCTGTGCCAAGAGATGGATAGAGAACTGCTACTCTACTCTACTTCGAGATCTTTTGATACCATCAGCCATGGTACCCTTCTGGGTTTCCTGCCTTTGATGGGAACACGCAATACCACTCTTCATTGGTTCCATTCGTATATGGACAGATGGATCTAGAAAGTGGAGACTGCAGATACCTGTTTTACTCCAGGTCCTTTGGCCTGTGGGAAACCACAAGGCTCCTTTTAGTTAGAAGAGGGGGATGGCATATCAAGAGTGATTATGTTTTCTAACCAACTCATATCTCAAAAATATTGTGGCCAACTTAAAAATAATTTATTCTGTTAAAAATAAATTATTATAATATACTGTAACTCCTTCGTTTTCTAAGAGTTGAATTCATTGCAATAATGCTTTCAAGTTATGAGTGCCAGAAATGCAGCTTTGCAGCAAAAAGTTGAGATTTGCATGATTTCCAGTGAGACTTCAAGGTGTGCAATAAAAATAAACTGACAACTTTATGAAACAGTCAAGGGACCAACTCACTAATGAAATGCTGACAGTTTACTTCAACAACTGCTTTCACCATAAACATCAAACTTTAAGTTTACAGGTATAATTGATAGCATAATAAATTCAGAAGAACATCCTATGTCTGCTTTTTTATATTTGATCCCAAGAAATGTTTTGCTCTTGGCCTTTGTTTAAGAAGCAAACAGACCTGATAGTTACAATAATTAGGAGAACAAAATAAAAAAGCTAGCACAATTATAGTCACCAGCCATTTGGGTTTTATTACACAAAATATTTTTGTGCCCACTCAGTTGATCTTTGTTAGAGATATTTACAACCTGCTGCTGTGCTAATTTATTCAGAAATAAAAGTCATGCTAAGTCCCAGAGGACTTACTCCCATCCCAGGCAAGGTCCTAGTGTGGAACCTCCAATTTTTAAAAAGTAAAATGAACAGAATGCTAACTAATCGTAAAGTTATCTTGTACTAAATTAAAATTAATTGTGGCAGCAGAACAGTTGTTTCCCCCCAGCGAGAGATGAAAATGATTTGAAAGAGGGATTGTAACTTAAACGTGTGCAATCATTTTACTTTTGTGTTGTCTGAAAAACCTGCTTTGCAAGAGGTAACCATGAGATAACTATAGCGTGGATATAATATAGAAAGCGTTACCGCTCTCAAAAACTACTCCTGATTCTAGCCTTTGGCCAAAACACCCCTGCCCAACTCACCTTCCTCAAGTGTTCTTACAGTTTTCCCAAAAAATAAGCAGAATGTGTACATAGAGACCAAGTCCCATAGTAAACACCCCTCTATATTGCAGGCAACCCATCTTTACTGCAGGGAATATTTACCTTCCAGTAAGCTCTTCTGAGCTGAAAAACATCCATGCACATGGAGCCTACTTTCTGGCTACTGGCCTCCTCTTAAAAGAGCAAAACAGCAGGGGATACTGGAAGGGCAGAACAGGGCAAAGACCTTCTGGCAGTCAGCCCAGAAAGGATCTGAGCTAACAGAAATGCCAGGAGGCAGTGACCAGGGAGCATAAGTTCCCTGTCTACTGAGAAGTCACCTGGCTGCGTGTTCTTCAAGCTGGGATCAAGCCTGCTAAGCAGGAGATGGCAGGAGATAGGCCTGTTAATCTACTGCAAAGAAGGGAGACATTTCTGAATATACAGGCAAAAGAAGGATCCTAGACCTGTAAGTCAGCTGAAGATGATTACAAGTCATATGAAGGAAGTTCTTGGCTTGTCTCTAAAAGTCTTATCTTTAATGTCATGGAATATACTGTGAGAGACCAAGCATAAATCATAGGACTAAGAAGCTTCTAAGAGAACTGGTTTCCTACATCAGCAATTGGTATGTGTACTCACAGGATCAACTCTTTAACCCCCACCTCCCCAAACATATATTTACATCCTTCTAAACACTGAAGGCATCATTAACACTGGGAAAAATGCTACACTATGCTCTCAGCATGTTCAACAGGAGAGCAGCAAACATTTCCAGCAATTTATAAACTGGAGTAGTTCCTCAGATAGTGTTATCACAAAGGAGTGGGAGTCTCTTGTAGTATCTGGCACAGTGTCAGCTGTTCCAACCGTAGAAAAGACTGTATTTTTGAATGGGAGAAGAGCTAACAGGCACATATACTTGCATGGTTACAATGACATGCCAGAAAAACCACAGCATGAAAGGATTCTGGACTGCTTTGCTGCTGTAGATGCAAGAGCAAATTAGAGCAGGAGCCAACATTTTGGGTGAATGTAGAAGTGCCAACTTTAGCAAAGTAGAGGGAGTAACCTCAGAGGGTTTGTGCGAACTTATAATTCTGATGTCTAACAGGCACTATGATCAATGATCGTTTTCAGTAATACTGTAGAAATAATTAAGAGAGTTAAAAGTCACTAAGTTCTAAAGTTGATATACTGCCTCTCCTGCATATACTGTTGCACAGTTATAAATATCCTGTGAGAACAGGTCTTACAACTTTGCCTTGTTCTGAGATGAAGAAAACTGTTTCCCCATGTTCCCTTATCAAACAACAACAATAATAAAATGACAATTGTGGAAATTCTCACTCTGATTATGGAGCCATTTTTCAACAATTGTTCTCAATGCAGGTTACAAATAAAGAAAAACAAAGAACTTTTAAAATTACAGAAATAGTAGTGGGGCATTATAAAAGTTGCAGATGAAAAACAGAGAGGTGACGCTGAAACAACACTGCAGTTATAAAAGGCTTGCCAAAAGAGAAAGATCTTGGCAACTTGTTTTAAAAGGGCCAATCTCCTGAATCTGTTATGCTGAATTTAGCAACTGATTTCATAGTTTGGAGGCCACTAGTGAAAACAATTTTTCAGTGCCTGCCACAACACTAATAGATTATGAGAACGCCAATAGGTTTTCCCTCCTAGAACTCAAAGAGGACGAACATAAGGAAGAAGGTACTCCCAAAGCACTAAGCACCTCTGCAAAGTCCATCATAAGGATATATACAAACCAGAAAGGTGGCCTTCACCAGCATCTCAAATGGCTGATCTTGAAAGAGGAAACCACATCCACTTTCTATGATACAAAAAGACAAAAAACAATTGATGGTCAAATATACCTTTACAACAGCCTTGCTTTTAACAAGTCAATCTAATATTTCCTTCAGCTTCCCTTTCTGGGTAAGAGTGGGAAGCTTACGGGCTGAGTTCCATAAGTGGCATAGGCACTGTAAGTGGCCACGGGATAAAATGTCTCTCTCTCACACCCACCCACTCTCTCTGGTGGTGCTATATTGCTCTAGTCAGCAGATCAAAGGCAAAACTACCCCTAAGGCACAAGTGGCAGCACATTGTAAAGTGATACATTTACATTTTTTGAACTTGGCTTGTGAACTATAGGATACAGGGCCAAAATAGATGCACCATGCAACATTTATTGTTTGCCCTTGTGTGTCCTTTTGCTCGAGGAAACAAGCCAACAGCCAGTTCGGGGGAAGCTAAGCTGAATCAGAACTGTGGTAAGAGAAGAGGGTTTTTTTAGTTGGTTGTGTTTTTTTTAGAATTTTTTAGAATTCCAACCAGGATTTCAACTGGGGCCTACCCCCTCCATTGGCCCAACCTGGTTACTACTCACTTGAACCTATTGCCAATCAATTTCATTGGGTGACTGACTACCAATTCTCCTGTTACGAGCAAGGAACAAAAGGTTCTTGCTATGCACTTCTTCCATACCATGTATAATGGTATATTTGCAATAAAATACCAATAAAAAGTTTCATTTTACAAGAAGCATATTTCAATTGCACTTTCCAACAGAAGCTTCCTTCAAAGAGCTCCTCCATACTTCTGTTTGCCGCATCACTTTCATCTTTTTGCCACTGAGCTGAAACAAATGGCAAGCTCTTGTGCAGACTCTGGAGGCTCTTGTGAGGCTGTCCAAGATCTTGCAAGAGCCTACCACAGCCCGGTAAGCAAGTTTGAGAATTTTAAAAGCTCTTTAGTTTTTAAGCTTTGGATGCATTTTCAGCTGGCTAGTTGCCAAGCGTATAAAGCTGCAATCGCGCAAGTTAAATGTGTGCAAGATGTGAGTCAACTGTATTTTAAAATCAATGCCTCTAGGCATAAATCAACTTTCTTGCCATAAGTAAACTTGGTCAGTTTCCAAGTATCGCGGATAGAGGGGTAACATTTCCATATTCTAGAAAAGCTTAAGCCCAAACACTTTTCTTCAGAAAAATTACCCACAGGTAAAACCACAGCTTTTCTTTGAAACCTCCAAGGGATGATAATTTCACAATTATTCTAGAGTTGATAGACCTTTAAGTAGCTTTTGCTAATGCTTATCTTAAACTGGTCTTTATTTAAAACTATTTCTTATAGTACTGTATCTGGTAAACTAGAAGAACAATTTTCCTTCCTCTTTCTTAATGGACGGTTGCACATTTTTATTTATTTATTACCCCACCTTTCTTCCACATATAACACAATGCAGCATATATAAGGTTCCCAGGCAGTCTCCCTTCCAGACACTGCCTAGACCCAGGCCTGCATAGCTTCACAAGGCAGCTGCATCACATGCCTTCAGGCCAAGTGTACATTTATTCTTATAAAAAGGCATCTAGAATTTGGAAGGGGGAAGCAGTGGAGGGGGCAGTTTTAAGTGGCAAAATTACCAGCAGGGAAAGGGTGATTATTCTCCAGACAAAACTGCAGACTTTTGAGGATGCTTTTTAGTTAGCTTAATTTTTTTTTTTAAAAAAATGGGGCGTTGGTACATACATACAGTGGTGCCTCGCAAGACGAAATTAATTCGTTCCGCGAGTTTTGTCGTCTTGCGATTTTTTTCGTCTTGTGAAGCACGGTGTCGGGAAAGTTTTGGAAAAGCTTCAAAAATCACCAAAGTCTTTAAAAACCTCAAAAAAGGCTAGCACACCGTGTTCTATGAGTTGCTCCTCGAAGTCAAGTCGCAACTGTATTAACAGTGTTAAGAAAAAGGAAACAATCTTGCAAGACGTTTCCATCTTGCGAAGCAAGCCCATAGGGAAAATCGTCTTGCGAAGCAGCTCAAAAAACAAAAAACCCTTTTGTCTAGCGAGTTTTTTGTCTTGCGAGGCATTCGTCTTGCGAGGTACCACTGTATGTTACATTTCTACTCTGTGCCAAATGTTTCCCAAAACACAATCTTTACTATGTCACATATTGGCTATTGTGCATCTGTACATCAAATGATGATTCAGTAGTATGTTGCATATCCTTGCATTTCAGTTATAATCTACTGAACAACACAATATATTTGCCTTGTTTGCAGGTAATGCTGAGCCAAACAAACAATGGGTGATAAACCAATATCAAACCTTGGTTACAGCCAGTGTTTGAAACTCCCATTGTTCTAGGCGCATTTTGCGACAGGGAATTTCATCAGCACGAGCAGTTTCTGAGCTCTAGGCACAGTACTGCGCCCACGATTTCAGATTAAAACTGCAGTGTGGAAGGAAAGGAGGATCCTTTTCTGTCTCCCCACTTTCAGCTAATCTCTGAAGACTGGAGAAGAGACCCTCTTAAGAATGTTAGGGGGGTGGGCAGGAGAAGAACTAGACCATGTGAAAAATGAACACAATATTTTAGCTACAGTTCATTCATTTTCAGCTTTGTATTCTTGTTATAAAAAGAGTGTGCCTAGACATTCTGTTGTTGTGCCCTTAACCTAGGTTTAAGGTGCAGTTCAGCTCCTAGCATTCATATCTCAGTTTCTAACACTGGTTACAGCACATGGTTTGTTCGGAGTGAGACAAACCTAGGTTCACACACAATGCTAAGTCAGGCCATAGCTTAGCTGTGGGTAGCACAGCAGCAGCAGGACCTAGGGAGGATAGAAGTAGATGAGATTTTTGTTCTGGGTACCCACAAGCTTGCTTGCATTTGCTAAGCCATAGTTTGGCTTAGAGTTAATATGCGAACTGGGCCACTATCATCTGTATGGCCTCCATTTCAGCAACATGAAATTGCCTGATTTAGATAGCTAGGTCCCTCCTTGTTTTCCCGAATACATGTGTTTAGCCAAGATTTTAATCCTTTAGAGGAGAGACTACATGCATCCTTTTCTGACAGGCTAGACAAGATTCTAGAGTTTACTGATGAGTGAACAATCACCATGACAGACCAAGCATCAATAATCAAAGCAACAGCTAGAGCAAGCCTATCAACTGACTGCAGTATGAAGACAAGTACAGTACAAGACTTTTTGCAGGTAGCATTTAATTTAATTCATCCTCACTCCTAAAATGATTGCGGAAAGCAAGTCTCATTTAGTTCAGAGATTTGACTAGTAATGTGCTTAGAAAGTTCACTTTGAACTTGAACCCGTTCCCCAGAAGGGAATACGGCAGTTTATCAAAATGTCTGTCATTTTTTTTTGTTTTTTAAGTTGTAACTTGTAACATATAACTACACTCAAAGTAGAAAGATGAAATCCCTTAAGTTGATTTGTGCATTCAGTTTTCAAAACTGCAAGAATGACAGATATATACCGACAACCAAAGCAATATATACATACACTAGAGACCAAATGATATATATTTATATTCCACATTTGTTCATAACACAATACACTATCCTATTTCCTAAATTCTATAAACTATCCTGATGCCATATACTTTATATAGAACTTTTTATATATTAAACTTCTTTCATTCCAACAGAACATACATCCCCACCTGACATTATGTTTAGGATCTGAATGTGAGACATTGCTAAGAGAGGACATCTGGATAATAGGGGAGGATGGAAAAAGTTCAGACTAAGTTCGTCTATCAATAATTCAACACTTTTCAAAACAACAATAATAAAACCAATCTGGTAATAAAATCCACAAATGAGCTCATATCCACATGTGACAATCTCAGTCACTTTTACAGATTCAAAGCAATCAAGGGGAAACAGTGAAGCAAATGAAAAAGTGCAGGTAACACCCAAGTCTCAACACAATATAGAGTTATTCTGGAATAAAGTAGAAGAGAAGTATATGGGGGGGGGGGTTTAGTCCCAAGTGTGTGTTTAACAGCCTCCTGTAAACTTTTATTTTGGAAGAACCAAAAGACCGATAAGGGAGGATTCCCAGGTAAAGGAGAGAAAAAAGGGAAGGACTGGGCAGGGCATGGGTGAAAGATATCAAAACATTGGATCAGAACTTAAGAAGGAAGGCAGTCTTCTTAAATAAGGAAAAGTAGTCAGCATGCATGCTGTTTCCAACAACTATCCTGCCAGATGCCTCCAGGAAGTCTTCAGCAGGTCAGGAAGGCAGCTATCCTGCCCGTTTATATGCTCTCCCCCCTCCTCCCCCAGCACGTGTTATTTCAAAGGTATACTGCCTCTAAACACAGAGGCTCCATTTTAACACGACTAACAGCCCTCGATAAATCGACCGGATCTATCTTCCTCCATGGATCTGGCCACACACACAAAGTGGCCGTCGCCAGATCATATGGCAGCCAATTCCATATGAATTAATTAGACTCGTGTGCCAGAGGATGCTCCAGAGATGGGGGGGGGGGTTGGAGAAAAGAGAGCAAGGAGAAGGAATAGAGGAGCAGGCTTCGTATAACGGGGGGCGGTGGGGCGGTTTGGAACAATAATTTTAACAATGAGCGGCCACAACAACAACAACAACAACAGCAGTAGCAGCACCCCGTTAAAGCGAGTGAGCAGCACCCACCAGACAAGGAGGCGCTGCACCCCACCCAGCAGGCCCGCGGGGTCAGGAGGCATCACCCCAAGGAAGGGGAAAAGCCAGGGCCCACGATGCGTGAGGCAGGCAGCGCTATGGGCCGCTCGCTGTCACTCCGCCAGGATGGGCTCGGCTGCCCCTGGAGGGCCCGGGCCTTTGCTGGGCTGCGGGGAGCACAGCCCCCCTCTCCCCAACCCCTCGCTGGGCAGCCAGGCCGTGCCCGGCTCCGAAGCCCCGCTGCTGGCAGGTTCCAGGCCGAGGCGGCCTCCCCGCTTGGAAGCGCCGCCGCCGCCGCGGCCTCTTCGCTGCTGCTCACCTGCGGCCGCCGGGGCTCCCTCCTCTCACTCCCTCGCCACCGTTATCGCCGCCGCCATGTTCCGAAGCGCAGGGAGGTGGTGATGGTGGGGAAGGGGGTGGGGGGGATGAGGGAGGGAAGGAAGGAGCCTGCCCGGCCCAGCCTCGCTCGGCCCAGCAGCGCCGCCCCCTGCCGCCTCAGGACGAGCCGGGGAGCCCCGGCCTGTCAGGGGAAGCGGGAAAGAGCCCAGACATCCTCCGCCTCCGCCTCGCGCCGGGTGGCGGGAGCAGCGCCGCTGCTTCACAGCGCTGAGACGACGACAGCCGAGATGAGGAGGAGCCTCGCCTGCAACCCCGGCGGCGACGGCGGCGGCAACATCAGTCCGCGGCCTCTCCGCGCCGTTTCCCTCCTCAAAAGGCCGCCGCCGCGTCTCCGCCTCACACAAAACAAGAGGCAGTTAAATAGGCCCAACACAAACACACACAATTCCAACCCTCCCATCGCGCCGCACAGATAATTCTGCTTTTCCGGCTGCATTCGCTTTTTAACGTAGCGTTGTTGTTTGAATTTATATACCGCCCTATAACCGGAGGTCTCGGGGCGGGTCACATAAAAAGATCACAGTATATAAAATAAAAATAAAAGCAATAACCCAATCAGTGCCGGATTTGCGTATAAGCTAAACAAGCTATAGCTTAGGGCCCCACTCTTGCCTCCCCCCCAAAAAAATAAAGGAAAAAAACCCCTACATTCAGCAACAGTGTTTTGTGTTGTTTAGGCTCCTATGATATAAATATTTTGTTATGTGCAAATGGCTTTAGATACCTATAAGGTCCATAAATTACCATATAGCATATATTCAACACCAAAAAACAGCGACCATTTGTTGTTGACAAAGGACAGCTGGACATATAAAGGGCCCCATTACCTTCAGTAGCTTAAGGTATGATCAAACCTAAATCCGACCCTGCCTGGAGGTCTCAGGGCGGTTCACATAAAAAGACCAACAGTATATAAAAATAAAAATAAAAGCAATAACCCAATAATACCCTTCTCCCCTGTACTGTTGTGCTTTAAATGTTGTAACCCGCCCTGGGAACTTTGGATGAATAATAACAATAGTAACTAATAGTAATTTTCTGGTTCCTCATTCCTGGGAAAGCACTTCAGACGTTCTAATTCATACATGTTTTGGGACGTGGGTGAGAGGGAGAAATGGGCTTATCCCGAGTCGCAGATGGGGAAAGGAGATGGTAAAACGGTGAGGACCAGAAGGAAAGGAAATGCAGGAAAGTTGTTAATTAAAGAAGAAGGAAAAATAGCTGTTGATAGCAGACTTTCTAGCATTGGAGAACCAATGCTATAGTGTTAGAAAATTCATCCTCTTAATTCAATTCACTGGTTGTCTTGATGAATTGCAATTTGGTGGTTTCACTTTGTCTCCTTTTGAAGTTCCCTTTGTTCCAGAATAGGCACCTTAAGGTCAGTTACAGTGTCCAGGAGGTTAAAATGTCCCCCACTGGTTTTGGAATATTGCTATTTCAGATTTCTGTCCATTTATTCTTTCCTATTGCTTTCCTTTCCTTGGGATCACATCAGCAAGGCTGATTCAGTACTAATTTGGAAACATACCTTATCAGAAATGTTTGCCTCTGTTAATAATAATAGTACAGTGGTACCTCGGGTTACAGACGCTTCAGGTTACAGACTCTGCTAACCCGGAAGTAGTACCTTGGGTTAAGAGCTTTGCTTCAGGATGAGAACAGAAATTGTGCGGTAGCAGCGCAGCAGCAGCGGGAGGCCCCGTTAGCTAAAGTGGTACCTCAGGTTAAGAACAGTTTCAGGTTAAGAACGGACCTCCAGAAAGAATTAAGTTCTTAACCCAAGGTACCACTGTAATAGTAGTGGCAACAACAACAATAACAACATCATCTTCATCAACAACAACAGCTTTCTGCATTTCCCTAGAATTTAGAAAGACTTAACTGGGACCTTAATGTGTTTTGGTGGCGTAGGCGGTGATGACAGGGGGAGCAGATAGATCACATTGGTTCTTGGTGCACCATGGAATAAGATTAATAAGAATGACATTGGGGAGGTTATAAACTGATATACTCCACAGCATATAACGTTCATTGTCTGCCACTTATCCTCCATATAAATTCCCCACCACAGTAACATCTTTCCTGTCCTCAAAACATTGTGCCCCTATGTAAAACCTACATGGGTCTCTTGACGGATGAGGCAATATGTCATTGCTGCAACCATCCTCTCTACAATAGCGATAACTGTTGCATTCATAATACAGAGAGTTCCTAACAATATTTATACCCATTAGGCACCCTGGTTATTCTTTCTGCAAGTTATCAGCTATATATAGGAAGCATGCATGAATGTGAAGAGTTCGGACTGTTCGGTCACTTATTGTTTTCCCTGTCTCCTGCTCCCAAAAAAAGTATTCATAAGGACACATTCAGCCAAGGAAGAAAACCGTGCCTGGTGTGTGGCATTGCAATGAGCATGAAACGGATTAGGTGCATTATCCAACAAGGATTCAGCCGAGGTTATTATGTTCCTGGCTAGGACATCCTGTAATGTTCCCTTGTCTTCCCACCCTTTCTAATATCAGTAGATTAGTACAGTATATGGAACATGTCAAAACAAAATGCTCATGCCACAGATACAGATTAGTTGCAATGAGCAGGCAATATTTTATAAATCTTTTCAATATTAGAAGAAATGTTTTAATATTAGAAGCAACAGAAAGACAAAGGCTATGCAAGGACCATACTTCTACTTGGAAGACTGATCTCAAAAGAGAAGGCAAAAATAACAAATCTTTGTAAAGTAAGGAAGCTGTGAAGAGACATTTACAGTATTCTCCTATGCATGTTTACGCTATGTCCCATTGAGTTCAATTAGACTTGCTTCCAGGTACATGTGCATAGATTGTAGCTTGAAACGGGATGAAGAATGGGAAAGGTCAATAAGGAAGGGGGGGGGGAAGAGACCGCTGAGGAATATTTGGTCATTAAATGAATTCCAGTCAGCATGGCCTAATAATGATATTCAGTCAAGAATTCTGAAGGAGTGAGTGAGCTGGCCAGATCTCAGAAGCACTAGGTATCACATATAACATAAAAAAATACAGTGGTACTTCGAGTTACAGACGCTTCAGGTTACAGATGCTTCAGGTTACAGACTTCGCTAACCCAGAAATAATACCTCGGGTTAAGAACTTTACTTCAGGATGAGAACAGAAATCGCACAGCGGCGGCACAGCGGCAGCAGGAGGCCCCATTAGCTAAAGTGGTGCCTCAGGTTAAGAACAGTTTCAGGTTAAGAACAGACCTCCAGAATGAATTAAGTTCTTAATCCGAGGTACCACTGTATAACCGGACTTCAGCAAAATCTGTGAACTAGGTGCCCATGCCGTAGTGGGAAATATGCAAAGAAAGGAAAGCTGGAGAAATTAAAGCCACCTTTGGTCCTGAGCAGACTGCAGAAAACTTCAACATCGATTTTGATGCGAAGACAAATCGCAGCTGAATGGAAACGACGTTGCATGTGATGAATATAGGACAGAATGGGAAACAGTGCCTTTTCACATCTATACCTGTAGAGGCCCACAGGAAAAAGGCTTCATGTGCCAGTCATAGCTCTCAGTGCTGTTTGGGCTGATGCTTGTGAGGGAAAAGAGCACTGAGCAACTGTTGGGATGTCTGCTATTAGTCCTTTGCTGCAGTTCCTCCATCTGTGCCTGTGATTGTAAAGGGTCTGTAAATACCCAGGAGTGTGTGTGAGAGAGAGAGAGAGAGAGAAAGAGAGAAAGAGAGAGAGAGAGAGAGAGAGAGAGAGAGAGAGAGGAGGGGAAGGATGTATCCCATTTCACCCAAATGTGAGGGAGTGAGGCTGGGTGTGACTATCCGTTTCCAGTGCTATCTCCAGTTAGTTATACTTCTCTAGACCCCATAGGCGCCAACTCAATGGGGCTTGAGGGGGCTCGAGCCCCCTCAAAAATTTTTTTGGGGGGGCTCAGCCCCCCCAATAATCTCGGGCGCCCTTCCAGCAGAGCGCCGCCGCCGTCCCCCGCCTCCTCCCCACCTGCTCCTTCGCCAGCCAGCCAGCCAGCCGCGCGCCCTAATGGCGGGGGCTCCTGTCTCGCTGCTTCGCAGCACCACCGCCACTGCCAAGGCACTGCCGGAAATCCCGCGAGAACAGGGGAATCCCGACTGGCCACACCTCCCAGCCAGCCAATCGGCTGGCTGGGGGGGCGTGGCTTGCCCTATTTAGGGCCGGAGCCACTTTATTTGCATATTCATGAGCTTATTTATTATTCATGAGCTTTCCCGGGCCCCCCCAATATTTTTTATAAGTCCGCGTCCCTGCTAGACCCACAAGACTGGCTTTGGTGCTAATTTGCCATAATTTTCAGAAAGGTGTGTGAGAGTTTTGTATTATGTCTAGAGTTCCCAAGAATCTCTCCGCAGCAGGGAACAAATTATTTTGTTTATATATCTTGAATCCTAAGTGCTCCATGTGGGAATATTTAGTCATTGAGATTTGCAGCCTGCCTGTCTCAGGGGCTTGTGGCAGGCAATAGTGTTGTATAAATATTCCTTGTCCAAAGGCTCATGATCTAAAACAGAGAATGGGAATCTGGGTGTGTGTGCAAAAAAGGAGAGGAACAAAATGGAAAGGGAGGAAAATAAAACGGGGATACCATGCATAAGTTTTATATCTATTCAGGGCTTTTTTCTGGCGGGACGCAGGGGCACACAAGCCAATAAACATTTTGTGAATCTAAGTTTGGCCTCATTGTGGAGCAGTATTTCAATATGAGTAGGAAAACGAGAGTACCCCTAAACCTTTTTTTTTAAAGAAAGAAAGCACTGCATCTATTCTTTCTAAGGGAATTTAGACCCTCCTCCCCGTGCAGTCCCAATTCTCTATGGAAATAATATTTTCTGCTCTCTTACGAATAAGCAAATCTGCAGCATAAAAACTCAAAATGACAAGCACAGATGTCCCTCGTGCAGCAATTTTCTCTCACTCTCAAAACATGTTAATTTCTACATTCATGCCCATGTTGTTAAATTATCATAGTATTTTCTTTTTTAAAAAAATCAACATTAAAAAACAACAACTTGCGAAGTCTAGATTATATGTGGAGAAGGTGCCTAAGGGAACTCAGTTGGGTGTTTTTTAGGGTTTCAGTTTTAATTTGAGCCTTTGTGCAGTACGATATATGGTAAATACCAAGTTTTGTCCTTATTTATTTATTTAGATTTATTTCTAACAGTATATCTAGACTGCCATATCAATTGAAACAGCTGCAAAGGCCTGTCAGCATAAAAGGGTATTTGAGAGATGCCTGAAAGTTAAAAATGAGGGTTATTGAATCTCTGCTGGAAGAATGTTCTACAGTATGAGACCAGCAACACCAATACCACCTTTCAGGGCCAAGGGTTCTCCCAGGATGGTTCACAATTAAAAGCATGAAATGAATTTAAAATATAAAGCAATGCAAAGCATAAAACAATAGCCACTGAACAATACCAGCTGTTAAAATTATCTCAATAGCATTATTCAGTTAAAAGGGTTGGAATAGCCAAGACTTAAAAACCCATTTTAAAACCACTAGGAAGGGAGCAAAATGCACACCCTGCACATGCCATGGGACTACTGCAGGGGCAGGGCCAGCACTGAAAAGGCCCTGTTTCTTGGGCTGCCAACCGGATAGATAGATAGATAGATAGATAGATAGATAGATAGATAGATGATAGATGATAGATGATAGATGATAGATGATAGATGATAGATGATAGATGATAGATAGATAGATAGATAGATAGATATTGGGGTTGTGATGATTAGTTCAATGAAAATGTCAGCCCCAGAGTGCAGCAGCTGTGATAAAAGTGGATTCCATTCCAGGGATCATTAGAAAAGGGATCACAAACAAGGCTGGATTTAGGTTTGATGAGGCCCTAAGCTACTGAAGGTAATGGGGCCCTTTATATGTCCAGCTGTCCTTTGTCAACAACAAATGGTTGCTGTTTTTTGTGTTGAATATATGGCAATTTATGGACCTAATAGGTATCTAAAGCCATTTGCACATGTTGCCATACAACCAGTCCATGCAGAATGTAGGCACCCTCTATATAGAAAGAAGCAAACCAGTGATATTTTAGGGAGCAGGCTAGCAGGCAGGGACCATTACTTACATCATAGGAGCCTACACAACACAAAACACTGTTGCTGTATGTAGGTTTTATTTTATTTGTTTATCTTATATTTTGGAAATGTACATCCAGTTTTTATTTTTTATTTTTTTGGGGGTTCCTAAGAGAGTGGGAGGGATGCGGGTGGCGCTGTGGGTTAAACCACAGAGCCTAGGACTTGCTGATCAGAAGGTTGGTGGTTCGAATCCCTGCGATGGGGTGAGCTCCCATTGCTCGGTACCCGCTCCTGCCAACCTAGCAGTTTGAAAGCACATCAAAGTGCAAGTAGATAAATAGGTACCGCTCTGGCGGGAAGGCAAACGGTGTTTCCGTGCGCTGCTCTGGTTTACCAGAAGTGGCTTAGTCATACTGGCCACATGACCTGGCAGCTGTACGCCGGCTCCCTCGGCCAATAAAGCGAGATGAGCGCCGCAACCCCAGAGTTGGCCACGACTGGACCTAATGGTCAGGGGTCCCTTTACCGTTAAGAGAGTGGGGCCCTGAGCTATAGCCTGTTTAACTTATTCGTATATCTGGCACTGATCACACATAAACCTGACCATATCATCATGCGCTTGTAGAAATCCACAGTGTGGCCACACTTTGAGTACTGCCAAAGCTCAGCTCCACATTTTGTTCAGAGAAAGGTATTCAAAGTGGCCAAGACCGTGAAGCACTTCTAGCCATGGAGGCAAGGTAGCATCTCAGGCAGTTTCCTGGTTAACTCACCCAGAATGCTTCATTCTGAGGAAGGACCCCCCCCACCTGCTTGGTGCTCCTTCTGAGTGCGACAGGTGCATACGTTGCCACCCTCCCTTACCTCTCTTCATGAAACGTGGGCGCTAGAGGCACCACACACTAATTTGGGACCCTATATTCCCTTGCTCCTCCTGCCAACTTAGCAGTTCAAAAGAATGTCAAAGTGCAAGTAGATAAATAGGTACCACTCCGGCAGGAAGGTAAACGGCGTTCCCGTGCGCTGCTCTGGTTCGCCAGAAGCGGCTTAGTCATGCTGGCCACATGACCCGGAAGCTGTACGCCGGCTCCCTCGGCCAATAAAGCGAGATGAGCACCGCAACCCCAGAGTCGGTCACGACTGGACCTAATGGTCAGCGGTCCCTTTACTTTTTATTCCCTTGCTCACCTATTCTACAACAATTTGGATCCCAGTTCCATAGTTCCCTCTGCTTCCTATGTCCCCCTTGGCGGCAGAGGCAGTGGGGCACTGGCGACATGTTCCAAAATAGTCACCACATTGTAGAGGAATGGAAGAAGTTCATCTATAATATGCTGAGGCAAGAAATATGAGTTGGAGACAGCTTGGGTCCCTCCTCGTTTGTGACAAGGTCTTCGCTTCTGGACCTCTTGCAGGATGACACAGCTAGGGAAGCTTTTTTCACTGGATTGGAATTCATAGAATTCATAGAATTCATAGAATCATAGAGTTGGAAGAGACCACAAGGACCATCGAGTCCAACCCCCTGCCAAGCAGGAAACACCATCAGAGCACTCCTGACATATGGTTGTCAAGCCTCTGCTTAAAGACCTCCAAAGTAGGAGACTCCACCACACTCCTTGGCAGCAAATTCCACTGTCGAACAGCTCTTACTGTCAGGAAGTTCTTCCTAATGTTTAGGTGGAATCTTCTTTCTTGTAGTTTGGATCCATTGCTCCGTGTCCGCTTCTCTGGAGCAGCAGAAAACAACCTTTCTCCCTCCTCTATGTGACATCCTTTTATATATTTGAACATGGCTATCATATCACCCCTTAACCTCCTCTTCTCCAGGCTAAACATGCCCAGCTCCCTTAGCCGTTCCTCATAAGGCATCGTTTCCAGGCCTTTGACCATTTTGGTTGCCCTCCTCTGGACACGTTCCAGTTTGTCAGTGTCCTTCTTGAATTGTGGTGCCCAGAACTGGACACAGTACTCCAGGTGTGGTCTGACCAGAGCAGAATACAGTGGCACTATTACTTCCCTTGATCTAGATGCTATACTCCTATTGATGCAGCCCAGAATTGCATTGGCTTTTTTAGCTGCCGCGTCACACTGTTGGCTCATGTCAAGTTTGTGGTCAACCAAGACTCCTAGATCCTTTTCACATGTACTGCTCTCAAGCCAGGTGTCACCCATCTTGTATTTGTGCCTCTCATTTTTTTTGCCCAAGTGCAATACTTTACATTTCTCCCTGTTAAAATTCATCTTGTTTGCTTTTGCCCAGTTCTCTAATCTGTCAAGGTCGTTTTGAAGTGTGATCCTGTCCTCTGGGGTGTTAGCCACCCCTCCCAGTTTGGTGTCATCTGCAAATTTGATCAGGATGCCCTTGAGTCCATCATCCAAGTCGTTGATAAAGATGTTGAATAAGACCGGGCCCAAGACAGAACCCTGTGGCACCCCACTAGTCACTTTTCTCCAGGATGAAGAGGAACCATTGATGAGCACCCTTTGGGTTCGGTCAGTCAGCCAGTTACAAATCCACTGAGTGGTAGCATAGTCAAGACCGCATTTTACCAGCTTCTTTACAAGAATATCATGGGGCACCTTGTCAAATGCCTTGCTGAAATCAAGGTAGGCTACATCCACTGCGTTCCCTTCATCTACCAGGCTTGTAATTCTGTCAAAAAACGAGATCAGGTTAGTCTGACATGACTTATTTTTCAGAAATCCATGCTGACTATTGGTGATCACAGCATTCCTTTCTAGGTGCTCACAGACTGTTTGCTTAATGATCTGTTCCAGAATCTTCCCTGCTATTGATGTCAGACTGACTGGGCGGTAATTATTTGGGTCCTCTCTTTTCCCCTTTTTGAAAATAGGGACAACATTTGCCCTCCTCCAGTCTGCCGGGACTTCGCCTGTTCTCCAGGAATTCTCAAAGATGACTGCCAGTGGTTCTGAGATCACATCTGCCAGTTCTTTTAATACTCTTGGATGCAGTTCATCTGGCCCTGGAGACTTGAATACATCTAATCTAGCCAAATATTCTTGTACTATCTCCTTAGTTATTCTGGGCTGTGTTTCCTTTGCTGAATCATTTGCTCCAAATTCTTCAGGTCGGGCATTGTTTTCTTTATCGGAGAAGACTGAGGCAAAGAAGGCATTGAGGAGTTCAGCCCTTTCTGTGTCCCCTGTTTGCATTTCACCATCTTCTCCTCTGAGTGACCCCACTGTTTCTTTGTTCTTCCTTTTGCTACGAACATACCCATAAAAGCCTTTTTTGTTGCTTTTAACCTCTCTAGCAAGCCTGAGTTCATTCTGTGCTTTAGCTTTTCTGACTTTGTGTCTACACGTGCTGGCTATTTGTTTGAATTCCTCTTTGGTGGTTTCCCCCCTTTTCCATTTTTTGTACACATCCTTTTTTAATCTTAATTCAGTTAAAAGTTCTTTAGATAGCCACCCTGGTTTCTTTAGGCACCTTCCATGTTTTCGTCTCATTGGTATTGCCTGACGTTGTGCTTTTACTATCTCCCTCTTAACAAACTCCCAGCCATCATGAACTCCCTTTCCTTTTAGTATTGCTGTCCATGGGATCTCACCCAGCACTTCCCTAAGTTTTATGAAGTCGGCTTTCTTAAAGTCAAGAAATTGAGTCCTAGTATGCTTGGCTGCTACTTTCCGCTGTATAGTAAACTTCAGAAGAGCATGATCACTCGCGCCTAATGATCCTTCCACATGATCTAGGCTTTGTTTTGTTTAGAGCACAGCCATTGAAATGAGCATGACTTATGCAGACTCTCCATTTCAACAAGTATCTAAGTTCTAAGTAGGGATGGATCTGTCAGTTTGGGGTACTTTCAGTTTCTCATTTTTCCAGTCTTAAATTCAGGTCTCTGTGTTTCTGCAGAAATCTGTGGTGTTGTTTTTTTTTTTAAATCCTCATGAAAATTTGTTGGCATTTTAGTACAGATTGTTTCCAATAAAGACATTTTTCTATGCAATTTTGCCTAAGACACACCTTTCTTTTGGCAAAGTAATTTCCCTGTATGTCATGTGTTTTTGTATGTTACCATGCATTCATATGCACACTTTACCCATATGAATGCATTTTTGTGCACATCACTCGTATGAAGTGCACATTTTGAAGGATGGTTTTGTTTCAGTGCATGTGTTGTTTCAGAAAGTGTGGATTCTGTAGGTTTGCCTTGAAAAGTAAATTTAATCAAATTTCACCCCCTACCCCTAGTTCTAAGTATGCCCCAGAGTGGATCCAACCCGTTGTTTTTTAATCCTCTCTATGTCTTGTTCACTAGCTGAAATTTAAACTAGAAATTTGGTTAAGGACATAGAAAGAGTCCTGCTGGGTCAAGCAGATGCTGGTGGAAAACTCAGAAGCTGCACATGAGCACAATAGCACTTTCCTGTTCATGATGCTCAGCGACTGGTATTCAGAAGTGTATTGCCTCTGATACTGGAAGTAACCAGTAGCCGTTGATAGCCTCATCCATGATATGGTCTAATCCTCTTTTCACCCATCCATGAATGGCCATCACTGCATCTCATGTGATCAAATTCCATAGTTTAACTTTGCGCTGTGTAAGGACATACCTCCTTTCATCTGTTCCGAATCTCCAACCCTTCAGCTTCATTGGATGACCCTGGGCTCTAGCATTAGGAGAGAGGGAGAAAAGCACCTCCCTATCCACTTTCACTGTGCCATGCACAATTTTATGCACATCCATCACTGTCTAAGTTAGGCGAGTCTGTCCATTTTGTTTTCTCTCTATTTCTCATTTCTTCACATTTAAGTTCATTTCCCCACATTTCCACATTGGTTTGCAATTTAAGTCCTCATGACCAGCTAATTTTTCTGATAAAAATTTCCCAAATATATTCCATTTCTGGATGCAACTTTCATGAATATATGCACTTATATTCACACTTTACCCTAGTATGTGCATTTTTGTCCACATTACTTGACTGCAAAACTGCATTGCCAGATTTCAAGTGTGAATTTCAAAGGGCGGCTGTGTTTCGGTTCACGTATGCCGGGGTTTCCCAAACTTTGGTCTCCAGCTGTTTTTGGACTACAGTTTCAACCATTCCTAGTTGGCAGGACCAGTAGTCAGGGATGATGGGTACTGCAGTCCAAAAACAGCTAGAGATCCAAGTTTGGGAAACCCTGGCATATGGTTTTGGAAAGTGATATTAAGTAGTTTTGCTTTTGAATGCAAACTGAATCAAATTTCTCCCCCTTCTCTAGTTGTGCCCTCCTTTACTCGCTCCCCCCCCCCACCAAAAAAGCCCCAAAGATTGGAACTTTTCCTGACAGGCTAGTTGCTCCAGTCCCTTGATAATTTTGGTTGCCCCTTTAGCATCAGAAACGATTTAAGACCAAAGGATAGAGTTCTACTTCCATCTGTTTCTGCACTGGGCACATGAGCTTGGTACTCAGGATTAGCAGACGAACGGGCGCTTTACATCTTTTCTGAATCATGTTTTGATGTTGTCCTTGCGGTTGCGATTCTTTGTTGCTAATTAAGAGGAACCATGATTTCCTCTGAGACTGTGACAGTAGCGGCATCAGTCTACAATCCGAGTCCCTGTGAAACTCCCTTCAATTGCTTTTATATGGCTAATGGCACTCTGCAGAGACCCCTCGTTATGTCAAACGTGTGGAGTGTTTTGATCAAAGTCCTCCTTTGAGAGAATTTAGGCGTAGGTTACAGGAGCCGGCAC
Source organism: Podarcis liolepis (assembly GCF_965112155.1). Classification (NCBI taxonomy): domain Eukaryota; kingdom Metazoa; phylum Chordata; class Lepidosauria; order Squamata; family Lacertidae; genus Podarcis; species Podarcis liolepis. The sequence goes on along the minus strand of NC_139561.1, from coordinate 72,167,073 downwards.
AGAGCTCCTGCAATCAGAAGTTACGGATGACTCTTGTCTTGAGTAAGCTCATGCATCTCTCATGAGTACATCTCTTCCCTGGCAAAGTTCAGTAGTGATTCATCCGCACACGAATTAGTTTTCCTCGGGGTTGTCCTCGTTTTCTAAAAGAAGTTGATTTCCCCTCTACATTTTCTTTGGGTTGCAAGATGCCCCCTTCCAAACTTACCATCTCATGGGCAGAGGATTGGAGGAAGGCATTTCACCATTTTTCAGTGCGGTGGGCAAGAATATGCATCGTGATCCTGAGGCGGGAGGGAAGTCCGCATATTTACTTTAGGTAAAGGTAAAGGACCCCTGGACGGTTAATTCCAGTCAAAGGTGACTATAGGGTTGCGGCACTCATCTCGCTTTCAGGCCGAGGGAGCCGGCATTTGTCCACAGACAGCTTTCTGGGTCACGTGGCCAGCATGACTAAACCACTTCTGGCACAACGGGACACCGTGACGGAAACCAGAGCACACAGAAATGCCATTTACCTTCCCGCCACACCTATTTATCTACTTGCACTGGTGTGCTTTCTGCTAGGTTGGCAGGAAATGGGACAGAGCAACGGGAGCTCACTCCCCAGATGGACGGGGTATAATAAATTATAGGTCAGGACATTAATAGGCAAGATGTTTATATGCAACAACTGAGGCAAGAGTATTATTAGGCCAGAAATGGAAACAAGAAGAAATTCCGATGAAAGAAGAATGGCAGATGAAATTAATGGACTATGCAGAATTGGACAAAATGGCAGGAAGAATTCAAAACCTGCGTGTCAGGGAACTGACATCGGAGCCAGAGGCGGAGGCAAGGCTCCCGAGTGATGCTGGAAAAGGGCCCAGCAGGGAGAAAGGCAGCTCATCAGCGGGGGAAGGAAATAAGCGTAACACCAGGGATAAAGGGGGGCAGATGGGGGAATCGGCGAGGGGGCTCCAGGACTCCTCGCTGGAGACCAGCGGGGAGAGCACGGGTCCTCCGCTACCAACACCCTCCCTGCGCAGAAGACTTCCGCGCAGGGAGAGTAGGAGGAGACTTGGCGTCAAACAGCTTTTATGCTGGAAAAGGTTTAAGAAACGCCCACTGATGGATCCTGCTAGCGACTGAGACAGCCACGAAGTGAAGGGCTGTCCAGACAGAAAAGGTTCAACCAGGCAACCTAGCCAGGAGTGGCGGCAACTTACGCACGAGCAACCCCTATTATTATTACACTGCGGGACCAGAGATTTACAGAAGATTGGAAGAAGTATATGAATTATTTGAAGAGCAACTGTAATCAACAAATTACGCTAGTAGGACTACAAGAAGTTTTGTAAGGAGAAATATACGAAGTGTTACAAAGTAGAAAAAGATAGAGGTATTGGTTATGAGTTTGAAATGTAATAGGGAAGATAAGAAATGCATACTGAGAGATTAGATTGGAAAATTTTCAGACAGGATTGATGGTAGTCAAAAATTTGAATAAGATGTAAAAGTATGTTTAATTACTGTTGAAAATGATATGTTAAAAAAACGAATAAAAATTATATTATTATTATTATTATTCCGTCGTGGGGATTCGAACCACTGACCTTCCAATCGGCAAGCCCAAGAGGCTCAGTGGTTTAGACCACAGCGCCACCCGCATCCCATTGTTTACCTTAGATACACATGTAGCCTGGTGAATGGAAGCAGTAGCTTCATATCTCCCCCTTCCTTCCTTGTGGTGGGGTGTGCTATATCGTTCAGTCTGTCACCGGGCTAGTAAGAGCTCTCCCTGCATATACTTGAGTGACAGCTCCAGATACTGAGCTCAGTTTCTCCTTGTTAGCTTGAAATTGCCTCTGAATCTCCATCTGACGTTAAATTTCACATTATCCCATGGCATAAACCCTGCCGTAAGAGAATGAAGGTCAGCGTGACAGCTGGCTTAAATGAATACATGCTGGGCAGAAGGACAGAGCAAGCGTTTAAGTGCCTGTGCTTATTAGCACACTTCATGCCTTGGTCGTTTTGATCTTTCCCTCCCAAGCGATAAAGACATCCCATGCGACACAAGGCACTTCTCACATGAAAGAATCGATTTGGGACCGTTGGCTTGGCTGGGCCATTCCGCTAAGTTTTCAAACCCATCCCTCCTCTTATCAAAAAGAGATCGTGCTTGTGAATCTCACACCGTGTGCCTGGCCCTGTTGTAACTCATTAGCTCCCTTTCTAGTAGAAAAAAAATATCTCTGGTTCAGCAGACTGGTGGGAAGAGCAGTTAAAACAGACTTAGGCCAAAGCATGCTAGAAAGAGGACTGCAGAGAGAGGATCCTGGGACTGGCTTGACCATATAGACTGGAGTGTGAGGGTCCCTTTTCAGCTTGAGGGCCACACTCCCTGCTGAACAATCTTCTAGGGGGCCCACATACCAGTGGTGGATGAGGCCAGAGGCACAAAGTCGGTAGGACAGGGGCTATGACTGCTCTGTATAGTAGGCTACACCCCAGCCATGGAAAGTCAGAGGTTTCTCCACCCACACCTCTGTAGCCTCCATCCATGCATTTTGTTCCCCAAGAGCCATTATTATATCCTGGCCAGGCAAAAGCATTCAAGAAGGCCACAGAGCAAGGCCAGTAAGGGAATGTGTCCTGGGGAGGAAGTGCAGCCAAATTCCTGAGAGTCACATAGAGACATACAGTGGGACCTCGGTTCTCAAATGCCTTGGTACTCAAACAACTTGGAACCCAAACACTGCAAAGCCGGAAGTAAGTGTTCTGGTTTGCAAACCTTTTTCGGAAGCTGAACATGCTCTGTTTTGAGTGCCACCCTTCAGTTTTGAGTGTTACGCTGAGGTCTGTCTGTTTTTGCTATTTATTTTGCCGTTTTTTGTTTTCGCTGCTTTTTTGTTTTGTTTTGTGACTGTGTGGAACCCAGTTCAGCTACTGATTGATTGACTGTGTGACTGTAGTACATTGTTTATTGCTTTCATTTTATGGATCAGTGGTCTTGTTAGATAGTAAAATTCATGTTAAATTGCTGTTTTAGGGGTTGTTTTTAAAAGTCTGCAACGGATTAATCCATTTTGCATTACTTTCCATGGGAAAGCGCGCTTTGGTTTGGGAACGCTTTGGTTTTGGAATGGACTTCTGGAACAGATTAACTTTGAGAACCAAGGTACCACTGTACCAATATTTTATCTATTCCAGGCACCTCTCCAGGAGAGAGGGCTCTTAGCTGATAGGAGGCATTCACGTCAGTCTGCTGTGACATAACACTCCGGGTCTCCAAGGTGGGCTTCTCTCCTGATAAGTCTGCTCAGCCCTTCAATCTGGATCCGGATCGGAATCTCCCAACCTTCCGGGCCCGTCCTCAAGGATCCAATTCCACATTCTCATCTCAGTCCTCCTCCTCTGACAAATCCTGCCAAGATGTCTCCATGGGACTCATGACGCATGTGGTCCACTGTGCTACAAACATGGCTGGAGTGCAAAAGCACTTTCCCCACCTGTGGTTTCCAGTGATTAGTATTTTGAAGCATATAGCCTCTGGCAGTGGAGGCAGACCAAAGCCATTGGCGGTTAGTTGTTATGGGGGTCAGGGGAATTGCTGTACAATCTGGCCATTCCAGGATTTAGCTATATATAATGTTCACATATTAATTCAAATTGCAATCAACCCCTCTAAGGGCAGATCCACACCATATAGTTAAAGTGCATTTAGTGCACATTTAAACCACATGACTTCCCCCCACAGAATTATGGGTACTGCAGCCTACCCTCATAAAGCTACAATTCCCAGTACCCTTAACAAACTACAGTCCCCAGGATTCTTTGGGGGGAAGTCATGTGCTTTAAAAATGTGTCGGATGTGCTTTAAATATATGTGGATCTGCCCTATGTTTCTCTGGAAAATGGCCTTGCAGGCCAAATTAGGAACACTGTCAGGCTCAGGCAACATTCACACCATGCATTTAAAGCACGACGATACCATTTTAAACAGGCATTATTTCTCCCAAAGAATTCTGGGAGCTGAAGTTTGTTAAGAGCGTTGAAAGTTGGTAGGTGAGCCCTGCTGCCTTCCCGGAGCTGCGATTTACAGAGTGGTTTAGCAGTCAAACCTTCTTTCCAAGGAACTCTGTGGCCACTGCTTGTTGGCTATTGTTGTATTTTGATTGTTGCTACACTGCAGTAATATTTGTCTTTTGTCTTTTAATTTTGTAAGCTGCTTAAAAATGACATTGTCTTGTGGGGCAGCACAGACACACAAACAGAAATTTATGAATCACTGGTTTGCAGTGATCTAACAATTGAAACGTATACAGTGGTACCTCAGGTTAAGTACCGTATTTTTCGCTCTATAACACACACCCGACCATAACACGCCCGTAGTTTTTAGAGGAGGAAAATCCGTAGGCATGCCACCCGTAGCCATTCTCTCCATAACACGCACAGACATTTCCCCTTACTTTTTAGGAGGAAAAAAGTGAGTGTTATGGTGCAAAAAATACGGTAATTAATTCATTTCAGAGGTCCATTCTTAACCTGAAACTGTTCTTAACCTGAAGCACCACTTTAGCTAATGGGGCCTCCCGCTGCTGCCGTGCCGCCAGAGAACGATTTCTGTTCTCATCCTGAAGCAAAGTTCTTAACCCAAGGTACTATTTCTGGGTTAGCGGAGTCTGTAACCTGAAGTGTCTGTAACCTGAAGCGTATGTAACCCAAGGTACCACTGTATAAAACCAATTTCAAATCCAATACCTATATAGGTTGGGATGAAAAGGAAAAGGAAGACCTTCAGCAGGCACTGACGGGATAATGAGAGTTAGTGCTTGTCTGATATGTAATGACAAGGAGTTCCAAAGGTTAGATGCCACCACACTAATGATTGGATCTACACTGATCTTTTTTTAATGTTATTAGAGCAATATCAGATGATCATTCTAAAATGTCACAGGGCATACTAGGAAATTAAAAAATGTTCCTGTAATGGGTATGGGGTTGCTCGTGCGTAAGTTGCCGCCTCTCCTGGTTATGTTGCCTTGTTAAACCTTTCAGTCTGGGCAGCCCTTCACTTCGTAGCTGCCTCAGTCGCTAGCAGAATCCATCAGCGGCCATTTCTTAAATCTTTTCCAACATAAAAGTTGTTTGACACCCAGTCTCCTCCTACTCTCTCTGCGCGGAAGTCTTCTGCGCAGGGTGGGCGTGGGTAGCGGAGGACCCGTGCTCTCCCTGCTGGTGTCCGGTGAAGAGTCCTGGAGCCCTCTCGCCGATTCCCCCATCAGCCCCTCTATATCCCTGGTGTTGCGCTGATTTGTTTCCCCATCTGCAGAGCTGCCTCTCTCCCTGCTGGGCCCTTCTCCAGCATCATTTGAGAGCCTTCCCTCCGCCTCTAGCTCCGATGTCAGTTCCCTGACAGTTCCTTATCTCATTTTGTCCGTACGAATGCAGTTTCCCTGATGCTGGTTCCGGTTTGCTCTGCAGCACCCTGTGATGTCACATTTTAATAACACATTATTAACATTGCAAGCAAAACGTCATATGTCTATCTACGTTATGAAAATCGTTCCTTAACTCTTCCTTAACGTTATAAACCATGAGTGTAGATCTGCCCCAACTTTCTACGTCATACTGAATGGACCTCCTGATAAGGTGTGTGTGTGTGTGTGTGTGTGTGTGTGTGTGTAAGCTAAATAAATAAAAATAGTACTTGCCTCTGCACATTTTAAAAAAGGACCACTGATGGACAATATCTACAAGTCCTTCACAACTAGTGAAGTCTGCCTGATGCCATCATTAACATCATTTCAGTACTGTGTAAAACTTGATCTCCTCTCCCACAAATTTGATTGATTATGGTGATGTTGTTGTGCACTGATTATATATATTTTTTTGCTGCTATATAGCTTTATTGGTTCTGTCCTATGCGTCCTTTTATGCTCCTAAAATTTTACAAGTCACCTGGAGATTATTTGGCAAGCAACAATAAATTAAAATAATAATAATTAATAGAACAACATAGTGTTGCCTGTATTTTATACCTGCATCTCTGTGTACTCCAGTGCAAAAGAAAAGAAAAGAAAAAGACTCTTTGAGAAGCCACCCTAAATCCCTGGGAATCCCTTAAGGATTTGTGTGCCTGCGTGCATGTGTGCGCATGGCGTCTTTGAGCCTGTAAGTCACAGCAGCAGCTCAGCTCCGTTACTCATTCCCCCCCCCTCCCCATCCTTCAGCCCTGCTCTGGAGTCTGAGACGCAGAGGAGTAACACCGCCAAAGTAAATGTTCATAACACGATAAAAAGCAGAACGCATGGTTTCCTTGGCAACAGAATCTTTCGGGTAATTGTAGCAATTTGGTGCTTCGAAGAGCAGGATTATTTTCCCCCAGTAGAGGGTGCTGGGTGTTTGCTTCACAATAGAGCTCAAAACACCACTCCACGCTCACCCCCTCCTGCCCCTGCCATTTAAAAAAAAAAAAAAGGCTGGGAAGGATCGCCCAGTTATTGTCAGGAAAATGTCTACCAGGAATCTCTGATAACGGCCACGCTAGCTGGTTCATGGGCTGAAACTTTAGATTACTGCAGTTACGTGAAGCATTCCACCCCCCCATTTTTTATTTTTTATTTTTGCTGAAACTTGCAATCAGCCGTTATTAATTAATTAATTGGGGGAGGCGAACCAGTTCATCCTGTCTTGTGGATAGAGAAGCAGGGCTGATTTGATGTGTGCATTTGTCTCTGTTGTGTCCCCCCTCCCCCCACCCCCACCCATGGGTACTCAGGGCACTTTATGTAACAAAAATTAAAATTAAATAACTTTTTTCTTCTTCTTCAAATGCACCCTTTGAAAAAGAAAGGGGAGAAAAGAAGGAATCAAGAGAGGAAAGAAGAAGATGTGCTAAAGGAGATCCATTGTGGATCCTCGAACACAGGGGCAGGACCACATTCTTTTACAGGTGGTATTTAATACCTGCCATTGATATGCAGGGCCAGAGGTCAAAAGTGGGTGCAGCCAGAGGCTAGAAGCATGGGAGGAGCAAAGCAGACCTTCCAAGTGCCCCTATTTTCCAGGGACTGATTTAGAGAAGCCATCCTAGTTTCTGATTTGATCCTGGAATGTCCCACTTTTCCTTAGGACGTCCCTATTTTCATTGGAGAAATTTTTTAGGGTATGGAGTTATCCAACCTCCTGAAGACAATCCTGTTTAGGGAAGGTTTTTTAAAAATTATCATTATGGAATGGGGCGTCCCTATTTTCATTGGAGAAACGTTGGAGGGTATAGTAAAGGATGCCGCTTTCCCCCCTGTGCGTTCAGTGACATTCGAGCCATGTGAAAACCAAGGGTTTTATTGGATCTTATTTTTTAGATTGTGGGTGGGGAAACAGACCTAAATACAGCCCTCCAGGTTTCTCTCTGCAGACCTCAGGACTTTTCTCCAGCCTCTCCCAAGGCGTCCACCTGAACAGCTCTCCATCTATCTAAACAAGAGACATTATTACCAGGCAAGGACACAACTCAACCAGGCAAAAGTAGTTGAGTGAGGTGGGGAGTCGGGGACATGGCCTTGGGAGAGGGCCAAGGGAAGTCCTGAGGTCCAGACATCCAAATTGGCGGCCATCTTGCAGGAGCAAAATTCATAGCTTAACCATGCACTGTGTGGAGAACTACTTTCTTTTGTCTGCCGTCAGTCTTGCAACAATAGGGATGGTAACAACAGGAAGGCCCGTTGTGCTGCCTGATGTCTCTCATACGCATTTGAAGCTGGCAGCTGAAAGGACCTTTCTTCAGCAGTGTTGATTGGATCACGTTCTCCACAGCACTGGTGGGTAGCAAGTTAGCTTAGGAGAACAGGCTGTGAATTACACTCGGCTCTCTACTCCAGCACCTTGCCGTCGCTCTCTGCTTCCATAACCCACTTCCTGAGGCAACTGGCTACCTCTGCTTAACTGCAGAGCCAGCCCTATGAATGGGGATAGCTGGAACATATGCTAGGCAGGTCGTGCTCTCGCCCAAAGACCTGAAAGTGTCTCATGGTGATGAAGTTACTCTTCTGTGAAGAAGGGACCTTTACTGTGTCTCTTGAATGCAGCACAGATTGAGAATGTCCCCCCTCTGAAAATGATGTGTTGATGGTAAAGGTAAAGGTAAAGGGATCCCTGACCATTAGGTCCAGTTGTGGCCGACTCTGGGGTTGCGGTGCTCATCTCGCTTTACTGGCCGAGGGAGCCGGCGTACAGCTTCCGGGTCATATGGCCAGCATGACTAAGCTGCTTCTGGCGAACCAGAGCAGTGCATGGAAATGCTGTTTACCTTCCCGCCGGAGCGGTACCTATTTATCTACTTGCACTTTGACGTGCTTTCGAACTGCTAGGTTGACAGGAGCAGGGACCGAGCAACAGGAGCTCACCCCATTGTGGGGATTCAAATCGCCGACCTTCTGATCGGCAAGTCCTAGGCTCCCACGTCCCGTATCAATGGTATATTACTTCTATTAAATTGGCAAAAATGTATAGAACAAGCTCCAATAAGTGTTGGAAGTGCAAAGAGAAAGAAGGCACGTTTCATCACATGTGGTGGAACTGTCATCAAAAGCTATTGGGAAATGATTTATAATGAAATGAAAAAAATGTTTAAGACTACCTTTGTTAAAAGACCAGAAGCTTTTCTGCCAGGCATTACAGGTCAAGACTTACCAAAAGAGTGGAAAAACTGCTTATGTATGCTATAACAGCAGCTAGGATATTACTAGCCCAAAAATGGAAGATACCAACGAAAGAAGAATGGCAAGCAAAAATGATGGACTATGCTGAAATGGTGAAGCTCACTGGAAAACTTAGAGACAAGGACAACAGAGACTTCAAAAGGTACTGGGAACTGTATATGGTGTACAGTGGTACCTCAGGTTACATACGCTTCAGGTTACATACGCTTCAGGTTACAGACTCCGCTAACCTAGAAATAGTACTTCGGGTTAAGAACTTTGCTTCAGGATGAGAACAGAAATTGTGTTCCGGCGGCGCGGCAGCAGCAGGAGGCCCCATCAGCTAAAGTGGTGCTTCAGGTTAAGTACAGTTTCAGGTTAAGAACGAACCTCCAGAACGAATTAAGTACTTAACCCCAGGTGCCACTGTATTTACAGAAACATTGTAAAGAAGTGGACTCACTAGCAGGGTTTGAGTAAACACTTACAACGGAGAAAACAGTTGTAAAAGTTAAGATGTAACAATTGGGAAAGTAACAAAGTGTAAGAGGTAGTTTGAAAAAATATGGTATAAAAATGATAAGACTGTAATAACATTTAGCTAAAAGAATACAAAAGTAAGGTGGAGTAAAATAGGCAGGAGAAGCAAATATCTAAAGAACCAGAAGAGGAAGCTGAGGGAAGTCAAGGGAGAGGGGAGTTTGGGACTTACATATTCTTTTGGTGACAATGATGATTGTGTTGAATACAAAATTGCAAAACTTAATAAAAATTATTACAGTATATATATAAAAAAGAGAATGTCCCTCCTCAGGGTTTTAGCTATCCTTTGCTATCTCCCATCAGCACTGGTCCCAACATTGCTTGGACAAGCCCCTCCATTTCATACACTTTGTGGCATTAAATATGAACTGAAGCTCACTTATCAGCAGGATGTTCTGCCGCCTCAGCAGAAATGGTGGCAAAGCAGCTGAAGCCATCAGAGGCGCAGTACTTTCTAAGTGCTGTGTCCTCATCTGACCTTGGATTTGGTGGAGCCTGGCCCATTAGGACAAATGGGGCATGGGCAGAACAAACTCAGGCTGCTTGTGTTCATCTGTAAGCTGCAGGAAAAAGGCAGGCATGGTTCTCCACCAATTTATTCTCACAATGTCCCTGTAAGGTGGTACAGTGACCGGCCCAAAGTCACCACTTGGCAAATTAGCAGAAGGGCCATATTTTGGTAGGACTCTTGCTTTGCATACAGAAGGTCCCAGGTTCAGTTCCTGGCATCTCTAGGCAGGACAGGGGATGCCCTCTTTCTAAAATCCTCAACAGTCACTGCCGGTCAGTGTAGACAATGTTGTTGTTGTTTAGTCATTTAGTCGTGTCCGACTCTTCATGACCCCATGGACCAGAGCACGCCAGGGACTCCTGTCTTCCGCTGAGTTTGGTCAGACTCATGTTTGTGGCTTCAAGAACACTGTCCAACCATCTCGTCCTCTGTCGTCCCCTTCTCCTTGTGCGCTCCATCTTTCCCAGCATCAGGGTCTTTTCCAGGGAGTCTTCTCTTCTCATGAGGTGGCCAAAGTATTGGAGCCTCAGTTCAGGATCTGTCCTTCCAGTCAGCACTCAGAGCTGATTTCCTTCAGAATGGAGAGGTTTGATCTTCTTGCAGTCCATGGGATTCTCAAGAGTCTCCTTCAACACCATAATTCAAAAGCATCAATTCTTCGGATATCAGCCTTCTTTATGGTCCAGCTCTCACTTCCGTACCAGCAAAAACTGGAGCTGGAGCTGACTGTGGCTCAGATCATCAGCTTCTTATAGCAAAATTCAAGCTTAAACTGAAGAAAGTAGGAATGACCACTGGGCTGGTAAGATACAATCTAAATCAAATCCCTTATGAATACACAGTGGAAGTGAGGAACAGGTTTAAGGATTTAGATTTGCTGGACAGTGAAGACAATACTGATCTCGACTGACCAATGGCCTGGGTCAAGACAGCTTCCTATTTTCCTCTGTCCAAGATATGCTAATCAGCAGTCTTGAAAATACAATCCATGATGGCTCTGCTGTGCCTCCATGGTTGGAGACAGACAGACACTCCTGAATACCAATTGCTGAAAATCACAGGAGGCGAGAGGGCTCAGATCCTGCTTGTGGGTTTCCCATAGGCATCTGGCAGACCACATGGAGAACAGCATGCTGAGCTAGATGGGCCATTGGCCTGATCCAGCAGGCAGTTATGTTCACAGAGGGCCATCTTAAGCATATCCGGCGCCGTGGTGCAAAGATCCCTCTGGTGCTCCCCCTCCCCCTATTTCCCAGAGTTGCAGACCTTTTTTAGGGAGGACGGCGCTGCCAGAGACGCACCCAGCTTTGCTGGGCTGGAGGAGGCGGGCAGTGGCTGAAGGGCAGCTCCTCCGGCAGGGAAGAGGCAGAGGCTGGACGCAGCCCCTCCCGGCTCAGCTGGCCGCTTCGTGCCATGGTGGCCATGGCAGGCAGAGGCTCCGGGCATGGTGCTGCTTTGGCGCTGCATGGCGGAGGCGGGCGAGGGCGGTGAGCTGATGCCAGGAGGCGCCGCGTCCAGCCTCTGCCTCTTCCCTGGCGCCCTCCAGAACTTGGCGCCCTGGCACCCTGCACCACTAGCCTCTATGGGTAAGATGCCCCTGTGTTCATATTTGATTTCAGAACGTGTTAGCAGCTGGGAGAGTAGAAACAGCAATGGTAGTTTGTTCTGGACTTTAGTAATGAAGGATTCCTTCCTTCCTTCCTTCCTTCCTTCCTTCCTTCCTTCCTTCCTTCCTTCCTTCCTTCCTTCCTCCCTCCCTCCCTCCCTCCCTCCCTCCCTCCCTCTCTCTCTCTCACACACACATACACACAAGCACACCTGCAGCACCCGGCACAAACTGTGGCGTACATATCTGACAGATCTTTTCATGCTTCATTGCCCAGAATGTACAGCCTACACGCAGTGGTGTAGCTTTGCCTCTAGAGGGACCCAATGACCAACCCAATTTGAGGGAAACTTTGCTAGAGTACAGTGGTACCTCGGTTTAAGAACAGTCCGGTTTAAGAACGATTCGGTTTACAAACTCCCCAAAACCGGAAATAGTGTCCCAGTTTGAGAACTTTACCTCGGTCTACGAATGGAATCTGAATGGTGGAAGGGCACTGGCGGCAGGAGGCCTCATTAGGGAAAGCACGCCTCGGTTTAAGAATGGTTTCGGTTTAAGAACAGACTTCTGGAACGGATTAAGTTCGTAAACCGAGTTACCACTGTATCAAGTTCTGCTGGAAGGGACGAGAAATAGTAGCCTATATAGGTTCAGTTCTGCAAGAAGTTGGGAGGAAGGACTTTCCATATGTAAGCAGGGTGCTCTCAGTGTTTTCCTGATCCTAAAATGGTACAGAGATAGAAAGTGAATTTTCCAGGACTTAAAAGCTGGGCTTCTCGGATGACCAAGGGATAGATGTATTATCAACTGACTGCTGGATTTTCAGAAGCCCTTTTCAAAATAGAGTTTTGAGAGGGGCTCTGGAAATTCCCTGTGAGCAAAAATAGGCATCTGGGTCAGCTCTGCCCACTTGGCCTGGGCAGGGAGAGGGAGATAACAATCTGGATCATTTGGCTCGAAAGATTTCCCACCCCTGTCTTCAAGGGCAGATTATCTGAAGGACTACTTTCACCTATATTCCTTCCTTTGCCTTCAGATCTATTGCAGTCCTTGCTGAGGGCCCAGTGCTAAGATCAGTTGGGTTGGTATGCAGAAGAGATAGTGGCCTTCTTAGTGGTGTTCCTGAAATTCTGGAACTGTCTTCTAATGGGCTTTCTCCTTGGCCCTTCAGCACAGACATTTGGGCCAGCCTGGAGGATCTACTTCTTCACATTGTCCTTTAATCGCTACCATAAGTAGCTTCTCCCAATGATCTGTCCTACTGTGACTGTTTTTCTGTTGCATCTCGTCTTCCCCTACTTCCTTTGTATATCACTTTGTGAGAACATAGCTTTAAAAACTAGCTTAAAATATTTGTTGTTGTTGATTTTTTTATTCATTGGTCAATTCCAGTAGAGTGTTACATCTTGTATCAGTGATATATGTGTTGTGTTGGATGCTCAGAAACGGCCAGATCTCAAACTTTCCCTTGCCACCCTATCACAGATGGTCCCTTGGAATCCTCCCAATGGAGAGAGATCTCTAAATGGGTAACAGTAAACAACATGACAGTTAGATCGTTTTGTATAAGGGTTTAGATCGGAGTCTAGTGACAGAAGGGACAGAGCCGGGTTTGGGTTCATTGGTTGACCAACAATATCATAGAATCATAGGGTTGGAAGAGACCACAAGGGCCATCGAGTCCAACCCCCTGCCAAGCAGGAAACACCATCAGAGCACTCCTGACATATGGTTGTCAAGCCTCTGCAAAGAAGGAGACTCCACCACACTCCTTGGCAGCAAATTCCACTGTCGAACAGCTCTTACTGTCAGGAAGTTCTTCCTAATGTTTAGGTGGAATCTTCTTTCTTGTAGTTTGGATCCATTGCTCCGTGTCCGCTTCTCTGGAGCACCAGAAAACAACCTTTCTCCCTCCTCTATATGACATCCTTTTATATATTTGAACATGGCTATCATATCACCCCTTAACCTCCTCTTCTCCAGGCTAAACATGCCCAGCTCCCTTAGCCGTTCCTCATAAGGCATCGTTTCCAGGCCTTTGACCATTTTGGTTGCCCTCCTCTGGACACGTTCAGAGGAAGCAATGTCATGAATGCTTTGCCAAAACCCCAGTAAGCTTGTCGCACTTCCCCCATAAATGTATGAAGGTCCCTCTGTTGTTGCAGGCCTGCTAACATCAGGATGAAGTTGCAGAGGTGATGCGAGAGAGCTTGAGCATGGTTTAGTGCCAGAAAAACACTACCTCCCGGACTCTGGACGAAATGGTCTTCATAGGAAGCTTCTCCCATATATTAGCCCAGGCATCTTAAATTATTTTAAACAAATAAACAACAAAATAAGAATGTATGAGGCATCCTAAGAGCAGCATTCAAATGTAATATCACAAATCCCAACCGGAAGCTGCCCAAATTATCCCCCCTGAGAAAGTTTTGAAAAGATTCATATTTTCAGTTTCCTAAAACTTAACAAAAATGTCACATTTCTTCGACCCTTCTCTCATTTTGGTAACTTTTAAGAGAGGTGTCTATACTGATTTCGGGAGACAGTTCTCTTTCCAGCGGCTTGTCATCTTGCACCCACACACTTTATGACAGGTGACAAAAAGTTCTGTTTTTAAAATCAGTTGAGCAGATCCCACTTTGAAGTCATCCACATATATATTTGGAAGTTGGGAGGAGCAATCTAAGCTCCGATCTGACATGCTGGATGGGGTTTGGATGGGGGTGTTCATTCGCCCAGCTCTGCACGCCTCTGCCACTGGGGGAGCCCTATCACTAAGGAGCACTCTAGCGTCCCGAAAATGGTGGACAGAAGCTGCAGCTGGTAGTATTCCTGCTGGTGATAACCAGTGCAAATACCCAGAATGGGGTGTTTTGGGGTGAAGAGTGTGTGGCAATGTGGTGGTGGGGTCATGCCTTGGAAACCAGGAAGTACTGACATCCCTATGTTTGGGCCATCGCCTCTCCTGTAGTGGATCAGGACTGTGGATCACAAGACTCAGGTTAGCTGATGGAAAGGGAAACCAGGTCTGGTGGGTCAGTTTATTACATAGGAATCATTGGATTGTATCCAACAAAGTTCTGCTCTGAGTAGAGCCATTGAAATTAATGGGCCCAAGTTAGCTGCATTGAATATAACCCATTTCTCATTCTTGGTCAGGTGATAAAAAGGCTGCTACATCTTTTTCTTCTTCCTGTACAATGTGCCTGGGAGGACACTGGGAAGATGGCAATGCATGTTTCAGGAGCCATTCCAGGTAGCTATTGCATGTTGATGTTTTTGATGGTTTAAAGTCACCAGATCTTGTTAAGAGTAGAAGATCCAGAGAGCATGGCCAATGATCAGGGTTGATGGGAATTATAGTCTAGCAGGATATGAACTGGCTGCAGGTCCTTCACCCCAAATCTAGGCACATCAATTGCAATGGGGATTTTTAAAAAATGTAATAATATAAGCTTAGTAAATTAAAAAATTAAGGCAATCGGTGTGAAGGGGGCATAAAAATGGGAAAATATAGAAACAAGTGGGAAGTTCATGGTCATTCATTCTTCTGTATCTGTTGCTCTCCCATTCCTCTTACACACTTCCGAAATCTGGTCACGTTGAGTGCCGAAGACCCATTGCTTGGCCACGATGCCTCGAGACCAAATGGTTGGGGCAGCGTCTCCCTGGTACAGCAGGGGCCTTGTTCCATTCCTAGCGCTTCAGAAAAATGCTGAGTGCCAACCCACAGGGAAACGAAGAGGGACATCTGGGAAGTTCTGGCTAGCTGCAGATTTGTTATGATGCTAATTAGCAGTGCAGCAAAGCAAAGGGTGAGCATGTGCGATTTGCGTAGTTGGCAAGGGTGAGGCTCGAGCGCGCGGCTTCCTGTTACATTTCGGCTTTGGCGACGGGTAGCCGCTTGGCTCTGAATCACGGGGAAAGGAATGTACTCCTTCTTAGCACATCTGTCATTAAACTAAAAATAATAATAATAAAAATCCCCACTGACAAATTGCTTGGCGTGAGTTGTCTCGGGGAATTCGCAGGTCTGATTACCTGCCATGTGCAGATAAAATCTGATCGCCCTGCAGATGGCTAGAGAGCTGCGGAGAGCAGCCATGGCTTTGCTGTCAGGGAAAAAATGCTCCAGTTGTTCGAATCTCTGTGGAGAGAAGGAGGAGCTGGCTGCCATTTGTCTTCTCAGAACAATTGGTCTAAAGCAGGGGTAGGGAAACTCAGACCCAGAGGCTAAATGTGGCCCTTCAGCCCTCTCCATCTGGCTGCTAGGACTCTTCCCAGGCTATGTGCTGTCCTAAGCCACACCCCTCAGCAGTCCTGAGATGCAGCCTCCTTGGGTGCTTTTGCCAGCCTGGTATATGTCCTTGAACTCTGATGATGCTTTTTGCTTGCCTGGACAGAAAGTCATGGACAAACCAGCCTACTGGTGAAAGATAAAATTCACACTGGTTGCTCCACCCACTTTTGCCTCTGGCCCCGCCCACCTCTGGCTTGTGGCCCTCGGAAGGTTGCACAGAAGGGAATGTGGCCCTCGGACTGAACAAGATTCTCCACCCCTGTTCTGACATGCACCCTCCAAGCTTCTTGGTGGTATTTTTTCTTCTTATGTAATAAATTAGACCTCCTTTGGGGATAACTCCCTAGAGCCCAAACTTCTTATATGTGGCAGTGCCCCAATGGTGGAATTCTCTCAATTAGATTTAGATTGGCCCTGTCCCTCGTTGGGGTTTTTATTTTTGGACAGGCAGAAAAACAAAACAAAAATCCTATCCCACTTGGCTTTTTAAGAATTATACGAGATGGAATGTTTTAATTCTGCTCCTCTTGGCTTTAAAGCTCTGGTTTAACATGTTTTATTGGTTAAACCTCTTTTTGTGATTCACAATTATTTATCACATTGGGGGTCTGTTAGGGTCAAAAGGTTGTATATAAATGCCTTTCTTTTCCACACCACACATCTAAAGCACATTAAAAGCACATCCTCCCTTCCACCATTGCCAAATCCTGGGACCTGTGGTTTGTCCCTCACAGAGCTACTATTCCCCTCTTCCTTAACAAGCTACATTTCCTGGGATTCTTGTGTGTGTCTGTGCTTTAAATGTATTCTCCCTTTTATAGGAGCAAACTCCTAGGGACCAAGGGGTATTTGCCCCCCAATAAAATATTTGAGGGTGCCAGGCCTCCCCCAAAGTTGTTGGGCATTGTTATTCAAATAGTATGCATGCACCATGCCATGTGATCAATTATGTGAGGCAGGGCTTACTGACCCCCCCATATTTAATTCAAGTTGGCACCCCTCCTCCCTTTCTCTTTCTTTCTTTCTCTCTCTCAAACCTGCTGTCTGATTAATCGGTGGGACAGCACATTTTTAGTTGCTTAACAAAGCAATCCTACAGCTTAGTTTATGAACAACTTGGATTAAGAACACTGCAAACCCGGAAATAGGTGTTTTGGTTTGTGAACGTTGCCTTGGAAGCAGAACACGTTCCGCTTCCTGTTGAGTGTGTTCCATTTGTAAATTGAGTCCCCCGCTGCTATGGGAAAGCACGCCTTGGTTTAAGAACGCTTTGGTTTAAGAATGGACTTCTGGAATGGATTAAGTTTGTAAACCAAGGTACCACTGTATTATCTTCTCTGAGGTCAGCTTCAATGAATTCAGTGGGGCTTACTCCCAGGTAAGTGTGCAGTTAAAATACATTTAAATCAATGAATATCAACAATTAGTTACCAAAACCTTTGTCATTGCCTCCCTTGGCTGGAATACAGTAGTGAGATGAAATGCAAATGAACATTTCAGAGTGGGGAGTTTTCTAAAAAGTTTTTGCTAAGGTGCACTTACTGTTAGTGGCGGGCCAGAGGCACCATTCTCTCTCATTGGTCATATCCACACAAAGCATTGAAAGCACATGGCTCCCCCAAAGAATCATGGGAAGTGTAGTTTGCTAAGGGTGCTGGGAATTGTAAGCTACAGTTCCCAGGATTCTTTGGGGGAAGCCACATGCTCTAAATACGTTTCAGCTGCGTGGTACATTTGTGACATTTCTATCTTTCCAACAAATGTTTTGTCACTGATGGTATCAGTTGTTCTCACCTCCCAAGTTTTAGGGACCCCTTTCATTTGCCCCAGAAAAAAACTTGAGCAGAGAGTTGGAACCTTCAGACTTTTGACTCATCTGTAACCTGAAGGCAGGCGGGAGGGGTGCTCCAGACTGTTACTTTTGCAGTACATACCAGAACTTGAGATGTGTGCCATTAAAGAGGATTAAAGTGCTCTGTTGCCTGATGCAACAAATCCAAAACAACAGATGCTTTGCAGCTAGGAAAGTGATGGGGAAATGCGCTGAAAAGTGCATGATGAATGAATGATTGATGGGAAGACAGATAAATGCGGTATTATGCTAATCAGGATGAATTGTATAACCTCCCCGCACACAGAACGAATGCTCAGTAAAGTCCAGGCATAGTATAACCCAGGGGTCAGAAACCTATTTCAGCCATGGGCTGGTCCACTGTCCCGCAGACCATGTGGTGGGCCGGACTATATTTTGAAAAAAATAATGAACAAATTCCTATGCCCCACAAATAACCCAGAGATGCATTTTAAATAAAAGCACACATTCTACTCATGTAAAAACACACTGATTCCTAGACTGTCCACGGGCCGGATTGAGAAGGTGATTGGGCCGGATCCGGCCCCTGGGCCTTAGGTTGCCCACCCCTGGTATAACCTGTTAGTATTTGTACTGTATTTGTTAGAAGATGGATTATACAAAGAATAAATTCTACTGGGGAAAAGAAAACCTATATAAAGTATTGTAATGCAGCAGCTGCAAAATCTTGTGTCTCCAATTAAGGTCACAGAAACGCTGAATCATTGCCTTGTCAATTTGTTAATTCCCTTTAAAAGTGAACATGTGTATGTCTTAGGTAGTGAGAGGAGAGGTGGGTTTTGGTTGGCTGGTTGTTTCGCCGAGTGTGGAGACTCCAAGAATGTGCTGCCCGGAGGAATTGGTGAGCACAGACAAGCTATAATTTATGGACTGCTTCAAAGGAGTTTTGGAAGCAAGAAGGGAGAAGACCCTCTCTTGGGCTCAAGGGAGAGAAACACATTGTAAATAGGACTTGATACACATAAATACTACTGCTTGTTAATCATTGCCGCCCTATAAGTAATGAGTCGCCTTCAAAATCTGTGTGGAGTCTGCTTCCTCACTAGGGCTTTGAGGGTGAAACCGCTGCATTACTCTGTATGACTAGCAGCCAACATAACCCCCACATAAGTTTCGTGGAGGCAATTGAGTGTTCAATAAACAGATCATATGGAGCGAGATTGGCTGGTGTTCCTTGAGACTGGTGGGGTGGAACACAGGGAGCCCAGCAGGGCCAGATTTAGGCTTGATGAGGCTCTAAGCTACTGAAGGTAATGGGGCCCTTTATATCTCCAGCTGTATTTTGTCAACAACAAATTGTCACTGGTTTTTTTGTGTTGAATATATGCTATATGGTAATTTATGGACCTACTAGGTATCTAAGGCCATTTGCACATGTTGCCATACAACCAGTCCATGCAGAATGTAGGCACCCTATATATAGAAAGGAGCAAACCAGTGATATTTTAGAGAGCAGGCTAGCAGGCGGGGCCCATTGCTTATATCATAGGAGCCTACACAACACAAAACACTATTGCTGTATGTAGGTTTTATTTTATGTGTTTTTTATCTTATATTTTGGAAATGTACATCTACATTTTTTCCCCCTTTAATTTTTTTGGGGGGCCCCCAAGTGAGTGGGGCCCTGAGCTATAGCTTATTTAGCTTATATGTAAATCTGGCACTGGAGCCCAGTGATAGGTGGACCCAGAGCCAATGATAGGCAGGGCTAACTAAATTTGCTTGAGTACCCATCTGCCTCCCTGCTGATTTCTAAAAAATGAATTTCAGTCTGAAGCAGCAACTGAAGTGAGGAGTGAAAAAAATGTGAAACTGAAATTGAAGTATTCACTCAACACTAGCTGGCGAAAAGACTCTCTGGCTGAAACTCTAGAGGGCCACTTCCAGTCAGTGTAGATAATATGGATCTAGATCAGGCACGTCCAATAGGTAGATCGGCAAATTTTTGGAGGACCATCGGTCCCCCACCACAGCAGTACAGTATTGAGACTGCAGGGTTTGTGTATTTAGATATTCAGTGGTACTTCAGGTTACAAACGCTTCAGTTTACAGACGCTTCAAGTTACGGACTCCGCTAAGCCAGAAATAGTACCTCGGGTTAAGAACTTTGCTTCAGGATGAGAACAGAAATCACACTGTGGTGGTGCGGCGGCAGCAGCAGGAGGCCCCATTAGCTGAAGTGGTATTTCAGGTTAAGAACACTTTCAGGTTAAGAACGGACCTCCGGAACAAATTAAGTTCTTAACCCGAGGTACCACTGTACACAATGCTGACAATATCAGCAGCAAAGTAGGAGCAATAGCGATAGAGACATGTTCTTCTACATCAGGCATGTTCAACAGATGGATTGTGATCTACTGGTAGATCACTGGATGTCTGTGGTAGATGACTGGCAGATCACTGGCTCACCCCAAAGAAGCTCAACAAATTTGGCTACCCTAAGAAAAGCTCAACATTTTTGCCCTGAACCCCCCAAAACAGGGCTTTCCTTCCTAAAAAAGCTCAACAACTTTGACCTGAACCCCCAAAAGGGGTAAATCACTTCCAGTCTTTGTGAGTAGATCACAGTCTCTTGGGAGTTGGCCACTCCTGAGCTAGATGGAGTAGCTTCCCACGCTTGATTTAAGGAATGTTGCCCACACAGCCTGATCAAGAAGAATTCTAAACCAGAGACCTTAGATTTAAGCCACTCCAGTCTCATTAACTCCCATAATGGACTTTTCCCACAACAAAAACAAAACGGCATGCAAGCACATGCATTGTAACTAAATGCATCTCTCAATTAACCTCTCCTTTGGCACCAAATTACTCATCAGCTCTCGGAATTTGGTTATCTGAAATGCAGGCTACTGGTCTGAGACGGGCTCTCAAGCTAAATCCCTTTTCAACCTTTTAGCCTCTTTGAAACAAGGAAAGAATATTGTTACTGGGTGGGGTATATAGCCAGAAACGCAGACGGCACATGATCAAATATGCCACCTATATGCATGTTAAGAAGGCTGAATGTGTGAATAAAATTGATATAAAGGTCAATGCAAGGTGCGCAGAATGCAAGCCTGTTCGAGTGATTAGTGCCAAAATTCATAATCACCTAGTTTGGAATGCAAATTAACTCATAATTAGGACTAGAAAAATCAGTCTATTTGCAGTCCATGTCACTTTCAGACGTGTTCTTTCAGAATTCCATCCCATCTCTAAATTAATCTGATTTTTTTTAAACAAAAATAATCATTGTAGATTTAAAACATATGCTGTCAAACTATGCATTTCTAAGAACCGAAGAAGAGTCCAGGTCTTCTTCTATCCCAGACCTCTTCTATCCCAACAGTGGCCAAGGAAATGCCCATCCAGGAGTAGGCACGTCAGAGAATTCTGATGAAGATGCAACTGGGAGCAAAATACTCACCAGTACCATAGCTGTTTTGTACTTGTGATCACCAGTGACTGGAATCCAGACTCATATTCCCTCTTATACTGGCGGTAATAATGTAGCCATCATGACCAGTAGCCACTGAGAACCCTTTCATGCATGCATTTGTCCAGTGCTTTTTTTCTGGGGGGCTACACATACCCCCTAAACATTTTGTGAACCTTTGTACTTTGTCCATTTACTTAAGTCCAGCGCAGAGGACCTGCTGGCGGTTCCCTCACTGTGAGAAGCCAAGCTACAGGGAACCAGACAGAGGGACTTCTTGGTGGTGGCGCCCACCCTGTGGAACGCCCTCCCATCAGATGTCAAAGAGATAAACAAATTCCTGACATCTAGAAGACATCTGAAGGCAGCCCTGTTCAGGGAAGTTTTTAATGTGTGGCATTTTAATGTATTTTTAGTCTTTGTTGGAAGCCGCCCAGAGTGGCTGAGGAAACCCAGCCAGATGGGCAGGGTACAAATAATTTATTTATTTATTTATTTTTCCTGATTTGAACTATAAAATGGTGATTTTCTTGAGTCAAAATGAGAGTACCCCTAAACATATATATATATTTTTTAAAAGCACTGGATTTGTCCAATTCCTTTTCAAAGTCATCCAGGCTGGAGAGCGTCACTTTATCTCATGGTAACCACTTCCTTGGTTTAACAATGAACTGTGCGAAAAAGCACCTCCTTTGTTTGATTTGAATCTCCCACCATTCATTGGATGTGACCCTGGGTTCTGGTATTTATGAGAGAGAGGGGGAGGCATAAAAACATATCTCCCCTCAAATTCATCTTTTAAAGACATTTTGATATGGATTGAGCAGAGGCCTTGTACTAGAGAATATTCAGGAAGTTTAAGTGTACTAATTTCAATCGGTCTACTCTGAGTAAAACTTACTTGACTACCACCCCTAATTTATTAGGATTAGCTGGCAGTCATTGCATAGGTTCAGCTTGCAAAACACATAGAAGTTTGAACAAAAGTTCTTCAGTCAGCTGAAATGCAACCTTTTAATCAGATAATCAAGTCTGAAGGACCAGGTGTGCAGTCTGGGAGTCATTTTGGACTCACAGCTGTCCATGGAGGCGCAGGTTAATTCTGTGTCCAGGGCAGCTGTCTACCAGCTCCACCTGGTACGCAGGCTAAGACCCTACCTGCCCGCGGACTATCTCGCCAGAGTGGTGCATGTTCTGGTTATCTCCCGCTTGGACTACTGCAATGCACTCTACGTGGGGCTACCTTTGAAGGTGACCCAGAAACTGCAATTAAATCCAGAATGCAGCAGCTAGACTGGTGCCTGGGAGTGGCCGCCGGGACCACATAACACCGGTTCTGAGAGATCTGCATTGGCTCCCAGTATGTTTCCGAGCACAATTCAAAGTGCTGGTGTTGACCTTTAAAGCCCTAAACGGCTTTGGTCATGTATACCTGAAGGAGCATCTCCACCCCCATCGTTCAGCCCGGACACTGAGGTCCAGCGCCGAGGGCCTTCTGGTGGTTCCCTCATTGCGAGAAGTGAGGTTACACAGAACCAGACAGAGGGCCTTCTCGGTAGTGGCGCCCACCCTGTGGAACACCCTCCCTTCAGATGTGAAGGGAATTAGCAGCTATCCTATCTTTAAAAGACATCTGAAGGCAGCCCTGTTCAGGGAAGTTTTTCATATTTAACACTGCATTGTTTTTAACACTTGATTGGGAGCCGCCCAGAGTGCCTGGGAAACTCAGCCAGATGGGCAGGGTATAAATAATAAATTATTATTATTATTATTATTATTATTATTATTATTATTATTATTATTGTTGTTGTTGTTGTTGTTGTTGTTATTATCATTATTATTTTTATTATTAAGTCAACCTTGCAAAGAAGTATTACCATTTAAGCTGCTGGGATGGAACAGGAATCCTCTCTGCACGTTCATTTCCCTCATTCTCCGATGTCCTCTTTGCTAGTCAGTCACAAACAGCAGCGAAACTTGAATGCCCTGCTATCTCCTCATTAATCTGCTAAAGCAGGGAGCACTTGTCCATTGTCCTGGCGCTCTGGCAAATGGCATCATTGCTTATCTTTGACCCAGAGCTGTGCTCCTTCCCATTCCTGTTCTAGCTGCATACAAACAGCTCCGCTGCTTAAAGCGTGGTGCTGAGTACACCAAGGTTGGAGGTTCAGTGCTCAAAAAGGACAACAGCATATTTCTGCATTGCAGGGTACTTGAATTAGATGATCCTCAGGGTCCCTTCCAACTTCATAATTCTATGATTCTAACTACACCATCGCCCAGGAGACTTATCTGTGTCCACCTGACCTTGAACTCCATAAAGTATTTCCTCTGAGGTCTAGACCAGTCCTGGATGATGGTGGGACACAACAGTTCTCTCCCCACAAGTAATCGCCATGTGCTGCACATGATTGAGGCTTTGAATAACTGGAAGGCAGGACTCGCAGTTCAGTTGTGTGTTGACCTCATTTGCATCCTTCTGCTGGGATTACTGAGTTCTTTTTTTGCTTTTTCTGCAGCTTGGACAGATAAAGGGTGTTGGAAAACGTTTAAAAAAAACAAAAACAAACCACACGCAAATATATATGCAGGAAATGGAACGTAGAATCTGAATGGCATTTCTAACAAATATGTGCCTCCATGGGAAATAGAAAAGGCTAAGGAATAAACCCTACACTATGGTTACCAGATCTTTTTCAATGAATCTGGGGACACTTTTTTTTTTTTTTGGAAGCTGAGTAGCATCAGGGAGTCAGTAGTGTGGATGGTGAGGCAAAAGACCCTGGGCCCAAGCACACATGCATATTGTATAAAGGTTCATAGCCCTTCTTTCGCACCCTGTGGAACATAAATGCGCAGAGATTTTTAAAAACTGGGCAATGGTTTGCCGCCCGCCCATGACTCCTGAGCCTTCCCCAATCTCCTGCCCCTTTCCCCCTTTGTTTTGATAGATCGGGGGACGCTCGGGAGTGGCGGGCGGGTGGGTGGCCATTGCCCAGGAGGGTTCACAAGGAACACGGTTTCTCTGCCAGGCAAGGTGCAAAGCTCTTCTTTCGCACCCTGTGAAACATAAATGCGCAGAGTTTTTTTTTTTTTAAAAAAAGGGCAACGCCTGCCCGATCCTCCCCTGATCTGTCAAAACAAAAGGGGGAGGAGATCTATACCACTGGACGCCCCCGGTTCCCCTTTGGCAGTGGCGGCATCAGCGAGCAGCTCCTGAAGCCAACCAGACCCAACTGCGCTACCAGGCTGGCTCTGGACTGCTGAGGCCACTGCTGCCACGTTTCCCAAGGACAGATTTGCAAATCTGGGGACATTCCGGGGATGGAATTTGTCCGGGGACAAATTTGCAAATCCGGGGACTGTCCCTGGGAACCGGGGATGTCTGGTAACCCTGCCCTACACAAATTGAGTCCCTAAGACAGTTGGTGTCTTGGATGCCTCCTTCCAGCAGCAATTGCAGCCAAACTGGTGCCAAATGTATTGCTTTCCTTTCCACTGGACCATAGCAGCCCAAGACCTCCATGCACACTGCCCTGGCTTGCACCCTGCCTTAGCAGCACAAACAATGTGGGAGGCAGCAGTTATGAGTTATGAACTCAACCTGATTGGCGTAAGGACCTTAGGATGGAGGTTGGGCAATTTTTTATTCATTGCATTTATATCCCACCTTTTTCTCCAATGAGCTCAAAGTGGCTTACATGCTTCTCCCAGTCTTAATTAAATCTTCGCAACAACCCTGTTATGTAGGCAGTGCCGGATTTACGCATAAGCAAAACAAGCTATAGCTTAGGGCCACACTCTCTTTTGGGCCCCCAAAAAGGAAAAAAAACCCTGGGTGTACAATTCCAAAATATAAGATAAAAAACAAATAAAATAAAATCTACATACAGCAACAGCGTTTTGTGTTGTGTAGCCTCCTATGATGTAAGTAATGGGCCCCACCTGCTAGCCTGCTCCCTAAAATGTCACTGGTTTGCTCCTTTCTATATATAGGGTGCCTACATTCTGCATGGACTAGTTGCATGGAAACATGTGCAAATGGCCTTAGATACCTATTAGGTTGATAAATTATCATATAGCATATATTCAACACAAAAAAACCAGTGACAATTTGTTGTTGACAAAGGACAGCTGGACATATAAAGGGCCCCATTACCTTCTGCAGTTTAGGGCCTCATCAAACCAAAATCCTGCCCTGTATGTAGGTTAGGCTGAGAGTGGCCGAAGGTCAACTGGTGAGCTTCATAGTTGAGTAGGGAGTTGATCCTTGGTCTCCCAGTTCCCATTCCGACACTCTAACCACCACTCTGGCTCTCATCTGCACTCAACTGGCTCTCATGTATTATTATTAATACTAATAACTATCATTATGGATAATATTAACAATGGGTCATTTGATGAACATTTTTGGTCTTTCCTAGTCTCCTCTGCTTTGATAGTCAAGTATGAAACACTTATATGTGTGTGTGTGTGTGTGTGTGTGTGTTTCAGTCCAGGGGGTTGTTGAAAGAATTTGTGTGGCTTTGTGAGCTAGCCTCATGTTTTCTTTGTGGACTGGGCAAGGTTCCCTTTAAAATAAGAAGACAGGGAGATTATGGTGGCACCAAGCACACATCAGGGGAAAGTTGTGCTCTCCCCCAAGCAAGCTGGGCTGGCAGAGACAAGATAAGACACCAGCGGGGAGAGGAGCTGCTTGAATCACCTCTAAAAATGCTCATCCGATCAGACACTCATCACCTTAAATCCTCTGCTTGTCCTAGGTCACGTACCACGACTGGTCTATTACTAATATCATTAAGATCCCTTTTCTGGCGCCTAAATAATAAGCAAAGGCGGGGATGCTGTGATTAATGGAGGCTTGATGGATGAACCCCCCTGTCACCATTTAATACCTGTAACAATAGATTCATTAACTAGGATTAGTTTCAGACATAAGCTTTCTATACCCATGGCTATTACTCACTCAGTTCATTAACAGGACAGCATTAGTTCTGGTACCTTTGAGCGTGGATACATCCTGCATACAAATTACGCTTGCACTCTAACTTTCAGGGAATTGGAAGTGGGTCTATAAAAAAAAAGCAGAAAAAAACTGGAATCTCTTAATTCAGACCTGTCAGGAAATGCAGCCCAGCTCTTATTTTCTACCCACTTAATTTCTTAAGGTGGAGGATGCGGGTGACGTGCCAAATGGAGACAGCGGCTTATTGCTTGCCCTTGGCTCTTGCCTTTGAGGAAGGGAGTCACATTAAAGCCTTTTCCACCCCCCCCCGCAACCAAACAATGGTCTGCACTTTCTCACATGCGACATTTGGTGTCGCTGTTGTTCCCCACGAATTGATTCCAAAGTATTTTATTGATGTGGCAGGAAAAGGGACACAGAAGCAGCAACTTGCCTTTCTCCCTCTCTTCCCTTTTTTCTTTTTAGTCTTCCCGAATCTACAGATCTGGATGGCATTGGTTAGAATGCACATTTGATTTCAAATGGCTCGCTTCCTGTTTCACGTTAAGAGACGCTCACAAGTGATGCACTCCAAGCTAAACAGAGAGGCAGTGTAATCTAGTAGTTAGAGCAGCCTTCCTCAACCTTGGGTCCCCAGATGTTTTCAGACTACAACTCCCATCATCCCTGATTAGCTAAGGAAAGGCTGGGTTAGAGTGTCAGGTTAGGGCTTGGGTTCAAATCCTTACTCTGTCCACTAAGCTCACTGGGAGACCTTGGGCCAGTCATTGGGTTAGTCCTGCTCAAAGGAGACCCATGGAAATTAATGGAGTACAACTTAGTTGAATATCACCCACTGTCTCTCAGCTTGACCTACCCCACAAGGTTGTTGTGGGATAAAATGAGAAGGAGGGTGGTGTAGTGTGGTGTAGTGGTTAAGAGCGGTGGACTCATAATCTGGTGAACCGGGTTCGCGTCTCCGCTCCTCCACATGCAGCTGCTGGGTGACCTTGGGCCAGTCACACTTCTTTGAAGTCTCTCAGCCCCACTCACCTCACAGAGTGTTTGTTGTGGGGGAGGAAGGGAAAGGAGAATGTTAGCCGCTTTGAGACTTCTTCGGGTAGTGATAAAGCGGGATATCAAATCCAAACTACTACTACTACTACTACTACTACTACTACTCTTCTTCTTCTTCTTCTTCTTCTTCTTCTTCTTCTTCTTCTTCTTCTTCTCCTCCTCCTCCTCCTCCTCCTCCTCCTCCTCCTCCTCCTCCTCCTCCTCCTCCTCTTTGGAATAAATAACAATCCATGTAATGTTAAAAATCCCCACCCTTCTTTAGAGTGGTTTTCTTATTTACTCCCATTAAAAAAAAAGCACATTGGCCAGAATCAATCTGGCCAAAAGCACACCTACCATCTTCCCAATAAGATTCTTTTCTAAAATGAGTGATTGGCATCAGTCATACATTTTTAATTTTTTTATCGTGCTTTTGCAAATGGCTTTCTGGCGAGTGAGCCTTGAAGCCACTTGGTCAACAATGCCAACCGGCAAGACGGGTTACAAAACATTTCTAGGGAAACCCACACTTGTTGCTTGGTGATTGTAAGAACTGGATAGAAAGATAAGCCTGGTAATAAAATTGAGTAAGCTGCCCACAATGTTTTTCTGGTATGCTGCTCTCCATCATATTTTTCAAATTAAAAAAAGTGAAAATAATCAGCCTGGAGTGGTAGGGTTGTTTGTGTGTGTGTGCCCCAGAATTTCACACTAAAATTGCAAAATACCTGCTGGTTTGTGGCTCACCATTCATAACATCCCATGTGACCAAAAAGTAACCTTTTTAAAAATAATAAAAAATAGATCTGTAATTATCATGAATTCAGTGGTTAGAAAAGAGGTTTCATTGTGATGAAATGGAGGCAGCGAAAGCTTAACTGAGTCAGTCCGAATTCCTCCAGGGACAGAGTAAGAGAGCTGACTCAGTCTCAGGCTGTCATTAAAGTGCTCCCAATTGACTTCGGAAAGCAGAGTTCTGAAATTTTCTGCCTCCCAAGTCCAGCCAAGCCTTGTGTGGCCTGCCCACAATCCCTCCAGCAACTGTGGGAGGAGAAGAACAGGTAGATGGGAGGACAAAGTAGCGCAGCACCTTTAACCAACATATTTTTCAATTCAGTTCACCTTCATTGGCGTAGAACATGCCTAGGCAAACTAAGGCCCTGGGATCAGATCCAGCTCAATTGCCTTCTAAATCCGGCCCGTGGACAGTCCGGGAATCAGTGTGTTTTTACATGAGTAGAATGTGTTATTTTATTTTAAATGCATCTCTGGGTTATTTGTGGGGCATAGGAATTCATTCCCCCCCAAAAATATAGTCCGGCCCACCACTAGGTCTGAGGGACAGTGGACCGGCCCTCTGCTGAAAAAGTTTGCTGATCCCTGGCGTAAAATAACCCACCTATTCTTTCTACCTCTCACCTCCAAGATCACCACCAGGGCTGGATTAACCTGGCAGATTTCCACCTAGCACAAAGGATCACAGCTGGCGCAGTTCGCAAAACATTTCAACAGGCCTTGAAAACAAAAAACAAACAAACGGTGAGGTGGGGGCTTAAATTGTTGGTTTTTTTAAAATATAAAAATGCTGCAAGTGTAATTGAAATGTAAAAAATACAGTTGCATGATTGTACGTTTGGTTTTAAAAGGCTTCTCTTCTATATTCTGGGGTATATTCACAAATGGCGCATTCAGGACCGAGGCCACGATCCTGTGTACGTTTACTTGGAAGAATGCACCCTTGGACAAAGTGATTTTTTCCCTTACTTCTGACTCAACCTGCATAGGATTGCATTAGGTTACGATTCTCTGCACACTTAACTATAGCCTGGAGTAAGCAGGCTTGGACATACTTGATTATTTTTTTAAAATAAATTTATATATTTGGTTTTTTAGATTAAAGTTTTACAATCACATATCTAACATGCAACATAAAAACAAGATTCCAAAGAATCTCCTGGACTTCCCTGCTCCCCTTTGTGGGTCCTATTGCTAATCATTTCCTCCTGCGTCTTTTATGATAACCCAAATCTTTTACATCTCCATTATGTCCAAAATTCACCATTAGACTACAAGTGTTATTTCAAAACTACTAACGATTTTAGCTGTTTGCAATGGTTTTTAAGATAAATTATAAGTTTTCCCCATTCCTTATTAAATTTTTTAGTCTTCTTGATTTCTGAATCTTCCGGTCATTTTAGCCATTTCGGCATAATCCATCAACTTAATCTGCCATTCCACTCTGGTAGGGGCTTTATCTTCTTTCCATTTCTGGGCCAATAATATCTGCGCAGCTGTGGTTGCATACAGAAATAGTCTTTTCTGCTCCCCTGGGATTCTAGAATTCCTAAAAGAAAGGCTTTGGGGTTGTTTTTTTTTAAAAGAAAAAGTTATTTTAAACATGGACATACTTCAATAGGAAAGCACTGCATCAGCCTTTCTTAGCAGCGCTGCTGAAAGCACCTTGATACCAAACTGTATACACCATATATATAAAGCAAACCCCATCCCTGAATCATGGGAACTGTAGTTTAAGGGTGCCGGGAACTGCAATCCGTGGGGTAAACTATAGTTTCTTTGTGCATGTGTGTGCTTTAAATCCATGGCTTTAGATTCATTTTGTCTTATGGGAAATCTTGAGACTAACCAGTTTAAATAAAGTGTTCTGGCTCAGCCGGTGCCATACCCACCCCCACCCCAAACTTGAGCCCTTAACTACATGTAACTGAACTCTGATAACATTTTTAATCAGAAAAGCAGCTTTGAGAGGAAGGGATTTAGAACAGGGCGTTGTGTCTTAACTCTTCTCCTGTCCCCCGTTTCTTGCTTGCAAGAGACTAAAGCAACATAGATCTTCGATTACAGCTGCATGGGAGAATGCAATGATTCATCTGGCATGTTCTTTAATATGCACTATGGAGTGGATACAGCGTTGAGATGTCCTAGGGGGAATCAGGGTTTGAAGCACCACACGCTGCCATGAGGCTCATTGTGTGTGACCTTGGGCCAGTCATAATCTCTGGGGAATTAGAATCAAAGAATAATACAATCGTAGAGTTGGGAGGAACCTCCAAGGCTCATTAATAATAATAATAATAATTTATTTATAATAATTTATTTATACCCCGCCCACCTGGCTGGGTTTTCCCAGCCATTCTGGGTGGTTCCCAACAGAATATTATTATTAATAATAATAAAAGTCATAAAAGATCAAACATTAAAACCTCCGTAAACAGGGCTGCCTTCAGATATCTTCTAAAAGTCAGATAGTTGTTTATTTCCTTGACATCTGATGGGAGGGTGTTCCCCAGGGCAGGTGCCACTACCGAGAAGGCCCTCTGCCTGGTTCCCCTGTAACTCACTTCTCACAGGGAGGGAACCACCAGAAGGCCCTCAGAGTTGGACCTCAGTCTCCAGGCTGAATGATGGGGGTGGAGACGCTCCTTTTATGACCCCAAAAGGAATCACAACTGAAGCATCCGTGACAGATATCCACCCAACCTCAGCTTAAAAACTTCCAATTGAGAGTGCACAACCTCCTGAGGGAGTCCCTTACACTGTACAACAGCTTTTACCGCCAGAAAGTTCTTCCTGATATTTAGTCAGAATCTCCTTTCTTGTAACTTGAAGCTGTTGGTTCGGGTCCTACCGTCCAGAACAAGAGAAAACAAGCTTGCTCCATCTTCCATGTGATAGCCCTTAAGATATTGGAAGATGCCTATCATATCTGCTCTCCGGCTCCTCTTTTCCAGACTAAACATGTCCAATTCCCTCAACCATTCCTCATAAGGTTTGGTTTCCAGACCCTGGATCACCTTGGTTGCCCTCTGCACACGTTTCAGCTTGTCAACATCCTTCTTAAATTGTGGCGCCCAGAACTGGACACAGTACTCCTGGGACTCAGCTATAAATAAAATAAATGTTTTAAGTGCAATATATAATGTGGCACTCGATGGCAATGGTGAGCCTTATGGAAAATTCAATTTTTTAAATAAAAAAAACACTTTGAAAAAAGCAGTTTCAGAACGGTTTTTATATCTGTGTAGCTTCCACCCAGGTGTGGTCTGACCAAGGCAGAACAGAGTGCCACTATTACTTCCCTTGATCTGGGCACTGTACTCGAGATGAGAAAGGGTGACCTCACACAAATTACCCCGAGCACCATGAAGGAGGAAGGGATTAAATTGTGTTAAATAAAGAATTTGGTTTCTGCAAAATGAGCTCCTCTGAGAGCTCTGGGGTCTGTCAGCCTGCCTGGCAGTGTCAGCTCCAGAACACCTCCCTGCAGGGCCCAAGAGCTGATATGCCCAGCAACCCATGTGTAAGTGTTCTTTGGAGCCAGGGGTAGTTGATGCCCTCATGGGCTGGAGAGGGCTGGAGTGGGGGAGAGAGTTCCAAGGGTCAGATAGAGAGGCTTTGAGGGCCGCATTTGAAGCACACACTGAAGCCTTGCTTGCTGGGGTGGTGAGTCTATGGCTTCCAGTGAGATCTCGTGAGAGGTCTGCAAGATCTCACCGGAACCTGCAGCCACTTCTTATTACCGTATTTTTCCATGTATAAGGCTAGGTTTTTCCCTCTCAAAAATAATGTCCAGAATTTGGGGGCATCTTATACACAAATAGATCTCCCCCCCCCATTTTCTTAACTCTGAGTCCCCCAAAATAGGGGGCGTCTTATACATAGGGGCATCTTATAAACAGGAAAATACGGTATTTTTCCGCAGGTGGGATCTTGTCGGACGCCGCCACCACTTCTCCTTGCTTCTCTGGCGGCAGGGAGGCTCCTCACCTTTACAATGGATGTGTATGAGCCCGTCCCCACAGTTAAAAAACAAACAAAACGAAAACCACCTAAGCAGTTTCTTCTTGTCCACACAGAAGGGTAAAATGCGGTTTGACCAAAACAGAACTCACAACCAGTGGCGTAGCGTGGGGGGTGCAGGGGGGGCCGGCCGCACCGGGCGCAACATCTGGGGGGTAGGGTTAGGGGGCGCAAATTACTTGCCTTGCCCCAGGTGCTGACAACCCACGCTACGCCACTGCTCACAACAATCCTGTGAGGTAGGATCAGCCCAGAGATCACGATCCACCCAGCAAGGTTTGTGTCTGAAAGATGATTGGATGCCTCTCCTGTTTGAACCCAACACATTACGGGAACGATGGGCTGGGGGGAAATTATCACCACCTTAAACAGTATGTGTGTGTGTGTGTGTGTGTGTGTGTGTATATATATATATATATATATATATGAATGAATGAATGTGCTTCTTCATTCCAAAGATGTCCAACAGGGCCAAACTGGGAACCGCTTCCCCTCCTCTCCAAAGCAAGGCGAAACATGTCCCAGTGGACCCATAAGAGGCGATGCGCATCTGAGTACCAGTTGCGGATATGTGGCAACCATAAGGAAGGCCTATTATTATTGCCTTGATGCCCGCTTGCGAGAGGCACCCGACTGGCCGCTGCGTGACACACAGGATGCTGAAGTCGATGGGGTGGCTTTTCTTACAGGGGACGAGAGAGCCGCTCCCCTCTTTCCTGCTCGCTGTCACTCACTCTCCCGGCCGCCACGGGGTCCAACGCACAGCGCACAACGTCTCCTTCTCCTTTTTATTAATGCTGCTGGCATCAAAGGGAGAGGGAGAGAGAGAGGGAGAGGGAGAGAGAGAGAGAGGGAGAGGGAGAGAGAGAGAGAGGGATCTTTGCCAGAGCGCAAAGCGTTTTGTTCTTCGGGGCTCGGCGGTTCAAGTGTTTGGAAAGGGCAGCGCTTCCCCGCGCCTCCAATGTGGGGGCTAATGATAATCTAAATTAGTTATTGGAAATAATTACCGCGGCTTTTATTGTGCCAAGCCGAGCAGAGCCCTGGAGAGCCGTCTCGCGCAGACACCGCCGCGCAGCTAAAAGCTTTGATGCCTCATTAATATTCCAGGGGAGTCTTGCCAGGCCTCCCTCGTTCCCTTCCCCGAGCCGGCGCGCCCGGCGCTCGCCGTGAATGAAGGACTGGCTGGCAGGCTGGATGAATGAACCCAGCCCGGCCCCCCCATGCAATGCAAAGCGAGCGAACCTCAGGCCTCTCTCCCTCCCCCTCCCACCCCCCCCAGCCCTGTGGGGAGGACGAGGAGGATCAGGATTCAACCAGCACCACCAGCCGAGCGCGCTGCGTGGAGAGGCGGCGGCGCAAAGAGGCCGGAGGTCAGCGCCCTCGTGGTTTCCGCCTGCAGGGCGGGGGAAAAGGGGCGCTCAGATCAGATCGTGGGGGCTCCGGAGCGGCAGGGTCGAGACAGCTCCCTCTCTTAGCTCCGGGCGAGCGCTGCCTGCGCCTCCCTTTGCAGGCAGAGATCAGAGACTCTTAAGTCTTGGAAGGGATCACGAGGGTCATCTAGCCCAACCCTCCGCGATGCAGAAATCTTTTGGCCATTGCGGGGCTCGAACTCACGACCTTGAGGTTAAAGAGTCTCAGAAGGCCTATCAGGCGTCGGAGGGAGCAGCCGCAAGGTCGGCCGCCTCCTATGATAGCTGCCTCTGCCTCTTTCTCATCGTGTGATGGGCAAGCCAGAAGCGTTTGAACTATGTTCACCCGAGGACACAACATAGAGCAACGATATTCAGATATTTTTTTTTGGTGGGGGGGGGGGAAGACCCTCAGAGGAAGAACCCTGCTGGATCAGACGGAAAAGCCCTGCTAGACCAGCTGTTCCCCAAACTGGTGCCCTTCTAGATGGTGCAGGCTGGTCTGTTTGGGCAAATGGGGCAAGTGGCCCAGCCCTCTCCTGCCTGCCTCCTTACTTTTTGTTGTTTAGTCATTTAGTCATGTCCGACTCCATGTACCAGAGCATGCCAGGAACTCCTGTCTTCCACTGCCTTCCAAAGTTTGGTCAAACTCATGCTGGTAGCTTCGAGAACACTATCCAACCATCTCGTCCTCTGTCGTCCCCTTCTCCTTGTGCCCTCCATAATTCCCAACATCAGGGTCTTTTCCAGGGAGTCTTCTCTTCTCATGAGGTGGCTAAAGTATTGGAGTCTCAGCTTCAGGATCTGTCCTTCCAGTGAGCACTCAGGGCTGATTTCCTTCAGAATGAAGAGGTTTGATCTTCTTGCAGTCCATAGGACTCTCAAGAGTCTCCTCCAGCACCATAATTCAAAAGCATCAATTCTTTGGCGATCAGCCTTCTTTATGGTCCAGCTCTCACTTCCATACATCACTACTGGGAAAACCATAGCTTTAACTATACGGGCCTTTGTTGGCAAGGTGATGTCTCTGCTTTTTAAGATGCTGTCTTGGTGTGTCATTGCTTTTCTCGCAAGAAGCAGGCGTCTTTTAATTTTGTGGCTGTTGTCACCATCTGCAGTGATCGTGGAGCCCAAGAAAGTAAAATCTCTCACTGCCTCCATTTCTTCCCCTTCTATTTGCCAGGAGGTGATGGGACCAGTGGCCACCTCCTTACTTACAAGCAGTCTAAGGTGAGAGGCACAGGCTGCCAGCATCCTCCTCCTTCTTGTTAGGGTTACTTTTGCAGAACTCCGAAGGGAGGAGGATGGCGCCCAAAGCATAATTTGTTGACTCTGCCTATCCTTGGCTCTAGTCAAGTGTCTGCTTTTCCACCAGATGGAAGCCACAAAGAAAGGGCCCAGCCTTGCTTTTTATTCCCCCAAAGTAGCTTGCATTCACAGGTACGCTGCCCCTGGACAGGGAAGCTCTATTTAGCTATTATAATTCATAGCCAGCTTTCAGATCCGCTCCCAAGGGGTTTGCCATATTTCTCTTCAAAGCCATCTCCACTGCATTTTGTGTCTGTGAATTCTGCACGTTACTATGACTGCATTGCTCTTTTCATTCTGAATTGTGAAGAGGAGGAGTTGGTGTAGACAAGACTGAGCCTGATGCACCAATCAGGCAGCTTCCTGTGTTCCTAGATTTGCGTGGGGAATTGTCCCGAGAGAATGAGCGCAGGCCACTGATGGAAAGCAGAAAATGCAACCGCTTCTTCGTGGAGGTCCGTGGGCAACAAAGCAGAACCTTGCAAACTTGCTCTGAGTCTCTCGTGGCTTGCTTGGTTGTGGCTCTCTCCCTCTTGGTCCCTGAGTTATTGGGCTTCTCATCTGCTGAGCGGGCACAAATCATCGAGGCCTGTCAGGAGTGAGAATGGAGTGTGCCAGCTGCAGAAGTCCACCCTAGTTCTTTAACAAGATTGATGCCCGGCAGCCTCCCCAGGTCTGAGTTCAAGAATCTATATTTTATTCGTTTTCTCTCTCTTCCCCGCCTCTCTTTTCCCTTTGCCTGCCCCGTTAAAGCTGACGCGCAAACAGGCACTTATAATTCCTGGTCAGGTCTGTGTGTGAGCCAGTAATGCGTCTCCTCGGGAAGGGAAAATGGTTTCTTGAAAAAGATTTATGAGGAGTAAATTATTTAACCTAACACGACTGGCTAGGCTGGCTGTTGCCCAGCAGCGGGTGGTAAACTCTTTCTAGGAACGAGATGGGACTATGCTGGGCTGCCGTCTCTCTCTCTCTCTCTCTCTCTCTCTCTCTCTCTCTCTCTCTCTCTCTCTCTCTCTCTCTCTGAAACTCCTGGCCCTAGAGAACCCAGATTATCTGTAAGTAAAGTAAGTGCATCTAGAATTTTGGCTCTCCAAAGCTGAGGTGGGACTTCCTCAGAGAGACATCGTTGGTTGCCATGGCAATAACAAACACCTGAATGATTCCAGACTCGCGATGTATCCCCTAATGCAGGGGTGGGCAGCCTCTGGCCTGTGTGCCTAATCTGGCCTCACCTGGCCCACCAGGCTGTTCTGGGCAAAACCATGCCCACCTGATAAGTGGGGAGTCTGGCCCACTTCGCCAAAAATGTTCCCAGACCCCTGCTTTAATGGGCAGTGCCAAACCAAACCCTCCTGGTGGATGCAATGCAAAATCTCTATGTGCTGGAACAAAGGGAGCTGCCTTACACCAAGTCTGATCATTGGTCCACTGGCAGCAGTTCTCCAGGTTTCAAGAATTGCTCTTTCCCAATGCAACCTGGAGATGCCAGTGGCTGGATCTGGAGCCTTCTGCAGGCAGAGCAGATGCTGTTTCATGAAATTATGTGCTTGAGTTGATTGCCAGGGTTGACAACCAGAAGGACCGAACTATCTCATCTTCTTCAGCATGGTGTTGAGGATCTCTTCCCTATCTGGGGCTGAAAGAGCCCTGCACAATTGGACCAAAGGACCATCTCGTTGCACACTGTGCTTTGAGGGGGACTATGTTCAGTTCTGGCTAAGCTGCAAAGAATTTTGAGGGAGAGAGACAGTGGAAGCAGGAAAACCAACATGGAAAGGCCTGTCATTCTAGAGAACAAGAACCAGGACTCATTGGTCAGGTAGAGGTGCTTCAGGACCCTGGACAGGTCCCGGGGAACTTGCCACTTGTCCCATCAAGGGCTTGGCATTAACTTGAGGCAGGGGTGGGGAAGCTGTTGTCCTCCACTTGTTGGATCACAACCCCCTTCATCTGTGATCATTGGCTGTGCTAGATAGGGCTGATGGGGGTTGTAGCCTGATAACATCTGGAGGGAGCAGGTTGAGGAAAGCAGAGGGCTCTGTTCAGGGGAAGAGAACCTTCGCTCTCCATATGTCAATGGTCAGAGATGAGGAGAGCTGTAGTCTTGAACATCTGAAGGAGATCAGGCTGGGGGAGGCTGCCTTGTCTACGGCCTGGGCCTGGCTTACCAAGCCCTGCTGGCTGGAGAAGGGAGAGGCTTAAAGTGGTAGCCCTTGTGCCTGGAGCCTAACACTCTGCTGTTTCTCCATTATCCCTTGCTTGGTGTCTTGCAGTGGGGAGGACAGTGGCTCCTCAGAGGTGTTTGGCACAGGAGATCCATGGTTGCTAGATTTGGGCTCAGAGTCAGAGCGCTGATCCTGTGTCACTGCCAGTTCTCTCGCTGAGTCCATGCCTAGCTCTCTGGTGATAGTCTTGGTCATGACAGGACATAACTAGGGCCATTGAATACACCCCACTATTGCTTCCTTCCAATGGATATTCAGTGACATAGAGGTAGTGCAGTGGATCAGTGGATCTGGCTGTTCATCAGAAGGTTGGTGGTTTGAGCCCACGCAGGGATGGCTGTGGGCAGGATTCCTGCATTGCAGGAGGTTGGACTACAGGACCCTTGAAGTCCCCTTCCAACTCTGTAACCATCAATGTATACCAGGGATGGGAAATTTGTGGCCCTCTGGGTGTTGGTGGACTGAAAATTCCATCGTTCTATCGTTTGCATTGGCCTTGCCAATGCAAACGATGTCCTAAGTATGTAGATAGGTTGAGTGGCCTTTCATATCCCCTTAGTTGCCAACATTTCCTCATTGAATTGACTGCAAAAGAATAAGGAATAGCTGGGATGGAGAACGTGCAGACTTCTGGTAAGATGATATAGAGAAAGTGGCACACTGGGTGAGTGCATCTGGATGTTAACCATAAGGTTGGTGGTTCGAACCCACCCAGGGATAGCTGTGGGCAGGATTACTGCATTGCAGGGGATTGGACTAGATCAGGCATCCCCAAACTCAGCCTTCCAGATGTTTTGGGACTACAACTCCCATCATCCCTAGCTAACAGGACCAGTGGTCAGGGATGATGGGAATTGTAGTCCCAAAATATCTGAAAGGCTGAGTTTGGGGATGCCTGGACTAGATGACTGTCGGTGTCCCTTACAACTCTACAATTCTATGAGGTTCACAAATACCCCACAGTCATCTCAAAGGTAAAGTAAGCATGACAAATATCCTGCACTCCACCTATGAGAATTTCCTTTCCCATTTGATAATTTTCAAATGAGATACCTTTTTGCATTAATTTATGGGGAATAGTTTAAAAAAATGCAGGGCAATATTTTGGTGCAGAACTTGGCTATTTGTTTAGGCATGTGGATAATAACCATAGACAAAATCAAAGGACAGGGAGACTAAACTTCCACAACTGTATATTTATTTTAACATGGGGAATACTTTCCCATTTTTTGTGTGCTATTCATATCCCATATCAGAATAGCATTATTTTTAATACCCTTATTTTTATCTTCATAACAACCCTGCAAGGTAGGTTATGCTGTAAGACAGTAGCTGGCCCAAGATTAGGTACTGAGCTTTGTGGCTGAGCGGAGGTTTGTGGTCGAGTGAAGATTAACCGCTACACCAGTCGGGCTTGTTTTGGCAGTGAAAAATGAGTGAGGGTTTTGTGTGCATTGTCCTGGCATTAAAGAAGCTTTTTTTTTTTTTACTTTGAAAAAAAATCAACTGGAATTTTCCAAAAACTTCCCCTGCAGCAACGGATGATGTTATATAAAGATCTAGCTTTCGAAAAGATCCTTACATTTCTGCCCAGTTCTTGTCATGCATTTGCAGAGCATTTTGGAGTCCCAACCGTTCTTCTTTCTTCAAAGCTGCTTTTATAGAATGCAGCCCTGTGGCTTCAGTCTATGGACTGCATAAACAGAGATATCAGGATGCCCAGAAAAAATATGGGGAACATCAAGCTGTCCCCACTATATTTATATATATGCAAGGCATGCTGTGAATCCAAAACAAAGCACAAGGACTCACACAGTGATGCCTCCAGCTTTCAGTTAAAACTAATTTTAGCCATCGAACACCTGCCAAATTGATTTTATGGGCTTGACACCAGTTAATCACTTTACATTTCAAGCTTCAGCAAAATTTGCATTCTGCTAAACCTGGGGCCCGGTCATCCACAGTACAATATGCAGCAAAAACTGTAGGGTAGAGTTTGGAGCTGGTAAAATGGATTGCATGGGCTTCTGGTGGGGGAATCTTGTTTTCTGAACATTCCTGTATGTGGAAAACCCCTGCAGCTGAAAGAACTAGCACAAAATGGGGGAGGAGGGCAGGCTGGACCAAAACCTATTGCCTGCTATGTTAGATTTTTACCTGTGGGGTTTAAAAACAACAACAGGTGGGAGCATTAAAAAATGTTGCCTCCCAGCTCCAGTCTGAGACCCCGTCTGCACTACACGCTTAAAGCAGTATCAGAACACTTTAAACAATCATGGCTTTCCATAAAGAACCCTGGGAAGGATAGTGGTTTTTTTTAAGGGTACTGAGAGTTGTTAGGAATCTCCTATAACCCACACAAAGGAACTCTGGGAATTTCAGCTCTGGGAATGGGCTAGAGGTCTGCTAACAACTCCCAGGCCAAACAAACTGCAGTTCTCAGAATTATTATTTTGTCTCATTCAGTTTTATTAAAGTTTTTCAACATATACTACAATAAAAAACCAAACCAAACAGTTCTAATATGAACAGGCAATACACAGAGGAAAGGGGGGGGGGAGGAGAAAAGGTAAGAGAGAGAAAAAACGAGATATCTATCATCTATCATCTCTCTCTCTCTCTCTCTCTCTCTCTCTCTCTCTCTCTCTCTCTCATCTATCTATCTATCATCTATCATCTATCTATCTATCTATCTATCTATCTATCATCTATCTATCTATCTATCATCTATCTATCTATCTATCTATCTATCTATCTATCTATCTATCTATCATCTATCTCACCATTCTAGCTTAATCTTCAGTCCACATACAGAGATATGAGTCTCCTCAGTTCTCCCCTGAGATAGCTTCCATCTTTCTCAGCCTCTCTCCCTGAGAAACGCCATTCTAACCCGTCTTCCACACAGGCCCCTTCATCTTCTGTACATCTTCTATCTGTATGCATCTTCTTTTATCCCAAATATAAATCCACTTCCCATAATTCTTTGGGGCAAACCACAATTATTATTTTTTTAAGGTGGTATGATGCTGCTTTAAATGTTTAATGCAGATGGGGCCTAAAATGGGATAGTCAAGTTCAGGGCTGACCCAAGTCTTTTCGCTGCCTGAGGCAAAGGACAGTCAAGTAACTCTGGTGAGAACACAGAAGCCTTCACCATACCTGAGGGCAGCAGACTAGCTTAGGGGCATAGAACAGATTCTGAGGTACACCGAACTCTATTTACCATGTTGCCTGCCACCTCACTCTGCCTATCTGCAGCCTGGCTCGGCTGGTAGGCGCTTTGTCTCAATGCAGGCCATGTATCATTTTTCACCCCAAGCATTCCTGGTTCTTGCCGGAAGGGGAACTTGAACTTGGGTTATGGCTTCTGCTCAAGTCTTTGATGCTCAGATCTGCACAGTACATAGGCAAGAGTTGAAAGGCACAGCATGGCTAAGCAAGCTAAGAGGTTGGTCCAATGCGTGACATGCTTCCTGCTCTTTGCTTCTGAAGAGCGGCGCAGGCTGAACTTTAGCACGGCAAGCAAGAGGAGCCTTTAGAGTGGGCATGCAAATGGACATTCCTTAGAGAGGGCTTGGCTTGTGCAGTCTGCTCATGATGGGGTCCCCATGTCATAGGAAAGGAGGGGACAGCACTGACTCATCTGGTGAGGATACAGGCACACTGACAAGGAGAGATACCCAAGGAGGTGCCAGTACTGGAGGCCTCTGACAGTATAAAGGCGGGTCTTTTCTCTGACATCTCATTTGGCCCTTCCCCAGGAACCGACTCCACACTCTCAGCTTCTCCCTCAGTCAATTAATTCTAGAACTTCCTAGGGACTCAGTGAAACACATCACAGCCCACTGGGCCCCTCCCTGGAGCCACCAGTCTTGAGCTTCTCCTCCCCCACCCCATCCCCTTGAGGTAACCTTCCCCTCCAGGACGTCTCCACAGGGACTCATGACACAAAAGTCCCCCGGAGATCTACGGCTCTTTTTGTCACATCAAATCCAAAAACAATCTTGAAGGGCTAACATGCCCACTCAGTTTTAAAATGGCTTCCTTTAAAATTAGCAGCATTCATGCATGCACACAAAGAGTGTGACAGGGAGACTCAAAGGTACTTTTGTGCAGAGAGGAAATGCTCTTAGCATTGATTTGAACATGTCATTTAATAGGAGTTTACGTTTGTTTTGATACCTGCCTTGAGCCTTCCGGGTTTCATGGGGGCCGGGCAGGGTGGTGGAGGAATGCTATACATTTAAATATATTAGGGGAAAAAAGTTTGGAGGCTTATTTTTGAAAGGAAATCACTCCATTGGGTAGTGCTGTGTGTTGCACTCACCTTCTGCCCTGATGCCTGCTCCTTCCATTGTCTGCTAAATTACAGAGGATGGTTCTTATTGGTGCTAATTAAGGGACGGAAACTGGAAAAAGGCACATTTGGTATATGCATATGTCTTTCAACAATATATCGGCTATGCAGCTGAGAGCAGTGTGATGTAGTGGCTAGAGTGTCAGGCTAGGACTCAGGATATGAAAGTTCAAGTCCCCACTCAGCCATGAGGAAGTAGTAGAAGACTTCCTGTGCCGGTTGAGTCTTCTTTGAACAAAAAAGGCCTCCTTGAGTTCTAATGTGTTGTGCTCTAGGTATGCTTAGCCTGGAAAAGAGGAGAGTGGATATGATAGCCATCTCCAAAGAACTTAAGGGCTGTCCCATGGAAGATGGAGCAGGCTTGTTTCCTCCTGCTCTGGAGGATAGGACCCGAACCAATGGTTTCAAGTTACAAGAAAGGAGATTCTGACTAAACATCAGGAAGAATTTTCTGGCGGTAAGAGCTGTTCGACAGTGGAGCAGACTCCCTTGAAAAGTTGTAGACTCTCCTCCCTTGGAGGTTTTTAAGCAGAGGTTGGATGGCCATCTGCCATGGATGCTTTAGCTGAGATTCCTACATTGCAGGGGATTGGACCTGACGTAGAAGAAGAAGAAGAGTTTGGATTTGATACCCCGCTTTATCACTACCCAAAGGAGTCTCAAAGCGGCTAAAATTCTCCTTTCCCTTCCTCCCCCACAACAAACACTCTGTGAGGTGAGTGGGGCCGAGAGACTTCAAAAAAGTGTGACTGGCCCAAGGTCACCCAGCAGCTGCATGTGGAGGAGCGGAGACGCGAACCCGGTTCACCAGATTACGAGTCTACCGCTCTTAACCACTACACCACCCTTGGGGTCCCTTCCAACTCTATCCAATTCTATGATTCCATGACTCTTGGTTGGTCCTTGGTCCTGGCTTCCGGTTAGCTCTTGGATCCTTCCTCTCGACCGTCTTCCCCTTCTGCTGACTTCAGAAATTCTTCTAAATCCTGCTTCTGGGTTTCTTCTTCCATCCTGACTACCGGCGCATCCCATGGCTCCTGCCTGACTTCAGACTGTTGCTCACACCCCTGCCCTGGCAGGTAGGCAAACATGGCCCCGCCAGCAGCCGCCAGAGCCTTCTGAATGCACAATGCGTGTCTGCCCACCCCCACCTTTGCCCTCTGAGGGAGAGCATGTGTTGAATTCTGTAGGCTGAGCTTCCCTGGACCCATCAGAGTCTGGCGCTTCCCTCCTAGCGAAATGAGCCAGCAAACTCAATCAGCTGAACATGTGGCATGGGCAGAAGTGTGGGCAGGGAGTAAATCATTACCGTGCTTGTCTTACATGTGCGGCTGTTGCAGCTCTCATGCAGCACGGAAAGCCAGGCTTAATGGGAGACAGATCTTGGCAGCCCTGGAGCCTGTTTTCCCAGTGTTACAGAAGACAGTGCTATTTTTCTAGAAAAAGAAGTGCTGGTACTCACCATGAATGCCTCCCTCTTTCTCTTAGAACAGCAATGGCACCAACCTGAGAGGTGCTGGAACTGAGTTCCAGTGCGTTCCCCCTGAGAAAAAGCCTGGCAGGGGAACATGGGAAGGGGAGATTTTCAAAGTGTGCTATCACTGAATTCGGTTAGAGAAAGACTCTCACCAATTTTTGTTAGCAAATTTATCCACTTATCTGTTGTGAGGCCAGTCGACATTATTCCACAATAAATATGCTGCTGCACAACAAAAACATTCTTAAAAAAATATATGGAATGAACAATCTCTTTGATTTACGAGAAGAGTTGAAGTGTTTACTTCTTCACTTCGCTGGTCTTCAATAGAACTGCTACCTTACTTTAAGAATTATTATTAATATTATTTATTAGATTTGTATACTCCCCTATACAGTAGTACCTCGGGTTACATACGCTTCAAGTTACAGACTCTGCTAACCCAGGAATAGTACCTTGGGTTAAGAACTTTGCTTCAGGATGAGAACAGAAATTGTGCTCCGGCGGCGCGGCAGCAGCAGGAGGCCCCATTAGCTAAAGTGGTGCTTCAGGTTAAGAACAGTTTCAGGTTAAGAACGGACCTCCAGAATGAATTAAGTACTTAACCCGAGGTACCACTGTACCTGCACATCTCAGAGCGGTTCACAAAATAAAATTACAATATAAAAACACAAAATATGTAATAAAATAAAAAACAAAGACAACCCAATAATCCCCCTTTCCAAAATACATTTAAGAGGGCATTAGATGCCAATCAGCCAATGGCCTTTTGGGAGAAAGTACGGGATATGAATTTATTACAAATAAATAAGCATTGTTCCCTGAATTTGCTTGTTTTCTTGCAGGCAGGGGCTGTCTTCTTCTTCTTCTTGTTTTTTTAAAAAATTGATCATACATAAGCTGCTCATTTTCTGGAGTGAAAAATAATAAT
The DNA here is from genome assembly GCF_965112155.1 of Podarcis liolepis. Lineage (NCBI taxonomy): Eukaryota > Metazoa > Chordata > Lepidosauria > Squamata > Lacertidae > Podarcis > Podarcis liolepis. The sequence goes on along the minus strand of NC_139561.1, from coordinate 72,123,609 downwards.
TTATGGATCAGATCCAAAGAAACAAGAATATTGTGTTTGCTCACATCTTAAGCTTCATGCACCCACACTATCTCTTAGTCTCTCCGCTTCGGGTCATGTTATAAAAGTTGCTCAAAGAACCTCCCTGTATGCACTGAGGTATGTGTGGCCCCCCTGACAACATCTGACAGCCTCATCCTGTCACCATTCGTGTACCTGCCAACCTGCCAGCCTCCTTTCCCCCAATGGCTCAATTGCACAACCACAAGCTAGGATTGCTTAACAGCTGAGTGAGAGGCAGACATTCAACAGATGGTCAGGGGGCATTGTGGGGAATCAAAACGGTGGGTGCCCTGCACCAATCAGATTAGCCACACTAAGGCTGCCAGGGAGCACACCTGAGTCGGAAGGGGGTCACCAGAGGATTTGTCAGGGACTGGTGGGATGCAGAGGAATGGTGGAGAAAACAGCTGGGGAACTCCCAAAGAAGAAAGCTCAGAGCCCAGGGATTCGTGGTGGGACAAGGAGTGGTCAGAGGGAGAAGGCTGCGAGAAAGAGGTGTTGGGAGCTGAAGAGGTCACAGGGCTTAGTGAAATGGGAGAGCCTGTGGCATCAGAAGTTGAAGCTGAAGTAGGAGAGGGATGCAGGAGGCCCGGAGGGAGAGAGGAGCCAGGCTGGTGAAGAGGCACAGGTATCTCCCCCTCCTGCTGCAACAAGCTCCCCTCCCCTCTGGTCTCCCAGAACCAGGAGACGCATGAAGAGGATATTAATGTCATGCAGGCATAGTCTCAGATTACTTGGGGAATTTTTTTGAGAGGAGGGGACTTAGGCAGCTGTGGCAAGGTGGGGAGCTTCAATCTCTGCAACTGCTTCATGGGGGCAAGACCTACTGAAAACAGGTTGCTATGTTCAGTAGACCTGATACTCTTGTGGAGATCCTGTTTCCCCCCTAATAAAGTGTTAACTCCACTTAGTGTGACTTACTGCTGGCTCACTCCTGTCAGGGTCCCATTCAGGCTAAAACAATAAGATTCAATGGTCACATGGACTGGCTGTGCAACCATTTTAAAATCTCATTTGAATGGACACCAGCCTTGTTCCCAAGGGCCAGTGGGAGTGACCTAGTTGTCCTAGGGCTCCTTCAGTTATTTCACAATTTCCTATCTCTTTTTCTCATGCCTTCACCACCCAGAGCTGCAAAAATTGAGCAACATGCCACACATCTAGGTCAGATGAGAGATTTCACTTTCCTGCCTTGAAACACACCCAAGGTATGCAGGTAATTACCCAACATGTCTTCATAATGCTGCCAACTCCAATTACCCAGATCGAGAGCTTGCGAATGCTACCGGGATCACATTTTATCTGCAAACTGTTATATGCCATTTGAGTAGAAATTAAGGACGGATGAATCTATCCATTTCTGTTTCTTTCACTTTCTCTTCCTCCCCAGTCTTACTTTCAGTTTGCTGTACAGTATTTCCTCCTCAGTTTGCAGGTGTTTTTAAGAAGAAGTCTTCATGGAAATTTGACTGTATTTTGTGTGTGTTTTCCCAATGTGAATATTATTGTGTGCTGCTTTACAAAATATGAATGATATTTTTTTAGATGATTTCCTCCTAACTGAATGCTTTGTTAGTTTCATCAGTATGTGTTTTTTTTGGACGCACTTGCCTTTAAAATACACTTTGTGCACAGCTTCTGGTTGGATAACTGCACTCCAAAATCCAGAGAAATGTGAATTTTGAAGGAAAGATGGATTTTGGTTCATGCGTTGTTTCAAGAAGATGAGATCAATTTGCATTAAAATGCAAACTGAACCAAGTTGCTCCCTCGTCCCTATTGCTGATCCTCACGTAAGGGAAAATGCCACATTGTGACAGAACTTGCTGTTGTATATTCTGGGGAATTTCCTGTTTTCCCTTCATTCTGCCTCAGTTTTCTGCCTTGGTATTATTATGATCCTAGGTGGCAATTGAACAGTAGGATTTCTTCCATGCACTGCCTTCTCTTATCATCTTAATCATTACAGTGGTGCCCCGCAAGACGAATGCCTTGCAAGACGGAAAACTCGCTAGACGAAAGAGTTTTCCGTTTTGGAGGTGCTTCGCAAAACGAATTTCCTATGGGCTTGCTTCGCAAGACGACAATGTCTTGCAAGTTCCTGCTGGGTTTTTTTCCTCCCCCCCCTTTTTCTAAGCCGCTAAGCCGCTTATCAGCTGATCCGATCAGCAGATAAGCCGCTAAAAGCCGCTAAAAGCTGCTAATAGCGCTAATAGCACTAATCCGCTAATCCGTCAATGGGCTTGCTTTGCAAGACGAAAAAACCGCTAAACAAAGAGAATCACAGAACGGATTCTTTTCGTCTTGCGAGGCATCACTGTATTTAATTTGTACGCCGCCTTTCCATAGTTAACACCATGCTCAAGGCGGTTTACAACATGAAAAGACTTAGATAATCACAAACATATCAGAGATATTCACAAATCAATCAACCAACCAACCAACCAACCAAACAAACAACACTATCCAGCCTCCCCAGAGCTGCAGACTGCAGAAGCACACAAGGCAGGTCCATCCTTTGCTTGGTCCAAATTTGCAAGCGCTCTGCTTCCCTGTTTCATTGGAGAACCCTGTTGTTGTTTTTAAGGATGAGCCCCAGACAATAAGTATTTAGAGGCTGCAGCAGTGTTAGTTGATGGATGCAAGGGATGCTCAAACACAGAGCTGTTGCAACTTCACCACACATCCAAAGAATTTTCTTGTGTTGAAACCAACCTCTTAAGGAAGCCTTTGTCCACCCTGTGCCCCATGCCAATGCTCTGGACTGCAGCTCCCATCAGCCCCAGCTGGCAGGGGAGTTGTAGATCAAAACATTTGGAGGATGCCCTGTTGGTAAAAACTGTCCTAGAGCAACATGAGGTTGGTAGAGGCCCCGATTTTGCCTTCTTCAAACACTTAAGGCCGTAACCTTAATTATACTTGTGTAGGATCAAAGCCCCATTGCATCTAATGGAACTTTCTTATCTCATCATCATTTTGATTTATTACTTGCCCTTCACCGTAAGATGCAGGATGCCAATACACAGGAGAGCAAAGGTCTTTACAAGCTCCCCCCGCCCCCCCAGCCTTCAAATGCTCTAAATGCCACTCAGCTTTTTTTGGGGGGGGGAATTCCTGATCACATGGAGAGTTCCTTGCATGCATACCCCTCAACTTAACACGCATAGGCTGGGAAAGAGCCTGCTGCCGAGATTCCCCCATTCCTGCACATTTATTATACACACAAATGTCATCTAAAAGGGCTTCAAAGCTAAAGGAATCTGCTAGGGTTTTTTTTTTTTAATTTTTAATTTGTGTATAAGGTTTTGTGACTGTTTTTAAGCTTATCATCGTAAACCACCTTGAGCTTCTGGAAAGGCAGAATATACATGGTTTAAATGATTTTTTTGGAGGGGGAAAAAAGGGAAATAATATGCCACAGACTAATGGCCCAGTTCCCAGCCAGGGAAAAAAAGAAGCAGCAAACCCCTGGTGCAATGGAAAGAATTAATACGCAGTTCAACTCTAAATGGATTAGGTGTCTTGATTATGTGCAGGGTTCCGCACTACAGCGTTGTCCCCTAACTTCGAATTGCACACCTAAATAAATGCCAAGACTCCATCTGCTCCAGTTACCTTCTACAGACAAAGCTTTTGTATTTTAAGAACCAGGCCATTGCCCACACCCGCCTTTAGAGGAGCAATTTTGCAAGACCAGCTTAGCTGCCAACATCACGCAGGGTGTCATTATAGGGCTGTTGAAAGCAACGTTCTTGGAATGCTGGTTAAAACAGTTAACAACTTGGCGAAACATGTGAATTGCACCCAGATGTGGTTTCCGGCTGCTTTCAGTACCAAGTTGCTGCAACAGCACCATCCACTGAAAAAACGTACCTGTGAAAATATACTTGAGGTAAATAAGGCTGCTCATGTTGCTTAAGACAATGAGTTGGTTCAGATGCAGTGCTCAACCTTGGCTAGTACTTACTGTGCAAACTATGATTTGTGTTTTAGGCATACAAGGAAACCATAGTTTGTGCAATTTCACTTCCCCCTTATGGTTTCTGGACATTTGCAGATGCTGTCACAAACGGGTGTTGAAGAAGAAGAGTTTGGATTTGATATCCCGCCTTTCACTCCCTTTAAGGAGTCTCAAAGCGGCTAACAATCTCCTTTCCCTTCCTCCCCCACAACAAACACTCTGTGAGGTGAGTGGGGCTGAGATACTTCAAAGAAGTGTGACTGGCCCAAGGTCACCCAGCAGCTGCATGTGGAGGAGCGGAGACGTGAACCCGGTTCCCCAGATTACGAGACTACCGCTCTTAACCACTACACCACACTGGCACTGAGAGCAGAGCAACACCCCAAACCATGGTGTGTCAGTTCAAGCTGTGGTTGACTAACATCAAAGTGGATCTTTGTTTGGAGACCGCTTGCAAGCCAGGGTTTGCAAGATGGAGCTGGTTCAGACATCATGGCAAACCACAGTTTAGACTGTGGTGCTGGTTCAGATAACACAACAAACAGTGGCTTGGCATTACAAACTAGGATTTAGCATTCTGTGTGGATCATCTCAATATTTTCAGGGTGTGGGTATACTCAGGCAGCAGAACTGCCAATCTGTTGCATTCCTAAGGCTCTCTCTTCACTTCACAGTACCTTGGGAATAGTCCTGAGTGGCTTGCACCTTAATTCAGTAAAGGTAAAGGGACCCCTGACCATTAGGTCCAGTCATGGCCGACTCTGGGGTTGTGGCACTCATCTCGCTTTATTGGCTTCCAAGTACAGCTTCCAGGTCATGGCTTTAATCATCAGCAAGGCTGGCTGTAACCAGTGCTCAAGTCTGATAGAGAATGCTGAGCAGGCAGAAGAGCCTCTGCATTGCTCAATGGACACATGAGATGAGGTGATCTATCCAGATGCCATCATGGGTGTCACGAAAGCCTTGCCAAAAGGGAATTTATGTTCATGTGCTGTTGCGATTTCATCAGGATGATGCATTAAACCAAAGCCCATGCAAATTGCACAACTTGCCTCGGAACTCTGAAGTGCATCCCGCTGGTGGTTTTTCTTTTTTCATGGAAAGGGTGCGGCTGGAAGTGAAGGGAACTTCTTCCCCACACGTGCTGCCTTGGTTTTCTCCATAAGCAGGGCCCCAGAAGTTGGGATATCCCTCCTCACCATGCTCTGTGCCAGCCAGAAAGATCTTCAACAGAGCTTAAATCAAAGAGTTTGCATGGCGAGTTCCCACCTCTCCCCAGTAGGAATAAAGACACAGGACACAATTATTTAAGGTTAATGGGCTAAAATTGGCCACAACTTTATTGGTTACAGGTAAGAGAGGTATTGGCTTAGGCATTGGTCCTAGCAGACTATCCGGCTTCAGCCTGTTTGCATGAAAACCGGGAAGGATTAACCACCAATAGAGGGAGTTCTGCTGATGCACATCGACTAGGTACTCCCCCGGGGTCACTGATCAGGGGTGCACTTTAGGCCCTGGCCTCCATAGGCTTCAGACGAGGCAACGCCCCCCGGAATCCTTTACCGGACTACCCTTCAAAATTTGGGGGAGGTGATGGCGCTCCTCCCCCTCAACACATCTACATAACAATACCCGTACCAATGCCTAGCAGCCCAAACCAAGGAGTTGTTGTGACGATTTGCTACGAGGTAGGCAAAAAACCAAATGGCCAGTGCCAATTTGCCAAGTGGAAAAAATTCCTACCAGGCCCCAGGGTGTGCTAGTTGAAGTCCATAGCAAGGTCAGAAAGGGAACCTTGAAGGGTGGGTGGGTGGGAAACCACAACAGTTGCACGGACCAAAGAGGGAGATCCTCAGGCCGCGCTTGCCTTAAATGAAGCAAGCCACACCCCCTGAGCCAGCCGATTGGCTGCTTCAGGGGATGACACAGCCCAAGGATTCCCCTGATTGCGCGGGGCTGGAAATCAGCCTCTGCGTGTGTGTTGGGGGCGTGAGCCCACAAGCCCACCTCCTCCTAATGTCGGAAGTGGCTTTCCCAAGGAAGAGTCCAGTCATGCATGTTCTCCAATGAAGGACGGGCACCTTGTAGTCCTATTCAGGAATTCAAATCCCCCACACAAACAGAGAGATCTGCAAGGGGTGTGCTAGCTGTGTCCTGGCACCATCTCTGCAACCTTCTGTAAACCGGAGGGATAACTTCTGAAGCAGAAATCCTGCCCTACTTACATGGACCCCCACCCCACCGAGCAATTTAGAAGAAAAAACTCCCACTGCAAAGGTTGTCCTACCAAATGGTGGAGGTTGACATTAATGGCCCTTGGCCCTGAGACCTTTTCATGTGGGGTAGAGGACTCTGAAATCCTGGAGATGAGCTGCTATTTGGAGTACATGCAGCATTGCCAAGGTGGTGCCCTTCAGATGTGGACTCCAGGGGTCTCATCAGCCCCTGGCAGCATGGCCAATGTTCAGGGATGAGCACAACACCACTCTTCTGCCTGACGGCATTCAGAGGTGCATTGCCTCTAATATTGGAGTTAATATAGCCAGTGTGGAAAAGTGATTAGAGTGCTGACCTAGGACCTGTGAGACCAGGGTTCAAATCCCCACTCAGCCATTAGGCCCCCTGGGTAACTTTTGGCTTGTTGCTGTCTCTTAGCCTAACCAATCTCACTGGGTTGTGAGAGTAAAATTGCGAGAGTAAAATGTGGAGGGGAAAAGCTAGGGCTGTCCAGGTTTCCGCAGCCACACCTGGGAATTGGGCTGCAAAATGGCGTCTGGGAAATGCCTGGGAAAAGCTCAACAACTTTGACCAGATTTTCACTTTTGGGAAAGCCATTTCCGACCTGGGAGGAGAGGGGGTTGCGGGCAGAAATCCCTCCCACATCCCATGCGGGGGCTGGCCTTTGCCCCCGCGAGATTAGGGAATCCCCGGGCGTGGCGGCGACCCGGCCTGCCAATCTGCGGACCGGGGAGGCATGGCCTAGCCTATTTAAGGCTAGGCACGCCCGGGGACCGCCCTCTTTGCCCCTTTCCGGCTGAGCGGTTTTTTCCCATCCCACCCACCCCTTAGGTTTTAGGTAGCTTTGACCTTGCTATGGACTTCAGTTGGTCGCCGCAAGGGGCCTGGTAGGAATTTTTCCAAGTTGGCACTCTTCGAGCCTTTTGGTTTTTTCGCCTACCTCGTAGCAAACGTCACAACTTATTCGGTGTTGGCGGTTAGGCATTGGCAGGGGTCTATTGTTATGCAAATAAAGGGGGGAAGGAAACGCCATCACCTTCCCCAAAAGAAAAGGGTAGTCCGGTAGAGGACTCCGGGGAGCGTTGCCTTGTCTGAAACCTAGGGAGGTAAGGGCCTCCGGCACGCCCCAGAGCGGTGACACCCGTTGGGATCCTAGTTGGCGTACTCCAACAGGACTCCCACGGCTTGTGGACAACCCTTCCCGGTCCCCATGCCGGGTAGTCGATAGGAGCCAATGCCTAAGGCTAATACCTTCCAATTCTGTAATCAATAAAGTTGTGGCCTTTTTATGCCCATTAACCTTAATTACTGTGTCCAGTGTCTTCATTTCACATGGGGGAGGGGACTTGCCACGCAATATGGCAGCCCTAGAAAAGCCATGTATGCCACCTTGAGCTCCAATCAAACCAATAAATACATTCCAATTGCATTCACTTCTAGGTTGGGTGGGCTCCTTGCATCCAATGGGCTTTTGTGCTCCATGTACTATATTGGATATGCATGTAAAATAAGGAATGAGTCGAGGCATCTTCATTTTTAAAATCCATTCAGGTTGTACCAGTGGGGCAACAAGTGCTCAGCCTGCCTCTGCCATCTCCCCCTGTGCTAGCCCCTCTCCAAGGCTACCCAGACATCGAGGGCATGTTTGGAGCAGCAGGGAAGCCTGATACTGGCCATTGACCATAATAAAATGACTTGTACTTGTCGTTGTTAGAGCGTCAGGCTAGGACCTGGGAGGCTGGGTTTCCAAACCCCTCTTGGTCCGTGAAACTCACTGGGTGACCTGGGGCCTGTCATTGCTTCTCGGCCCGACCTACCTCACAGGGTTCTTGTTGTGGGGGGTGGTCGAACAAGCCAGGGGAGGGGCCGTGAACACCACCTTGAGCTCCGTGAAGAGAAAAGGGGGGTGTAGATGCAATCGATCTTTTAAACAGTAAGGGAATGTGGGAAATGGAAAAAAACACCTTTCATTTCTCCCCCTTTCCTACATTTGAACACACAAAAGAACTTGAAGGGAAATCAGTGCGATTCTGGAGTGGCTCCACCACTGCTTTTGGCACGCAGACGGGGCCCCCAGATTTTCAATCACGCTCAGTGCCCAGTTTTTCACCCACGCTGCTGAGTTTTCTCATAAACCTGGCACTCGGTGGCTCTGCTACCATATGAATGGGAACAGGAGGCCAGAACCCCTGCTGGTGGCAACTGATGTCATCCCGTGGCGTGTGGAGAGAGCTCTCGCAGCATAGACCGACTGGGGGGAATCTGGCAGTGTGTATCCAAGCATGACTGGGGAACAACCTCGCTGCCATCAGGTTTCCTGAAATGCCTGGCTCTTGAGTGCAAACAGTATTCTGTTGGCAGACAGGTTCTGCAGTGACTTAGGGTGAATTCAGACTCTCCCCGCCCCCCTCCAGCCTCCCGCCCCAGCCTCTCTGCTTCCCTGCATTGTGACAGCCGCCATATGGTGGATTCTCCCGAGGTCTGGGTTGGAACTGAGAGGTTCCAATGTGTGATGGTGAGGGAGCACTTGCCAATAGCCTGGTGGCCACAGACGTTAGGCGAGCTGTTATTTAATCAGCCTAAGCTTCCCCTGCGCAATATGGATATAATAATATTCTGGTCATCCCCGGCGACACCATGCAGCACAATTGGGCAGCTCCCTGGGCCCTCGCAGGGCTCATTGCTGATGCTTGCCCTGTACTGCCATTAAAATACACCCCCCTGGCATTCCAGTGAGCCTCAAACAGCTGAGTCCCTCATCCACCACCATTTACATTTCCCACAAGGCCCTAGAATTATGTTATGACAGGGGCATTGTGGGAAATTAATCTGGCTGCGGCTTGCCAGCCAGCCAGCCACCCAGTGCGCACTGGAGCATGGCTGCTCCTGTTGGGTGGGGGGGGGTGCTGATTATTGATGATTGATTGAATTGCTGATGTAGAAGGAGGACCACCAGAGAGTGGTGCGGGTCACCTCAAACCTAGAGCCCCTAAACGGTCTACCTGGCAGAGTTGTTGTGAGGGAGGGGCAGAGCTCAATGGCAGAACACAAGTTTTGCATGCCTTCCAATTTTTTTTGACACAAACCCGGGATGTAAGTCATTTGGGACATGCTCCTCAGTGAATCATGTGACCTATGCCTCACCCTTGCCCCCCCCCCAAAGTGCTTTTCTGGGGGAAAGATAATGCGCAACGCTGAAAAAATTGGGCTCTGTGCAAGTTCCTGGCTTTCCCCAAAGTGCTTTTTGTGGGCAAAAGTGTGCAAGAGCGTGGCACCCAAAATGGCAGCTGACATCTGGGGAGAAAAAAATGGGCTGTCCCATTTTTTTCCCAGGCACATGGAAGGTATGGTTTTGCATACCAAGCAGTCTTGGGGAGCTGCTGCTAGCTGGAGTACTTTGGCTCAGTCCTAGACTTACATGTGCACATACAGTGGTACCTTGGGTTACATACGCTTTTGGTTACAGACTCCGCTAACCCAGAAATAGTACCTCGGGTTAAGAACTTTGCTTCAGGATGAGAACAGAAATCATGCGGTGGTGGCATGGCGGCAGTGGGAGGCCCCATTAGCTAAAGTGGTACCTCAGGTTAAGAACAGTTTCAGGTTAAGAACGGACCTCTGGAACGAGTTAAGTTCTTAACCAGAGGTACCACTGTACAAGCACACCACACACACACACACACACACACACACACACACACACAATGTTGTTATAGACGTTGGATGCCACCCCCAATCTCAGCCAAGCCATGGTTCTAAGCACTCACCCAGGGTCTATGTTCCTTTGAGAACCAAGACACGGTGGATGCTATTGTAGCTTTACAAAATATGATTTATTCACATACTTACTCCTGAATCTCGATGGAGGGAAACCAGATCTCACAGCATGGTTATCTCAAGAGGGGCTTTCCCACCCACAGCAGTGCGGAACTGGGGTCCAAGGAACCTCTCCCCTGCCAAAGACGGATCCCTGGCTTTGTTCTCCCTCCACTTTCCCAGCACACCTTGCTTAAAGACACTCTTTTCTTGCCACCTCACATGCACACCCTGTCACCTTGGCAACCTCTGTCTGCCCAGGCCCAAGGATTCATCAACACCTTGTGTCACGTTGTCCCAGATGAGGCCCTGGCTTGGAACCTTCCCTTCAGTACTCTAAATATTAACTAGACTCTTGACATTCATGAGTTTATTGGGTTTTTTGGGGGGGAGTCTCTCTCACCCCCCCCCCCAAATTCAGAACGATATTTAAAGCACTCTTATACTAACTCCTAGTTGTGATAGTTATGCTCTGCCTTCACGGCTGGAGGCAGCAGTGCTTCATAATACCAGTTGCTGGAAACTGCCAGAGAGGAGTGGGCCCTTGTGCTCAGATCCCGCTGGTGGCATCTGGCTGGCCACTGTGAGAACAGGGGTGCTGGACGAGATGGGCCATTGGCCTGATCCAGCAGCCTCTTCTTGTGTTCTCGTACCACTTTAACAGTGAAGGAGACCAGGGTTCAAATCGCCACTCAGCCCTGAAGCTCCCTGGGTTACTTTGGGCCAGTCACTGTCTCTCAGGCTAACCTACCTCACAGGGTTGTTGTGAGGATAAAGTTGTGAGAGGGGGATAATGTGTGCGCCGCCCTGATCTCCTTGGAGAAAAGATGGGATAGGATTGTAATAATAATAATAATAATAATAATAATAATAATAATAATAATAATACAGTGGTACATCAGCTTACATACACTTCAGGTTACATACGCTTCAGGTTACAGATTCCGCTAACCCAGAAATATTACCTCAGATTAAGAACTTTGCTTCAGGATGAGAACAGAAATCGTGTGGCAGCAGCGGGAGGCCCCATTAGCTAAAGTGGTTCCTCAGGTTAAGAACAGTTTCAGGTTAAGAACAGACCTCCAGAATGAATTAAGTTCTTAACCTGAGGTACCACTGTAATAATAATACATTTTGATCGGTGCCCATAGCCTTTTCACACATGCACACATCCACCCACCCTACAACTTTCCGGCGGAACTCTCTACCACCAGACACCATCATTTCGTATCACAGTTAAAATCTATAAAAGATCATTCAGAGTCACATAAGCCAGGAATCCCACCAGCTATTAGGGAAAGCATACCCTCCCACATTTCTCCGATGAAAATAGGAATGTCCTATTCAATCATCACCATCATTTTATTTATACCCCGCCCATCTGACTGGGTTGCCCCAGCCACTCTGGGCAGCTTCCAACATATATAAAAGCATAATAAAACATTAAACATTAAACAATCTCCCCACTGTAGAGCTGCCTTCAGATGTCTTCCAATGGCTGTATAGTTACTTATCTCTTTGGCTCAGGGGTCCCATGACTCCATACCCTCCAACATTTCTCCGATGAAAATAGGGATGTCCTGAGGAAAAGTGGGACATTCCGGGATCAAATCAGAAACCAGGACAGCTTCTGTAAATCTGAGACTGTCCCTGGAAAATAGGGACACTTGGAGGGTCTGGAAAAGGTGCTCAGAGCTTTCTTTACAGTGGTCATGTTTTCCCCTCTCTACACTAGAAGAAGAGAGAAGTTGGTCAGTGAGAAAGAGATGCTGGTTTGTGGAGCGACCTCTCTGCCAGATCTCTGAGGATCTAAGTGAGGCTGGCTCATTGGTCTGAGGGCCACTTTGGCTCGTCTGCTGCCCTGCTCCTCGTGCTAGAAGCATCTCAGGACTGCCTGAAACACCTTTGTGTCATGTGGCCCACGGGCTGCCAAAACTGCCATCGCAGCTGAGCGGTGCAAGCCCAACACTGAACAACCAAGCAGATGGAGCGCTCGAATACAGGAGGCCCTTGTAATGGAAAAGATGAATAATTCCAGGAGATATTCTTATGCCAGCTTTCTGAACACTTGGCTCGCTGGAAAGATCCAAGAACCTGGAGTACTGCCTGACACCGGATGGAATCTTAATCAGCAATGCCAGCTCCCACGCAGGGAAAAAAAGGAAAAAAGCAAAAGCAAAAAGCCCGAGGACAGAGAGAGAAAGAGAGAGAGGGAGAGTGTGCTGGAGTGGAGGGTGTTGGAGGTGTGAAGAGAGCTCAACTTTTAGCAGGGAGGCTGACTCCAGCAAGACTCAAATTCTGCAGGTGGAACTTTCTAGAGTAGGCACTGCTCTGGCCCCTTCCGAATGACCCCTAAAGGGCATTTAACCTGAATGACAAGGAGGCTTGGGGGGAACATCTGAAACTGCCTTGTTGTTGTTTAGTCATTTAGTCGTGTCCGACTCTTCGGACCAGAGCACGCCAGGCACTCCTGTCTTCCATTGCCTCCCGCAGTTTTGTCAAACTCATGCTGGTAGCTTCAAGAACACTATCCAACCATCTCGTCCTCTGTCGTCCCCTTCTCCTTGTGCCCTCCATCTTTCCCAACATCAGGGTCTTTTCCAGGGAGTCTTCTCTTCTCATGAGGTGGCCAAAGTATTGGAGCCTCAGCTTCAGGATCTGTCCTTCCAGTGAGCACTCAGGGCTGATTTCCTTAAGAATGGATAGGTTTGATCTTCTTGCAGTCCATGGGACTCTCAAGAGTCTCCTCCAGCACCATAATTCGAAAGCATCAATTCTTCTGCGATCAGCCTTCTTTATGGTCCAGCTCTCACTTCCATACATCACTACTGGGAAAACCATAGCTTTTACTATACGGACCTTTGTTGGCAAGGTGATGTCTCTACTTTTTAAGATGCTGTCTAGCTGAAGCTGCCTTATAATGAGTAAAAAGTTGGTCCATCCTCCTCAGTATTGTCTACACTGACTGGCAGCAGCATTCTAGGGGTTCAGGAGACAGGAGTCTCTGGACTTCCATTACCGCAACATTTCTTAACTATAGGTATTGCCACCATCTACACACAAATATCTCTGACTGACTTTGCCACAGCCTTCCTAGCTCGGGCAAAGATGTGATCAAACAAATCTTTATTACAATGGTAAAAGCTGGATGTAAAAGGTTCTTATATGCTTTGTTTTTAATAACAGTGTTTGGAGATTTTGTATCATAACATGTGCTTATAACGCTATTCCTATCCTATCGTGCTTCCTCCTCAGCACCCACACTCTTCTTCCACTCCCTCTAAATCCAGCTTTTTTTTTACTCCCCCCCCCAGACCTGTTCCGTCACCCTTCACCCTCAGCTAGCCAGCACACCACACCGACCAACTCTCCCCACCTTGCACTCATCTCTCTATATATCTTACAAATACCTCCCTACATAACATTTCCCTTATCTCTCTTAATGCACAAACCTGTACCGGCCAGCTGCAATGACAAACACCCATGAGCTTGTCCACAAATCGCCTACTTTTAAGATAGGGTCGGTTAGCGCTCCTTTCTCAAATCAGGGGATGTCTCTAAATTGCAAACTATCACTTCGCCCTGGCTATTGGTGGAGAACTTCTGGGCAGCACAGGGGAATGCAAACACTCCGGTGTGTGTGTGTGTGTGTGTGTGTGTGTGTGTAGTTTGTAATGCACAGGCTCTTTGGATCCCAGCTGCTGAAACAGTAGCAGCAGGAAATGGCAGCCTGCGAAACTTATCTTCGACATGTATGCATTTGAGTACTTTTGTGTTTGCCTGTTGTGTGTGCATGTGTGTGCATGGAGAAAGGGAGCTGCTGGGTGATGGGGGGGGGGGGCTTAACCTAACCAAAGAACGCTTCCTTGATCCTATTTTAATCAGAGAAATGAGGCAGCTGTTAGAGCGAATAGACCCTGAACTAACGCAGATGTCTTAATATCCTTGTGTAGAGGAGGTACATTATGATTCATTCTTTGCAACCCTATTACTCAGTGTTTGATAGGGGCTTACTTGTCTCAAGTGCTTTTCATTATTGCCCTAATGCTGTCTATTAACATACTGGATGGAGGCTCTTTTCTCATCTGAGGCATGCATCACAGTGCTTTTAAAGATTATGGGGCTTGTGAATACATAACACTTTACTGCCTTGCAGATGCAATTCGCCGAGAAAAATGATAATACATGCACACGGATAGGTAAATATGAAAACAAGCAGAGCTCTGCTGGATCAGACCAAAGACCTATTTGGTCCGGCAACCAGTTTATTCACAGTGGTCATTTCTCAAACCAGAGGTCTTTGGGAAGCTCACCAGCATCAGGGCAAAAAGGCAGTATCGCTCACTGGTCAATGCTTCTGATCCTGGAGGAAGCATGTAGCTATTATGACTAGTAGCCAACCTATTGATAGCCCAACCCTCTATGAGTGGGTCTAATTCCCTTTCTAAACTGATGGCCATCACTATATCTTGTGGTACAAATTCCACAGTTCAGCTATGCTCTTGTGTGAAGACATCCTTTTGTTTGTTGTGAATGTTCAACCTCCCTCGATGACTCTGGGTTCTAGTATGAGAGAGAGAGGAGAGAAACTTTTCTCTGGCTGCTTTCTCCATCATGGTTCTCCTTACTCATCTTGCCCACCCCAGTCTAAAAAGCCCCAAATGTGGCAACTCTTCTGTATAGGGGAGTTGCTCAAGCCCTCAAAACCTTTAATGGGACGGGTCATGAAATTGTGCCTCCACCCAAACTTCTACATACAAAGGAAGACAAAATAAAATGGGTTTTCAAGCTGTGTTACTGGAGGGAAAGGACAGCTGCGGTTTCTTGGAACTTTATCAGGGTACATCAGTGATAGCATCAATAATGTCAGAAGAGCATCAGTCACCACTATACTTCATTGCATTGTGCAGCCATAGAGGAAGGCTGAGGATGTACATCTCTGATGTACATCTAGATCACACACAGGGCAACAAAGACCCCAAAGGCTTGAATTGATGGTGCAAACCTAGAACATGCTGCAGAATTCTTGGGGACACCCAGAAACAAGACACTCTTTCTCTGAGCCGCAGCTTCACTCAACAAAATGGAGATAAACACTAATTGTAGCAGCATCTGTGGTGAGCAAAGTGTTTTCTTGAGATCAAAAGCCTGAAAACCAGTATCATGTACTCTTGTTTACTGGGGGGGGGGGACTCTGTTTTTTTTTAAAATTGCTGTCCCTTGCGGGGATCACTGCTCTGATTTGGTCCCACTTGATCTTCTGTTAGCAAGTATTGCAAAGATGTCCTTCTGGATCCAGTATTCTGTTTTGAGTGATGGTATTAGCAGCACAGGGGTTGGGATCCAAGATATGGGTTTTCAGGTTTGGAGAAAAAAAGAACAAAGCGAGGCAAGGCAAAGTAAGCCTAGAGCTGGGGCAAGGCATGGCTTTTAGGATTCAGCAGCACCCTGGACAGCTCCATGCAGGGCTCAGGCTTGAGGCTCCATAACAGCAGAGCTCATATGTTGGTTCAACCCCAAGTTAATAATAATAATAATAATAATAATAATAATAATAATAATAATAATAATATTTATACCCTGCCCATCTGACTAGGTTTCCCCAGCCACTCTGAAACATCAAACATTAAAACCTTCCCTAAACAAGGCTGCCATCAGATGTCTTCTAAAAGTCAGATAGTAGTCTATTTCCTTGACATCTGATGGGAGGGCGTTCCACAGGGAGGGCACCACTACCGAGAAGGCCCTCTGCCTGGTTCCCTGTAACCTCACTTCTCGCAGGCAGGGAACCTCCAGAAGGCCCTCGGAGCTGGACCTCAGTGTCTGGGCTGAATGATGGGGGTGGAGACGCTCCTTCAGGTATACTGGGCCAAGGCCATTTAGGGCTTTAAAGATCACCACCAACACTTTGAATTGTGCTTGGAAATGTACTGGGAGCCAATGTACATCTTTCTGGACCAGTGTGATATGGGCTTTAAGCCTTTAAGAGGAGTCACAGCATTCCCTCAGTAGTTTGCTCGGCATTCCATGAGACCCTTCATTTAAATGGTACCCAGCCCTTCCCAGGGGTTCTGAGATGGGGGGTCTTTGGAAGCAGAGCAGTGCAATGCAACTTCCTTGAGCTAGAGAGGGTACTGATGCAAGTGATTCTGGATTGGCAAGAGGATCTGAGGCTGGTCCCAAGGGCAATTGCGTCCCCCACTCCCTGGCCTCATCCCCTGAAGATTATTCCTCATGTATTTATTTAGAGCGTTTGTACCCCACTCTTCAGCCCAAAAGGCTCATATACAATCAATTAAAATAAGGCAGTCCTTGCTTGCAGGCTTGCAATGTTTTAAAGCAATTTTATTTTAACTGCTTTCACCAGTAATTTTAAACACACGTGCACAAATAAGCAATGTAAAGATTTATGGAAAAAATAAATAGATAACATGACACAAAAGGAGAAATGTATAGGGAGGGAAGAGGAAAAACGGGAGTCTGACCCCAGGGTCATGACACTTAGCTTCCATTCCACACTCTACTAGTTTATTTTCAATGAGGTGTAACCTTCCATCTACTACACATGCATCTAAATGGAGGCATGGTGTGATTAAGGTAAGGTCACCAGATGTCCCTGTTTCCCGGGGACAGTCCCCAGATTTACAAATCAGTCCCCTGACAAAATCCTATCATTCCAATTCATTTCAATGAAGTGTCCCCGGATTCATTGAAAAAAAATCTGCTAACTTTAGATTAAGGCTCAATGAAGCTTTTTATGAATGCCATTTGGGCCTTGCTTTGGCAATTCACCCTGAAACAAAACAGACCTTTTGAGCAGTTTCTTTCTTTCTTGAGCTGCCGTTTGTAGGGTATTAAGTCAATGGTTTTAAATTTTAATTCCTCCACCCACACCGCTCTGACACCCGCCCCCCCCAAACCAACTCATTTAAAAAACTCGAGGCAGCTTACAAAGATAAATAACACCACAAAGTCATAAAACAGAATAAAATAATAATCAATAAAAGCTTCCACTCGGTGCACGTTTGAAGGGAAAAAGGAAAACAGTGAATCCCCGGGATTATATCGACCTTCAGAAGAAGCGGTTCCCTAAATGATAAAGTTGGGGCTAGGTAATATTCCTTGGGCAACTTGTTTCAAAGAAGGCAGCCGTTCCTTTCAAGCTTTATTTTGTAATGATGACTAGATCCTTTGTTTTATTGATGACAATGCTCACCACCGTTATGGTGCTTTAATAATAATAAAGTGTTCAAATGGCTTCACATATCTGTGATTCCCCAGCAAGGAAATACGTTCCCTCAACCCCGCAAGGCAGCTTACCTACCACCAACATTTTTATCTGGACAAAGCCTTTCATGCACTATTTTTACCAATCCAAGCATTTTAAATTCTGCTTGTGACGTATGAGAGTACTGCTGCTTGTTCTTCTGATCTGCTGTTTAATTCCGTAGTGTATTTTATCAGTGTGGTTTAACTCTCCCCCCCCCAACCCTGGAATGGAGAAACGAAGGGCAGCATTTAATTATTTCAACTAAATAAATAAATGCATTATTGATATTCTTACAGCACCCCTGCAAGGTAGACCTGCATTCTCCGATTTATTTAAAATATTGGTGCACCACTGCTCCGTCCAATAGCAGGCCTCCACGGCATCTGATGAGTAAGAGAAAATTGTTTTAACTTGGTGCCAAATGCAACCCCTGTTAATCGAAACGAAGCATTTTATTTGCTAATTAATGATCGGTATTTATAGGTCTCCCTATAACAGGGTTATATATATAAAAATGAAACAGATTAAGGCTTGCAATCCTATATAATCCACTTACCTGGAAGTAAATCCCATTGAATGCAATAGGGCTTTGTGCCTGAGCAGATATGTATAAGCACCAATAAGAAAATATCCCATAGCATAAAAACACAAGAAGTGGAGAGTTTAAAAGGCATAAATGGCCTAGGACCCACATACCTATGGGACCGCCTCTCCTGGTATGCCCCGTGGAGGACCTTAAGGTCCACAAATGACAACATTTTGGAGGTCAGTTTTGCCAGTTCTGCATAGTCCGTCAATTTTTCTTGCCATGATTCTTTATGGGGTTTCTTCAGTCTTCCATCTTTGTGCTATTAGAACTCTTGTGGCCATTGTTGCATACATGAAGATGTTTTTCAGCTTTTTTGGCAGATCTTTCCCTACAATCCCTAACAAAAATGCTTCAGGTTTTTTAACAAATGTTAAATGGAACATTTTCTTCAATTTGTTGTATATCATTTCCCAATTATTTTTTTAAATTACATTACAATCCCACCCCATATGATAAAATGTCCCCTCCTTTTCCTTACACTTCCAACATATATTTGAACTGGTTTTATACATTTTCCCTAACTGCACTGGTGTCGTGTACCATCTGTACACCATCTTCATGTAATTCTCCTTCAATAGGGAGCAATCTGTAAATTTTAAACCAGTTTTCCATAATTTTTCCCAATCTTCCATCATAATATTGTGACCTACATCTTGTGCCCATTTAATCATAACTGATTTTACCTCTTCATCTTTCGTCTCCCATTCTAATTAGAATGGGGGGTGAATTTTCATAAGAATAGCTCAAAAACTTTTGTGTCTGGATGTTAATAGGTCTGCTTTGAGGAAAAGGTAGTTGAAAGCACCCCAGACCTAGTGCAAGCAATTTCCCTCCCATTGAAGAAGTTCTTCCTTTCTCAAAATCCACCCCACCTCTTGTTGCACCCACCCTGAAACAGCACCAACAAATCAAAGTCTCCCACCAAGCTGTTTTTGGGGTTGTGTGTGTATGTGTGTCAAGTTCTAGATGTGGTCCCCTCTTTCTTTTTCTTTTTTTACAATTGAATACCTACAGGATATATTCCCTGCATTTTGTAAAAGGAGACTGCCTGGTGCTGGCTCCTAGCGCTGCTTAATCCTATCAACCTTCGTAATTTTATTCGATCAGCCATCTTGTTGCAACATACCAGATGCCGGCCTTAAATGAATAGCACTGGGATGTTCAGGCGGCAAGTTAGCAGACTATTGCCAAGCACTCCCGACAGCAGGAGCACTCTATAAAATCTTGGACTAAGCTGCGTTGGAAGAAGAGGTGGCAGGCGGGGGCTGGGGGAGAGATACGCTCTAGGATTGGGGGCGGGGGGCGGGGAGTGAGGTGGGCAAGCTTGGAAGGATATCGTTTCTTCAAACAGCCTGGCGCAGCATGAGGTTCAGGTATCTATGCAGAAATTTGTCCGGCTATATAGCTATCTATCTATCGAAGGCTGGATATGCTACAAATCCTTCTAATGGGATTAAGGCTTAATGCTGTGAGTAGAATATGGAGAGAGAGAGAGAGAGAGAGAGAGAGAGAGAGAGAGAGAGAGAGAGAGATGCTTTCTCTCTGAGCTGTACAGAAAAGCAAGGGGAGAAAGTCCCATTCTGCCAGCTGGATCGGTTTCTCAGAACTAGTGGCAACGGCTTAGTCAATGAGACAGAACGTTTTAATGATGTTGTGACACAACCTGACACGCAGTGTCATCTGACGGATTCTTTTATCTTGCTTCTTTTTTTTCTTTTTTAAAATGTCAATTAATCCTCCCCACCTCCCCCCCACCTCCCAATCAAAAGGGAAAGGAAGTTGTGGACCCTCCTCACTATGTGATAGAGACCCTTGTGATGTTCTGTTCTACAGCCACAGGAGAAAATGTCTTCTCTAGAGATGAGTAGGGGGAGGGGGCAGTGGTAGGAATGCAAACACCTGAGCGTTTGGGTTTCTCTTTCTCTTCTCCCCCACCCAACTTAAATTCAGCCTGCCACGTTTCCTCACTGGTTTGCTTCCCGCCCCCCCCCAAGTCCTCATGAAAATTCACCAGCATTTTAGTGTACATTATTCCTAATATACCTATTTTTATGTGCAGTTTTGCCTAACGTACACATTATCCTTAATAGAATGCAATTTTTTTGGGTATGTTATTATCTCTAATATATGCATTTTAATGCAAACTCTTCCCTGCATTTGTTTTGGTTGGAGAACTGTGCGGTTTGACAATCTCTAAGAACCCCTCTCTCAATGAAACGCTGGGAACTGTAGCCCCGCGAGGGAAATATAGGGGTCTCCAAACAACCCTCAGTACCCTTAACAAACTACAGTTCCCATGATTCATTGTGGGAAGTCGGGCCAGTTTAAAGTGGTATGATACTGCTTTAAAGGTACTGTATAGCTTAGATGACGCCTAACAGTGAGCCAGAATGGAATGGGTCCTTTAATTCCAAAAAGTGAATGTGATATGAAAAGAACCAGAAACCCATGACCTTGAAAAATAAATAAATGCTGAGAGGGAGTAAGGGCAGGTCTCCTGCCTTCACCCTGCCGTCCCACTTGGAATGCACTATTTGCCAATCCTCTGGTGTCTCCTCCCTGCCCAATACACGTGTGGCCTGCACACTGTTTGCGCTGCGCTGCAGGGCAAGGGCCTGCGCCCAAGGCTGATGCCACAGTGGGAAGCAGCCACAGCTCTTGTGCAATGCCTCACACAACACCTCACCCTCCTTCCTAGGGAGCAACTGATGGGAAGAGTTTCATCAACAGTTAGCATTTGGAGAGAGAAAGAGATAGTAGTAAAGATAACAGGAGGAACAGAAAGAAAGGGAAAGGAATTGGCACTCAACAGGCAACGCTCTGAGGAGGAGGCAGAAGTGTTTTTCTTCTCATCCCCTGGAAGCTCGGTGCGTTCTTAGTTTTTTAACGTTGGAGGGAAAATTGGGTCTGTCCTGAGGTAAGAAGTCACTTTTGGGACAGGAGTCAGGAAACTGAGGTCAACTGCAGCTGTTCACATAAGAGACCTCAGAAACTGCCTTATACTATTGGACCATCCAGCTTCGGTCTTGTCCACACTGACTGGCAGTATCTCTCCAGGGTTTCAGACAGGAATGTCTCCCAGTCCTAACTGGAGATGCTGGAGATTTAACCTGGGACCTTCTGCATGCAAGGCACATCATCTACCACTGACCTGCTGGCCTTTCCGAATTGAAGAGTGTGGATTCAGACACCAACATGTCTTGGCCCAGGTCTGCTGGTCCTCCTTACAGACCGTCCTCCACCCCACATTTGCAAGTGCAACACCAACACTTTGAATTGCGCTCGGAAACGTATTGGGAGCCAATGAAGGTATTTCAAGACTGGGGTTATGTGGTCTCGGCGGCCGCCCCCAGTCACCAGTCTAGCTGCTGCATTCTGGATTAGTTGTAGTTTCTGGGTCACCTTCAAAGGTAGTCCCACGTAAAGCACATTGCAGTAGTCCAAGAGGGAGATAACTAGAGTGTGCACCACTCTGGTGAGACAGTCTGCGGGCAGGTAGGGTCTCAGGCTCTGTACCAGATGGAGCTGGTAAACAGCTGCCCTGGATACAGAATTGACCTGCACCTCAATGGACAGCTGTGAGTCCAAAATGACTCCTGGTCCTTCAGTAGTAATAATACTGAGAGAGGAAGGGCAAAGGCAGAGGGACCCCGGCATGGTTAGAACAGCAGAGCCAATCTGATAGCCCAGAAGCTGTGCCCATTGAGTTTTGCTTCTCTTTCTCTCCTTCTCAAGTAAGTGGCAGCAACACCGTGGCATTGAGAAGGCAGGCCAGCAGTGCAGTCCCACTTGCCCTGCTGGGCACTACTGCACTGGACTAGTGGGCTGTGAGTCTGATCCATCAGGCCTCATCTTACATACTTATGATGGAAAAAGGTCTTTGTAAATGGAGACTCTCCATCAAACGGGGTACTTTTGCGAAAAGTGTGATAGGCTTCCAAACTGGGCTTCCATTGCTAACATACCCAGAGAAGGAGACTCCACAGAGCTGAAGGTTATTTGCCTGTGTATTAAAAAAAAAGAGGTTAAGGTTTTAAAAGGTGATTAAAAGCAGCTGGGAAGCGAAACATGCCGATGTCTCGGAGTAACCTTGTAGCGGGTTGATTTATGACAGTCCAGTTCCACTCGTAACAAGATTATAGCTTCTTCACATCAGCCATTGTGATAAATACCAATTACCTACTTGAATATTGCCATTAAAATTTGCCTAAGTAAGGAGCAGAATCATACATCGTGGTTGATTACATATCAGTGATGCTGACGGAGGGTGTGCAACGTCTCGATCTGCTTTAAGATATGCCGCCCTGATTTAGACCGTGATTTGCATACAATTTTCCCATGCAGCCTAAACTTCGAAAAGTATAATTACTTTTTTTTTTTTTTAATATTCTTCGTTCTGATTTGAATGTTAGAAAAGGCCATCTAATGAATTACTCAGGCTAATGAAGACAAACACGCACCATGGAAAGGCACAGCAACAGCTGCTTTGAACCTTGAGACAAGATGCTGGCTGTTGTGTAATCTTATTGCTACTGACTGACCCATTAAAGATGAATCTAGAGATATATGTAGATATATCCTTCTCTCCACTGCCCCACACAACACACACACACACTTTGTGCACTACAGGCTCCTATCGCAGTGAGAGTTAGGGCAGTGCAGGTGTTAGAGTGTTTTACTAGGACCTGGGAAACCAGAGTTCAAATCATACTCAGCCACAGCCAAATGGGATGTTTTTTACTGGTCCTAATTCAAGGAAGGAAACTTGCAGCTGGCATAGTTGGTACATACAAATATCTTTCAACTGTGGGGAAAAGAATGGGCAGTGCCAGCCATGCAGCTGAGAGCCAGCATGGTGTGGTGATTAGGGTGTCTGTTTAGGCAGCAGCAGAGCAAGCAGTTTGGGTGCCTGGGGTGGGGCGCATGCCCTGTGCCCAGGGGCGGGGCCAGCCAGGGCGGGATGCTCCACGGGGCCTTCAAGGAGTCTGCCTGCCTCCTCCCACTCAGCCACCCTACAGCTGAAGGGGAGGCGGCAGGCGGACCGTTTGGAGCAGTGCAGAGCCTGCGGGCGCCCAAGTCACTGCATCACTCCCAGGAGAGATGCGTGGCTTGGGCGTGCTGCAGGCCCCAGAGTGAGTGCCACCCGCCATTTTGTCACCCCCCTCAGTGGTGACACCTGGAGCGGCCCGCCCTCACCACCCCCTTCCTCTGCCCCGGCATTTAGGACCTTGGATGACCACCAAGTCACAATGCCTCCCCACCACCACCCCAGGTGACTCTGACCAGGAAAAGCATCTCTCAGCCTAACCTACTGCCTAGGATTGCTATGAGAATAAGATGTAGAGAGGGCGAACCATGTTGAGCTCTTGGAGGAAAGGTGAGCTATTAATGCAATGCAGCAAATAGAATATTCCAGGTTGTGGATTTAGTGAGAGCACGTTTAGGCAGATATATGCTCCTTATATTTCTGTTGGATTACTAGTAATTGGGAAGCAGGGGAAACAATTGTTTTAACCCTTCAATCCTTTGGTTTTTTTTCATTTGGCAAGTCTGCATGTGAATTCCTTTGTTTAAGGAAATGTCTACTTCCATGGAAAATATTGCAACTGTTTTATCTTCTCCTGCTGGATCTTACATTGCGTACGATTTTAGCGCCTTTTTTATTGCAAGCAAATCAGGTCCTGTCATGTGTTGCAATGAATCTATGTTTCGCTTTATTTTTAAATTTTATTTTATGGTTTAGTATTGCTTTTATTTTAAATGACACCTGTGGGAGGCACCACAATCTTAGGGTCTCTAAAGGCCTTAATTCGCCCAGAGCTGAGTGTTGAAAGATTCAGGGCAGACAAATGAAAGTACTTTGTTTTTGCACAGCTCCAACTACAGAATTTGCTCCTGTAAGAGATGACCACTATGAGAACAGAGTGTTGGACTACGTGCTTCTTTGGCCTGATCCAACAGGACTCTTCCTATGCTCCTATGATTTTCTTACATTTTATAAGCAAAAACCCACACAGGCCTGACACTTAATTTGAAGGGGAAAAACAGTGCCCACCTTCCATGACAGGGCAAATTGCTTCTAAGTAAACATGGACAGGATTGAACTACAAGCGTTTTGAGACCCACCCTGCGTGCGCCCACGGAGGCAGATGGGGCTTAGCATGTGCTGTTCCTATGCTTATGAGTTCTGCTTTTCGTGGGTATGTCATGTGCTGAGAATGTTATGAGGTCAAAGCAGCATGAGGCATGGACAACCTCCAATGAGCTTATGGAGAACCCCACCCAGAAGATACCAAGGCACATAGGCCATGGAGGAAGCATCTATGAGGCAGCCAAGCCTGTAGCTTCAAATTAAGCTATGAACTCAGAGGAAACATCAAAATAATGCAAGGGTGTTTCCTGATTGGTGGAATTGCATGGTGAGGTTGAGTATTGAGCCTGTTTATAAAAGATCCCCAGATTATCCGTCTGTTTCCTGTAATTTCCCCCATTTCCTTTCTTTCTTTTTAAATTAATTGTTTGTGTTTTAAAATTTATAGAAGTACATATGCTGCAACAAGGAGAAGGGGACGACAGAGGCCGAGATGGTTGGACAGTGTTCTCGAAGCTACCAGCATGAGTTTGACCAAACTGCGGGAGGCAGTGGAAGACAGGAGTGCCTGGCGTGCTCTGGTCCATGGGGTCACAAAGAGTCAGACACGACTAAACAACAACAACAACATATGCTGCAACACAGCAAAACAAATAACCAACATGGATAAGAGAGCACGCCATAAATATGAATGAAGTTATAACCCACCCCCTCAAGTTTAAAAGATAGATTATGGCACAGTTACTATCATATCAAGGGTTGGATGAATTTGTCAGTTTCAGCTTCTCTCAGTTTCTCATTTTTCCAGTCTCAAGGGTAGTTCTCCACATTTGTACATCAGTTTTAAACTATTTTAATTCTAAAAAGTTCTCATGAAAATTCACCAGTATTTCAATCCAAATTTCTCCTGATATACATATTTTGTGTGCAATTTTGCCTAATGTTACATTTTTTTGCAAAGCAATTTTTCCCAATAGAATGCATTCATGTTTGTTATCTTTGCTGATCTATTTTTTATGCACCTTTGACTGTAGTATACATTTTTGTGCACATTATCTGGTCAGAGAACTGCAATGCAAATTTCAGAGAAGTTGAATTTTGTAGGACTACTTTGTCTCAGCGCGAATTTTGAAGGGTGAGTGTGTTTTGGTTCATGTATCAAACAACAACCTGTGAATTAGCTAGGTTCACCTTTAAACGCAAACTGACTCAAATCCCCACTCACCCAAATTAAGTCAGATAAGTTTATCTTTCCAAAAAGATGCTAGAGAACAGAGAACAAACACCTGACACTCAGGTAGGTCAGTCCATGCCAAATGGAGGCAGTCCAGGTGTGTTGGACTATGACTCCCCCAGCCACCACACCTGCATTGGCTGAGCTTGATGGGAGTTGTAGTCCAAGACATCTGGAATGTACCAGATTGGCGAACGCTGATGCAGATCAAAGGAAAACATGCTTCAAAGCAGGAGACTTATTTAGCGGCACCTCCTCCTGGTCTACCTTGATGGGCTAACTTTTCACACAATGCCCAGAAACAAATTTGTGTTCTGGATGGAATATCCAGAAGAGGTTTTCCAGTATCTAACATCTTTTCTTCTTCTAAATCCTTCCTGAAGACTGAGCAGTGCAATACAGATAGACTGGGACTTTAGAAATGGAAAAAAGAGCAAGGCCACCTCCCATGACAATGCGATTTGCTTCAAAAGGGAGAAAAAGCAGCGATTCTTCCCCTTGCAAGGAACCCCCATTCCATCCACACCCTAAGTGGGAACAGAATGTTTTGTTGCTGCTGGTGCTACCGCAGCGTTACGACGAAAACCTGTCAATTTTTGTTGTTGCAGGGAATCTGGAAAGACTTTCCAACAGATCTGAAGAAGCCGTAGTTTCAGCAGATGGGAGGCAGATGCCTTGGCTGGAGTGCCTTGCGAGGAGGGGGTGCCTGATGGCCGGCAGCAATTTCCATGCCCAGGCAGTCTGACACCGCACACG
Source organism: Podarcis liolepis (assembly GCF_965112155.1). Taxonomy (NCBI): domain Eukaryota; kingdom Metazoa; phylum Chordata; class Lepidosauria; order Squamata; family Lacertidae; genus Podarcis; species Podarcis liolepis. The sequence continues at coordinate 72,097,612 of NC_139561.1, read as the reverse complement.
AACGGGCCACGATCCAGCCGTCCCCTGGCAGCGACTTGTCCATGTTCCACGGGAATGCTGGAGAACAACGGGCAGAGAAGGAGCGAGGCAGCTAACGACCTTACCTGATGGCTTCACCTTTCTCATTCCTCACGACACACTTGGCTGCCCAATTTCCTTGTTCAATTAAAGTGCAGCATTGTTAGGCAATTAGTGGCTTTGCGGGAGCTGCATTTCTACTGAAGGTTCTAGCCCTGCTGTGGCTGGAAATTTTTCGTGATTAGCAGGAGCAAGTGGAGGGCTTAAGGGCCAATTGAGACATGATAGTGCAGCCATGCTGGTTGAACCAAAGGAGGCCAGATCTACAGGAGAAGTGGGGCTGCGCTCCACCAACCCCAGTCTACCCTCAGCCAGCCTCCAGCCACCTGGCTTCTTGCTTACAACAACAACAACTTCTTACTTACTTACAAGGAATTGCACTGGGTGCAGATTAGCTTCTGGGCCAGATTCAAGGTGATGCTACTGGTGTACAAAGCCCTATGCATCTTAGGGCCAGGATAGCTAAAAGATCACCCCGCCCCCTGCATATCCAACCAATCACTGCATTCTGCAGGTGAGAGCATCCTGCAGATGCCATCCTATTAGAAGGTCCATTTTGCTCTATGTCCAAATTGAGCCTTTTGTGTGGTGGCACCTAGCCTTTGGAACACCTTCCCGCTGTGTATCAGACAGACACCTTCTCTATTGTATTTTGGGTGCCTGCTTAAAGCAGTCCGTCTTTCAGTTGCAGCCTCAGCCCAGGATATCTGAAGAAGCTTCTCCATCCCCATCGCTCAGTCTGGACACTGAGGGCCTTCTGCCAGTTCCCTCCCTGCAAGAAGTGAAGCTACAGGGAACCAGGCAGAGGGCCGTATCAGCAGTGGCGCCCACCCTGTGGAACGCCCTCCCATCAGATGTCAAGGAGATACAGAACTATCTGACTTTTAGAAGACATCTGACGGCAGCCCTGTTTTAATGTTTGGCGTTCTGTTATGTTTTTATCTGCTGGAAGCTGCCCAGAGTGGTTGTAGGAACCCAGCCAGATGGGCAGGGTATAAATAATAAAATAATAATAATTATTAATTATTTGTAGGAATGCTACTGGTATCCATCATGGCTTGTAGCCATTGGGAGCATTCTCCATGAATTTGTCCAATCCTTTTAATGCCATCCAAGTTGGTGGCCGCCATTGCCTCCTGCAGGAGTGCATCCCAAAGTTTAACCATGTGCTGTGTGAAGACACTCAAGAGGAGCAAAGCATTGAACACTGGATTCTGTGTTTCTGCCACAGATTTGTGTGCACATGCACACAATCACACACGCATTCCCCTCCTCAGTAAATAAAAGCATGGGTGTAGGGGGGAGGAATCGCACTACCCACACTTTGGTGTTTAGCACCGCTCCCTTCTCATGCCCTGCCCACTGGTTGCAGCCAGCAGCACAAATGGCACCAACGCACCAGCTCTTTCTTGCATTAAACCGGAGCATACGATGCATGCTAGTCTGCAGAGCAGAACCTGAATTGCAGTTTGGGCAGAGTGCCGAAATCTGCAGCGGGGAGCAGAGTTAACCTTAAAAGACAGCTTGACGAAAGTCTGGGAATCAGCCAAGTGACTGCCAAACGTATAGATTTTGGAACAGGAACTCCTGGGTCTAGCAGAGTGAAAAGGGGACTGTTAATGAGGCTCATGAGATCTGTTAATACTTAACCTAATGCAACACCTGCCAGCCTTGCCAATAAATCAAAAGGGTCTGGGGTCACTGCTCTGCTCCCATTACTGCTGACGGGAATGCCCGCTGAGGCCTTTGTGGCCTTTTATTTTTTGGCTTTGTTGCTTTTCCTCTCTAAAAGGCCTGGCAGAGGCTAGGGCTGCCCGAACCAAGATGCAACCCCTGCTGCTTCGCACAAGGCGTTTCCGAAAAGGCCAAATGGCCAGTGGTGCCAGCTCTGGGAGATCACAAGCTCAGCTTTAGCGAAGCACAGGAGTGTGAAAAGCCTCTTTGGCCAGAAGCCGGGAGCAAGCAATTGCAGCACTAGCAAAAGCTTGACATTCTGACTTCTGAACACCCGGGAAATCTGTCTTCAGTTTATTCCATAATGATTGATCTGATGGACTCGTGAAAGCTTATAACATAAAAGATCTTTAAGGTTAGCCTTTGTTGTTTTTGCTGCTACGGTCTAACACAAGTTCAGCTCTGGTAGGGATGAAAGAAGTCGTCACTTTCCATTTCACCCTGTGCTCATTGCATGCAGCGCTGTTTCTCTTCTGCTACAGTTCACCTTCTGCTAAAAAATAACCCCTACATTATTTATTTCACTATCCACTGTGGTAAAAGTACACAGCTTATGTGATTTACGTGATTATTTACGTAAATAAAAAATTATTCTACCCCATTCATTTTAATGCAAATTGGGGTGGAGGAGACACATAATCAATCATGTATTATTTGTGGACTGAAAGCAACGAAAGCAGCAAATATGGAGCATATTCACTGCACTGATTTCCCTTCTGGACATGGGATGAGTCAGTGAACTTTGGCAATTTCTGCTCCCATTTCTGTTTCTGTCGGAATCCTCCAACATCTCTTGTCTCTAGAAGTTGGTTTCGTAATGATGGGCCTCTGCTTCTGAAGCAGCAAGGAGCTAAGGAATGAACTTTGTGCAAGGGCACTTGGTTTTGGAGAGATATCATTAGGGCTCACGAGAGCCTCGTTTCTCCCCTTTCTCCACTCTGCATTCATTCACATGGAAACCAATGTGAGCACAAGGAGGAGGCAATTCTTCATATGTCGTCTGATCCACCAAAGCGGTATTTGATTGGAAAAGAGAGAAACCAAATCTTGACCTGTTTTAGCAAGATCCCGCAACTGGGCCACAGTCTCCAATGGGCATGAGTCTGAATCTGTTCTCAGTTCCCTGGAAGAAATGTGGTCTAGGTGACACGCAATATTTCTCAAGTGGTTTTTGCAAAAAAAAATTGCATGCTTCCCAATAAGGAAAGTGTACACCAAACTGGTGAATCTTCCCCTGAGTCTTTCTGACGACCACAGTGATTGTCATTCCAAACTGAGTTTGAAGGGAGTTTGCACACCACTGGAAGCCGCTAGTAGGAAACAAGGAGAGGAGGCAGTGAAGTAGGCACAGATGAAAATCCCCATGAAGATGCGGATCTAAGCAAGGCAAGCCTTTCAAGTTGGAAGAAAATGGTCTCCTCACCCATGGCGCAAAAGGCAAAGGTCAAAGGAAGTAATGGGAGAACCTTCCCCCCAAAATTCAGAATGGCTGACGAGCAAGTTGTTGCTTCTGTTGGGTTGACATTTTGCACAGTGTGTGGAGATTTTCTGGGTGGATGGAGGTCTTCCCCAGATAGAAATGGGGGGTAACTTTTCTGAAACAATATGCAACCTGAAACACAGCCATTCATCAAGATTCAGACATATCTGAATTTTGCAGCTCATTTCTCCAATCGCTGTTTACAAAAATGTACATATTGGGGGGAAGGTGAATAAAAACGAGTACATTAGAGGAAAATAAATGGCAAAATACCACTCCTCCCTCTGGCTTCAAAAGGGGTCCAGGTGGGAGCACATCTGCACCAGAAGCTGGCAAGTAACAACAAAGGGGAGGACGGGCAAAGGTTTTTAACTGGTTGCTATAGTGGGGCAGAGCAGGAACTCTTTTGTCCTTCAGATTACTTTTTTTTTTTTGCCTGCTCCACCCTGTAGTGTTGGGTAGGATCAGTGCAGAATTAAGTTGATGGGTTTTAATTGGCTGTTGTCACATGTCAAGTGTGGGTGGGGGAGGGAAGAGGCTGAAACTGAGGCCCATTTCAGGTGAACAGTGATGCCAGAGACTTGTATATTGGGCATTGTGACCCATCGGGTAGGGAATGGGTCCCTTTTGAGGTTAACACAAACACACCCCTCACTCACCTGGAGCTTTGCATGAATCAGGAAGACTTCCCTCGGTAGATCATGAGACTTTTAATCTCAGGGTTGTGGGTTCGAGCCCCATGTTGGGCTAAAGATTCCTGCATTGTGACTATGCAGAATTAGATAAATTAACAGAATTTGAAACCTGCGGGACCAGAGATTCTTAGAAGACTGGAGTAAATATATGAACTATTTGAAAAGTAACTGTAATGAACAGATTACGCTAGTAGGATTGCAAGAGGTTTTGTAAGGAGGACTATTTGAAATATTGCAAGAAAGACTACGAGGAGAATTATTAGTTAATGATAATTAAGAGTAATAGAGAAATTAAGAAATGCAGAATAAGTGATAAAGAATGAAAAATCATCAGAGGTGTTGACGGAAGTCTAAAACATTGTATAAGATAAGAAGTTACGTTATATGATTGTTGGAAATGATATGTTAAAAAAACCAATAAAAATGTATTAAAAAAAAAAGATTCCTGCATTGCAGGGGGTTGGACTAGATCAGCGGTTCTGAACCTGTGGGTCCCCAGATGTTGGACTACAACTCCCATCACCCTTAGCTAGCAAGGCCAGAGCTCAGGGATGATGGGACTTGTAGTCCAACAACATCTGGGGACCCACAGGTTGAGAACCGCTGGACTAGATGATCCTTGTGGTCCCTTCCACTCTGGTTCTATGTTTCAAGCTCACTGTGTGGGAAGAGTTGGCATTTAAGGCCAACTTGACATCCTGCTGGGTAGGCTAACCCAGTCAACAGGCTTAGGAGCCTGATAAGAGCCTGGGTATCTTTCTTGTGCATGGTTTCGTTTCTCCTCCTATGCAGTTGCAGAGGTTCGCTATGTTCTTATGTTATATTTAATAAAAGTATTCACTCACAACTTGGCTTGTTATTTCGGGCCTCCTAATGCAAATGCATTCTGTTGGGAGAAATGGCTTGCAAAAGTGTGTGCTTTAGTCAGAACCGGATTAAAATGTGTTTATTAGGCGAAATTCATACTAAAATGCAGAGGAATTTTCATGAGGATTTTATAAAAAAAACACACAATAATAACAAATCGCCGCTGAAATGTGGACGACTGAATTTAATAATGGAAAAGAGGAGAAACCAAGAGAACAAACACTGATCAAACCTTCCCTCTCTACCTCCAGGTGACCTGTTTATTGAACATTTATCCTAATTTGCTTGCACAAAATTTACAGGGAGGGTAGACTATGACTGCTGTTGATGGCGCATTCATTCTGATTTGTTTGTAGGAAGGTTATATGGCAATGAGCATTCATCCTGATTTGCTTGCAGGGTGTTTATGCATTATCCTTTTAACCATCCATCCATCCATCCCCCCCATACTTTTCAATTCATTCCCCGCTTGTTCCCTACACCAGTGTGGTGTAGTGGTTAAGAGCAGTAGACTCATAATCTAGTGAACCAGGTTCGCGTCTCCGCTCCTCCACATGCAGCTGCTGGGTGACCTTGGGCCAGTCACACTTCTATGAAGTCTCTCAGCCCCACTCACCTCACAGAGTGTTTGTTGTGGGGGAGGAAGGGAAAGGAGAATGTTAGCCGCTTTGAGACTCCTTAAAGGGAGTGAAAGGCGGGATATCAAATCCAAACTCTTCTTCTTCTTCTTCTTGTTCCTGATGTAGATCTTCGTTCCCCTTTCTTCCCTGCCTGGGGTGGGGGCACCATTTAGTGGTTTGCCGCAGGTGCCAAAATTTCTTGAGCCAGCCCTGCTCCAACCATATCTGGAAGGTCCCACCTGCCTTACCTGATGAATGCGTGGAGATCAGAGGCAGGTGCGGCCCTCTATATGTTTCCTATAGGTTCAGGGCTTATATCTCAAATTGGCAAACGAATGCATCTCAAATGGGACCGATTCCTACTTCCTGTAGTCCTTGGGCAGGTATAGCAATGGACGAACTCAGGGGCCCTAGACGTATTATGTCAGTGGGTACGGGAGGTTCTGTAGCATGGCAGCTCCTTGTGCTGTTGGGGCTATTATTGGGCTATTGTTTTTATTTTTATTTTATATATTGTGATCTTTTTTGTGAACTGCCCTGAGACCTCCAGGTATAGGGCGGTATATAAATTCAATAAATAAATCTCTTTTCATCTGACAAATATAGTTTTGAGGACATGTGATTTTAATGTAACTGGGTGGTGGTCAGGTCTGCAAAAGGGACGGGTGCAGAATGTGCACTCAGTCTCATGTTCCTTCTCCATCTCCCTCCCCAAAGGAATACATGCAATACATAGCCCTACAATATGCAAGCCACACCATTGATCCCATCTAGCTCAGTATTCTCTGCATTGATTGGCAGAAGCTCTTCAGAGTTTCCGGCAGGGGCCATTCCCAACCCCACCTGAAGATGCTGTGGATTGAACCTGGGGCCATTTGGAGTATTATGATTGGATATATTAATTGGATGTTTTTTATTGGAAAATCAATAAAACTGATTTTTTAAAAAAGAAAGAACCTGGGGCCATTTGCATGCAAAACAGATGCTCTGTCACCGAGCTATGGCCCTTATTCATTTGTACACACACACACTTTTGTAAGCGCACAGAAATGGTTGTTAAGGTTCCCCCCCATCAGCTGAAGCCCCTCCCCGAGTTTCCTAGGTACTTCTTTCTTTTGCCCGCATCTGCAAGCTTGGCAGTGGTGCCTCCTGATCAGCGATCTTGGAGCTCGAGGACCCATAATTCACAGAGGCACCATTATTAAAGAAACACTGTGTGAATCAAGGGCATAAATCACAGCCTAATGCATGCAGGAGAGCAGCATTGATTGAGTCCCACTTGTTCAATTTACACCACAGGTAATATGAGAGCATCCTCCTTTTCTCCAGGTTAATTGATCCGGAATAACTGCTGCCACCTGGACCCTCAGCAATGGAACCACGATCGGGGGCATAATTATGCACGCTTGAGGGGGCCCTTGTGCTCTATTTAATAAATAAATAAACGCAGAACCAAACGCTGTCCCTAAAGCCTTTTGGTTTCTCAAAGAAGGAGCCGGAGGGAGGGAGGGAAGATAAGGTATTGATCTGACTCTTTAACACAGCAAGAAGGCCGGACGAGTATCAACAGGTGGAAATGGCAAGGGAGAAGTTTTCTTCAGCCATATGTATGTGAGGAGAAACTTTGAAATGGCAAGAGCTGTTCGACGGTGGAACAGGCTCCTTGGTGGTTGGCATCCATTGGGACCAAGGGGACAAGATGAGTCCGAACAGTAGGTGGAGCCAGAGCCAATGACAGCCAGAAGCCATGTTCATACCACTTGAAGCACTTGTGGCTTACCTCAAAGGATTCTGGGAGCTGTGGTGTGTTAAAGGTGCTGAGAGTTGTTTGGAGGCCCCTATTCCCCTCACAGGGAGGGACATGGGTGGCGCTGTGGGTTAAACCAGAGAGCCTAGGACTTGCCGATCGGAAGGTTGGCGGTTCGAATTCCCGCGACGGGGTGAGCTCCCATTGCTTGGTCCCTGCTCTTGCCAACCTAGCAGTTCGAAAGCACGTCAAAGTGCAAGTAGATAGATAGGTACTGCTCCGGCGGGAAGGTAAACAGCATTTCCGTGTGCTGCTCTGGTTCGCCAGAAGTGGCTTAGTCATGCTGGCCACATGACCTGGAAGCTGTACACTGGCTCCCTCGGCCAATAAAGCGAGATGAGCGCCGCAACCCCAGAGTCAGCCATGACTGGACCTAATGGTCAGGGGTCCCTTTACCTTTTTTTATTTATTCCCCTCACAGAGCTCTAGTCCCCAGGGTCCCCCTGGGAAGAGTGATTCATCGTTAAAGCACACTTGGAACCCAGTGCTCCGAAATGCTGCCCTTCAGTGACAGGATGGGGAGCCATTTTCAGGGACTACATCCCCTCACAGGCAACCCCCTGTGGCCACATAGCACTTGTGGATGTGGCCAAAAACTCAGGTGGCTAATCATCCAGGCAAGGAAGAGGTGCTATTGCAGTTCACAGACACATTCCAGCCACTAGAGGGGGATGCAGAGCAGCAAAAGTGCAGGGTACAACTTGGGGAAGGGGCATGGCCTGGGCAGTCCCAAGGGCCAGATAGAGAGGGCTGGGGGCCACATTTGAGCCACGGGGTTTGAGGTTCCCGCCCCCAGAGGTGTCTAAGAAAAGTACAGAGTAATTGAGAGCACTGCTTTGTTGTGGTGAAACAAAGGCAAATAAAACCACTGCATTTTCATCATCTATCTATCTATCTATCTATCTATCTATCTATCTATCTATCATCTATCTATCATCTGCTGGTGAGGCCCACATCCCTTTAACAACTGCGTGGCAAGCAAATCCAGCAGCTGTAAGGTTTCCTTGCACAGATATGCAGTGATGGGAAAGCTTCACCTGCCAGATCCCTTATCCAAATGCTCAAGGCATAGGAACCCTGCCAAGGGGAAAAACCAAAAACCAAAATGAAATGAAACCCAAACCTTTGGCACTTAGTCAAAATCATACATTGCCTATTGTCAAATGCTGCAGCTCAGCTTTTAAAGAACAAAGGCTGCTTTTCAAGGAGCCAAAGGAGAACCTGAATCCTTGGGCTACTGCCATAGGGATGTCCCCTTGAACCAGTGGCGTAGCGTGGGGGGTGCAGGGGGGGCGGCCGCACCGGGCGCAACATCTGGGGGTTAGGGTTAGGGGGCGCAAATCCACGGGTTAGGGGGCACAAATCCACGGGTTAGGGGGCGCAAATTACTTGCCTTGCCCCGGGTGCTGACAACCCACGCTACGCCACTGCCTTGAACTCAGATGTTCCCCGGTTTTTACTTTTTTCCAGCACGCTCATGGTGTGCATTGGAGCTAAAAACCCAACCCAATATCTTCAGAGAGGGTGAAAGCATTGGGCACAGCGGTGGGAAAACTTTTAAAGTTCTGGAATCCAAGGGTCACATGCCAGTGGTGGGCGGACCCTGAGGAAAATGTGGGTGGAACAATAAATGCAAATTTTACCTTTGTACAGTAGGTTAGTTTCTACACACATGCACACACACACACACACAACTTCATTCCCCTCTCTCCTCCATCGAGACAAGCATTATCCTTTATAAAAACTTCAAACAGATCTAGGGTGCTGCTCCAAAGTATGTATCCCCCCCCTCAAAATATACACTTTTTGTAAAAGAAAAACACCTATTTTGAAACAGCTTTTCAGCCAGAAATTGTATCAGGACAGTTGAGAAGTATGAAAGCCGGGTGAAAAATGAGTTTCAAGCTGCACATTAGTCTGGGTGCTGCGGATAAAGTCAATTTTTTAATCAAAATCTGCACAGATAAATTTCCTCAGGGGTCCCTACTCCCAGTGCCCTTATTCTCATTCCAAGGATAGCTTCCTGAGCCACCATCACACTGTGCTGTTTCAAATGAGGTGTGTAGCGCAGAGAATCCTTTTTGGTGGTGGCTCTGTGTCTGTGGAATGACCTTCCCACTGTGATGTGCCTTGCCCCAGGCTTTCTATTCTTTCAGACACCAGGTAAAAACCCACCTTTTTGGCTGGGCTTTTAAGTGGTTGTTAAGTTATTTTTTATGCTGTTTTCAATTATGCTCATGATGGATTTTAGGGGACTTACCACGTAATATATTTTATATATTGCCACTTTTGAAATATATAAACTGCCTGTGACTGTTTTTGGTGAAGGGTGGGATAGAAATCTTTCTCTACACACACTCACACCTGAAACCTTGACTCCATCTGCTCTATGACATGGTTGCAAAAGGCTTTGACTCTGTGTAAGAGCACCTGATCTGCCTGCAGAACATCCCAGGTTCAGTCGCGGGCATATCCAAGCAGGACGAGGAAAGACCTCTGTCTGAAATCCCAGAGATTCAGTGTAAACCAGGGGTGTCCAAACTTTTTTCAAAGAGGACCATTTTTTTTGAGCTTTTTTTAGGATTGAAGTTGGTGAGCTTTTTTTAGGATTGGAATTGTTGAGCAGGAAGAACAAGTGAGCAAGCAGGCCAAGAAAGATGTTAGATTGTTTTTGTATGCCACAACTGCAGCAAGAATTTTCGTGTGCATGCACACTTCTTCAGATACACTGAAACAGAAGTTGCCAGATCCTTCTATATAGTGAGAAGGTGGGGAGGGCTATTACTCAGAAGGGTGGTGGGAATGGGAGATTGGCAGATAGCTGAGATGAGCCTGTTGACGACTCTTAACGACTGCAATAGGTCTTACAGGAAAAGGCAAGGGGTGAGAAGGTGAGAAATGGCTTAGTCATGTATAATGAGATAAGAATCCAATGTCTTTGTTCAGACCAGGTCTCTCCATGGTTTTAAGTTTGGTAATGAGTTGCAATTCAGGTGCTACTGGAAGGAATTTTTTTATTTTGACTATGGCAGACCAACACGGCTACCTATCTGTCACTGAAGCAAGAATTTTGTTAGCCAAAAATTGGAAATTACAAGAAATACCAAGTGGAGGAATGGCAGATGAAGATGATGGACTATTTTGGAGCTGGCTGACCTGACCGGAAGAATCCGCGAACAGAAAGAGGAGGAGTACCAAGAAGAATGGAAGAAATTTAAGGATTAGTTAGTTAAATATGCTAAGATAATATAAGTAAGAATTACTTGTGAGTGCCAAATTGGCCTAGGAGTTAAATATGTTAAATTGCATAACACTATGGACAGAAGTTAATATGAAAAGAAAGAAAGATGTTAATTGACTAAGTTAATTTTATTGGAAGATAGTATTGGAAAACTGCTACAATGAGTTATATGGAAACTCAGCTAGGGGGATTTGAGGAAGTAATCTAACAATGGTAAAAAAGTGGGATTATAATTATATTGTAATGTTTTTCTTTTATGTTTGTATATATTTGGAAAACCAATAATTTTTTTTTGAAAAAAAAGAACAGTGAGCAAGCGGAATGGTGGACGGGAGTGGGACATTAATGGAGGGCGGCAGCTGGAACCTAATGTGGGCCAGAAGAGAGAGCAGGACGCAGAATGATCAGAGGGATGGATAAAGAGCAGGGCGTCTAAGCAAGCCGCTCAGTGTCATGGATACAGAGATGGGCGTCTGCGTGAGCAGAGCAGTAGCTGGACCACAGCAACAGTCTGCCGCCAACAGGGTCCTAGAGCCAGAGAACGGATGCCGTCAGGCAATGGTTGGTGGGCGGGTAGGATATCTGCAGCGTGTGGACATAACCTGTGGGGCCGGATGAAACTTTCTATCGGGCCAGATTAGGCCCCCGGGCCAGACTTTAGGCATGCCTGATGTAAACAATACCGAGCTAGGTGGACTAAGGGTGTGTCTCTGTATAAGGCAACTTCTTACCTTTGTTTCCTCTGCACCATAGCTTGTCCTCTACTGGGTAAGCCAATAAATATTAGGAAAGTGTCATTGATTGACCACAATCTGTTGCAATTATTCCCCAGCAGCTGCAGCAAGGAAACAGCAGGCTATGTGCAACACAGTGCCTTAATGCTCATGCACACGAATTGATGTGGCTACACACTAGAGCCAAGATAACACCCCCCTTCCCGCCTTGCAAATCCACCTTAGGAGTTTCACACCGTATGTTTAAAGCACATTGAATGTGCATTTACTGTAAAGCACGCAACTTCTCCCCAGCAGCTGGAGTTTGTTAAAGGTGGAGCGTCGTGCGTGTTGAATGCGCTTTAAATGTATGGTGCAGAGATTGGCACTTAACTTCTAGAGATCTTTGGGAAGTGAGCTGAACCCTGAAGAACGACAATATCTGAGCTGCTTACAATGTTGTTGTTGTTTAGTCATTTAGTTGTGTCCGACTCTTCGTGACCCCATGGACCAGAGCACGCCAGGCACTCCTGTCTTCCACTGCCTCCCGCAGTCTGGTCAGACTCATGTTCGTAGCTTCGAGAACACCGTCCAACCATCTCGCCCTCTGTGGTTCACTTCTCCTTGTGCCCTCAATCTTTCCCAAAATCAGGGTCTTTTCCAGGGAGTCTTCTCTTCTCATGAGGTGGCCAAAGTATTGGAGCCTCAGCTTCACGATCTGTCCTTCCAGTGAGCGCTCAGGGCTAATTTCCTTAAGAATGGATGCGTTTCATCTTCTTGCAGTCCATGGGACTCTCAAGAGTCTCCTCCAGCACCATAATTCAAAACCATCAATTCTTCGGCAATCAGCCTTCTTTATGGTCCAGCTCTCACTTCCATACATCACTACTGGGAAAACCATGGCTTTAACTATACGGACCTTTGTCGGCAAGGTGAATAGCGACATTTTAACAAGGCAAAAATATATAGGGACTAATTCACCCGGGGGGGGGGGGCTGCCAGAAGGTCTTGGCGCTCCCTGATAAATAGAGGCAGTTGTGGCAGTTCCTTTAATGGGAAGCATCCTGTTTGAGAGGCTGCCCTGTGTCGCTTTGCTTTAGGCAAGTTTTGGCACAGGAGTGTCAAGCAAAGTTCCTTCCCTTCCTCCTCCCAGCTCTGCGCCTCTCTCCCTCCTGTCTCCTCTCTTTCTCCCCCCTTCTTTTCTTCTCACTGCCCTAATTTTTCGTTCACCTATAATTTTCTCCATTGACTTTAATTAAGTTCTCCCCAGGCTTGCTCAGTAGGCAGGCTTCCCTGGGTCTAATTAGACTCTCATCATAAGTAATCTACATGGAAAGCAGACACGTGCATGAGAGCGCACCGCGCATGCAAGCTGGCGAGCCTGATTTATTGAGAGACTACAGCAAGCAGATGGGTGCATAAAACATGACAAATAATTCTGGTGCATCTCTTTTTTTAAAAAAGGGTGGTGGTGGTGGAGAGGATGGTGTTGGTAGATAGCAGCCTAATGCACGAGCTCCGAACGGAGGAAGCTTGGCACTGTCCCCGCATACTTGCACAAGTCACATTTCTCTCTCTCTCTCTCTCCCTCTCTCCAGGTATCACCGCCTTCACTCAATAAAACCAATAGAGCAGATCAGAGTAAATCATCATTGACTGGAAAAGCGGGAGTCGTTGATAACAACGATTCCCAGTTGAGCCATAAGGAGATCTCTCATGCTGATCTGTTTCTTACCATGTACTTAAGACCCAAGGTGTGTGCAGAAGTAATTATTGGAGGGAGGCTGCCCATGGCGCGGCTTTGTACTGTTTGCTCGGGGATGGAGCGCCGAGTGTTTTATGCGCTCGGGAGGTTGATTGCCTGCTCACGCAACCTGGGAGCCTCCAGGGAGAGCAGGAGCTCGCAGCAAACCTCTCAGGCAAACAGACCTACTTCCTAAAGGTTTCTGTGCGGCAGGAGGGGAGGAGGAATAGAGGGCCCTGAGCGGGGAAGAGGAAAGAGCTTGGAAATGGTTGGAGTTGAAATTAAGGAGGAAAAGTTGAAAAGCCTCCTGCCACAGGCAACGAAGGCTACAAAGCAGAGGCCTCAGTGTCTGAAGTTGGAAAGCCAAAGGCAATAACATTAAAAAGTTAAAGGTTTGTCAATAATAATAATAATAATAATAATAATAATAATAATAATATTTCTACTCCTCCCATCTGGGCGGCTCCCAACAGAATTAAAAGCACAATAAAACATCACACTTAAAAAACTTCCCTAAACAGGGCTGCCTTCAGAGGTCTTCTAAAAGTCAGATAGTTGTTTATTTCCTTGACATCTGATGGGAGGGCAATGAGGAGGCTGGAGCACTACCGAGAAGGCCCTCTTCCTGGTTCCCTACAACCTCACTTCTCGCAGGGAGGGAACTGCCAGAAGGCCCTCGGAGCTGGACCTCAGCTCCTCAGCTTCAATTGTTTTCTCTCCCCAACCGCTTTCCAGAGACAATAAATTGGTCGAAAGCTTTCTTTCTTTCTTTTTAAAAGCCACATCTTCACCATAAATCTAACACATTTAAAACACATGACTTTCCCCCTCCAAGAATCCTGGGAATGGTAGTTTGGTAAGGGCATTAGGAATTTAAGCTTTGTGGGAGATAAACTACACCTCCCTGGATTCTTTGCAGGGGAACTGTCTGCTTGAAATGTGCGTGAAATGTATGTTGTGGATGTAACCTCAGATTGCAGGTTTAGACCCACTTGTCTGGGAGTCATCCCTGTTGAACTCAATAGGACTTACTTCTGAGTCAATGCACATAGGATTGCATTGTAAACAGCAGCATAGAGGAAAATGCAGAAGTGCAGGCCTCCTTCATGGTAGCCACAGCTGTGCCCCCTGTCAGCCCCCCCCCACGCCTAAGATTATACAACTTTCTAAGATTACACAGTAATGATAATTAAGGATGCAATGCATTGATCATTGCAGATCTCCATTTGTTACCTTTCAGCTAGAACTACTGTTCTCTGTGCACATACATGGGCAAATGGAGAAACTTTAAGTTGTGTTTTCCTTGAAGTTCCATGGCATGTAACAGAATGTAACTTGCACACCGTTCTGTTGCAATATCTATTTTTTTTGGTAAATCGCTTCAATATCCCCCCCCCTTACAATCAAGCAGTGTGTACAGTGGTACCTCGGGTTACATATGCTTCAGGTTACATACGCTTCAGGTTACAGACTCCGCTAACCCAGAAATAGTGCTTCAGGTTAAGAACTTTGCTTCAGGATGAGAACAAAAATCATGCTCCGGCGGCGTGGCAGCAGCAGGAGGCCCCATTAGCTAAAGTGGTGTTTCAGGTTAAGAACAGTTTCAGGTTAAGAACAGACCTCCAGAACGAATTAAGTACTTAACCCGAGGTACCACTGTATATATGTGAGATAGATAAATAAATAAGTAGGCACCCAGAGTTTCTGACTACAGTAATAAAATAGTAATAATAACAACAACAACTGTAACAGAGGAAATAGATAGCCATCTAAACTTGGCACAGACTTGAAGAGTTGAGGCGGAGTGTGGAGATGCTTCAGATACAGATGCAGTCTAGCCGGTCTCAAAACCAGAATGCACTCCAGAGGGATGGCATCCCAGCTTGGCTCCCAAGGGCACACTGCCACCTGCACCCAGCCACGAGAGAGTGGGTGACAGGTTTCGCTGGTGAGGGGCCCTTCTGAGCACTGAGGCCCCTGGTCAGTGCCTGGTTGCACCTGCCACTGGCACCAGGCCTGATACTGGGTTCCCTCAGTAAACAGAATGTTGCCCTGTCCACAGGCCTGGTGTCAACAAGTGGTACCCTTGGGCAGTTGTTGGGCACCATTGACCTGCTGGTGCCTACTTTCCCCCCCTTTTTTATTTCTGATGCTTATTGTTTGGCATGCAGCTGGGTGTGGGAACATCCCTGTTTACATTTCCCACAATACCCATGAAGCAGTGTTGCTTTGGGGCATTGTGGGAAATTAAATTGATGGGACTCCCATACTTACTGCAGCTGTCTGGCTGCTATTGGAGTATTGCAGCTGCTGGTTGGTGGAGGCTACTTGTCACCAAGTAAGCCTGCCAGAATCCCAATAACAGAGGAGGAGACTCAGAGAGTACTTTGTAGAAGGCCCCCCTCCAAACTCAAGATGGTCCCAAAAGGAAAATGGCCCCTGTAGATTCTGCTGAAGCTCCTTAAAAGGACTGGTCCCAGTTCCTCCTCAGGTGTGCAGTCAAGGGATTATTGCTCCATGGGTGATGCCCATGTCTGTTCAGGGCATGTTGCATCTTGGACATGATTTGCATTTGCAGATAAGGGGTTTGCAATCTCCACACTTGTGCTGGGACATCAGCTAGCCAAGGGAGAAAAACAACTGTCTTGGCTTGCCTTTTGCAGTTGCTTGATGTGCAGAAATCAGCAGAGGTGGCTTTCAAAGCCTAAATATCACCTGTTAATGCCTACATCTTGAGTTACGGTTAAAGGCAGAGCAGCGGCGATGCAAATGGTATGCAAATTGGGTACAATTATGCACAAAATGTGCACTTTCTCACCTACGATGTATAGATGCACATTTAGAAAAGAATTACTATAATTTAAATGGAAGGCCAATGCATCTCAGCTGAGTAGGGAAGGCTATGACCAGCTCAGCAGAAGACAGCTCAGTCCGCTGTCCAGGTGTGAAGTGTCGATATGTGACTTCAAGCCCTCTGCTTTCCCTCCTTAAGGTTCTTTACTAATAAAATGGACTAGGACTGAACAGCCCTTCAACAGAATGCCAGGAAGATATGTTTAATTTCCTTTGCATTTAGGCAATGATGTTATATGTTTGTATTGTTACATCTTTTTTCATTTTTTAAAAAATTCTTATTGTAGTTTCTACTTGCTTGTCTAGCAGGAAGTGGTATCCAAATTTCACAAACCTAAACCTAACTGTAGCCCTGCTTTATACAACAAAACTAACTCATATTATTAGCTTCATAAAACTGCACCTCTCCCATCTCTTTATCAATACATCATCCTTGGAATTAACAGCAGTCTTTTCAGACTGATCATTGTTGGGTGGGCTTACCCTCCCAGTCAACCATGGGAGGATTTTAGCCCCCTCATCCCCCTCATGCTTCTGGGTGCCATAATTCTGTCAGTATCTTGGTACAAGTAAGGTAAAAAGTGAAAGGACCTCTGGACAGTTAAGTTAAGTTAAAGGCAACTATGGGGTGTGGCTCTCATCTCACTTCGGGCCGATGGAGCCCACATTTGTTGACAGACAGATTTCTGGGTCATGTGGCCAGCATGACTAAACTGCTTCTGGGCTGCCAGAGTGCCCAGAAAAGCTGTTTACCTTGCTGCTGCAGCCATACCAATTTATCTATTTGTACTGGTGTGCTTTCAAACTGCTAGGTTGGCAGGGGCTGGGACGGAGCAATGGGAGCTCACTCCATAGCAGGGATTCGAACCGCCGACCTTCCGATTTTTACCTTGGTCCCAAGTAATGCAGACTGGTTCATTAGAGAGAATGGGACATTGTCCCACCAACCTCTGAGCCAGTCCCCACCTGTCTGCCTTCTTACTTAAAAGTCCAGTGGGTGGTACCAGCTTTCTTGTCCTTAGCCTCTGTGCTGCACTGGTAGAACTCAGCAAAGGACAACACTATTATTAGTTGGCTCTGTCTCTCATTGGCTCAGGTACCACCTACTGTTGGCCTCCTGCCTTTTATTCTACTAGTCCCATGGTTGGACACACACAGAGCAATGGTGGGAGGAATCAGCTGGGGGACCAAGATTGCTTTCTTTGTCTGATGGATCCTTGGTTGTTTTTAACAGTGGACATTCAACAGATGGAGATCTGTCAGGGGGCATTGTGGGGAATCAAAAGGGTGGGTGCCCTGCACCAATCAGAGAAGCCACACGAAGGCTGCCAGGGAGCACATCTGAGCAGGAAGGGGGTCATCCAAGGATTGAGAGCCTGGTACTGGCTGTGCACCAAAGGATCTGTCAGGGACTGGCTGGATGCAGAGGAATGGTGGCAGAAACAGCTGTGGAACCCCCAAAGGAAGAAGGTTCAGAGCCCGGGGATTTGTGGTGGGACAAGGAGTGGTCAGAGGGAGAAGACTGGGAAGACGAGGTGTTGGGAGCTGAAGAGGTCACAGGGCTTAGTGAGAAGGGAGAGTCTGTAGCAGAGAGAAGTCCAAAATCAGAATCAGAAGCTGGTGAGTGGAATAAAGGAGGCCAAGAGGCAGAGATGAGTTGGGCTGGTGAAGAGTCAGAAGTGTCGCTCCCCTTCCTGTCTCCCAGAACTAGGAGCAGATGAAAAATGCAGAGAAGGGATTGCTGCATGGCGGCCAAGTCTCTGGTGGCTTGGAGAAAGCCCTCGAGGAGACCTAGACAGCTGTGGGGAGGTGGGGTCTTTAAGTCTTGGCAACTGATTTCATGAAGGAAGACCCACCGGGAATGAGCTGCTGTGCTCATTAGGCCCGGCACTCAGCCAAGTCTGTGAGGGTCATGCTTTTGCTAATAAAGAGTTAATTCCAATTTTGGACTATGCGATTACTGGCTCACAAACTCTGTGAAATCCCAGTGGGCACCAACCAACACTAGTCCCAAGCCATTTAGGATAAGAAAAAGCTTACTTGCCATGGCTTTAGATCTGGTACCAAAGCTAGCATGCTTATTACACACCTGACGTTACTACAGGTGGTGCAAAAATAGGTGTTGTACTGCTGGTGCAGTCAAAGGACAGTCATGGCTGCAGGGCCATGTGGCTCTCCCAAGGTGGGGCTTATATTGCTGTATCTGCTGGAAAATAAATTGCATCAGAGTTCTCACAATATCTTTCCCCCCCATCATTCGTGTACCAGCGTTAACAATGAATAACAGCTGCATTATTCAAACAAGTAACACAAAGAACCGTTTATCATTTCACAAGAAATAAATGTGTTTTACTGGGTAAAAATTGCATTTCCTAAGTTTAAGTGCAAGGCGATAAAAGTGCCCTGATAAAACTTGGTCGCCCAGAGTGATCAAGCAACAGGGGATTTGCATGGCTGAATTAACGCTGTCTCTAGAAACGCACCTAGACGGTATCCCTCCTTTCGTGTTAATTAGGGCAAAATGTGTCTATTGATGAATCAGTGGGATTAATCAAGGCGTTTGTGAAGTGTAGATTAAAGGTGTGGACCGCTGCTCCAATTTTAATCAAGTATCCACGGCAAAAAGCGGCTCAGGGTCAGTTACTTGAATGTACCCCCCCTCCCCATTTCTATGGCCCAAACACCTTCTCCTGGGCTGTAGACACTCCTGGGTCTTCAGCTATCTTTCCGGTCTGGTGGCAGTTCATGGGGCACATTCCTAGACTCATCTAGGAGCCCTTCTAAGGTTATTTTCATGGCTCTTCCTGGGCCTTCTCTAAGGCAGGTATGGGCCACCTGTGGCTCTCTAGATGCTGCTGGTCTCTCTCACCTTTGGGGCTGCGGCAGGCTCCAGACTGCTGAGAGCTTTAAATGACAAAATTACATGTGAATACAGACTGCATTTGTACAGGGGAAAACTCTTGTTGCTCCTTCCTAACTGAGAATTAGCTTATTGTCTCATAAGCCAATAGACATTTGCTGACCCATACAAAAGTACCAGACATTTGCTAGAGACCAGAGGTAATTGAGTACCACACGGAAAAAGATGTCATTATTTCTCCCTCAGCCATCACTTCTTTTCCATTTTAGGCTTGTTACTCATCTGTATCTTCTCTTTACTGAGAAAACCATTTCATGGAGGACCATCTTCTCCCATTACGGTCCTATCCAGGGATTTAGAATACTTTGACACTTAAAGCCATAAAAAAACCTGGGACCCAGATGTCTGCAAGAGCATCTTCTTTCATCTTGATCTCCTTGTGCTTTAAGATCAGCAGATGAGGCCTTCTTGGTGGTCCCTTTGCAGGATTCTGCTGGGTTTGTATTTGTTGTGTCATTGAGATTTCTGTTTTATTTGCCACTTTTCTGGCTCTTTTACGTACACCCTGCTTTGAGGTCAGTTATGAAAAGCAGTGCAGCGGAAATCGAATTAGACAATGGAAAACCAATGGGGGAGGAAAAGACCACAGCTCACAGTTCATGCTAGGCATGTGGGAGGTCTCAGGTTCCAACCCTGACATCCTGGACAACCAATGTAGTGCAATGGTTAGACTGGGAACCGAGAGACCAGGGTTCAAATCCTCACTCAGCCAGAAAGGTCACTGGGTGACCTTGGGCCAGTGACTGCCTCTCAGCCTAACCTACCTCATGGGGTTGTTCTGGGGATTAAATGAGGGGGGGGGGGAGAGAACCATGTACCCCACCTTGAGCTCCTGGGAGAAAAAGGTGGGATATTCATGCAATAAATCATCACCATCATCTCCAGTTCAAAGGACCAGGGGGAGAAAGTTTGGGAAAGGATCTGGAGAGCCAAAGTCAACCTGAGAAGATAATATTGGGCTGGATGGATAAATAGTCTTATCTGGCATAAGGCAGCTTGTTATATCCCAGTGGCAGGTGTTCTGGGTGTGATGCTGAGATAAGTGGGATTGCACCACAAGATAAAGGTCTGATGGGCGTCTGCTGCAACAACTTGGAGGTTAACGAGCACTTACGTAAGTAGGCAGGTGCTCTTTATGTCCTCCTGCTTTTACGATGCTAAGGTAACATCAGGATCATCGCTTGCCACCAGGAATGTAACCAGTTGCCTGGCAGGCCAGCTGCAAACTCTCAGGAGAAACAGAACTTTGCTCTGATCCGCTGTGTGACGCGGCAGCTAAAAAAGCCAATGCAATTCTGGGCTGCATCAATAGGAGTATAGCATCTAGATCAAGGGAAGTAATAGTGCCACTGTATTCTGCTCTGGTCAGACCTCACCTGGAGTACTGTGTCCAGTTCTGGGCACCACAATTCAAGAAGGACACTGACAAACTGGAACGTGTCCAGAGGAGGGCAACCAAAATGGTCAAAGGCCTGGAAATGATGCCTTATGAGGAACGGCTAAGGGAGCTGGGCATGTTTAGCCTGGAGAAGAGGAGGTTAAGGGGTGATATGATAGCCATGTTCAAATATATAAAAGGATGTCACATAGAGGAGGGAGAAAGGTTGTTTTCTGCTGCTCCAGAGAAGCGGACACGGAGCAATGGATTCAAACTACAAGAAAGAAGATTCCACCTAAACATTAGGAAGAACTTCCTGACAGTAAGAGCTGTTCGACAGTGGAATTTGCTGCCAAGGAGTGTGGTGGAGTCTCCTTCTCTGGAGGTCTTTAAGCAGAGGCTTGACAACCATATGCCAGGAGTGCTCTGATGGTGTTTCCTGCTTGGCAGGGGGTTGGACTCGATGGCCCTTGTGGTCTCTTCCAACTCTATGATTCTATGATTCTATGAAATCAACTGAAAAGCAGCTACATTTTGATATGACAAGTTGAGCACTCATTTAGGAGCGGGGTGGGGAGCCTTTTTGGTCACCTTATGAGCCAGGTGTGACAGGTGGGTGGGGGCAGCCCACCTGTCAATCATCTGACATTGCAATGCCTGGGAACAGTTGATGGGGCTGACTGGAGGTCTCTTTTGCAGGCTTCCTCGAGGCATCTTGTTGGCCACTGTAAGAACAGGGTGCTGAACTAGCTGGGTCTTTCTGTCTGATCCAGTAGGGCTCCAGGGAAATATTTATCCCTTAACCCTGATGTTCCCTCTCCCTGCTGTAGACAACTCCAACCAAGATGGAACAATGGCTGGCCTGACTCAATATGCTTAACTACCAACTGAGTATGTTCCTATGGCCAGTAAATTGTCTGGGAAGCCTTTGTTTCCTGCAGGTTTGCTCCATTCCAATGAGGAGACTGGAGCACTCCCAGACAGAAAATTGACTTGGGAGGAAATGACCCAGCCTGCCATTTCACACAGCAAGCTTGCAGTGTTGGACTTGCAAGGAAGACCTCCTGCTACTCTGTGAAAGTTACTGACCTGCAAAGAGCAGAAGTGGAGACTTGTGGGAGAAGAAGGATCAGGTGGTGATGGTCTTCCACCTCTTAACAAGAGGCCCGTCAGTGGGCTCCATTCTTTTATTCCAGCCATGGACCTGAATGAGAAACCTTGATGTCCTGTCCAGGGGCAACACAATGATGAACCCATATGTTTTCTCTGATGCCATGATGGATCCCAATGCATCACTTGAGTGTCATTCTTCTAATGTAGGCTTTCCTTAATGTGATGCCCTCTAGATGTTGTTGAACTACAACTTCCATCATATGCCCATTGTTGCATGTGATGCTTTGAAGTTGGTTTTTTTATTTTTTTAAAAAAGATATTGGCTGTAGCTATGGATATACTTGTCCATTGGCCATGGCTTGGGCTGATGGGAGTTATAATCCAGCAACATCTGGAGGGCACAGGGTTGGGGAAACCTCATTTCCTGCCTTCTTCCCACAAAACCACGGAAAGTGTAGCCCTGTATTAGAGATAAGACTCTCCAACAACAATGAACTCTTTGTTCCTTCACTAAAATGCTCCTCCCAAATTCTACTGAAATGAAGCCAGGACACTTAAATCTCTGCAGCTCCAAGACAAGGCACACTCCGCCTGGGAGAAAAGACCCAGTGAATGTAGTCTTACTTCTGTACGTTTGTATTTTTGCAATGTTGTGACTTGTTCTTTTATGTTTTTACACTTTTAATGGTTTTATGCTATTTTTAAAAACTGTCTATCTGTACATTGCTTAGAATTCCACCCTGATTAGTAAGCAGTTTAGAAATTTTCTCAAACAAACAAATATGCCTAGGATTGTGCTGTTAATGTAGATCTGAGGGTTGCATGGGGGGTAATCCACAGCCCTCTAGATGCCCCTAAACTACAATTCCCATTGTTCCTGGCCATTGGTCATGCAGGTTAGAGCTGATGGGAGTCAGAGTCCTCTGGCACTGTTGCATTCTGTGGCCTTTTTCCTTTGCCTATTATTTTTTTGGACACCATATTAATTTTTTTGACTGCAATGCTGAGGCAAAGTCTGATGGCCCTCCTGGTTGAGCTCTAGGAAACGCCATGCTGCATATTTGCTTTAGATACTTAAATACAACTCAGGGTTCAGATCACAGCTTCTCCACAGCAGCTAAATAAGTAACACGTTCGGATTTTGTAAACTGTTTCTCACAGCTTGTTTATTTAGGGTTATAACTTGAGTCAGGCTCCTTATGGAAGCGTGACTCATTGTTTAATGTGTCAGCTTATTAGCAATACTTGTTTTTGCCTTATATTTCCTTTGCTACCACTAATTGCTGAGCCCACTGTGAGCTCCAGTTTCCAATGGCAGTGTACAAGAGGAAGGAAGAGAAAGTGGATGTTGCAAGACAGAAGCCCCTGGAAAGACACAAAACCCTTAGATTTGCAGAGAAGCCTTGGAAAAAAGCACAGAAGCAAAACTGCGATCAAATGGGCAGCATTTGGAAACTGGGGTAGCAGCAGGGAGTTCCAGCAGTTTGGTTCATCTGTCTGAATATGTTAATCCAATCATTTGTCATGTTAAACTTGCAGATTTGCAGGATGAGATGCACTTTATAGATCATAGTGGGGAACCTCAGATCAAATCTGACCACCCACTCCTCTCTATCTGGTCCATGAACCTCTTCCCATGTCACACACCCCTCTCTTCAGGCCATACCCCTCACTGGCTCTGTTGACAGGAGCGAGCCAGCAGTCAATCACACGATGCAAGAGGAATTAACTCTTTATTAGGGAAAAAACAGGATCTGCACAGGAGTGTCAGGCCTAATGAGCACAGCAATTCATCTTCAGTAGGTGTTGCCCCCATAAAACAATTGCAGAGTACCCACCTTCCTAGAGCTTCCTTTCTAGGGTTTCCCCCAAGCAATCTGAGACTGTGCCTGCATGAAGCTAATTTCTCTTTTGACCTCTTCATGCCTCTCCTGGTTCTGTGAGACCAGTGGGGAGGGGAGCTTGTTACAGTGAGGGAGGGAGGCACTTGTGCTTCTTCACCAGTCTGACTCATCTCTGCCTCTTGGCCTCCCTCATCCCACTTTCCTGCTTCCACACCCACTTCCAATTCTGGACTTCCCTCTGTCACAGACTCTCCCTGCCCACTAAGCCCTGTCACCTCTTCAGCTGCCAACACTTCCTCCTCCCAGGCTTCTCCCTCTTCTCCTCTGACCACTCTTTGTTGTCCCACCACCAATTCCTGGGCTCTGAGCCTTCCTCCCTTGGGGCTTCCCCAGCTGGTTCCTTCCACCATTCCTTTGCATCCAATCAGTCCATGACTTCTGTCTTGCCCACAATTGTTTTTTCCTGGCTGGACTGTATCATTGACCACTTTGCTTATCAGGCTGGAGGATAGTGAGGGGCGTCAAAACTACCCTATGCACAAAGTAAAAGCCACAGCCTCCACCCACTTGTGCTTCTGCCCCCACCCACCCTTGGCACATGCCCAGAAGGGAATATGGCCCTTGGGCTGAAATAGACTGCTGTGCTGTTGTTGTTTAGTCGTTTAGTCATGTCCGACTCTTCGTGACCCCATGGACCAGAGCACGCCAGGCACTCCTGTCTTCCACTGCCTCCCGCAGTCTGGTCAGACTCATGTTCGTAGCTTCGAGAACACCGTCCAACCATCTCGTCCTCTGTGGTTCCTTCTCCTTGTGCCCTCAATCTTTCCCAACATCAGGGTCTTTTCCAGGGAGTCTTCTCTTCTCATGAGGTGGCCAAAGTATTGGAGCCTCAGCTTCACGATCTGTCCTTCCAGTGAGCGCTCAGGGCTAATTTCCTTAAGAATGGATGCATTTGATCTTCTTGCAGTCCATGGGACTCTCAAGAGTCTCCTCCAGCACCATAATTCAAAAGCATCAATTCCCCTTCATGGGTCACTGCCTTGCCGTGGCGAAGGGGCTTGAATAACTCAGAGAACCTATGAGCTATGCCGTGCAGTGCCACCCAAGATGGACAGGTCATAGTGGAGAGTTTTGACCAAACGTGATCCACCTGGAGCAGGAACCGGCAAGCCACTCCAGTATCCCTGCCAAGAAAACACCATGGACAAAGACTGCTGCACTATATGCACCCATATATCTAATCAATCTTAGCACAGAAAGCTGTCTTCTGCCAGGTCAGGCTATTTGTCCATCTGGCTCAATGCTGTCTAATCTGCCTTCAGGGTCTCGAGCAGAGGTCTTTCCCATTGCTTGCTCCCTGATCCCTTTAAGCTGGAGATGCCAGGAACTGACCCTGAGCCCTTCTACATTCAAAGTGCATGCTTCATCACTGAGCTGTGGTCCCTCGAAAGCAACAGCTGGACTGCAAACCAGAAGGACAGAATCAAAGACCAAATTATAATGCACATCTCTTCCGTTATGCATAAAAATGTAATGCTGTCATCATTTAGTCCCCATTGGAGGATTTGTAGGGCCTCATCACAGTCCTGGATTTGCATGTAGAAAAACCCAAGAGAGCAAGCCAAGCAAGCTTAGTAGTTCCGTGGGGTGGGAAGGGGAAAGTCTAGGGAGTTAATGTCTAGGCAGAGGGGTTTGGTGAGTGGAGCAAACAGGGGTACAGCCCCTAGCAGACTATATTTTTGTATGGGAAAAGATGTCACCAAGCTTCAGTTTGCATGGCCATTTCCTGGGCAACCTTCTTAGGCCATATATCAAAGGTGGGTGGTTCCAGAACCAAAAGTGGGTGGAGGAATTGACATGACTCTTCCTTTGTTCAGTAGGCTATATTTGAGCCACACAGAAGTCACAGGTTTCTAATCACATGCACACCCTTTCATCCATCCATGCATGCATAGAGGAAGCATGATCATAGTTCAATGACACATTCCAACCAGGTGAAAGCTCTTGTGTAATAATAATAATAATAATAATAATAATAATAATAATAATAATACCCCACCCATCTGGCTGGGTTTCCCCAGCCACTCTGGGTGGCTTCCAACAAAACATTAAAATACAATAATTCATCAGATATTAAAATCTTCCCTAAACAGGGCTTCCTTCAGATGTCTTCTAAAAGTTGGGTAGTTGTTTATTTCTTTGACATCTGATGCGAGGGCATTCTACAGGGCGGGCGCCACTACCGAGAACGCCCTCTGCCTAGTTCCCTGTAGCTTCACTTCTCACAGGAAGGGAACCACCAGAAGGCCCTCACTGCTGGACCTCAGTGTCCAGGCAGAACGATGGGGGTGAAGACGCTCCTTCAGGGCCGAGGCTGTTTAGGGCTTTAAAGGTCAGCACCAACACTTTGAATTGTGCTTGGAAACGTACTGGGAGCCAATGTACATCTTTCAGGACCGGTGTTGTGGTCTCGGCAGCCAACATCCGTATAACCCAAATTGGGAAACTCGTGGTTTTTTGTTGTTGTCCCAAGCTGTTACATGATCCAGCTGACTTGTGCCAGAGTGCTGGACCAAAACCCAGGACATTCTGGGATCCTATCAGAAGCTGGGATGGCTTCTGTAATTCCGGGATGTTCCACTAAAATTGGGACAGTTGAGTGGTATGCTTGTGGCATGGAGGGGCATGAGGCACAGCTTGTGAGTGCTGTATCCTGGCGTCAGGGAATGATCTAGGGAGAGTCTGACGGACACGTAGATAGGCCTGGAAGGAAGCATTTGCCCCCTGGGCCTGAGGTTCGCCACCCTAGGTGAGGTGCAGTTTCTCTAGGCAATTTGCAACACATCAAATATAAAAAACACACAACCACAGGAACCCCAGCACTGAATCCAAACCCAACATGAAAGAGTAAAACAAATGCCAGCCATGGCAACAAAACATTTAGCACATAAAAAGAGCTAAAAACTGACTCACGGGAGCTAAAAGCAAACCGTTACCACCAATCAGCAAATATTAAAATGTTATCAAATGGTGTAGAAACATATAAAAAGGCCTGTGAGAATTTGGGGGGGGGGGAGGCTTCACTGGGCACCAAAAGGACATTTACATGGGCAGCAGAGGCTTTCCAGGGGTGCTGGGGGACAGGAAAATTGATCAGCACATTAGCACCAGCATGTAAAAATTCAAAGGGAAATGACCTATGATTCTTAAAGTTTTGCATGGATGGCCCAAAGAACAGCTGAATTACTTTCAATTCTGGCTTTGGCTTAGAGGACTCTGTAGACTTTGTGGCAACCTCTTCCTTGGTCCACCTCTTGCCAGGTATGCAAGTTGGCACTAGTGCAAAGGATGCTATTAGAAGTGAGTTATTCCTACTGATAATGTCACCCCAGTGGTGTTAAGTCAAGACTTCAGGGCCTGAAGGAGGAAAGTAGATAGATGATGGGAGCAAGCTTCAGGTCCCGCCTGCAGGCCTCTCATAAACATGTCTCTGATTATCAGGTCTTGGGAATCACATGTGGGAAGAGTTCCTGTTGCCCTCAGGTCCTGCCTGCAGGCCTTCCATAAACATCTGGTTTCTCACTGGGAATATAGGGCACTAGACTAGATGGGCCACTGGCTTGATCCAGTAGAGCTTTTCTCGTGTACTTAGTGTTGCAAATGTTAGGATGCATCTCAGCTTGCATTGAAAGCTGATGGGTCTGCATAGAAAAGAGTAGATGGAGAGAGGGACCTCCAAGTTTCCTAGACTGTCATTTCTGACCTAGCCTGTGCTCACCTTCCCTTAGGCACCAAACTAGCCCTTTTCAACCTTGGGCCCCCAGATGTTGTTGAACTACAACTCTCATCATCTCTGAGCACTGGCCATGCTGCCTAGATGTCCAACAACTGGGATGCGGGTGGCACTGTGGTCTAAACCACTGAGCCTCTTGGGCTTGCCAATCAGAAGGTTGGCAGTTTGAATCTGTGCGATGGGTTGAGCTCCCATTGCTCTGTCCCAGCTCCTGCCAACCTAGCAGTTTGAAAGCATGTCAGTGCAAGTAGATAAATAGGTACCACTGCTTTACCTTTATCTTACCAACAACATCTGGGGCCCGAGGCTGAGAAAAGCTGCATTAGACTGATACTCTTAGGGTTGCTGACCTCATTTCCTGCCTCCTTCTACTTCATCCTCACCTTGGGAGAGGAGTCTTTTGTGTCTCTCCTGCTGAGATGCCATAGTTCAAGGTCTCCCCAGGTTCGTTAGACGGAACTAGGATCTCTCCTCTGAAGCGTCTTTTCTTGTAATAAATGTAGCTTTCTTATTTCTCCTAAGCTGAGAGTCTCCGCGTGATTATACCCATGGTGAAGTGTGTTCCTCCAACAGGGATTCAGTATCAAGTTCAACTTCTGCTGAGCATTTTAGCTCCAGACACCAACACTTACCTGAGATATACCAGCGCTGATGCCGATTGCCACTCCATCCTTTTGAAAAAGCATTTAGAGGGCTCAAGTGCAGTGTGCAGTACAACACGGATGCTCTAGATGCCTCCTCCACCTTCATTTCTCCAAGGTGTGGAGAACTGGGCTCCTTTGGGATGAAGGGCAGGATAGAAATTTAATAAATAACAAATAAATAGAACTAAAGTGAAGATAGCAAGCTCCTTGGCTGTTGTTCTCTGCCCCTTCAGCGGACAAGCTCTCACCACCTTTTCCTGCAAGTTTCACATTTCCTCCCTGCCTCTTTGCTGGGGAAACCTCAGTTACGTTATCGCTGGAACTTGCCACATAATATGGAGGACAAAGGAAAGGACAGAACTTGCCCCATTCAGCAAGTCAGGGCTGTCTTCCCCGCTGCCAAGAAGCACTTTGCAAACAAAGGAGATTAAAAAATAAATACAAGCAATAAAGCTCACCTGACAGTGTCCTTTTAAATTACCCCTTTTTCCTGAAAACCTACAATAAATCGCACGCACAAGCCGTAAAAGTACCTGAAACGCTCTTTGAAAGATTTACAGGCACCTGACTCCTATGCTCAATAAAGTCAACATGCTGCTTGCAAGATAATTTCTCATCAGCCATATTTCAGATTTCCTGAACTCCCTTCAGTCAACCAATTCCAAGTAATACAGCATTGCCAGCCCATCTGAATTACAGCTACTTAAAGCTAACAAGCCCAGCTGATTTATAGGCACTATCTGGGATCTTATCCCTTTCCGGATCCAATGTCCTCCTCAACCCACCCCCCGCCCGATTTGATCAAATGCCAGCGGATTATCCGACTTCCCCAGAGAAAGTAATCTAGCCAATAATCTCTCAATTGGTTCAGGAACTCCATTCTAGAGACTATAGTACCTAGTTAGAGGGAGATGGTGGCTTTCTCAGGCTAACATGTGGAGGTTGTCCGTCAGCAAAAGCACAAATTTAGGAAGGACTGGAATGTATTGGACTCTGGCTTGTGGTCAGAAATGTTTTGGTGATGGGTGTGTGTGTGTGTGTGTGTGTGTGTGTGTGTGTAAGTGTACACTGGGGAGGGGAGGGCTGAGTACATCATCAGTCGAGGTGAAACTGCAAACCAAACCAAACCAAACCAACCAACCAACCAAATATAAGTCTGAGGTGTTTGAAGTTACTGAATTTACTGGGAGGTGGGGGCTGATGTAATCCTAAAAGTGTTATCCCTCTGTGGCTATGGCACCAGTTTTTCTCTGCATTTTTATACGGCCCCCAAGAAAACCAGAGCAGTATAGAGCAAAGGAAGTGAGCCTCGGGTTCAGGACAGGGGTGGGAATGGCCCCCCATACCTATCTGGCCCTCAAAATACTCCCCAGTTCACACCCCTCACGGGCCCTGCTTTCCACCTTCAAGTGCTTTTTCCTGGTGAGGACTCTCTCCTTAAACTATGATAATTCTTCATGTTAGCCTGGATGGAAGCTACAGAGCATATGTCACGGCACTGTCCGGCACCATAGGCTCCAACTCGATTGGGGCTGAGGACTCCTCAGCTCCCTCAAAGTTGGGACAGGACTGACTCCCCCCTATCTTGAGGGACTGGGCCTTGCTAAGCCTCCCTGTGGTGGCAGTTCAGAGTCAGAGCTGTCAGCCTCAGGGCCTCAGTCCTCTGCCCTGAGAGTCATTCTCTAGATAACCATCCACAAGTAGTTCTGCCTAGTGCAGCTGCTCTCCTATAGCTGTATATGTGTTGGTCATATGCACGGCTGATTCCTCAAGTGTTCAATCTCTCTCAAATGCACACACGCAGTTACTGTGCATGCCCGCACAGGAGGGAGAACGAAAACGGAGATGATAGGTGGGCTGGGAGCGTGCGGTCTATGCTTGGGTGAGATTGGAAGCTAGCACGACTGGAAATAATTAGAACGATTAATTGCTTGCACGACAGGAACCAGGAACTGATGGCAATTTCTTTCTCTCTCTCTTTGCAGAGTTAATTAGGAAGGGGAGGCCTGTGGAACAGACAACCAGGATGTGACCAGTCAGATCAGTTGTAGAAAACAGGAGTTCTCCCGGGTGACCCAGACAATGCTTTCTTCCACATGACAACTGCGGAGCTGTCAGTGGTTGTGCAAGAGGATCCAGAAGGTTTTCCTGTAGACTCTGATCCCCTCTTCAGGGATATCACATTTCCCCAGCACATATAAGCAAGGCGTTTGCCGCCAGACACAAGGGCGGAGTGCCACTTGGGTGCTTTGGAAAATAACAAGATAACGTCCAGAGCACTTTGAAGGGCGACTAATTCAATTCGGGGTCTGAATCAAAATCTTGAGCTGGAAAACAAGCTAATCTTCATGCTTGCCTCACAGCAGATGCTAGCAAGGCTATAGCTTCCTCCTCCTGCATGCATGTCCTATCATATGCATCTCTCCTACTTTGGTATGAACATAGCTTTTTGAAGTCTGTGTGCTTCCCCTCTGCAGTGCTGGACTGCATATTTAAATATAGAGTCTATGTGTGTGTAGACTCTGTGTCAAACAGTTGGATCTATGCATGGAGGTTGAGCCGTGGCTAGAGGTGGGTGAGAACTTTTATTCAGTTTGCACTGAAAGGTGAGCCCGCCTAATCCACACTTTTCAAAACATTACGCAAAGAGAAACACAACTATCTTTTGAAATTTCACCTGCCCTGAATTTTGCAGTGCAGTTCTCCGGCAAAGCATTGCATACAAAAATGCATATACTGAGGTAAAGTGTGCCCACAAATGCATATATTAGTGAAAGTAGCATACGAGAGCACACTATACTTGGGGAAATAGCTTTGCGAAAATGTGTACATTAGGCAAAGTTGCATACAAAAATGTGTACGTTAGAAGAAATTAGCACTAAAATGGTGATGAATTTTCACGCGGATTCGCAAACTGATGTGGAAGTGTGGGACAAGGAACTTATTTATTTATTTAGAGCATTTGTACTCCACACTTTAGCCATAAAGGCTCACAGAGTACCTTGCATATAATCAAAACAAGACCATCCCTGCCCACACCCTTGCAATGTAAAAAAAACCACACAACACAAATGGGAAAAGGGACATGGAGGAAAGAGGAAAATGAAGATCAAACTCAGGCACCAATTTGTTCCTATAATGACCAGCTGGCACAGTTCAGGGTCAAGAGGTGCCTGATGGAGCTGGGACTCCAGAAAACCTGATGAAAGAAGCGCTACTTCCTATCTCTCCCACTGAGGCAGCCTAATGGAATGGCTGCTCCCAAGAACCCAAGGAGAAACCGACAGATTCACCCATCCTCAACTGGGGCCTGCAGTTGTGGTCCTGATTCTTCTCTCCACGCACTGCTGGTACCCTCTGTTGGTCGAGTAAACAGGGCTCAGATTGCAAGGCTTTGCATTTGATTCGAAAACCTTTCTTGGATGCTACACTTGTCAAATGGAAATAACGAACTCATTTCCCATTCCGGACCATCTCTCAACCCAGAAATGTCACTTTTTAAAAACTTCTCAGTTGAAACGCTTAGTCTTGCATCCCAAACATGGAAACTCTGGTTGTTTCATGTTTCGATGTGAAAACCCATCTTAATATATTCTCAGCGTTCAGATGTGACAAAAGGAAGTTAAATTAATTCAGAGAGCTAAATATAGCTTAAAATTGCTGGGGCTGGTTGAAATGTATAGGCCGGGTGTCCACAAGAAATGGCGATGGGGAGAATGGTAAGCAGAAAGTGGATCTTTTATATATTTTATGGTGGGGGAGGGGGACAATTAGATATTTTATTTTATTCCTAGGTAGGGAGGTGCATGGGGTCTGTCTGAATCCTGGATTCAGAACCAAATACATCCGATTTGGGTCCACTCAGCTGGATTGGGTTGAGGCAGCTCTTGATTTTCCTGGGTCCTATCAGATTGACCCAAAGTAATTCAGAGCTATCAGATGGTGTGGTCTGGTGTTGGGGGTGGGTGGGGAGGAGGAGATACAAAGGCAGTCTACATGCATCTCCTACTCTCTTCCCACCCACGTTTAATCAAGGTTTTAAACTCTAAATACAGTGGTGCCTCAGGTTAAGAACTCAATTCGTTCCGGAGGTCCGTTCTTAACCTGAAACCATTCTTAACCTGAGGTACCATTTTAGCTAATGGGGGCTCCTGCTGCTGCTATGTTGCCGCCGCCATGCAATTTTTGTTCTCATCCTGAAGCAAAGTTCTTAACCTGAGGTACCCGAGCAGAGTCTGTAACCTGAAGCGTCTGTAACCTGAGGTACCAGTGTAAGCTTATGGTTGAGAGATACCTGTCTCCTTCTCTCACCTTCCTGACCACATGGCTGTGCAAGGCCCTTGAATGAGCTCAGGGCTGAAATCCAAGTAGGGGAAGATCTGGGCAACTCTGAAGCAATGAATTTGGCCCCAAATCAGAACAGGCCCCTCATGTTCAGCCTCAATGTATAGCAGTGCTTGTACATTGTGGCCATTTGTCATGCTTTCCAGAAGATAGACCTCTGTTTGAAGGGCTGTCAGATGAAAGCTGTCTCTTTGAAGGAGATCTCTAAGTCCAGTTTAGAAGCAAAGAACCTGAGAAGGGAAAGCAGGAGAGGCCCTGAAGTTGCCCTATCAACAGTGAGAAGCACCTGGGCAGCAGACTAAGCAGGCACAGAGGTCACTAGGTCACTATCCTTCCAATTATGGCCAAAATATTTTGCATTTTGATTTTAATTACAGTAATTACGTCAGAATTTGCATTAATCAATATTAAATTGGCAGGTACAAATTTTATGCAAATTTGTCCTCTCTCTGTGCAATGTTGTAAGTGGCCACTCTACTTGGATTTGATATCCCGCTTTATCACTACCCTAAGGAGTCTCAAAGCGGCTAACAATCTCCTTTCCCTTCCTCCCCCACAACAAACACTCTGTGAGGTGAGTGGGGCTGAGAGACTTCAGAGAAGTGTGACTAGCCCAAGGCCACCCAGCAGCTGCATGTGGAGGAGCGGGGAAGCGAACGCGGTTCCCCAGATTACGAGTCCACTGCTCTTAACCACTACACCACACTGGCTTTCACTTGTAAAAAAAAACACCCGCTTTGCCCCTCTATGTTCCTCTGCTAGTCAGTTGGCAGCTGCTTATTAGCATATGTTGGCTGCCATGCCATAGAGAACACTGTTGCAGACCAAGTCGTGGTTTTCATGCTCACGACATCCGCTGTGTGATATAAAGGAAAAGAAAGCCATTCTTTGTGCTATGTGGAGACCGGTTTTTAAAGCCAAGTGCTTTGCATTTTACAGGGTGGAGTGTCACTAAAGCCTTAATGATCGTTTTAGTGCAGTAACTGAAGTATCCACTGATTTTTAAAAAACCATAAATCCTCTGAGCATGGCCTGTGTCTTCCTGGTGATTCATGGCCTGCACGCTTTCTGCCAGCAATAAAAGTTTCTGTGATCTTATTTTATGTGCTGCGGTTTGGCACCAGAAGCATATCCCACTAGCTGGAGGTACAAGGGGAGAGGAACTTTCAGGGGTACGATTAGATAATGGCAATGAATGAAGATGAAGATGAAGATGAAGATGATGATGCGAAGAAGAAGAAGAAGAAGAAGAAGAAGAAGAAGAAGAAGAAGAAGAAGAAGAAGAAGATTAAAAACTGTTAAAAACAGGTGCTTTGAAACATCCAAATAAACAATAGCTAAAGGAAACAAAACACTTGCAATTTCTACATCTCCGGATAGGTTTGCCAAAACAAAAATGTTTCAAGCAGACACCAAAATAGAGTACAGTCAAATCGCAACATACATAGAGGTTCTGTTCCAAGCATTCCACACATATGTGAAAATCACAGATAAGACGAAGCTACTTTTTCCTTGGCTGGCAAGCAGGGATGCTGGTTGTACTGAGGAGGACTTTTTGCAAATATCTTCTGTATTATTATGAAAACCTGTGTATGCCAGCACCAATATAACAACAGAAAATACCATTATTATTATTTTTTAAAAAGCATGCGATCTGTTCAATGAGAAGTAGACACCTCTCTGAAAAAGGTGTCGCCTATGCAAGCTTTAATATATCCATGGAATGCCGCAAATGAGCCGCGTCAGCATATTGGAGAAACAGGAAGCAGCAGAGGCCCCATCGCTGCAAAACTCCTGGGTACCAATGCTGTAGCTGCCACCCTGGTTTGACGCCTGCCCTACCAAGCACTTAGCATCTTTGTTGATCCAGCCCTGATCCTAATCTAGTTGCCTCAGCAAAATCCTAGGACATTTGTCCTACTTCTGCCAGCTGGTGACACGGTGGCAATCTGTCATTAGCAGCTCTGGGTTCAGGATCAAAGGCTACGTAGATCAAACTGCGGGGTTTGCCCTCTCACCCCAGGGGCAGGAAGGGTGGTGAAGGAGGCTCAGCGGAAGAATGTAACCTTTTTAAATCCACCTTGAACACGTCGGTGGTGCTTAGGAGCAAACTTATTCAGCAAGTCAGGAATTATACATATTGGTGTGTGCTCAGAGCGAACTGCTGAAATGAATAAATCCAAGTTAGTCATGTCCATACTTCAATAAGTCAACTCTGTGTAGGATTAACATTGGTCACATCCCTAGGCACCAAAGTTCCCATTTATTTTCTAAGGGGAAGCCCTTAAAGCTTTGAATTAAAGCATGGAGAGGTGCCTGCATTATTATTATTATTATTATTATTATTTATTTATTTATTTATTTATTTATTTATTTATTTATTTATTTATTTATTTATACACCACCCATCTGGCTGAGTTTCCCCAGCCACTCTGGGCGGCTTCCAATTGAGTGTTAAAAACAATACAGCATCAAATATTAAAAACTTGCCTAAACAGGGCAGCCTTCAGATGTCTTTGAAAAGTCAGATAGGTGTTTATTTCCTTCGCATCTGAAGGGAGGGCGTTCCACAGGGCGGGCGCCACTACCGAGAAGGCCCTCTGTCTGGTTCCCTGTAACCTCACTTCTCGCAATGAGGGAACCGCCAGAAGGCATATAAGTGTGGCGCTGAGAAATAAGTAAATAATTCAATTCAAACCTGGAAATGGGGGGGAGAAAACTGGAGAGTCCTTGTGGCTTCAAGGGGAACCTCCCCGGAGCCCAAAGAGGAAGTCAGTGAAGTCCAAGGAAGCCCTGAAGAGATTGGAAGTACAGTGGGGCTTTGTTTACATTGCCCAGCCTCCCCGCCTAACAGCTGGTGTGCGGGTTGCGCAGCAGCAGCAACCTCTTTCCCACACGTCCTGCAGCCTCTTGCCACCCCCAGAGCTTCAATTCTAGTTGTGGATAGTTTTGGATACAGTGTTTTTGGTATGGATTGAAGAAAGAGTGGCAGAGAGGGTATTTAAAGGGTGTTTAGAGGGTGCTCCCCACTTTATGGGATTTCAATAATAATAATAATAATAATAATAATAATAATAATAATAACAACTTTTATTTATACCCCGCCCTCTCCAGCCAGAGCTGGGCTCAGGGTGGCTAACACTAATAAAATTTCAGTAAAAACATAATAGGAAAAAAACCACAATTTAAAATACAGGCTCATTTTAAAAGTAGCCCATAGATCAAAACCATAAGGGGAGGGAAACATAAGGGCCAGACTGAGCCCAAACCAAAGGCCAGGTGGAACAGCTCTGTCTTGCAGGCCCTGCGGAGAGATGTCAAATCCCACAGGGCCCTAGTCTCTTGTGACAGAGCGTTCCACCAAGTCGGGGCCAGTACTGAAAAAGCCCTGGCCCTAGTTGAGACCAACCTAACCAGCTTGTGACTACGTGAGTCCTAGGCCTGTAACGTAACCCCTGCATTAGTGGGGGAATGCCTCTCTCTCTCTCTCTCTCTCTCTCTCTCTGTGTGTGTGTGCGTGTGCGTGCGCACAACACAATACTCCTGGCAACCTGTTTACTGAGCATTCATCCTGATTCGTTTGCACAAAGCTTAAGGGAAGGTTAGACTATGTCCAGTCTTTTCTGGGTATTTATTCTGCTTTGCTTCCATTTTCCCATTACTCATTCGTTCAACTCCCACTTTTCATTATATTTGTGCATCACTTTCCTAACAGCAAAAATGTCTCCCCCCCTCTCTTTCTCTCTGTTTTTTTGTTAAGTGGACTTGTTCCACTAGGGTGATGGAGCTCTTCAATTCACTTCAACTGGAGAAACTTAAATTTCCGATATGCACTTCAGTCCCTTCTGCAAACTACAGACAATTGAGAGGCGGCTGTATAGTCAGTGAACTTGGTATTGAATAACCTTTAGTGATCTCACTGTATTGTCATGGGTCTCTGTGTTTCGTTGCCTGCGTTTTTAATTTTGTTTCAAAATAAAATAAAAAAATAAAATGCTATTATAAAAACAGCACCTCGTGAGTATCATGTAAAAAGAAGCACCTTTGCTTCCCTCCCAGAGAGTAAGAATGCCTCTTCCAAGATGATGCTGGCTGCAACACATGTGCATCATATAAAATTTGTTTTAAATTGCTTTTAATGTTGCCTTTTAAGGTTGTAACCAGCTTGGGACCTTAGGGTGAAGGGCAGGCAATTAATAACAACCACCACGATAGTGGCAAGGAAAGCATGCGTCTTGTTTCAGATATATTGCTTTTATTCATGTGCCAATTTAATCCCTAGATTAATGGGTGGACAAACTAAAACACAGATGATTAATCCAGGACCCTCCGGTTGCTGTTGTACTCCAACTCCCATCAGCCCAAGTCAGTGCAGCCAGTGGCAAAGGATGATGGGAGTTGTAGTCCAGCAACATCTAGAGAAGCTTTTGGTAACCTGGTGCTCTGCAGGCAGCGATGGCTGGGGCAGATGGGAGTTGTCGGTCAAAAACATCCGGAGGACACCAAGCCAGTGAAGGTGATCTAGATCGCTCCTGAATTAATCAAATAAGTAACATTTATTTAACCAGGTTGCAGCCCTAATTGCAACTCGCTGGAGTAGACTTTGAACCCCCGTCCACCCTTTCTGTTGTTCATCGAATTGCTCCCCTCCTTTCCTCTGGGGGGCTGCTCCTTATGGGGTGGGGCAATCCTGCACATATTATTTTTAAAGAGCCCCGGGGACTTTGGGGGTGGAATGGGTGATGCGATGGAAAGGCCTGGCCTTGGTGATTCTATCCAGAGTAACACCCTCATTAAACTAACCCAAGAGGCGGCTGGGGCTCACGCCCAGGAATGCTGGCAGCTGGGAGTGCTTGGCAAATCCCCTGGGCCATGATTAGCACGGCAGCGTTGCCAGAGCGCTTGCCAATGGTTCACAGAGGGCAGCGCTGCCTGGGAGGCTGTGGACTAATGGCAGGGTGTTCCTGCAGCAGCCGTTCCTGGCCCCACGCAGGGTGCACAATTAAAGGAAAGGCAGGATCGTCAAGCCATAGGCTGGCTGCCCAAGGCTGCCCAAGCATCTGTCCAGAGTGGCTGGAGGAGTTCCCCTTTCCTCTTTCTGCCAGGCTGCCGGGGAACCAGAGCAAACGTTCAGAACTTAGGATCATAGAAAAGTGACTGACAGCAGCTCAGACCATTTAGGTCCTTCTAAGTCTGTAGCGCCTTCAAGTGACTGGTAGCAGCTCTCCAGAATTCGGACCTCTCCAAGTCTTACCTGGAGATGCTACAGTCCAGCCGTTCTCAACCTGTGGATCCCCAGATGTTGTTGGACTACAACTCCCATCACCCCTAGCTAGCAAGGCCAGAGCTCAGGGATGATGGGAGTTGTAGTCCAACAACATCTGGGGACCCACAAGTTGAGAACCGCTGCTACAGATAGCAGCAGAGCAAGCCAATTGGGTGCCTGGGGTGGGGCGTGTGCCCTGCGCCCAGGGGTGAGGTCAGTCACCAGCGGGGCGGGGCCAGTCAGGGCAGGACGCTCTGCGGGGCCTCTGACGAGTCTGCCTACCTCCGCCCACTCCCAGCCGCCCTACAGCTGAGGGGGAGGAGGCGGGCGGACCGTTTGGGGCAGCATGGAACCTGTGGATCCCCAAGCCACAGCGTCACTCCCAGGAGAGATGTGTGGCTCAGGCGTACTGCAGGCCCCGCGGTGAGTGCTTCCCAATATTTTGTCACCCCTCTCAGTGGTGACACCTGGGGTGACCTGCCCCCACCACACCCCCTTCCTCCTCCCCTGGCCACAGATTGGATCTAGGGCTTTATGAACGCAAAGCCTTTGCTGGTGACCAAACCTTCAGTGTGATAGGTCCTGCCACTAGAAGTCCAGTGGGAGTCAACTCTCTATCTTTTAGACCTCTTTTGAAAACTGGACTCTTTATCGATATGCTTTTTAACATTTTTTAAATCAATTTTTTATTGTAGTAGGAGTTTCTAAAGTTATTTAATTAAAAATAAAATCTTATAATTTATGGAACAAAATTTCTACTACGTTTGATTAAGGGGGGAAACCCCCTCTAAGCACTGTCACGCTGTCTTGCTCTTTTTTTTCTGTGAAAGTGAAGCTGATAAATATTTAAATAAATAAATAGAATGAAATGAAATGAAATAGAGAAGAATTACCACCCTCCCAGTCACTCTCTTTCCCAGCTATTTTGTTGTTCAGGGTCCCTAGAGGTGAAATAGGGAACATGTCAAAGAATGGGAAACTGCCTGGAAGATATAACAAATCTCTTTCTCTTTATTTTGAGAGTCCCTCTCTGTTTGGGAGATTTATTGTGTTCCTTTTTAAAAATGTAGCAGCCTGCAAGGCCAGTGCCTTGCTTTCTACTGTTAAAACTTTTAGCGTTTACAGTCCCTAATCAGCCAAAAGAGAAGAACGAAAGAAAGAAAGAAAACTAACTCTCTGATCAATGAAAGGTTTGCACAGCTCTGGGAATCTTCAAAATGTTCTGAGATTTGTAGGTGCAGAGGATTACATAGAAAGGCACCTCCCTGCATCCATTTTTTTTTTTTTGAGGGGGCATTTGGAATTCTAAGCAAACTGTCCTTTTTAGCAGAACAGGTGCACTTGGATTATTCCATAGATGTTTTCCTTTTATTTCTGAATATTCTCCAGAGTGACGTGCATACTCCTTTGCCATGGTGCTCGGCTCCCACTTCTACATTGATGATATGCGTTCAGCAGATTAGTAATACAGTGGTACCTCAGGTTAAGTACTTAATTCGTTCTGGAGGTCTGTTCTTAACCTGAAACTGTACTTAACCTGAGGCACCATTTTAGCCGCGCCGCTGCCTCGTGATTTCTGTTCTCATCCTGAAGCAAAGTTCTTAACCCGAGGTACTATTTCTGGGTTAGCGGAGTCTGAAACCTGAAGCGTGTGTAACCTGAAGTGTATGTAACCCGAGGTACCACTGTACACTTGTTGTTGTTTAGTCGTTTAGTCATGTTCGACTCTTCGTGACCCCATGGACCAGGCACTCCTGTCTTCCACTGCTTCCCACAGTTTGGTCAAAAGTAAAACACTATGAGAAAACAATTCCGGTGTGGTCATAGGAACCCACATCAAGGTTCTTTTTCTGGGGTGTTTTTCTTTCTGAAGCAAGCAGATATACAGTCTCTTGGGATTGCTGGCATCGCTGATCGTTGTTGTTGTTAGAATTTATATACCGCCCTATACCCACAGGTCTCAGAGTGGTTCACAGAATAAAATCAAAATATAAAACCACAGAATACATACCGTAATCAAAATAAAAACAACAACCTAATAAGCCCCCCCCCACATTTTTAAAGGGCTCCCCTTACAATGTGGTGCAATAGGGAAAGCCACCCTCCTCTAACTCTGGTTCCCATCAATCATATACCCCCTCTGCTTCTGCTCCTTCCTTCTCTTCCTATCCCAGTCCTAAGGGTCATCTCTGTTGGGATGTGTCCGGGGAGACAGGGGCAATTGGCAGGTCCCCAGCTGGCTCCAACCCACCAGCCGGCAGCCGGGTGAACTCTGATTCTCAGAACAGCATCAAAACTGCGATTCAAGCCTCAGAGACCTTTAGAGACTGAGCACGCAAGCCAGCAGGGATAAGAACTCTTTGCAACAGAAGTATATAATGGGGTAATGCAGATACACAAAAATCATGTATAGCCAAGATGGCATGGCCTTGGGAGGCTTCTATAAGGCGGCTGGAGAAGGAGAGAGAGAGAGAGAGAGAGAGAGAGAGAGAGAGAGAGAGAGAGAGAGAGAGAGAGAGAGAGCAGTCCTAGAGACACCCTCCCCGAATTACGAAAGCCACCCCAGCTTCTGATTTGAAAGCGGAATGTCCCTTTTCCCCTCACTAGTGCTGCCACCACTGAGCTCAGGGAAAAGGATGAACCAGTGCCTGTTTTGAGGAAGAGCAGCAGTGGTGGCAAGGAAGCACCCTGTTGCCACTCCATGGCCTCTCCTTGGCTGCTGCCGACAGGCTTCTTCCTTGGGCAGCTTTGAGCAGCTGCTGGAGAGCAGGCAAGGAGGAGGAGAGGCTGCCACTACTGAGGCCCAGCCCCGTGTGACGCACTGGCTCTGAAGGGCAGGCAGAGGGCAGGACTGCCCTGGACAGGAAGAAAGGGGGAGCGGAGCAGAGCAGAACACAATAAGTCTTTTTAAATTTTATTTATGCTTTTCAGATATACAAATTTCACTGATTTCATTTTGACATTTTAAAACTAGACTTCCTTCCCCCTCTTTCTTTGGTTCCTTAAATTTATTTTTACTGTCTTCTGCATATCCGAATTAACTTAAATTGCCTTTTATTTATCTTCTTTATATATACCGTATTTTTCGCCCTATAAGACACACTTTTTCCCCTCCAAAAATGAAGGGGAAATGTGTGTGTGTCCTATGGGGCTCTCCCACGGCTAGCGGAGACCTTGCTGGCACCCAGAAGCTGGGGGCGCGTTGAGCACCGCACGCCCCAAGCTTCGGGATTAGCGCAGCACACCTGGGGGGGAAATAAATTTTTTTTCCTTTATTTCCCCCCCAAAAAACTAGGTGCGTCCTATGGGCCGGTGCGTCCTATGGGGCGAAAAATATGGTATGTATATATACTCTTATATTGTTGTTGTTTAGTTGTTTAGTCGTGTCTGACTCTTTGTGACACCATGGACCAGAACACGCCAGGCACTCCTGTCTTCCACTGCCTCCCGCAGTTTTGTCAAACTCATGCTGGTAGCTTCAAGAACACTATCCAGCCATCTCGTCCTCTGTCGTCCCCTCCTCCTTGTGCCCTCCATCTTTCCCAACATCATGGTCTTTTCCAGGGATTCGTCCCTTCTCATGAGGTGGCCAAAGTATTGGAGCCTCAGCTTCAGGATCTGTCCTTCCAGTGAGCACTCAGGGCTGATGTCCTTAAGAATGGAGAGGTTTGGTCTTCTTGCAGTCCATGGGACTCTCAAGAGTCTCCTCCAGCACCATAATTCAAAAGCATAATCCTGCCAGTGTTTTTATCTGTTTACAATTTATCTGTAAATATTCAACAAACTATTCCCATTCTTTTATAAAAAGTTTGTTATCTTGATTTCTTATTCTTCTGGTAAATTTTGCCATTTCTGCATATTCCATATGTTTTTGTATCCATCCTTCCTTTGCAGAGCACGATAAGTCTTATTTTTTAAAAATGCTTTGTTTATTTGTGTCTAGTGTGTGCTTTTCTTTTTGCAAATCTACCAAAGAATATAATAAAATAAAACCGGGATTAAGGGGTTTCCTCAGGATGGCGTGTGTGCTGCGTCCTGTTGGTGAAGTGGGGGACTGGACACAAAAATGAGGGGGTCGAGGAGGGTCAGTTGTAGAGTGAGTGAGAAATGCCTCTGTTGTCATCTGAGGAATGTTGGAGGTTATGCTAGAACCTACACACCAAGC
This sequence comes from Podarcis liolepis, assembly GCF_965112155.1. NCBI lineage: Eukaryota > Metazoa > Chordata > Lepidosauria > Squamata > Lacertidae > Podarcis > Podarcis liolepis. The sequence goes on along the minus strand of NC_139561.1, from coordinate 72,056,313 downwards.
GGGCCTTGCGTGGCAAGTCCCCTCCCCCCATGTGAAATGAAGACACCGGACACGTTATTTAAGGTTAATGGGCGTAAAAGGCCACAACTTTATTGATTACAGGAATTGGAAGGTATTGGCCTTAGGCATTGGCTCCTATCGACTACCCGGCATGGAGACCGGGAAGGGTTATCCACCAGCCGGGGGAGTCCTGTTGAAGTACGCCAACTAGGATCCCACGGGTGTCACCGCTCGGGGGTGTGCCGTAGGCCCTCACCTCCCTAGGTTTCGGACAGGGCAACGCCCCCCGGAGTCCTCTACCGGACTACCCTTTTCATTGGGGGAAGGTGATGGCGCTTCCTTCCCCCTTCATTTGCATAACAATTACCCCTGCCAATACCTAACCGCCAATACCGAGAAAGTTGTAACGTTTGCTATGAGGTAGGCGAAAAAACCAAATGGCTGGAAGTGCGCCAAGTGGAAAAATTCCTACCAGGCCCCTTGTGGTGACCAACCGGAGTCCATAGCAAGGTCAAAGGTAGCTAAGCCTAAAGGGTGGGTGGGATGGGAAAACCGGACAGCTGGAATGGAGCAAAGAGGGCGGTCCCCGGGCGTGCCGGCCTTAAATGGGCTAGGCCATGCCTCCCCAGCCCGCCGATTGGCGGGCCGGGTCGTAGACATGCCCGGTGATTCCCTCGTTCTCGCGGGGGCTAAGAGCCAGCCAGCGCGTGTGTGGGAGGGGGTGGGCCCGCAACCCCACCTCCTCTCCAGCTCGGAAGTGGCTTTACCCAGGAAGCAAGGCCAGAGATCAAAAACTCCTTTTGTGCAGGGTCAACTTGGAGTTACCTGTCGTGGAAAGAGCTTTTAAGCTCTCAACCTTGCTTCTTGAGTTAGGTCTACTCAGCATGCCGGCTGTAGTACTGAGAGCGATGCTCTTGCAAGATCTTGTGGGGCAATTCAACCTGCCTGAAGATCTTGGGAGAGCCCCCCCAGCGGACTTCGAAGGATGGTTGTGCTTCGGTTCACAGAATGTTTCGGAAAATGCACATGTGGTAAAGTAAAGGTAAAGGGACCCCTGACCATTAGGTCCAGTTGTGATTGACTCTGGGGTTGCGGCACTCATCTCGCTTTATTGGCCAAGGGAGCCAGCATACAGCTTCCGGGTCATGTGGCCAGCATGACTAAGCTGCTTCTGGTGAACCAGAGCAGCACACCTTCCCGCCGGAGCGGTACCTATTTATCTACTTGCACTTTGACGTGCTTTCGAACTGCTAGGTTGGCAGGAGCAGAGACCGAGCAACGGGAGCTCACCCTGTCGCGGGGATTCGAACTGCCGACCTTCTGATCAGCAAGTCCTAGGCTCTCTGGTTTAACCCACAGTGCCACCTGCGTCCCTGCACATGTGGTAGGTCTGCCTTTAAATGCAAATTTCTCTCCTCCGCTCTCCACGTTGTTCCTGTTTGCTAACACAGTTTCCTCTCATTGGCGTTTCCACATGGAGCAGATCTCTCCCCTCTTGCTACAAATGAACCCGTCTAACTTTTCCCATCTCATAGCGAACACACTCTCCGTCCCCCAGTGGCCTTGTCCATCATAGTGAAGGTTGACTGCCTCTGCAGGATGGAACAATGATCTGATCTGACTACTGCCGGATCGAATGCTAGCAGGTTCTTTCTCGCTTCCACAAATGCTGAGTGGGATTAGCTGGGCTGAATGAGGGGAAGGCCATTTGCCTCTGGGAGCCATGGGTGTCAATGAATACTAATCCTTCTAACACCATATAACCCTCCCTCCCAGAGGCATGCCTGCACTAAGCTGCCAGCACAAAATACCACTGGGCATTACTGGCATTGAGCGCTGCCTGCATTTGGGTTTCATAAGGGCTGGGAAGGACAGATGGAGGTGGCAAAGGCATGTAAGGAAATGCAGGGAAATTGTGTAACCCTCTGGAGAATAATCAGAGGTAGGATCAGAATCCAGGAACCTGCTTCTCATGAGGAACTTGACTTGCTAATGAGCGTGAAACTGGGTCAGGTATTTCCCATATCAGAGCATAGAAAGATGCCTTATACCGAGTCAGAACATCTAGCTCAGTACTGCTTTTATCGGGGGTGGCCAATATCTGGTCTGGAGGTGCCAATGTGGCCTTATGGAACTCTCTCTCTGGCCTTCTGAACTCTCCCCAGGCCACACTCACTTCACTGACCCTGCTTCATGCACCTCACTGACCCTCGTCATGCCCTCACTGACCCTGCTTCAGACACCTCACTGCCCCTGCTTCATGCCCTCACTGACCCTGCTTCATGCCCCCCACTGATCTTTCTTCATGCCCTTACTGACCCTGCTTCATGCCCCCCACTGACCCTGCATCATGCCCCTCACTGCCCCTGTTTCATGCACCTCACTGCCCCTGCTCCATGCCCTCACTGCCCCTGCTTCATGCCCTCACTGACCCTGTTTCATGCACCTCACTGCCCCTCGTCATGCCCTCACTGCCCCTGCTTTATGCCCCTCACTGCCCCTGCTTCATGCCCTCACTGCCCCTGTTCATGCCCCTCACTGCCCTTCTTCATGCCCTCACTGATTATGCTCCACAGCCCTCACTGACCATGATTCATACCCTAAATGTTTTTGCCAGGCTGTAATGAATCCTTGAACTCTGATAATGCCTCTTGCCTTTCTGGATAGAGGAGCAGGAAGACTGTGTGTGTGTGTGTAAGAATGAGCCGCTGTACAAAGATAACATTTACATTTGTTGCTCCACCCACTTCTGCCTCTGACCCTGCCCACCACTGGCCCTCAGTGACCCTGAATGGAATGTGGCCCTCAGGCTGAGAAAGGTTCCTCACCTCTGGGCCTACACCAACCAGCAGAAACCCTCTTAGAGGTTCAGGAGTACCTTGCCCCACCTGGACATGTCAGGGATGGAATATAGGATTTTCTGCATGCCAAACACAAGCTTTGCCACTGAGCGATGGGTAGTGCCGGCAGTTAGATGACAAGAAGTGAATTTAGAGTCTTTGAAGAGACCTTCAGAGGGGGGTGACATGGCACCTACAGACACTAAGCGACATCAAAAGGGTTATTTATTTATTTCAACCCTGCCTTTTAGGGCAATCCCTCAAAGGGTAATTTACAATAAAGGTGTCAAAAAAAGGAAAAAAGAATTAAACAAATGTTGTTGTTTAGTCGTTTAGTCGTGTCCGACTCTTCGTGACCCCATGGACCAGAGCACCCCAGGCACTCCTGTCTTCCACTGCCTCCCGCAGTTTGGTCAAACTCATGTTTGTAGCTTCGAGAACACTGTCCAACCATCTCATCCTCTGTCGTCCCCTTCTCCTTGTGCCCTCCATCTTTCCCAACATCAGAGTCTTTTCCAGGGAGTCTTCTCTTCTCATGAGGTGGCCAAAGTATTGGAGCCTCAGCTTCAGGATCTGTCCTTCCAGTGAGCACTCAGGGCTGATTTCCTTAAGAATGGAGAGGTTTGATCTTCCTGCAGTCCATGGGACTCTCAAGAGTCTCCTCCAGCACCATAATTCAAAAGCATCAATTCTTCAGTGATCAGCCTTCTTTATGGTCCAGCTCTCACTTCAATACATCGCTACTGGGAAAACCATAGCTTTTACTATATGAAACTTTGTTGGCAATTGAACAAATACCATCTAATAAAAATGGCATCCGGTGATTCCAAAATGGTTTTTCTGAGAGTGCTGTTTAATGTTTTGTGGACATCAAGGGACATGGGCATTGTGCAGAGGTGCCACCATGTGCCCAAGATTGGGGGGAACAGTGCGCGTTGTGCGTATGTGATGTCATGCAGGCAATGCATGATGTATGATGCATGCACAATGTTGCATCGTCAGGAGGAGGCCAAGTGTGGCTCCTCCTGAGCATGAGAGAGGAAGTTGCGCTACGTGGCACAGCTTCCTCTCTTGCACTTAGGAGGAGCCAGCCACTGAACTGTGCTGTGCTCGGCCTCCTCAGTCCCCTCCACACTGAGGGGGCCCAGCCGGCTGCCAACAGGTATTGAGGGGGCTGGAGACACCTCTGCCTCTAGGAGGTGGTGTGCCTGGCGTTGTGTGTTTGCATGCACAAAACTCTTAGCACATTTTAAAGGCCCAAATAATAGTCCAAATAAATAATAGGCCAAATAATAGAGATGGTGAACCTGAAAAACAGTGGCTGACAGGAATCCACCAAGCTGCCACCAAGTGTTGTTTTCCAGGAGGGCTGCCTTTCTTAGAAACGGACACCAGGCACTTCAGGTAACTCAATCAGGTGTCTTATTCCTGGGCCACTAGGCCCACACTAACTTTCACCTTCCATTCCCCTCTACAGGAAGTTCCCTCTTCAGGTACTTCCTCTTGATTCCAGGAACTAACCGTGTACACAGTGCCCTCCAGGTGTTGTCGGTTTCCAGTATGGATATAAGATGGCATTGTTTCTCATCCCACATTGCACATGTCACTGTTTCCATTCCACTGCGGTTCATCTTCTTCTCATGACTACATTACTCATGTTGCTGTTGGCTGTGGAGAAATCACATAATCTACATTGTCAATACATCATTTCACCCCCTTGTCTTCAGTGCAAAGGGAACAGAATGGAAACAGTGGGGGGAGTAATAGTGAATGTCATTCCAGATGTGGAATGAAGAACTGAATTTTGGCAGTGTCTGCTCCCATTGCTCTTTTCACTGGAATCCTCCAGCACCCCTAATCTCCACCTTCCATCAGTCCCATCTAGCATGGCCAATGATGGGAACTGGACTTCAGAACTGGAGAGCCGCATCTTTAACTGTGCTTGCTTTAAGAAGTCCCTTGGATAGGTATATTCCAGATTCGTGTGTTGTTGTTGTTTTAAAAACATCCAAACTGCCTTAGTGCATTTTAATAGCATTTGCTGTGGTTATTTCATACACCTGAGAATAGCTATTGCAATGTTATCAGCACAAGGCAGTCACTTTTTAAAAGAAAGAGGACCAGAGATTTATGCTCTGGGCATGAATAGATTTCTCAGTTTTGGTTTTCATAAGCCTCCCCCTTGCACCCCCGTCCTCCTCAAACAAAACAACAAAAATGGAAACTTCCACCAACTTGTAACAACGTTAAATTTTATGAAAGTGAAGGGTGCTTTATAAATGACCCATTAATCTTCACACATATGTCAGAAACCCAAAATGTTCCAGCCCTCTCTCCCCCCTCCTCTCAGGAACAAACAAGACGTGGCAGCAATCACCTGGCTAGCAATTGCATGGTCATTTTTTTAAAAAAGTAAGTCACAGTCACGGTCCCTAGACAGATGCATAATAGCAGCCCAGAAGCCAGGTATGAAGGCAGCAGCAGCCCTCAGTCAATAGTTCCTCCTGTCTAGGTGGCCAAGTGGCATGCTGCCTCTGAACAAGGAACATTTGAACATTAGGCCTTCAGGGCGAATAGCTCACTGATCCAAACCCTCTGAAGAAAGGTTGAAGGAGTCAATGGAAGAAAAGGGCAGAATAAACTCCCTGCTGGAGCAGGCTAATGACCCATCTAGTCTAGCATCCTATTCTCACATTAGCCAAGGAGATGCATACCCTCCAACATTTCTCTGATGAAAACAGGGACGTCCTATTCCACACCTTCCAACATTTCTCCAATGAAAATAGGGACGTCGTGCCATGGGAAGCCCAAAAGCAGGGCCTGTGTACAACAACACTCTCCTCACTTGTGATTCTGCAGCAACTGGTAAAGGTAAAGGGACCCCTGACCATTAGGTCCAGTCGTGGCCGACTCTGGGGTTGTGGCACTCATCTCGCTTTATTGGCTGAGGGAGCCGGCGTACAGCTTCCGGGTCACGTGACCAGCATGACTAAGCCGCTTCTGGTGAACCAGAGCAGTGCACGGAAACGCCATTCACCTTTCCGCCGGAGCGGTACCTATTTATCTACTTGCACTTTGACGTGCTTTTGAACTGCTAGGTTGGCAGGAGCTAGGACCAAGCAATGGGAGCTCACCCCGTTGCAGGGATTCGAACCGCCAACCTTCTGATCGGCAAGTCCTAGGCTCTGTGGTTTAACCCACAGCGCCACCCATGTCCCTGCAACTGGTATTCAGAAGCAAATTGACTCCAATGGTAGAGGTAGAACAGCCTTTGTGACTAGTAGGCATTGATAATCTTCTCCTCCACGAATCTGCCTAATCCTCTTTAAAGCTGTCCAAATAGGCAGTCACAATCACTGCTTCTTGTGGGAGTGAAGTCTAAAAGCTGACCATGTGCTGTGTAAGGATGGGAGAACCTGTCAATTACAATCTCTCTCCGTTTCTCAGTTTCCAAATATTAATTTCAGTTCTCCACATTCCTAAATCAATTTGCATTTTTAAAAAAGCCCCCACGGAAATTCATTAGCATTTTAGGGCAAATTTCTTTTAAGAGCCACATTTAATGCAATTTTCGTCCAATACACACATTTCTGCAAAGTGATTTCCCCCAACATAATGAATTTTTGCATGCTATTTTCACCAGGATGTGCATTTTTATGCACAATTTTGTATTTGGCTGGCGGGGAAAAAGCACATCGCAAAATTCAGATAAATGAGAGTTTCAGAGGACTGACGTGTCTTGGTTTGCATATTGTTTTGGAAAATTCAGATTTTGTCTTTAAAGGCAAACTGGATCAATTTTCTCTCCCATTGCTAGGCCTCTCTTTTCTCTGCCCTGCATCTTCCAGCATTCAGCTTCATGGACTTTCAAGCAGGCATTTAAAAGTTGGAATAGAAGGAGCCTGCTGATTCTCTTTTGCTAGAATATCCCACAGGACTGGGTTGAAGTTGCTGCTCTCTGAAAAAGGGGAGGAGTATCGGGCGGGGGGAGGCAGCTTTTTGCTGAGCTCTTTTGTCTGGGATTGAAGGATCTGGTGACACCCCAACAGTGTGGCCATTGCATGAGTTATTTCAGCCAGGCTCAGTCCCACATTTAGGTGAGGTCCCATCCACAATGTACATTGAAGGCAGATTTGTAGCACGTTAACAGCAACGGCTTCCCCAAAGAATTATGGGAAGTGCCATTGACTTTCCCCAGAGCTAAAGTTTCCAGCACCCTTAATAAAGTGCAGCTCCCAAGATTCTTTGGGAGGGAAGCAATGTGTTCTAAAGGGTCTTTCACCCCTTCTTCTTGAGATGGTAATATACACCACTTCTGTTATTTCAAAGGCTGCTTACAAACCAGGGAACTATAGCTTGTTAAGGGTGCTGGGAATTGTAGCTCTCTGAGGGGGCATGCTACAGTTCCCAGGATTATTTGGAAGTTCTGTGCTCTAAATGTGCATCAAATTTGCTTTAAAACGATTCTGTAGATGTGACTTTAGACAGAAGAAGAAGAGTTTGGATTTGATATCCCGCCTTTCACTCCCTTTAAGGAGTCTCAAAGCGGCTAACATTCTCCTTTTCCTTCCTCCCCCACAACAAACACTCTGTGAGGTGAGTGGGGCTGAGAGACTTCAAAGTGTGACTGGCCCAAGGTCACCCAGCAGCTGCATGTGGAGGAGCGGAGACGCGAACCCAGTTCCCCAGATAACGAGACTACCGCTCTTAACCACTACACCATACTGGCTCTCAAGCCAGCAGTCTTGTCTGGGGGGGTCAGGCCCATTGAACTCAGTGGGACTTACTTCTGAGTCAACACATACAGGATTGCACTATAAATAAGGAACAGGGGAACTCTTCGCCCTTCAGATGTTGCTGGACTACAATTCCCATCATCTTTGACCACTGGGTGGTGCTGATGGGACCTGGAGTCCAACAGTACCTGGAGGCCTGTAGCTTCCCCATCCCTGCCTCAAAGCATGAAAAAATACAGGGAATCCTGCGTGGTTATGTTCTGGACCCCCATGCATTTCAACGAAAACCCATGTAGAGTGTTCCATCCTGCCCTGTCTCCATTCTGCCCCTTTTAGTGATGTTTTTGTGTCGCTTCTGGGTTGGGTACTGTGGGCGATTGTGTGTCAATTGGACGTTTCTTGCATGTTAGGATTCAAAATATAACCAGGCAGGATTCTTTGGGGGAAGTTGCACTCTTTAAACATGTTTTAAAAATGTGCTGCATTTGCAGGCACTATGTTTGGCCTGTCCCGCCACCTCTGCCCATTCTCCTGAGAGGAGCCCTGGACTCCTGCCTCAGAGCCCGACCCAGAGGGCACCTCTGTGGGCTGGATAGGAACTCCTGTGGCATTGCCTTTTCCTCACCCCCTTGCGATTTATAAACACTACGGCCTGGCTGAGAGACGAGGACCACTCCCTGCCTGCAGACTTTTTTCTTTCTTTTGCTGTGTCATAAAGCTGCCCGAGCTGCCCAGAGCTCTCATCATTCGGCAGGAGGCAGATTTATGAGGCTCCTGTTGAGCGTCGATGGCACAGGACATTTCCAAGCCTCGCTCCCTCGGGGCTTCCAAACGCTGGGCTGGATGCCTTCCCTCCTCCCACAGGCAGCGCGGTGGAGCGCAGGCTGCGGAACTGCGCTGGGGAGAGTCCCACCCAATGACTCAGTGCAGCTGGCTTGTGACCATGGCCTGAGCTCACAAGAGCAGTCTGCTGGCACCAGAGCTGGCAGACGCAGTTTCGCGCCCTCCTGCCCAGGCAGAGGGAAGCTCCAGGGACCCTTTTGGACAGGGTCAGTCTCCTCTGGAGGAGGCAGCATGGAAGAAGGACTCTTTGGGAAGACACACCCTCCATTTGAACATCGCACACCTGAAAGTCGGTGGCGGTTTTAGGGTAGCACAAACGGTGTTGCTGCAGGGGGGCCCCCAACAATGTTGTAGAATGGGGTGCGAGAGGTGTTTGTGTGCTAGTGTTACACATTTGGGAGCCCAAAGTCCGCTGCTGTGAAAATAGAGATATGGCCATAACATCTCTCGTCTCCTAGGCCACATTCATGCCATACATCTAAAGTGCTATGACACCACTTCAAACAACTGTGGGAGCTGTGGCTTGTTAACCCAGCCAGATCGGTGGGGTATAAATAATAAAGTTGTTGTTGTTGTTGTTGTTGTTGTTGTTGTTGTTGTTGTTGCTGTTGTTAAGGGTGCTGAGAGTTATTAATAGATGCCTATGTGGTGCTGTGGGTTAAACCACAGAGCCTAGGGCTTGCCGATCGGAAGGTCAGCAGTTTGAATCCCCATGACGGAGTGAGCTCCCGTTCCTCGGTCCTTGCTCCTGCCAACCTAGCAGTTCGAAAGCACAAAATTTCAAGTAGATAAATAGGTACTGCTCTGGCGGGAAGGTAAACGACGTTTCTGTGCCCTGCTCTGGTTCGCCAGAAGCGGCTTAGTCATGCTGGCCACATGACCTGGAAGCTGTACACCGGCTCCCTCGGCTAATAAAGCGAGATGAGCGCCGTAACCCCAGAGTCGTCCGTGACTGGACCTAATAGTCAGGGGTCCCTTTACCCTACCTATTTCCCTCATGGAGCTACAATTGCCAGAGTTCCCTGTGAATTATAGCTATTGGAGGGAAGTCAGTGAGGCCCCTAACAATTCTTAACAGCTTTAAGAAACTGATGTTGCTGAACCACAACTCCCACCCTTCCTGGCTGTTGGCTATGCTTGCTGGGGCTGATGGGGGCTGTAGTTCTGCAACATCAGGCAGGCTAAACGTCCTCCATGCCTGGTCAACATTATCATATTTCACCCGTGCATTGATTCCCTACTCGACAGCACCCTGCTACTACAAATGGTTTTTAGCTCTCAGCTCTTTTTCATTTTACTGTGGTCTTATTAGGATTTTATTATATATGCATAGTTTTGGTTCTTCATCCACATTGTAAGCCGCCAGGGGGGTTCTGAGTTAAATTAACCTAGAGTCGTAAACTTCCGTATGAATTTGTTTTGTATCCAAGGAGGGGGCTCTTCACTAGGGATGGGGGAGAAATTTGGTTCAACTTGCGTCATAATAGGAACCTGTCCAATATAGTTATCCTTTTTAATCTCCACTTTGCTGAATTTTGTGTGATGTAATACTGCAACCAAAGGAACCCTAGGAAGAAAGTGAATATCAGGAGAAAGTACACAAAAAAAGGCTTATATTAGTGACAACAATGTACAAAAATGCACTGTTTTAGGGGAAATTGCCTGCAAAAATATGGCATTAAGAATGACATACGAATGCATATGAAAATAAACATGAATTTTCATGGGACATTTTCCCCCCTCTTTAATTGCAGGCTAATGGCAAAATGTGGCAAGCTGAACATAAAACTGGGAAAATGAGAAACACAGCGAAGCTGAAATGGATGAATTAATCCATACCCTCCATTCCCATCATGGCAATTTTGGTTATATGTTTTTCTTGTGTTAAGTTCCATTCACCACATCCCACATCAGTTTGCAAACCGTTTTTTAAAAGTCCTCATGAAAATTCATCAGGATTTTCATGAGAATTTCTCCCAATATACACAATTTTTCATGCAATTTTGCTTAATGATAGCAATGCCCCCTTAGGTAATGCATTTGCATGTGTGCTATTTTCTCTTTTATATGCGTTTATATGCACACTTTACCCTGGTATATCATTTTCCATACACGTTACTTGGCAGGAGAAGCACATTGCAAGATTCAGAGAAGTGCAAATTTCAAAAGGGTGTGTGTGTGTGTGTGTGTGTGTGTGTGTGTGTTCTGTTTTGTGCATTGTTTAAGAAAGTGCAAGTTGGGTAAACTTGCCGTTAAATGCAAACAGAATTGAATTTCTCCCTGCTCCCTGTTCACACACAGGTTGCATGTAGCACTGCACACTTTCCTTGCTGCCTGGCACTGAGGCTGCAGGGGCACTCTGCCAAAGGGGAGAGAGAGAGCAAGAAAGAGCACACAAGTAGCCCCCCAATCGTGCCCAACAGATGGACCTCCCAACCAGCCTCCAAGAGACCATGCAAATATTTGCCGTGTTCAAGGGGCAGGGTTCCCATCGCTGAACCTCTGAGAGTAGCAGGCATGCCTGGCAGGCGAAGGGGAGGGGAGGAGAACGCTCTGCTGACAACCCAGATAATCCTCCTTTCCCTTTTGAAAGTCAATCAAGCAGCTGAGAGATAAGTTGTTTCTCCGTCTGACTGGCGCTCCGGCTCGGGAGAGGAGGCAGAGCAGGCTTTGCATAGATTGACTTGCTATCTTTCGCACTCGAGCCAGACCGAGGAGCGCCTGGGCCAAGACAATTGCATGTGACACTTTAGCAAAAGCAAAGCAGCAACCCATTTATTTCTCTCCCCTCCTCGGGCAGCTAAAACCACTTCCTCCCTTTGCATCCATGGACTGCTCCAGCCTGCCCTCCGACATCTCGTCAATGCCACCGGTTGGGAGATGAAAGTAGGGGCATGGTTGCGGCGCTCCTCTTCTCATACCAAAGATCTCTCCTTCATCTGCTGCATGCTCCCATCCTTTTACTCTGCAGGAGAGCTTTCAATAATAATAATAATAATAATAATAATAATAATAATAATAATAATAATTTATTATTTGTACCCCAGCCACTCTGGGCGGCTTCCACAAAGACCAAAAATACACTAAGATGCTACACATTAAAAACTTCCCTGAACAGGGCTGCCTTAAGATGTCTTCTGAATGTCAGGTAGTTGTTTATCTCTTTGACATCTGATGGGAGGGCATTCCACAGGGCAGGCGCCACTACTGAGAAGGCCTGGTTCCCTGTAGCTTTGCTTCTCGCAACGAGGGAACTGCCAGAAGGCCCTCGGCGCTGGACCTCAGCATCCAGGCAGAACAATGGGGGTGGAGACACTCCTTCAGGTATACTAGGCTGAGTATACCTCTGCCGATTTAGAAACCTAGAGGCTGCTGGTTGCTTTAATTGGATTTTGATGAGGGCAGGGATGGAGGAACCTGTGGCCTGCCAGTTGTTGCTGCACTACAACTCCCATCCTCCATGGCGACCGGGGCAGATGGCATTGGAGTCCAACAACATCTGGAGGGCACCGGACCACAAATTCCCCATCAGCCTGGATAGCTCAGTTGGTCAGAGTGTGGTGCTGATAACACCAAGGTTGCAGGTTCGATCCCTGTGTGGGACAGCTGCATATTCCTGCATTGCAGAGAGTTGGAATAGATGGTCCTTCTGTGCGGTCCTGGTGGGGACATTATGGTTGTTTGATCAGTATCATCAGTTGCTCTAGGTCAAGGGGAGTCAGTCTGGATTATATTTGCAGGTCTCTCCTGTACCAAGCAGGTTTAGAATCTCGTCGAAGTGGTTGCTGAACTGGTTGGACTGGTTTCTTTGTAAGATAATGGTGTTAGCTGGCCAGTGAAGTATTGCCACTTACACAACCAAGGAATTTGTTCTGTGGCCATAGAGAGAAATGGGGGCAATCCTCCCCTCCCGCTTCACCTAGTAGGAAGTGATGCCATCTTGCAAGGTAGAAGAACAGTAGCCATTTTTGTGTGTGTGTGTGTGTGTGAATTTTGGCTCATCCTGGAAGCTGGAGACACAAATAACTCCTCACCCTCGTGCCAAAAAAGCCCCCTGAGTGTGCTCAGCGGCAGAGAATGCTGGCTGTTGAGGGGTAAATGGAAAAACAACAACTCAGGGGGAATGCAATGGAATATCACAGAGGACGAAAGGTTAATTGACTGGGACAGGGAGTATGAGCACTCCACACACTGCAACATTTTGTTGCAGTCTTCACTTGTACATCCTAAATCCAGAAATCGGTCTCATTTCTGGGGAGGCTGGTTCCTCTCCACCACTGAAATGGGGCTTTGTTCTGCTTCTCCCCACCCCCCCCAAGGCTTCCTGGGATCTGTGCTGCTTCCCAGACTTTCCTGCGGTGGCCTTGAATTCCTTGCATGCGATCGCATTAAAAGGAACCCAACCATTCATTTTCTTAAATTCCAGCTAAAAAACCCTTTGCTGTTTAGGTTGCTAAGTAACACACAGCTGTGAGAGCAAGAGCAAGTCACATGCAAATCCTGCACGGGCAACAGCTTGTGCAGACCTGGTGCAGATTGTGAAATAAGATTGCTTCTTTGGAATGCTCACTTCATGCAAATGGCCTGGCTGAGATTTTCCCCCCCTGCGATAATGCCAACTGAAATTAGCAAGGTGTCAGGATGCCATGACAGAGGCAGCTGGCTGGATCTGTCCTAATCAACGGGTCAACTGAACATCAGCTGTTGGCCGAAGCTGTTATGAGCTGCGTCCACAATCTGTAGGTCAGTTGTCCCTGGGCTGTAAATGGACTTGAAGTGCAATGGTCTAACCAAGAGGGTTAGACCAGTGGACCCCAGCTGGTGGTCTGTGGACCCCAGGGGGTTTGCGTAACCCCCCAGGGGTCTCTGCTTTCATTCACATAACAAAAACTACCATACACATATCATCATCATTATTATTTTTAGTAGGGGGTCTGTGGCTTGGCTTTTGAAAAATTGGGGGTCTGCAGTGCTTAGCTAATTGGGAACCTCTGGCTTAGACCATGAGTCTGCAGATTTCGGGGTCTTCATGAAATAGTATCGATGCAACTCCAGGCCACAAACTACATGCCATGGAAATGCCTTTTGTGTACTTGTGTTTAAAATTCCAAAGAGAAGCTGCAGGGGCCCAAATCAGAATTGGAATCATGGCTGTTTGAAACCTTTTCCTCCCCTTGCACTGCTGTCCCAATAAAAATCTCCCCTCCCTGAAGCTGCTATTTGGCAGAGGCTGCAACTGGAAGCGACAGGACTTTCGCACCCATATCAAACAGAAGCTTGTGTATGTAGATTTTCAGCACAACTGTAGCACATGATGTAGGGAGGAAGGGTTAAAACTGCTTGTGTGCCATGCTTCTCATTTTGATTGGGTGGTCCATATTATTATTATTATTATTATTATTATTATTATTATTATTAGTAGTAGTAGTAGTAGTATTAGTAAGGGGGGGGGGCCCTGACCATTAGGTCCAGTCGTGGCCGACTCTGGGGTTACGGCGCTCATCTCACTTTAATGGCCGTGTGGACAGCATGTGGACAGCATGACTAAGCCGCTTCTGGCGAACCAGAGCAGCACACGGAAATGGCGTTTACCTTCCCGCCGGAGCAGTACCTATTTATCTACTTGCACTTTGACGTGCTTTCGAACTGCTAGGTGGGCAGGAGCTGGGACCGAGCAACGGGAGCTCACCCCGTTGCGGGGATTCGAACCGCCAACCTTCTGATCAGCAAGTCCTAGGCTCTGTGGTTTAACCCGCAGTGCCACCTGCACCCCCCAGTAATAGCATTACCTTGCCCCTTAACTCTAAGGTGGGCTACAACAAAGAAAGCACAGCATTACTATTAAAACATAATTATTACAGGATATTAAATACAGTGGTACCTCATGTTATGTACCACCCTCCTTATGAATGCTGTGGGTTACATGCTCCGCTAACCTGGAAGAAAATGCCCCATGTTGTGACCTTTACCCCAGGATGCGAGTGGAAGTTGTGCTCCGACAGTGTGGCAGCAGCGGGAGGCGCCATTAGAGAAAGCACGCCTCATGTTACCAGAGGTTTCCTGTTACGAATGGCCTCCGGAACAGATTAAGTACATAACATGAGGTACCACGTCCAGTAGCACCTTAGAGACCAACTAAATTTGTTATTGGTATGAGCTTTCATGTGCATGCACACTTCTTCAGATATCACAAAAGCTTATACCAATAACAAACTTAGTTGGTCTCAACTGGAAGGAATTTTTTTATTTTGTTTCGACTACGGCAGACCAATACGGCTACCTACCTATATCTACAATGAGGTACCACTGTACAGTTTAAAACAATTTAAAATCACAGAGGTAAGATGGGTCTTAAAATACAGTGGAACCTCGAGTTGCAGACATAATCCGTCCCGGAGCACATCCGCAACTCAAAGCGTTCGCATCCAGAAGTGCCGCGTTTGCGCACATGCACGGTGCGAGCAACGAAACCCGGAAGTAACCTGTTCCGATACTTCCGGGTTGCCGCGGGACGCAACTTGAAAAGATGTAACCTGAAGTGGACACAACATGAGGTATGACTGTATACAGATGTCAAAACGCCAGGGCAAAGTTGTGCATCTTCAGCATTCGCTGAGAGCTGTATAATGGTGCCAGGTGCATCTCTGTGGGGAGGGAGTTCCACGAGCTAGGGGCCACCAGAGAGAATTTAAAGTGGGCTTTTTTAAGTTTCCCCAAAGAAGCCAGAGGTATTTAAGCAGATGCTAATGTGCTTTCTCTTAGGGAAGCTACAGTTGCATCCCATGCTGCAGATTTTGCATGGGGTTTTGACCATATAGCCTAGTTCCAAGGCCTCTTGCAAGTATGGATGGGGTCTTGACAGGCACTGAGGAACTCTAAGGTGCAAAGTGCCAGCAGTGGCCCCAAACCTGGAGGTTGGGGATAGAACCAGTGAGTGTAATCTCACTTCCCTTCCATGCACTGATCATTCATGTATTTGCCGTGAGCAACGAGAGACCAGGCTTGTCCACAAGCCTGTGAACTGATGTGTGAAAACATCAGATCCCCTGGGATGAGATATTTTGCTGTGGGTTTAAAGAAATGGCCTCATGATGATTCATGGCAACCTCAAAGCCTTCAGTGGTTCGTCCTTCAATTCACTGACAATTAGAAAGTTCAGGGTTATATACAGATTATATTTAAAAGAACATTGTTCACATATGAAATTTTTGACATGCTTTGATTAACTTCTGCAATGCTGTATGCTACAAAGTTTATAGATAAGTTAAAGGTCATACAGTATGAAGTCAACACTGAAACAAAGGGCCCATACTGAGGAAGATGGAAACCTCAACGTATGGAGGAACTTTATTTAATATATAATATTTTCCTTGTATTTGACGTGATTTGTTTTTTCTTTTGTTCTTGTTGTGGTGAATGGATTCAATATTTAAAGTCAATAAAGATTAAATTGCAAAACAAAGTTAGTAAAACTCTCCCCCCCCCTCCAAAAAAGACAATTAGAAAGTTCAGGGCAGAGTCGCTGACAGCTAATTCGTTCAGGATCAAATACAAATAACTAATGCAGAGGGGTGTGTGGGAAAAAGACAAACCATTTAATAATTCCCCACCACCATCCCCGGGTAAGTGCTTCATGTTATTGTAGCATTTGTAAATACTCCTGAGGGAACTGGGATGTGGGGGTTGGGTGTTTTTTGGGAAAGGGGGAGGGTGGGAGTTGCATACAAAAAAGCCATAACTGAATTTTTAGCTTAGCAAACACCACACTATTTCTCCACCTTCACCTAAAAGCTCAGCTCCCCTCGAAAACAATAACAAGACTGTCTTCACCATCATGATCAACAATCCAGTGGGATGAAGGATTGACTACAGGGGTCAAACCTTTCTTGACCTGAGATCACAGATTTGCTTAACATTTGCTGATGCTGCTTTGTGTGTGTGTGTGTGCAAATTTTGAAATAATTCTTATTTCTGAAGAATGTGCCCAGGCATTTGATGGCATGTGATAGATTATTTGTAAATATCTGATCTCTGATGGGCTGTTTATGATCTCTGATCCTTGTGTTCTTCGGCATTGTAGATTTTGCTAATTTTATGAACTGGCCTGGTTTTAGTATTATGTGGGTAATTGTTTTTGATGCTTTGAGAAGCTTATGGGTTCTTCTATCCAACTTCAGCCATACTCAGAGCAGGTCTGCTGAAATTAATAGACATGACTAACTTAGATCTATTCATATTTTTATTTCTGCCTGGCTCAGTCTGCTCTCCTGATGCTGTTGATGGGGAATCTTGAGGTCCCTCCTGTAATCCTCTCTTAGGGTTCTTTCCCCTCAACAAAACTTGGGCTAGGCAGGCCTTCAAACAGAGAGTAAAGGTAAAGGTACCCCTGCCGGTACGGGCCAGTCGTGTCCGACTCTAGGGTTGCGTGCTCATCTCACTCTAGAGTCCGTGAGCTGGCGCCGTCCGAGGACACTTCCGGGTCACGTGGCCAGCGTGACGAAGCTGCAGCTGGTGAGCCAGCACCAGCGCAGCACACGGAAACGCCGTTTACCTTCCCGCTATAAAGCGGTACCTATTTATCTACTTGCACTTAAGAGTGCTTTCGAACTGCTAGGTGGGCAGGAGCTGGGACCGAACGATGGGAGCGCACCCCGCCGTGGGGATTTGAACCACCGACCATACGATCGGCAAGTCCTAGGCACTGAGGTTTCACCCACAGCGCCACCCGCGTAGCTTCAAACAGAGAACTATTTCCAAAAGAGGAGTGTTGTCTGGAAAGTAGGACACAGGGCCACAAAACAGGAGACCGTCATGTCTTCTGACTAGCCTGGACCCATACAAAGGCCTGCTCTTACTGTGGTGAGCCCCTAAACTGGATTGGTATTTGCCAGGGGATGACGCTCAGCAGAAGCAACAGGTCAAGGTGGCTCAAACACTGTATTTTTGAGTGCCTTCTTCTCCCTGATACCTGCTCCAGGAACTGGGGGGGTGGGGAAGAGAAAGAGAAAAAATCCTTAATAGCACCAGTAACAGTTTCAGTAATTTTGGGACAAGGGGAGGTCAAAGGAGGCCTGGCCTCGCACATGAATGTCCCAGCTTCTCCAACAGTCTCAACAGATAAGAGGGCAAAGAGCTTTCCATCTCCTTGGGCCACCACTGCCCCATCCATGTTCGCTGAGGAGGGTAGTCTTCACAGAGGTGGCCTAATGCATCAGTGTGTTGCTCTGAGTTCCTCACAACAAATTGCCGTCCTCTCCAGCCCCTTACCCACCCATGACTTCTCTTTATCTATCACCATCAAAGGTTCTGGATCAGCTCAGCTTATTCAAACTCCATGTCACCTTAAGAGTTCAAATCTGAAAACTTCCCAGTTCCCTCTGAGCATTCCAGTTTCCCAGCTCTAGGCTAACTGTGCTTGTCATGACATCATGGCAGCCAAGCCAATGGCATAGCTGTCGACTTACAGATTTGAAAATAAGGGACCAGCAGCCTCAAAAATAAGGGATCAGCAGCCAAAATAAGGAATTTTCCCAGCACAGGTATGTTCAACTTGTGAGCCCCTCCAAGCCAAAAGCAGAAAGCCCAGCCAGCAGCCAATCAAAGCCTCAAACGGTGGTTCCCACAGCACAGCAACCTGGGAAAGGGGATGCAGCAAGGAAAACCACCATCACCTCTCCACTGGGAAGCGCTGAGCAAAGGCAAGTCCCCAGGCAACGCAGCCGATTTGATCGGCAAAAGGCATGCAAGCTCCACCCCCCCAGTCGTTCTTAGACTCACAGCCACGCAACACAGTTGGAGCCTCCCTCCTCCCTGGCCGGCAGGCAGGGAGGGAGAGGAGCTACTTCCTTTGAAACTTGGGAAATTTAAGGGACATCATCAATAAGGGACAGCAGCGGGACACAGCGCTGGGATAAGGGACTTTCCCGCCAAATAAGGGACGGTTGACAGCTATGGCCAATGGTAAGCTGGAGCCCATGAGCAGCAAAACAAAGCAGGGCACCAGCTTGCTGCTGGGTTAACAGAGCCTGCAGTCCAGGAACGTGCTAATAGAATAATACAATCAAATCATGATCAGTGTTAGTAAGCTATTGCATTGCCTGGAATAAATTAGAATAAGTTGTCTTTAGCATAAAAAGGAATAGGAGAAATGATGAAGACAAAGTCTCCCTGCATCGGTATTTTGTGTGTGTTTACGGCTTTTGTAACACACCGCCTTTAATCAGAGCACAGAATGGCAGCTTCCTTTTGGCACTTTGTTCTTATCACATGCTGGCACAGAAGCTGGCACATTTTTCACAACAGTCTCTTGGAAAGATTCATTTCAACGGAATAGATTTCTGTGTTAAGTGAAAACAGTGCCATGTGAACATTCATGTAAGACACACACAGAAATGTACTGAAAACGATGCACTCGCACCTTTGTGCGATGCAGAGAGAGAGAGAGAGAGAGAGAGAGAGAGAGAGAGAGAGAGAGAGAGAAAGCTTCCGAGCTGAAGCCCTTTCCCCTCCCAAAGCTGGACACCCTGGGATTTGGAAACACCGCTTGCTATTATGTTATAGATAAACAGCCAGAATGGAAATTAAACTGGAATGGGGACAAGGTTGCCGTCGGGGTGGGAGTGAGTAGCTCCCAGGCGGATATTCCAATTGCTTCCCACTGCCAGCAGGTCTCTAGTCTTTTTACTTACAGAGCTATAAGAAAAAAACAGCCAGGATCCAGTTGCCCAAAGGAGAAAAAAAATGAAATTGGGAAAACTTCAAACACATCTAGCTACATGCATTTAGTATTTATGTTCTGATTGTCATAGAATCATAAAAAAGGTAAAGGACCCCTGACAGTTAAGTCCAGTCGTGAACGACTCTGGGGTTGCAGTGCTCATCTCGCTTTACTGGCCGAGGGAGCTGGCGTTTGTCCGCAGACAGTTTTTCCGGGTCATGTGGCCAGCATGACTAAGCCACTTCTGGCAAAACCAGAGCAGCGCATGGAAACGCTGTTTCCCTTCCTGTTGGAGCGGTACCTATTTATCTACTTGCACTTTGATGCGCTTTCGAACTGCTAGGTTGGCAGTTGGACCGAGCAACGGGAACTCACCCCGTTGCGGGGATTCAAACCACCGACCTTCCGATTGGCAAGCCCTAGACTCAGTGGTTTACACCACAGCACCTGAAAGAGTTATTTCCTGTCCCCATGGAGACTTTACCCATTCCTGGTTATGGGTCTGACTGGAGGTGTCCTGCTGTGGTATGAAGAAAAGCAGAAGCTGTAAAAACTTGTATCCGCCTAGGATGGTCACAGGGCTGGCCCACGCATGAAGCAAGGTGAGGCAAGAGCCACAGGAGACGCATGTCTGGCCTCCAAGGAATGCTTTGCCTGCTGCCGCCACCGCTGTTCTGCTAACAGCAACAGCTGTGATGCACGGTGTGGAGGTCCGATGAGCTGCCTCTTCAGCGCCCATCACGCTGTTTTTCTCAAAATTGCTTTTATTTTCCATCTATGCCATTTTAAATTGTAATTGGCATTAATGCTGTATTCTTTGTTTTAGATTTTATGATTTATGCAGAAATTGTTTTCCATTTGGCTGTGTACTTTTTGATGTGTTTTATTTGTTGTTTATGATTTTTGCTATGTTGGTGATTATGTAAATCTTGCCATGTTGGAAGCCGCCTTGAGCATTGTTTTAACTATGGAAAGGCGGCATACAAATAAAATGATGATGATGATGATGATGATGATGATGATGATGATGCTACCTCCGCAGCAGCCTCTTGGCAAATAGGAGGGTGGTCTCCTCTCACCCCTAGGGGGGAAATGGCAAGGGCTGACCACTGGGTTCCCCTGGGCTCTGCACTCAGTGTGATTCCCCCACAACAGCCTTCGATTCCTACTTCAAACATCAGGTCAGGTCGATTTGATTTCCCCCTTGCTTTGCAGAGTCTGTTTCATTCTGGAGCTATTTCTTCTTCCTAGTTCTTCTCCTGCTCCCTGCCTCTCAGTATTTGTTTGCATTTCCTTGCTGACAGTCTATTCCAGGCACCCAGTTGGACCACTTGCAAGACACTTTTAGTTCCATATAACTTCAGACTCCTCTTGGAGCTCCACGTCCCATTTGCCTGGTTTGCATTCAGCTGCCTTGCCTCCTTCAACAAAACATCCATTTGTAGGCTCAAGCTATGGCTCTAGAATCCTGAAAAAATACAAAACTGATGCTCACAAATATTTTAACCCCCTCCCCCATGACATGTCAAATATGGCATTAAAACAATCAATGCAAATTTCTGTTGATCTATTTGAAAATTGAATTTGAACATTTAACTCAAATGTACAGAGCAAGTCTAGGCATGCCTACTCATAAGAAAGTCTCATTGAATTCAGTGGGGTTTACTCCCAGGTAAATGTGGATAGGAGTGCTGCCGTAGTCTGATTGGCAGCTCTGGTTTTGATTTTGGCATGTCTTAAATACGAAATTTCGTTAGCTGTGAAGTGTGAAATACTGTCAAATAATAAATGCCATTTTGTGTCATCTACCAAATGCTGTCAGATACCAAATCCCAAATCATATTCATTATTAATTATGATGATTGTTATCATTGTTGCTATTATTACAGAATAACAATATCGTCATGAGAATCAGGATCACCAGCATACGTAACATTTGTGTGGTCAAAGAGCTTTGCATACATTATCCAGTCAAAACCCCTACAACAACCTGTAAGACAAGTCAATATCTTATCCAACGTGTTACAAAAGAGGGAACTGAGGTTGAGAGAAAGTGATTTCCTAGGACTACCCAGTGAGTTCATGGGGAAGGCAAAATTCAAACTGGGTATTTCCTGGTTTACAGACTCATAACCACTAGACAACACTACCTCAAAATGAAACACCATTGCAGATGGCAGTCATCAAATGCTACCACATACTCAGTACCTATATTTGACTGATAGAATTAACAAGAAGTCAAGTTAAAGATGTCAACTGTTTGGTGAATATTCAGCAAATTGTTGAATTCGCAAGCAGAGAAGCCTTAGGAGAATTTTTATGGAAAAAAGAAGTTTGTTTCAGCTCTAATTCTCCATGTCTCTTAACCCCGTCCCCCTGTTACACTCCCAAACTAAGCCCTGAGTCACCCAACAGCTGTGTTTAGAGCACAGCTGTCCAAACCTCGTGTGGAGGCAATTCCCAAACCGTGCACTGAGGCACACAAATGTGCTCATCACTATGTGACTAAGTGCTTGTCACTGTGTGACTAAGGACCTAGTTCTCCCTCCGCTGGGAGAAACCTGTTTCTCGGCTGTACCACTGCAGCCTGCAGGTGGAGAACCAGATGACTGAATTCTCCATAACAGGGAACAATAATAGTAACAAACCCCAAACACAGAAAACCGGGTGTCAATGAGAAGAGTTCTTCCCTTGACACGCTAGTTTTCTACACTCGGGTTTGACAACACAAAAAGTCCAATCAGTCATCTAAGTTTCCACCTACAGCATGAAATGGTTCGGCCTGAGCTTTGAAATCGTCTGAATGGTCCCCATGTTGTGTTCTGCCAGCCTAAGAGACAACAGAAACAATTGTGTGTGTGTGTGTGTGTGTGTGTGTGAGAGAGAGAGAGAGAGAGAGAGAGAGAGAGAGAGAGAGTGCAGACAATTTGTGCTCTGTGTGCATCGCCACAAAAAAGGCCAAATATGATCAGATTTGCATAAACTGTGCAGGTGCTAATTTTATAAGGATAGATGCGAATTTAGAAATTATTCTTAGAATGGAAATAGAAATACATTGCTGGGGGCAACTTCAAGGTGCCCTCTTGCCATGCATTCCTGTGGTTTAGGGGTTGGCAACACTTTTAGACCTGTGGGCAAATTTGGACTGCTGAGCAAGTGCCATGGGTGCTGCCAACTCCAGGCCCCACAAGTGTCCCTATTTCCCAGGGACGTCCCTAATTTAGAGAAGCCATGCTGGTTTCTGATTTGATCCCGGAACGTCCCACTTTTCCTTAGGATGCCCCTATTTTCATTGAAGAAATGTTGGAATTATCTGATCCCCAAGCACTCTGAAGGCAATCCTGTATAGGGATGGCGTTTTTTATGTTTAATGGTGTTTTTATATGTGTTGGAAGCTGCCCAGAGTGGCTGGGGCAACCCAGCAAGATGCGTGGGGTATAAATAGTAAAATTATCAGTATGGAATGGGACATCCCTATTTTCATTGGAGAAATGTTGGAGGGAATGTCACTTCTCTCCCTGTTCTCTTAGATCAGCCTGCCACTACCATAGGTAAAGGGAAAGGGAAAGGGACCCCTGACCATGAGGTCCAGTCATGGCCGACTCTGGGGTTGCGGTGCTCATCTCGCTTTATTGGCTGAAGGAGCCGGCATACAGCTTCCGGGTCAAGACCAATTTAGAGATAACTTATGTGAGATTTCAAAGATGCAGTTTTATCAACACAGGGCCAAACAACTACATCTTTGCATTTGATGTCCTTGGTGGGGTTTTTTTTGGGGGGGAGGGAATGAAAAATGCATCAACTGGAGTGGGATTTGATTTCCTCTCCTCCTGCTGTTCTGAGGAAGATTTACTTTTGAGGGGTGTATGTGGAATATTCCATTAATCCAAAGCAGAGTTCCTTCTTTGTTAAAGCAAATAGCAGCTTCAGAAAAGTCGTTTTCTGCAGCAGGAAAAGAAAGGGTTATGATCCCTTTCCATGCCTGCTCTGATGGAATTAATTCTCGGCCTGCCTACACCCATGCCCTCACTGATGCAATTTGCATTTATTTATTTATTTTACATGTTTTTGCATGTGCAAGAACACATTTGACATCAGCTGGAACCTAGCCCACACAGTCGATCCATATTTTGGACCCTCTTTATTTCAAAGCGTTGGCCTTTTTCGCTGGGAGCCAATGCAAAACCACTGTTATATAACCCCTGAGATCAGTGAGGATCTTGTCAGCTGTTCCGCAGATTGCAAAAACTGGGCTGAGCCAAGGTGATAACCTGTGGCTGGAAAAGGCAGAGGCAGCTGAACTGCTGAGTGCTGAAAGTATTTGGCTTAAAAAGCCGGGGATGTGCGCAGGCAGACGGACGAGTAGATCTGTGCCCATTGGGATCCAGAGACCTCTGGTACTCAGCCACCTGCCTTCAAGTGAAAACTTGAACCCATGACTCTTTGACCCAGAGAAGAAAGCGGGAGCAGAGGGTAGGGATAGAAAACTTCATCAAGTCAGTTTCTCTCAGTATCCTTTTTCCAGACTATCTATCTATATTACAGGCATCATGAAAATTCACTAGCATTTTATGCAAATTTCACCTAATATTCACATGTTTGCAAAGCGATTTATTCTAAAATAACACATTTCTGTATGCCCTTTTTGCTCCTGTTTTGTTATGCATCACCCCAATCTCTGATAGGGAGAGATTCAGGAGTTCCTGCTCTTATCCAGGTTTGGTTTTCTTGGAAAGAAAGTCAGCGGAGACTGTGGTGTCTTTAGGACATATGGTTTTATATACACAACCTGAGCAGAGGATGGAGGCACTCACAGATCTTGCTTCCAAGGGAGCCCCAAAGTCCAGCGCAGAGCAAACATCTCTTTCTCCAGCTTTCAGCATCCAGCTTCTTCCAGCTCTCACACGTAACAACTCTGTTGTCATTCTCTTGGGTACCAGACAGGTGAGGGATGTGGGGGATAGACCTGCCTATTTGCTTCGATGCCACAGAGCACCTTTTTTCGGATGGGCTAACTCATGGTAGCTAACCAACCAGCCAAAGGCATTCCCTTCTCAAAGGAACTGGTTTGAAAAACTTCCTCTTATACATTCCACCCCCACAGATGCAAGATCACAGCTTTTGGAACAGGACCCAGAGTTTCATCCAGCCTGACCCTAACCCCCCCATCCCCCCTCACAACGGTATACATTTAAATGCACAATACTTTACTGTGGTAGATGCATTTCAGTGCACATTCCTTGGTTAGAGAAAGGCACTGCAAAACTTGGAGAGGCAAGCCTTTTCCAGGAGGATTGCCATTTGCTTTGTGCACTGTGTCAGAAAGTGCAGATTAGGGTGGGATCTCCTTTAAACAGTAAACCTAATCAGATTTCTTCCCCATTCCTAGCAGAGAGTTTCACACCCTCTCTCCCTTTTTGTTTTGAGATGCAAGCTGGCTTATTAGTTACAGTCTCGGCTTCCAGGCCATAATGTCAGCTGGGCTGGGAGGAGCTGGCCGCCACTTGGACAGGGTCCCTGGCTGCTTCAGGAATGACACTTTTGCACATTAATAAGCGCGTGAGGTGATAGAAGCTTCCGCTTTGGTGAGCTGTGGGGTGTCTGTGGCAGGCTCCAGCATTCCTTCAGGGCCTATGGAATGCCTCTCCTTTCCTCCTTCTCTCCCTCCCTCTCTCTGTCTTTCTCCTTGGACAGTTTTCAGGGAACTGAGCGTACTTTATTTGCTGACCTCTCCTCCGAGGTCAGCGGGTCCTTTGGCCCAAACCTCAGGAATGTTGGATCGCAGGGTTTTTCTTTTCTCTTCAGTTGTCTTGCAAGTTAGCTCCATTCCAAAAGGCAAGGCATCCGTTTAAAAATATCCTTGGATGGATTCCGGCCTTCTTCATGAGCCCAGATCCAGAACTCTAGAGGGAATGCACAGCACCAGTCGTTGCAAAAAAGCAGCTGTAATTTTCCATAGTGCTAAACCATTTCTCCCCTTTCTGGAACCCCCCCCCCCAAAAAAAACCACACACTTCCTGCTCTCCTTCTAGATTCAGATGCTCTAAACAGGCACATCCCCTCTTCCCTCCTCCAGCCTTCTAAGCTGTAATTAATTCTGTACCCTTGTAGGTGTGCGGGAGCCTTTTCACACAGAGCTACAATAATCAGGGAGAGACCACCCCCAAGCCACATAAAAGCCACCCCCTTTCATCATCAAAAACTGCCTCTCATGCCTCCCAAAGCAAACCACTTTTTAAAAATAGTAGTCTAAGGACCCCTACAGTTTAATCCACCCTGTTTCCATTGATGTTTATACATAGGATGTGCAAATAGAGACAGGTGTGAGTTCTTTCCAACATTAGCATAACTTCTGTGGCTGAATGCATGCCATACATTTAAAGCACGTGACTTCGCCCATAGCATTCTGGGAGCTTTAGTTTGTTAAGGATGCAGGGAATTGCAGCTCTTAAAAAAACTATTTATAATTTTCAGGTTTGTACATTTCAATAATTTTACAGTCATTCTAACATTTCAAAACTTGACTTCCTTGCCCCTCTTTCTGTGGTTCCTCAAATTTATTTTTTAATATATTCTGCCTATCCAAATTAACATAATTTGTTCATTTATTCATCTACCGTATTTTTTGCCCTATAGGACGCACCGTCCCATAAGGCGCACCTAGTTTTTTTTGGGGGGGGAAATAAAGGGGAAAAATTATTTTCCCCCCCAGGCCCGGGGCTGGGGCGGGGGAAGCCCGAGCTTCCCCCGACCCCAGCCCCCAAACAGGCAGCTCTCTGCAAACCGTGGGAGCCCAGCACTGGCTCCCGCTGCTTGCTGAAAGGTCCGCAAAGCCTGGATGTGCTGAGCTCAGGGCGCGCAGGCTTCAGCATGCAGGCAACTCTCCGCAAGCAGTGGGAACGCTCCCGCTGCTTGCGGAGAGGTCCGCGAAGCCTGGATGCGCTGAGCTCAGCGCGCGCGGGCTTCAGCATGCAGGCAACTCTCCGCAAGCAGTGGGAGCGCTCCCGCTGCTTGTGGAGAGGTCTGCGAAGCCTGCATTCGCCCCATAGGATGCACACACATTTCCCCTTCATTTTTGGAGGGGAAAAAGTGCATCCTATAGGGCGAAAAATACGGTACTTTAAATATATACTCTTATGAAACTGCAGGTTATTACAACAACCCTGCCAATGTTCTTATCTGTTTACAATTTGTCTGTAAATATTCAATAAAGCATTTCCATTCTTTTATTAAAAAAAATAGTTTGTTATCTTGATTTCTTATTTTTCCGGTAAGTTTTGCCATTTCTGCATATTCCATACATTTTTTTGTATCCATTCTTCTTTTGCTGGGATTTCTACTTCTTTCCATTTTGGGGGCAAGCAACATTCTTTGCCGCTGTAGCAGCATACATGAATAAGTTTCTGTACAGATTGGGTAGTTCTGTGCCTATAATTCCCAAAAGGAATTGTAGCTCTGTGACAGGTGAACTACAGTTCCCAGGATTTTGGGGTGCAGGGTAGGGAGAGGTGAGATTTAACCATAGGTGTGGATGGAGCCAGCAAGAAAACTCCACATTGATTGGTTGATTCGCTTACACTGTTGAGAGATAAGGTCTTTCTTCCAAAGCAGCCGAGGCAGTTTTCAAATGAAAACAGGGACTGGGGAACCCCTGGCTCTCCAGATGTTGTTCTACTACAGCTCCCATCACCCCCTGCTGGCTGAGCCTGATGGGAACTGCAGTCCAACAACATCTGGAAGGCCAAAGGTTCCTCACTGGTGCTTTAAAACTATGTCTTTCATGCATGCACTCCAAGGCAGGAAACAAAATTGAGGGCTGGGGGAGAGGAATGAGGCAGCAGGTGGGAAATAAAGCAAATCCAGGTAGAAGAAGAAGAGGAGTTTGGGTTTGATATCCCGTTTTATCACTACCCTAAGGAGTCTCAAAGCGGCTAACGATCTCCTTCCCCTTCCTCCCCCACAACAAACACACTGTGAGGTGAGTGGGGCTGAGATACTTCAGAGAAGTGTGACTGGCCCAAGGTCACCCAGCAGCTGCATGTGGAGGAGCGGAGACGCGAACCCGGTTCACCAGATTACGAGTCCACCGCTCTTAACCACTACACCACGATGGCTCCCGGGTACTCACAGTTGCAGAATGTCTGGCTGTCCAGGAATCTTTCTGAGCCCTACCTGACATGGGCGTAGCCAGGACTTATGTTGGGGGGGGGGAGGACTGAGCTAACTGCGATAATAATAATAATAATAATAATAATAATAATAATAATAATAATAATAAATTATTTGTACCCCGCCCATCTGGCTGGGTTTCCCCAGCCACTCTGGGCGGCTTCCATAGAAACCAAAAATACAGTAAAATATCACAGATTAAAAACTTCCCTGAACAGGGCTGTCTTCTAAATGTCAGGTAGTTATTTATCGCTTTGACATCTGATGGGAGGGCGTTCCACAGGGCGGGCGCCACTACCGAGAAGGCCCTCTGCCTGGTTCCCTGTAGCTTTGCTTCTTGCAATGAGGGAACTGCCAGAAGGCCCTCGGCGCTGGACCTCAGCATCCGGGCAGAACGATGGGGGTGGAGACGCTCCTTCCCGGTATACTGGGCCGAGGCCGTTTAGGGCTTTAAAGGTCAACACCAGCACTTTGAATTGTGCTTGGAAACGTACTGGGAGCCAATGTAGATCTTTCAAGACCAGTGTTATGTGGTCTCGGCAGCCGCCCCCAGTCACCAGTCTAGCTGCCGCATTCTGGATTAGTTGTAGTTTCCGAGTCACCTTCAAAGGTAGCCCCACGTAGAGCGCATTGCAGTAGTCCAAGCAGGAGATAACTAGAGCATGCACCACTCTGGTGAGACAGTCCGCGGGCAGGTAGGGTCTCAGCCTGCTTACCAGGTGGAGTTGGTAGACAGCTGCCCTGGATACAGAATTGACCTGCGCCTCCATGGACAGCTGTGAGTCCAAAATGACTCCCAGGCTGCGCACCTGGTCCTTCAGGGGCACAGTTACCCTATTCAGGACCAGGGAGTCCTCCACACCAGCCCGCCCCCTGTCCCCCCAAAACAATACTTCTGTCTTGTCAGGATTCAACTTCAATCCATTAGCCGCCATCCATCCTCCAACCGCCTCCAGGCACTCACACAGGACCTTCACCGCCTTCACTGGTTCTGATTTGAAAGAGAGGTAGAGCTGGGTATCATCTGCATATTGATGGACACTCAGTCCAAACCCCCTGATGATCTCTCCCAGCGGCTTCATATAGATGTTAAAAAGCATGGGGGAGAGGACGGAACCCTGAGGCACCCCACAAGTGAGGGCCCAAGGGTCTGAACACTCATCCCCCACCACCACTTTCTGAACACGACCCAGGAGGAAGGAGCGAAACCACTGTATAACAATTGATGTGATTGGTGAGTCAGTTAAGTATTTTTATTTATTTACTTGATGGGGGGCAGCTGCTCCCCTGCCCCCCTGGCTATGCCCATGCTACCTAGAGATGCCGGGGACTTAACTTGGAACTACTGAAGAGCACAAGGAAAAGCTTGCTGGATCAGAACAATGGCACATCTAGTGGAGCATCCTGTTTTCAGTGCGGCCAGTCGGATGTCTCTGGGAAGCCTGAAAGCAGGACCTGAGCAGAAGAGCACTGACCTCTCCACTTGTGTTTCCCAGAAACTGGCAGAGGCATATCACCTCTGAGAAAGGAGGGAAAACATAACCATTGGGGCTAGTAGCCATTGGGTTGCATCCAGCTAAATACTACTCAGAGTATCCCCTCCATCAGTGGTTTTTTCTGGGAGTTCTCATGGGTAGGCAGTACAGTGGTGCCTTGGTTCTCAAACTTAATCCATTCTGGAAGTCCTTTCCAAAACCAAAACGTTCCAAAACCAAGGAGGACTTTCCCATAGAAAGTAATGCAAAATAGATTAATCCGTTCCAGACTTTTAAAAAACAACCTCTAAAACGGCCGTTTAACATGAATTTTACTCTCTAACGAGACCATTGATCCATAAAATCAAAGTGATAAACAATGTACTGCAGTCACACAATCAATCAATCAGTTGCTGAACTGGAGCCCACACAGTCACAAAAAAGAGAGCCACAAAAATGCAAAATAAATAGCAAATACAGACAGACCTCAGCGTAACACTCAAAACGGAAGTGTAACACTCAAAACAGAGCACGTTTGGCTTCTGAAAAAATTCACAAACTGGAACACTTACTTCCGAGTTTGCAGTGTTTGGGTTCCAAGTTGTTTTGAGTACCAAGGTGTTTGAGAACCGAGGTACCACTATACTGGGACCTTTTTCTCTAGAAGAAAAGCACTGGTTAGAAATGTGGCCCTTACTGCAACAACTTCATGGTGAGTACCAGCACCTTATTTTCTAGAAGAAAAGCACTGCCCCCCCATTGACATGAATGCACCTAAATCAGCCATGCCCATTAAATTCAACGGGCTGGCTCTGAGCAGCCCTAGCCTTGCTGAATTTGCATGCAAGTAGGAGTTGAGCAAATATATAAATTTCAGTTTCTCTGACTTCCTCATTTTTTGTGGTCTTGAGTTCAGTTCTTCACATTCCGGCATAATTTTGCCCCCCCCCCCTATTAAGGTTCTCATGAAAAGTATCAGCGTTTTACCTGTGGCCCTCCCCCCTTTCCTAGAAGGGGAGGAGCCAGGCGGCACTTGTGGGCTCAACTCCATCTCTCTCCCACATCGGTGAGTGGATGGCAATGCAGAAAAGCTGTAGCTCTGCATCAGGAGCTTGTGTCCTTCCTCTGCACGAGATCCCCTTTGACTGCTTTTAAAGAAAAACAAAAAACAAACCCCCCAGACACGTTAAATGCCATTGCACGCTTAATTTAATCTGTAGCTTGGTGCTCAGTGGGGTATTATCAGATAGGTAGATTGTGTATGGGAGGCTGGTGGCGCTGTAGTCTAAACCACTGAGCCTCTTGGGCTTGCCGATCAGAAGGTTGGCGGTTCAAATCCCTGCGACGGGGTGAGCTCCCGTTGCTCTGTCCCAGCTCCTGCCAACCTAGCAGTTCAAAAGCAGGCCAAAAAGTGCAAGTAGATAGATAGGTACTGCTCTGGCGGGAAGGTAAACGGCGTTTCCGTGCGCTGCTCTGGTTTGCCAGAAGCGGCTTAGTCATGCTGGCCACATGACCCAGAAAAACTGTTTACGGACAAACGCTGGCTCCCTTGGCCTGTAAAGTGAGATGAGCGCCACAACCCCAGAGTCGTCTGCGACTGGACTTAACTGTCAGGGGTCCATTACCTTTACCTTTTAGATTGTGTATATTGTTAAAGGAGAGAATTAGCTGTGAGACAGCACCCCCCCCCCTCCTTCAGGGCACACTGGCTGTTACCTGATGACTTTAAAAGAGACATTCCTGGAGAAGAGGGCTATTGATGGCTACTACCCATGATGGCTTTGCTTGGCCTCTACAGCTGGAGGCAGTAAGGCTTCTGAATACCAGTTGCTGGAGAATGGTTATGTAAGCTTTCAGAATATTTAGAATTAGCCAAATTGACAGATATAGTAAGACAAAAACCAAAAAGTTAAGTGAAAAAGGAATGGGAGTGCCTAAATGAATACCTTAAAAGCCAAGGTTCGAGGACAGAAATCTGCCTGAGTCTGGAATAACCTTGTGAAGTGAAAGGATGAGAAAGAGGGATTTATATCTAGATGCTAGGATAGAGATGATAAGGAAAACAGGATGATACAACGAGAGGTAAAGGAGGTGCTGTGGGATTGGTAGAAGTCAATGTTTGTTTTTCTTTTTAGTGTTTATATTATTAATTTGTAAGATATGGATTTGTTGTTATTTTGTATGCTGGTTTTTGTGTTTTGTGTATTGTTGATATTTTTGATATTTTTTGTGTTGTTGTGCAGAAAATACTAATAAAATTTATTATTAGAATACCAGTTGCTGGAAACCGCAGGAGGGGAGAGTCCCCTTGCGCTCAGATCCGGCTTGTGTGTTTCCCACAGGCAACTTCGATAACAGGAATTCTGAACTAGATGAGCCATTGGCCTAATCCAGCAGGCTCTTCCTATGTTCGTAGCTGGGGCCTGAGAGAAACCAAAATGGACAAATCTGTCCTGCTCTAGTTCTGCCTACCCCCCCCCCCTTCTCCAGCAGTATAGCTAGCCACTCGGGTGCCAGGGGCGGACCAAGATGCCCATGGGGCACGGCAAACTGCCCATGGGGCAGGGCACACCACAGAGCCTCCAAGGAGTCCTCCTGCCCTCTCCCCCTCAGCTGTAGGGGAGCTGCAGGGCACCCGCGTGTCTCGGACGTGCTGCAGGCCCCGCGGTGTGGTGCCCCGTGTTCCCCTTCCACCTTGCTGTGGCTCTGCCCTTCTCTAGCCAAGGGAACAAGGTTATCTCTTTGTGTAAAGACCAATAGATCACAGTTTTGAAAGCGTGCAAGTGTGGGGTGTGCGCTATAATAATCTTAGGGTTAGTAATAATTTTAGACCTGATGCCAAGACAGTCAACTTTGGCTGTCTGCTGGCAGTGTGCCCAAGCTGCGTGCCACCATCTATGCTCCACCCGTATATATGCAGACAAAGATGAATATTACAAAACTCCAAGAAGCCCCTGGTGACCTCCATTCCATAGGAGTGACTGTGAACCCAGGCATAAGGTGCCTTCTTCATCTGCAGAAATGGTCACAATTCCGGCAGGCTCAGCAAACAACGCTTCTGGGCCACAGCTCAGAAAAGCACCTCTGATCTGAGTCCCTGCCTTGCCACTCTTGGGTAGGAATGACTTGCATGCAGAATCCTTTTAAGTTAGTGACTCTCCTTGGATCAGGGCCACAGAGCTCAGATGCTGGTATATTTATCCTATATGGATGCTGTTGCCTGCCAGATTTTGCTTATATATAATACAGAGAGCGTCCTGCTTATCCGCCGCAGCCATGGAGCTGTTTCTTATGTTGTGTGCATTGGATGTTCCCCAGATGGAGTTCAAGTACTGTATGCATTTGGATATATGTATACATAATATATAATGTGTGTGTGTGTGAAGAGCATGCTTAATAACCATATGGGAGTTGTGCGCACTGCCTGCTTCCTCCTCCTCCTCCTCCTCTCATCTAGGTGGTGTTTATGTGTGAAAATATGTGAGCTCTCTGCTTCTCTCTGCTCAGCGACCTTCAAAGCTGTCCAGCAAAATTCGGCTTGGACACTGAGCTCAAGCAGATGGCCCATCCAGAGCATGCTGGCCACGCAAATTTGGGCTGTGTGTGTGTGTGTGTTTTCCACTCTTGATTCCTGCTACTGCTCCAAAGGAGGCTCATGAAAACAACATATCCAGTGTGTGCTACTGGGAAAGGCGCCACACACCCCAGCTTGCAGAGAAAAACTGGGAGGGTTCCAAGCCTGGGAGAGGAGTCGAGGAGAGGGAGGGAAGAGAACATTACAACACATTCCAGGAGACTTTTTTCTTCTTCTTTTTTTGTGGACCTTCCTTCTCCACCGCCCCTTCTCCAATCTAAATGTGAAGCACAGAGAAAGGCATTTGGAAATGCGAATGGAGAGCAGAGGACGAGGAGGAGGAGGAGGAGGAGGAGGAGGAGGAGGAGAAGATGATGATGAAGAAGAAGAAGAAGAAGAAGAAGAAGAAGAAGGAGAAGAAGAAGAAGAAAGAGCCGGTTTTCCTGCATAGAAGGCAAGCTTCAAAGTACGCAACCCTTTTTGCCAGAGGATGGGTAATGCAGCAACAGTGGACGAGGGGCGCAACAAACGTAAAATAACTTCTCTTAGAGCCAGGAAGAAATCAAATCCTCTGGTTTCTGAAGGAGAGCCGGCCAAGCGCCTTGGCCTATGGCCAGTATGCCAACTGATGTGCCCTAACCCCAGCCATGAGGGAAATGAGTCTGCCTCTGTCCCTGCTTGCCCCCAGGCCTGGAAGGCAAGACCTGCTGGCACCAATGCCTGCTTCAGCTCTCCTGGTTACGCCTTTCCCCACTGGGGGCTTATGTGGCAGCAGTGGCTGGGTTTGGGCTGCTGGCCACCATTTAAAAGCTGGGTTGGGAAGATTTCCCAACCCAAGGACCACGTTCCCTTCTGGGCAACTTTCTGAGGGCCACATAACAATGGTGGGTGGGACCAGATGCGAAAGGGGGCAGGGCAACAAAGTCCAATTTTCCCTTGGTACTGTAGGATAGTTTCTACCTGCCCTCACCCCCACTGTCTATCCAGACAAACAAGAGGCATTGAAAAGAGTTGAGGGATCCATTCCAGTCAGGCAAATACACTGAGGGCACCAAGAAAGGACAGCGAGAGGCGTGGCCTGCAGAGAGGGGTGTGGCCTATGCAGAATTCCAAGGGCCAGACGGAAACACCTAGGAAGGAGCATTTGGCCCCCTGGCCTAAGGTTCCCTATCACTGATTTAAAATTTCCCATAATGCCCTGGAGAGATGCCATTAAAATGAGGGATAACATCAGGGAGAAGGGTTCCAGCTGGTTCACTACTGTGCCAAATCTTTGCTTGCAAAAGTTGCTATTTTGTAATATAGGACGACGTTCAGAAAGGAGATTTTCCCACCTGCATTCTGAAGTGGGATTGTCCATCCAGATATACACATGCAGGTTAACTCTTTCTTTCCCTTCTCAAAGCCATGAGCTCCCCCCACCCCGTGAGATTTGAACCCACAACCCTAAGATTCAGAGTCCTATGCTCTTCTGCCTGAGTTATGTCCTGCACCATAGTCACCTTAGGGCAATTCCATACCCTCTCTCCATTTCTGGAAAATAAGAGCATTTGCTGTGTTGGATCCTTAGACCAAATCATCTGTGTAGAAGCAGTGCAAGAAATCAACGTGCATCTTGGAGTGATGACTGGATTTGGCTGTAGGTCCTCTAGGGAGGGCCATAGCTCAGTGGTAAGAGCATGTGCTTGGCAGGCAGAAGGTCTTGGGTTCGATCCCCAGCATCGCTCTACTTCGAAAGGTCTGGGAAAAGCTTGTGCCTCAGACTTTTGAGGGCTGTTACCTTTCAGTGGAACAGGTATGAGGAATCTGGGGCCCTTCAGAACTACAGTTCCCATCATCCCTGACCGTTGGCCTAACTGGCTGGGGTTGGTGGGAGTTGCAGTCCAGCAACATCTGGAGAGCCACAGGTTCCCCACCATTGGTTTACTCAACTAGATGAGCCATAGCTTCATCTGTTCTTGCAACAACATCAGGACCTACTGATACCAAGGGATGAGTGGTAATTGACAACCTAAGACACTCAACTCTTGCTATTGCGATTACTTACATTAATATCCCACGTTTTGTCCAAGGAGCTCAAAGCAATGTACCTGGTCCTCCCTTTCCCCATTTTATTCTTGCAACAATCTCACAGGTTAGGTTGGAATCCTAACTGTGCCAGCTCCAATGGGATTAAATGGGGTTTACTCCCAGGTAAGAGGGAATAGAGTTGCAGCCTTTGTGACTGACTGAAGGTCCCCAAGTGGGAACTTCATGGCTGAGCAAGGACTTGAATCTGGAGTTTCCCATCTCTAGTCCAACACTCTAACCACTACACTACACTTCCTCTCGGGAATTTGTCCTTGGAAGCTCAGAAATATAAAATGGTAAAGCTCCTCCTAAAACTGTAGCCTAGAGGGGGGAAAGCTGTGTTTCCTTGGTGTAAAAATACAAAAGAAATCTACATGTATGTGGAAATCTAGCAGCTAAGGAGAAGACTAGACTAGACCCAACCTTCTCCTTGCTATCCTATTTAACAACTCAATCTGTTTCACCCTTTGGGCTGTTATCCCACCTCTATACTCTAGGGGGAGCTCTGTGAGAAGCAAGAGCCTTGCTTCAGAGACCAGCCTGTTTCGGAATATGCTCTATCCTGCCACCCCAAAATGGGCTGGTGATTAGGTGAGGAGAGCCTCCCTGATTATCAAAACATACCATGAAGCAAAAATGGATACATTTCCTTACATACCTTTGATGTCGGGCTTATTTCGCCTTTCCATGATTTGATCAAAGGAAATTGTGCTGTTATTTGAATGTGTCTCCGTGCCTAATTCATTTTCAGTGATGAAAGTTTTGCCATCTTGATAAAAAAGAAAAACTTGCTGGAAGAAGAAGCTGGGGGAAGAGGAGGGGGGAGGAAAAAACAGCCTTATTATTTTCCCCCTTCGTGCATAAAATGCCCATATAAATGAGGAACCAGATAAGCTTTCTTTGCATGCCTTTGGAGAGTCACAGAAATGTAGAGGTGAGAGAAATGGAATCTGTAGATCATCCAAAATTGTGTATTTGATTGAAACAGCGGCATGTAAATCTAATAAGCAACAACATCTGGGATAGTCATCGCTAAGAACAGCAGAATAGAGGAAGCTGCCTTATACTGAATCAGACCATCATGCCATCTAATGCAGGATACTGACGGGAGATCTTCAGGGTCTCAGAAAGGAGGAGTTTGCCATCCCAGTCCGACCTGGAGGTGTTAGATTAAGCCCCCTTCTGCACTATACATTTCAAATGGTATCATACCACTTTAAATGATAATAGTATCCCCCAAAGGATCCTGGGAACTGTAGTTTCTGAAGGGTCCTGAGAGTAGTTAGGAGGTTTCCCCTTACAATCAAGCAGTATATATAATTTTATTAAATAAATAAATAAATAAATATTGCTATCATACAGATACCGTTCCCAGAGGGACGCGGGTGGCGCTGTGATCTAAACCACTGAGCTTCTTGGGCTTGCCAATCAGAAGGTCAGCGGTTCAAATCCCCATGATGGGGTGAGCTCCCATTGCTCTGTCCCAGCTCCTGACAACCTAGCAGTTTGAAAGCATGCCAGTGCAAGTAGATAAATAGGTACCACTGCGGCAGGAAGCTAAACGGCGTTTCGTGCGCTCTGGTTTCCGTCACGGTGTCCCGTTGTGCCAGAAGTGATTTAGTGATGCTGGCCACATGACCTGGAAAGCTGTCTGTGGACAAACGCTGGCTCCCTCGGCCTGAAAGTGGGATGAACCCCCCAACCCCATAGTCACCTTTGACTGGACTTAACCATCCAGGGGTCCTTTACCTTTAACCATTTCCAGAGTTCCATGGCAAGAAAGATTGACTATTAAACCACCCTAGAAATGGTAGCTCTGTAAGGGGGAAAGGGGGTATTCTAACAACTGCATATCCCTCAATTGTCCCATTTAAAGTGGGACATCCTGGAATCACAGAAGCCAACCAATCCTGGCTTCTGATTGGTCTGGCACTCTGGTGCGAGTCAGTTGGGTTGCGCCAGAGCACTGGAAGAAGCGTCTTTTGGTCTTGCATTCTCACGCATGCGTGAGAGCACGGGACTGAAAAAGGAGTGTCACAATTTGGGTTCCAGGAATGTTGGACGGAATGCAACTGTCAGCACCCTTAATGAACTGCAGTTCCAATGACTGTCTTTTTTGTGGGGGGAGCCATGGCTGTTTAAAGTGGTATGATGTTGCATTCTGCAGATGGAGCTTGAATGTGCGGTCTTTTGCCTTCGGGGAATGTGCTCTAGCACTGATACAGTCAGGAACAAGCACTATGAATTGCAAATGACAACTGGAGACCTGCAAAAATTAAAAACATTTTTTATAAATGCGACATGTGGAGTGCTCCTGTTTAGGGTTCCAGCCAGCCATACCCTCCATTGCATACTCCATTCCATTTCCCCTCTTCTGTTTCCTGCATTCCAACAGCTGGTCAGTATTCTGTGGCCAGACACTAACCATGTCCAGTCCTCAATGTGCTTTTTTTGCAGATTCTCATCCTCCCCACTTTGGGTTTATTCTCCTTTAAAATGATCATACATTTCTACTAACATTGAAGCTGTCTCTTCAGCCTACTGATATCTGCTTCTAGTGCACAGGTGGGGTCATTTGGGCTACATAAGCAATGGCATTCACTGACTTAACACTGGAAATGAAGGGAATAATCACTCACCCCCAAATTCAATGGGTAAATCCATTATCCCTCTGTCTCTGCAGTGATGTTATTATAGGCCAACCTTGCAGGTTTGTTGTAATGGGTTAAATTATGCAAAGTGTGCAAATCACACAGTTCCATCATTATCTACTTTGAGCAGAAAGCTAGAGTTTGCAGAGCGATAATTGCATGGAGGAAGGAAAAAGCAGTGCTGTGGATTCACCTTGAAATCAACAGGGTTGCAACCTGCTCTGTAATTACTTAGCTCTGCACACACCCCTGCCTGTTTGCTGGCTATCTTGCAGTCCCCAGGGAATAAGGTGGCAGAATGGGCTGTACCACTTCTGCTAGTGGGGATGATGTTTTTGGTTTTTGCATGCTCCCCTGTGTGAAAAACTCTGGTCCAACACTGCTCTCTCTGATGATGTGCAGATATCGGTTGCTCTGCTGCCAGGGCAAAAGGACACTGTCAGCCCATGGTCAGCCCATGGTGCAGTGTGCTTTATGACTTTTCACATTCATTTTATGGAAATTAGTTTAGTGGGCTTGATATAGTGCCCTCCAGCAGATGGAGGCTGCCACCTTAATGACCCACAATGCCCCAGAGTGAGATCATGTCAGGGGCATTGTGGGAAATAAAAAATGGTGGCTCCTAGACCCACCTCACACATTTTTAGGAATAGGTACTAAGTTGGCAGCTGCTGTTTTCTAACTTTCTGCCAGTTTAGTTTGATAGAAGGTTCTTATATTTTTCTGCCTCTGATTCCCTCTGTGATGGATTTTAAAGTTCCTTGCAACTGGAAGATGGCAGATTCCCCCCCAACCCCCCCCAACCATTTCCAAGGTGCAATTCTTCTTTCCCCAGAGCAGGCACTTCCATGTGATAAATTGAAGTGTTGATTAGCATCATCGCCTTGCTGCTTCACGCAGGAAAAGGAGGTTCTTTTTTTAAAGCAAAAAACAAAAACAAATAAAATAATGTTGGTACCTCACCCAAAATGAAATTCTGGAGAGCTAGGAAGGGCATTGTGCCACACCTTCACGGAATGCAATTTCCCAGAATCTGAGGCTCATGACAGATCCTGTCCCCAGATGAAAATGTCTTGGGGAAAACAAAAACAAACACCGACGCTGTCAGATTCACATTTGTGAGAGGTGCTATCTTATGCTCAAAGGTCGGAACATTTCTACATTTCCCCTCTCTGACACCGGTATAGGTTTCTTGTTGAGTCGCGCTTGGCTGGGCGGTCGGCTCTAGGGAACTGGGGCCATCTTTCTCCACAGCTAATACACAACAACAGGCCAGCCACAGGACTGTGCAGTCACTCAGATTAGGAATTTGCCCAAGTTCCTCAGAGCAATCCTGGTCACTGATAACACTGTTATCTTACTGAAGCAACTCTCACTGGGTTCAGCGGGCCGTTCTCTGAGGTAAACATGAATGGTAGCATTATTCTCTGAGATCATAGAACTGTAGAGTTGGAAGGGACCTCCAGGGTCATCTAGTTTTCTGTCCTGCAATGCAGGAATCACAGCTAAAAAATGCTTGACAGTTATCCAACCTCTGTTTAGAAAGCCTCCAAGGAAGGAGAGTCCACCACCTTCCAAGGGAGTCCATTCCATGGTGAAACCCTGTGGAGCTATCAGAAAGTTCTTCCTAATGTTTAGTCAGAATCTCCTCTCTTGTAAATTGGGTCATCCAGAAAAGCACAAATATTACTTAAAGCAGACCCATTGAACTTAATGGATCTGACTTGGTTATGGGCATTAATTCCATGAGTCTCATGGTTGGGAACCTCAAGTCTCTGAGCCAAATATGACCTTCTAGGCTTCTCTAGCTGGCCCTTGAGGAGTCACTTGAGGCCACTCCCCCTCACCCCAGACCATGCACTCCATTGGCCTTGCTCTGTGTGCTCAAGTGCTTTTGTCTGGCTGGGATATGTCCTGGGCTGTGATCATGCCTCCAGCTTGCCTGGATGGAGGTACGTGGGTGTCTGAATTTTGCATGGCTGAAATGCGGCTTACTGTAGAAGTGTGGGAGTCACGACATCTATTGACCCGTCATGTTTTGGCTGTGGCCTGCCTACTGCTGGCATGCAGCTCATGGCAGTTTGCCAATGAAGGCATGTGGCTCTCAGGATTAAAGGAAGCTCCCTCACCCTGGCCTAGAATATCCCCAATAGGGTCACCTTCCTCCCCAACTGTAAAGATAGCCTCCTGTGTGCACTAGGACAACTCCTGGGAATCCATGCATCCTCCTTGCTACCGCTGCAGAGCCATACCGGCCAGTGATTGGCTGTGGTGCATCTCCCTTTAGCGCCACCCTCCTCACTTCCCCACCAATGTCACCATCGACTCCAGGGGTAGCCAACAAGGTAAATACAGTGGTACCTCGGGTTAAGTACTTAATTCGTTCCGTGGGTCTGTTCTTAACCTGAAACTGTTCTGAAGCACCACTTTAGCTAATGGGGGCTCCTGCTGCTGCCATGCCGCGCGATTTCTGTTCTCATCCTGAAGCAAAGGTCTTAACCTGAAGCACTAGAGAGCCAGTGTGGTGTAGTGGTTGAGAGCGGTAGTCTTGTAATCTGGGGAACCGGGTTCTCGTCTCCGCTCCTCCACATGCAGCTGCTGGGTGACCTTGGGCTAGTCACACTTCTTTGAAGTCTCTCAGCCCCACTCACCTCACAGAGTGTGTGTTGTGGGGGAGGAAGGGAAAGGAGAATGTTAGCCGCTTTGAGACTCCTTAAAGGGAGTGAAAGGCGGGATATCAAATCCAAACTCCTCCTCCTCCTCCTCCTCCTCCTCCTCCTCCTCCTCCTCCTCCTCCTCCTCCTCCTCCTCTTCTTCTTCTTCTTCTTCTTCTTCTTCTTCTTCTTCTTCTTCTTCTTCACCACTATTTCTGGGCTAGCGGAGTGTGTAACCTGAAGCGTATGTAACCCGAGGTACCACTGTATACAGATTATATTTAAAAGAACATTGTTCACATATGAAATCTTTGACATGCTTTGATTAACTTCTGCAATGTTATATGCTACAAAGATTATAGGTAAGTTAAAGGTCATACAATATGCAGTCAACAAGGACCCATACTGAGGAAGTACCCGAGGTACTATTTCTTGGTTAATGGAGTCTGTAACCTGAAGCGTATGTAACCTGAAGCATATGTAACCCGAGGTACCACTGTAGTCAGAGATGTTGCAGTTCAACAACATCTGGAGAGCAGCCCGTTGGCTGGCCCTGGTCGACTCACTTGGTCAGAGATCCAGCTCTGGAGGGACCACATGGGGAGGTAGCAGTGGCAACGAGGAAGAACTGCGCCTCCTGGTAGCCAAAGGCTCTTCCAGGAAACTGGGGCTTGGCAGCTGGCCGAGGATGCCAAACCCTGATGCCAGCTCTGACAGTGGCATCTCTCTCTCTCTCTCTCTCTCTCTCTCTCTCTCTCTCTCTCTCTTCTGTCAATGTTTGGCATCAGGCTAGCAGAGGCTGCTCTGTGCCACCTGTGCAAAATCATCACACAGCCTCCAGCAGCTACTTAATATGGAATCTCTAAATGAGAGTGATTACTTTAATGGGGCTCCTCCCAAGAAAGTGGTTTAGCCGAACAACAATGGATATCAATCTCTCTGTTGCTTAACTGGGACATTAGGAACTCTCATTTTGCTTCGTTCGGCCAGTGTGTGTCCAACAAGCGCTAACTCCTAAAACTAGACTCAGAACATAGGAAGGAGCCTTCTACCAAGGCAGATCACCAGTTGCACCAAACTCAATATTCTCTTTGCTGATGGGCAGCAGCTCTCTGGACATTCAGACAGGGGACATTCTCCAGAATACGAAGGACTGAAACTGGGTCTTTCTGAATGTGAAAGCAGCTGCTCTTCCACATAGGCCTTTAACCTGCAGTTCTCTGGCCAAGCAGTCTGTACAGAACTGTATATATGAGGGCACACTCTGCATAAAGGCATATATAATACTGAAAATCACACACCACAATGCATTATACTAGGAGAGGTTGCTTGCAAAGCTGTGCATATTAGGCAAAAGCACCTGTAGTTTTTTTTAAGTCTCCATTGGCGCCAGACCTTCAACAGGTGTGGGGGGCTGTCTGATTTCAACTGGAAGGGGGGTCCACACAATTGGACCCACAGCACTGAACGCATGGCTCCTGGAGGATATGAGCTGTGCATCTGGGTCACGGGAGATCACTGCCAGTGACTCCCCCCAGGAACTGAGTGATTGGGCAGGGATATAAGGAACCAGGAATTAAGGTATCCTGCACCCAAGTTGCTACGGCTTTGTAAATTAATACAGGAACCTGACCTAGCAGCATGCAGGCAGCCAGGGCAACTTTTGAGAACTGGAGCTGCACTGATTGCTAAGACAGCCCCTACCTGCAGGCAGAGGCCAATTTAGGGGAGCGCAACTGGTTTGCCTGCTGAGAGGGCACCGCAGGGGGTGCTGCAATGATGACAAACAATGGAAGGCAAGAGGCGGGCAGGGGTGCCAAATTTTGGCATTGCACAGGGCACTACTGGAATTTAAAAGCCCAAAGTCTGCCACTGCTGCAGGCTCATAAACTACCAGATGCAGCAGAAAAGGAAAAAGGACTGGGGAGGGGAGAGGAAAGCTAGCACTGGAACAGCTGCTCCTTCACTGGCTTGTGGTGGGGCCAGGATGGTCTCCCTCTTGCCATGACCTCCCTGTAAGTCATGGGGTGCCGCAGGGGTAGATTTGGTCTTCCAAATTTCAGCGGCACCCTGCACAAGGCCACAACTCCCTGCCTCTCGCTTTCCATTCTACTTGTTTCACTATGTCATTGTTGTGGTGCTCTTTGCGCCGCCCCCTAGGCTCAGTGTCCAGTATGGCGGAAACAGTCACGCTGCCTTAAATCCGCTTCTGGGTGCAGTTCTTCCCCATGACTGATCTTCACAGCAAAATTGGTAAGGCTGAGAGATGGCAACTGGCCCAAAGCTGACCAGTGTGAGCTTTATGGATGAGTGGAGATTTGAACCCAGGCCTAGTCTGACATCGGTCTGACCCAGGGATAGCCGGTGTGCTGCTCTGTTTTTGAACTACTGCTCCAGTCACTGCTGACTGCAAGTTGTGTTTGCTAGGGCTAATGACAGCTGGAATTCAGAAACATTTGCAGGGCACGGCATTGGCTATCGCTGTACGTAATAGGGTCTGGGGTAGCTGCAGACAAGAGTGTGCTCTGGAGGAGTTGCTGGTGAGTGACTTGCAAGCCTCATACCTCTTAAGAAATACGAACCACCATTAGGAAACTAAATTGCCCCCAGCACCACATTCACATGGCTATGAAAGGAAGCACTCATCTGCCCCACCCCTACCCCTTAACCAAGCATTTGAGGGCCTGCGATTTTCGCAAAGAGAACAAATGCCGGCACGCCTCCCGTACATGCTGCAGCCTCGCCCACTAACTGGCTGCCACCTTCTCTTCCAAGCTCCCAGAGCAAGGTTGGTAATTACACCCTTGGCCGAGATGGCAGGTGTCTGACTTAATCCCAATGGCATAGCAGGGCAGTGAGATCATCAGGGAGTGACCAGCCCAATTATAGGGGAGAGCCTGCTGTGCCATCCGGTGGAGCGTGGGCAAAGCGAGGCCATGGGGTGGGGGGTGGGGAGAGGCAGGGAAGGGTTGGCTAGGCAGAGCTAGAGATGGAGAATCCCGCCTGTTTGGGTTTCTCTTAGGCCCCATCTAAGAGCCTGCAGGATCAGACCAGTGGCCCACCTAGTCCAGCTGCCTGTTCTCACACTGGCCAACCAGATGCCACAAGCAGGACCTGAGTGCAAGAGCACTCTCCTTTCCTGTGGTTTCCATCAACTGGCACTCAGAAGCATCGCTACCTCCAAATGTAGAGGCAGACGTGGGTGGCGCTGTGGGTTAAACCACAGAGCCTAGGACATGCCAATCAGAAGGTTGGCGGTTCGAATCCCCACGACGGGGTGAGCTCCCGTTGCTCGGTCCCTGCTCCTGCCAACCTAGCAGTTCGAAAGCACGTCAAAGTGCAAGTAGATAAATAGGTACTGCTCCGGCGGGAAGGTAAATGGCATTTCCGTGCGCTGCTCTGGTTCACCAGAAGCGGCTTAGTCATGCTGGCCACATGACCCAGAAGCTGTACGCCGGCTCCCTCGGCCAATAAAGCGAGATGAGCGCCGCAACCCCAGAGTCGGCCACAACTGGACCTAATGGTCAGGGGTCCCTTTACCTTTTAATAGTTGGGAACCTCAACTCTCTGAGCTAAATATGACCTTCTAGGCTTCTCTAGCTGGCCCTTGAGGAGTCATTTCAGGCCATTTCCCCTCCCCCAGACCATGCACGCCATTGGCCTTGCTCTGTGTGCTCGAGTTCTTTTGTCTGGCTGGGATATGTCCTGGATCACAGACTCCTTTCCTGTGCTTTCCATCAACTGGCACTCAGAAGCATCGCTAGCTCCAAATGTAGAGGCAGAGGCAAAAGTCACCATGGCAAGGAGCTGTTGATTGTCCTCTACTCCATGAGTTTGTCTGTTCTCCCTGCCTGCTCTCTGCCCCACTTTGGTACTCCCCTTCTTTCGTTAGTCGTTTGTAAAACTTGCATTCATCTCATTAGGATCTCATTAAAATCAGGTGTGGGGAACCTCCGGACCAAGGGATAAATCTGGCCTGTAGATTTCACCTCCCCCGCCAAGGGACACCCCTCATTGACCCTCCTTTGCACTCCAGACATTTTTGCCTGGCTGGAATGTGTCTGTGAACTCTTGTCATGCTTCTTGCTTGCTTGGGTGGGATAGAGAGCAGTGTGAGAGCATGTGCACAAGTCAGCCTCCTGCACAAAGGCATCGTTTAGATTAATTGCTCTGCTCACTTTTGCCCCAGGCCTCGCTCGCCTCTGGCTTGCAGCCCCTGGAAGTTTGCCCAGAAAGAAATGTGATCCTTGGGCTGAGGCGGGCTCCCTGTGCCGATTTAAATGCCATCCGTTTTGCTACCTTGGTTTGTTATCTTTCTTCCGCATTTGAACCTTTTCTTTCTCTGGCTGCCATTTGTGAAAAGGAGTGATAGCAGGAGGCGATTG
This sequence comes from Podarcis liolepis, assembly GCF_965112155.1. Lineage (NCBI taxonomy): Eukaryota > Metazoa > Chordata > Lepidosauria > Squamata > Lacertidae > Podarcis > Podarcis liolepis. Next base: position 72,012,199 of record NC_139561.1, on the reverse strand, counting down.
CTGTTTTATCTTCCCAGAATATCCCAGTTGCTTCAGAAGTATTTTGGGAAAGGGATAACAGCTGCTGCGAAAAGGGGAAATAAAGGCATCTCCCAGAGGATAACGTCACGTTGCAACATTTTGTTGCAGGTTGCACTTGTTTAACTCTGGCAAGATACATTTAAAGCAGTATCCTGGGAACTGTAGTTTGTTAAGGGTGATGAGAGTTGTTAGGAGACTCCTGTTCCCCGCACAGAGCTGCAATTCTCAGAGTGATTGAATTGCCAAACTCTCTTCCCAGAGAATTATTTTATCTGCCCTGAATTGTCAACGTTCTACTTCATTGGATGCCCCTGGCGTTCTACAGTATTATGAGAGAGAGGAAAACACCCCTCAGTATCTTCTCTCTCTAGAAGATCCTGCATAATTTTATAAACCTCTGCCATGCCCCCCTTACTCTCCTAAAAAGCCCCAAATGCAACCCTCCAAGGCGACACTCTCCACCCTTTCTTGCACATTTTCCATCTCAACAGTATCCTTTTTGATCAGAACTGTGCAGAGTATTTCAAGTGCAATCACCTTCCCGACACCTTTAATTTATTTCCCCTCAGCTGGGGTCTGAACTAAGAGGACAGTGTGGAGGGTGAGGGATGGGAGCACATTCAGGAGAGCATTGCCCAGCTCCCCTATGGAAGGACTCCCACTGCCACATTTTCATCTAGATACACAGCAGTCCTCCACATCCAAATCCTGGCTGCTGCTAAGATCAGAATCATAACTAGGGTTGCCTGATGTCTAGGTCTGACCTGCAAGTCTCCAGGCTTGCCTGGCCCCCTCCAGGTGAAGGGCCTGAATCTCCAGGTGGGTGAGAGTGCCTTTAATTAAAAACAAGAGAAGACCGTGTGTGCAGTTTGCCAGCTTCAGTTCAGCAGGAACTGGCTGCAAATTGTAGCACAGACATTTGGCATGGTGGGGGCACATCCCTCTCCCAATTAACCTCTGTCTCCAGGGCCTGTCCTGTGACATCACCAGGGCCAGCCCTATTTCTCTGTTTTGAGCCCTGAAATCTCTGGGGTGCTCCTGACCTGGTAGTGCTAATCATAACAGATTGTTGATGGCTTCTGTACTGCCCAGGACTCCCTCTTTTCTCTTAACCTGCCACATTTGGGGTGTGTGTGTGTGTGTGTGTACACACACACACATATCGGTGGTGCTTACCCGCATGGGTCTAGCATGCCTTGGCTCATTTTGCTTGGCTGAACTGGAAGAGGCCTCAGCTCAGAAGGCAAGTTGGCCCTCTTCCAGCCCAGGTGCTCTGCATTCAAAAGAGCTGACACTCCCTCTGTGTCCTCAGCCCAACCTGCTCAGCAGCACACAAAGGAGCTGGAGTTGGGTTGCTGTAAACAGCTGGGATGACATGTACAAAGAATGCACCTTTCACACCTGGCGGGGCTCATCCCTCTGGCTGTGCCAAAGGGAGACCAACCTCTCACTCACCAGCCAAAGATAACTGAAACCTCTCCAACTCTAGCCTGCTCCCGTTGCAGAGCGCGGCTGCCACTACCCAGGAGCGTCATGCAGATGCAGCCTGGGAGTGCTGAAAGAGTCATGTCCAACCCTGGGAAATTTGGGGGTGGAGGCATTTGGTTACGGTTATGGTTACACAGACACACACACACACCATTGAGAATCCTGGCCGAGGCTCTTATCTTGCACACGCTGGCATAGATCAGGGAAAACCTCAGGGATGCAATGAAGTCAGGTTGTAACTGACTTCCAGGTGGTGCTTCATTTTGATCCTGGCCCCACTCGCACAGCCCAGACACCAGCGCTGAAGGCTGGGTGACATCTTTGCTTCCCATCCCTTTGCTGCCACCCAGGCCCATGCAGAGGCCAGAGGCTGGCGTCTTGTTCTTGGCAGGACAACGTAAGTCCAGCAGACCCCCACATCCCAGCTGGCTTAGCCCTCCAAGCCCCGGGGCAAGTGTACCCGGCTGCTCACGTCCTTCCATGGACCTGCTGTGCCACCATTGCTGATGAGTTGTTGGAAGGCAGGCAGCTGTCTTGCACCAGGTCCATTTATAGTACTGCAATGTATAGTTAAAGCTATGGTTTTCCCAGTAGTGATGTATGGAAGTGAGAGCTGGACCATAAAGAATGCTGATCACCGAAGAATTGATGCTTTTAAATTATGGTGCTGGAGAAGATTCTTGAGAGTCCCATGGACTGCAAGAAGATCAAACCTATCCATCCTGAGGGAAATCAGCCCTGAGTGCTCACTGGAACGACAGGCTCCAATACTTTGGCCACCTCATAAGAAGACTCCCTGGAAAAGACCCTGATGTTGGGAAAGATGGAGGGCACAAGGAGAAGGGGATGACAGAGGACGAGATGGTTGGACAGTGTTCTCGAAGCTACCAGCATGAGTTTGACCAAACTGCGGGAGGCAGTGGAAGACAGGAGTGCCTGGCGTGCTCTGGTCCATGGGGTCACAAAGAGTCGGACACGACTAAATGACTAAACAACAACAACAACAAATGCCTACCATGACTGGCAGCAGCTCTCCAGGGTGTTAGGAAGAGAAGAGTTATACCCACCACCTGCTACCTGGTTCTTTTAATTGGTGCTGCCAGGAAATGAGCCTTTCTGCATGCAAAGCACTCATTCTGCAACTGAACTATTGTCTCTTCCAGAGTCTGGGGCTCTGTAACATCAGCAGCAGAGCAAGAGGAAGCCCCACCTCCTTGGGAACTGTAAGGTCTTTATTTCCCATGAGTGCTGTTTTTCAATGGCCTTGCCTCTGGTAGCAGGTTGCCACCAAAGGGAGTTATACCATAGGGGCTCTGCTTTGCTAGGTTTTCTTTCCCAGCTAAACTGAACTGGAATCAAGTTGTTTAAGTGCCAGGCTCATCCCGCCCCCCAACAGCATTTAGTAGTATACTATTGACAATATTTTGCTTACCTACACTGATTCTTGTTCTGCAATTTTTGATTATTATGGATTTTTGTGATATTTTATTAAATTATTTGTTGTTGCTTTCTAAAGCTTCTCTTTATTTACTTAATGAATGGATATGGTGCCTCTCAGGACAAAGCCCTCCCCAATATGACTTGGAAACACTTGTTGGAACAGCACAACACACAATAAAGTGACTTGTAGCACCTAAATGGCTAACAAATTAGTCTTCTAATTTAGTATACATACACACATATATAGTAGATTGCAATGCAGTCTACACATAATGGTGTATTTTTCAATGCAAACAACATTAGGGCCTTCTCATTCACATACAGCTTAATTATAAACAAAAATGAGGGTATTTTAATTTTGGTTTCTCATTAATCTTTCAAATTTGTCACGATGCTGTTATTTCTGCTGCAAAAGGCTTAACACTTCTACTCTGGAAACAAGAAAATAAAATGCACAATATATGTATTACATAATAATATGTATGTTTTACCTGGAAATTTGTTTTGTCAAAAAAAGGAAAGGGGAAAAGTGCCCACACTGATATATAAGGGTGGGAACGACTGCCAAATTTGGAGGGTACACACACACACCATTTATTCACCAGGAAGGCTTTATTAAACAACTCTCATTAAAGGGAGGGCCTTCTGGCTTAATCTCAGTGGTGTTTTAGTTGTGATAATCTATATATTTCTTGTTTTGCCATAATGTGACTCTACAGGCATAATAACAGAAGATTCTAGAGTGGATTGGAGACTCAAAGCAATGGGGGCTTTGCATTCTTCTGCTCTCTCCATATGGGTTGTTGCTCCCAAAGTAGCCAGCTGTGTAGAGCAGCTGGCAAACTCTTCTTTGCCTCCATCCCCCTGAGAGGTGAGGAGGCCAAGCGAGGTTGCACAACATTCCCTTGTCCACTAGAGATTATTTTGAAAGGATTGCTTCTCCTTGCTTTTCTCTCTACAGGTAATGATGAAAACAAACAACAACGTTGCATTTTCATTTCACCCATAAGTGGGGAGAAAAACAGCTCATCCTTTTAATCCTCGGCATGCACTAATAGGGTAATATTGTGAGGTGAGGTAGATGCTCCAGATTAAGCAAGCCAAAGGACACTGTGCATCACCAGAGATCTAGAAAGTCATTTTTATTGGCAATTATTGCTTTTGGAATGCCATCCTTTGGCCAAAGGACCTCGTGCTTGCTGCTGATTTGCATTGAAATAAGTGCGACTTGCTTCTGGGAAATGAGAATAGGATCTGGAATTTCCGCTGAGCGAGGAGCGCAAACCGGGATCAGGGTCGGAGAAGATGAATAGGGGCTCGAGGAAGAGACATATTTTAGAGGGTGCGACTTGGGGGAGTGGGCGTAGCCTCAGCCTAGGTGCCTTATTGTTCTTTGGAAGTTTGCAAGGGGGCTGGACGAGGATCCTGTAGCAAAGGGGGCGGGGCGTTGCGCGAAGGCGAATGGGCGTGGCCTAGCTGGAGGCTGCCCGGCCTGTGAGCTTCGTTGCCCCGGGTTACCCGCGGGTAAATCAAGAAGCGCCGTACGTCACGCGAGGGAGGTTCCCTCCGCCCGCCAAACCCGCCTTTCCCTGCCCCTTTTAGAACGCCGGCTGGGAACGAGCCAATGGGGAGAGCTCTGGGGTTTGGGCTTGTGCCGCGTCCCTTCCAATCAGGAGGCGGCACTCGGGTCAGGTCAGTGTAACAATCTGGAATGAGAGGAAAAAAGCACACAACCCAAAACACCCGACTAACCAACCACAGGAGGGGGAGGAAGGCGGGCGGGAGGGAAGGAGCTGGGCTGGGGCTTCCCCTGAACTTGCGGGGGGGGGGGAGGAAGCACCGCTGGGTACGTGCGCTGCGCGAAGGGTTTCATCGCCTTGCTGCGGTGGGGCGCGTGGAAGATAAGGGTTCCACAGCGCCTGGTGCTTCTGAAAAAAAACGCGGAAAGTGCTTGGAGAGGCGTAGAAGCGCCGAAAGGGGTTAATGAACCCTTTGGAATAAGTGGGGCGAACTAGCATGCGGAGGGGCAGCCCAGCGCTGCAAAGGTGTCTGCGAAGTCTGGGAGAGGAGAGGTGCGGACAGGCTGCCCGTGCCCAGGTAGCGAAGCGCTGAGCAGGGCCGGCCCTACTGTTAGACGAATTGAAGTGGCAGCCTCAGCCAGCTGATAGGTTAGGGCAACCTAAAACAAACAACAACAACAGTACATGTACTGCCAAGGTAGTGGCAGGGAAAGAAGGCGGCATCCCCACCTGTCTTAGGGTGATCTGATAGGGGAGCAAATAATAATAGTAATAATAATAATAAGTAAATAAATAAATAATTGTAAATGTATCGCCAGGGTGGTGGGGAACGGAGAGGTGCTTGTGGGACTTTCTACCTCGGGGACCAAACTCACCCGACCAGCCATGATTGCTCTAATTTGGTTGGGGAGGATGGGGATGGGGAGACACCATTTGAGCCTCTGGCGGTAAAATGCCGCGAGGAGGCCCCGAGCAGGGGAAGGGAAGCCCGGAGGAGGTTCAGAAATACCCGCACTCCTGCTTGTGAGAAGTGTGGCGGGCGAGAGAGAGAGACCTTCGGCGGGACGTGCTGCGGTGGCGGGGCAGGAGCGGGCAAGGCGAAGTCCTGAGCGGGCCTGAGCGCTGCCAAGGTGCCGTCGGTCGGTGGCGTCGCCCCCCGCCCTGCAGCTCGCGCGACGGCAGCGAAGGGGGAAGCCCGGCGCCCGTTCGTGTTGTGATCATGTGGTTTGGCTGGAGCGTCCAGACTTGTGCAGCCGGGCAGAGAGCCGACGAGACTCTGCGTGCAGCCAGCCAGGCGGGAAGGCAAGGCAAGCCCGGCTGGCGCGCTCCTCCTCCTCCTCCTCCTCTCGTGTAAGGTGCTGCCCGAGGCCCCGCCCTCTTCCCCCCTCCGCTCGCCGGCCCGGCCCCTCCTCCTCCTCCTCCCTCCCCGCCCACCCCCTCCCTGAGGTGCAGCCGGCTCGCCTGGCGGGCTCTCCCTCTCTCTCTCACTGTGTGTGGGTCTGTGTGCGAGCGCGCGCGCGTGTGTCAGTCGCTCTTCGCTCGCGGGGCTGGGTGACGAGAGGGCAGCGAGGCAGAGAGTGGCGGCCGCCGCTGCCGCCGCCGTTTCCTCCTCCTCCTCCTCCTCAGCATGTTGCCATCCCGCCGGGTCCCCAGAGAGAGGCGGCGCCCGCTCGGGGCGGCACGAGCGCAGCAGGAGAAGGAGAAGCAGCAGAAGCAGCGGCAGGAGGACGAGGTGACCGACAAGGCGGAGACGGCGGCGAGCAGAGGGGGCTGCCGCGCCGAGGGCAGCAGCAGCAGCAGCAGCAGGTGCTAGGTGTGTGGAAGAGCGCGAGAGAAGCGCGCGCGCGCTACCTGCCTGGCCGCCGGGTGAGCAGCCCAGCCTCTGCCTCAGGTGCGTGCCGGCGGCGTGGAGAGCGCGAGAAGAGAGGAGGGCGATCATGCCAGCGCCAGCCGCGCGTCTCCATCGCCACCTCCGGGCCCTTTAGCGCCGGGTTCCCGCTGCGCTTGGACGCTCTTCCTGGGATTAATTCGCTCCTCGCTGGAGCCCGGAGGAACTGAACTCGCCTGGACTCACGCGAGGGGCCTTGGAGGCTCCGCATCGCCCGAGGAAGCCCTTCTCCCTCGAAAGCGCACGCCGCTCCTCCTGCGCCCGGCGCGCTCCTCCTGCTCATCTGTTGCTTGAACGGGCGGCCCCCTCCCTGCTCTGTCTCTCGCTCGCCGGGCTTGATGGAGGAAGCAGCCGCCTTCGCCGCTCCTTGCCCTTCCAGCTGAACCTCCCTTGCGCTGGACTCGAGCCTCTCTCTCTCGCCTTCCTCCCCCCCTTCCCCGCCACCGCTCCCCCGACGCACCTTCCTCCCCAAACCCTGCGAGGCAGCGTCTCCATATCCCGCCCCCCTCGCTCGTTCTCCCCCCCCCTTCTCTCGCTCGTTCTCCCCGACCCACTTTGGTGCGATGCTGCTGCCTTGGACCTTCGCTTCCTAAAAGCGCCGTTTGCTGTTGCGATCCTTCCGTTGGAAATTTACAAAGGAGACTCTCCCCCCCCCCCCACCGGGATAAAGGAAAAAAGGGGGGGAAGGAAAGAAAAGGCGGCTTCGGGGGGGGAGGGGGAGGAACATGGATGAGAAGCTGCAAGCGCATCAGGTTGACATCGACCCGGATTTTGAACCCCAGAGCCGGCCTCGCTCCTGCACCTGGCCGCTGCCTCACCCCGACTTCCCGGGAGAAGAGGACGATGGAGCCGCGGCTGCTGGCGCTGGTGGTGGTGGCGGCGGCGGTGGAGGAGGCGGCGGCTCCAAGCACCCCTTGGCCGGCGGAACGGAAGGCGCCGAGAACGCCGGAGTGGCGTCGGAGCGCGGCAAAGCCGCCCCGGCGCTGCCTTCGCTGGGCGCGGACGTTGGACAGCTCCGCAAGGCGAAGACCTCGCGGCGCAACGCCTGGGGCAACCTCTCTTACGCGGATCTCATCACCAAAGCGATCGAGAGCTCCCCGGAGAAGCGGCTCACCCTCTCGCAGATCTACGACTGGATGGTCAGATACGTCCCATATTTTAAGGATAAAGGAGACAGCAACAGTTCGGCTGGTTGGAAGGTACCCGAGCGATTCTCCACCTCCTTCACCCTGCGCCTCTCGCCTCCCTCGGCAGAAACTAGAGCCCTAGTTTTCAAGAGGCGCTGGTGGAAGTTTCACTAGTGCTGAGCCTCCTTGGGTTGATGTAGTAGACTCTTAATGGGGGTCTAGTTGCCCGGTAGCAGCCTTAAACCACCCCTGTGTTGCAGGGAAGGTTAATTAAAGGGTGTTAAAATGGTGGTGTATTTTCCACCACCATCACCCACGTTTTTTGTTTGTTTTTAAACTCCCTTAGCACATTCTTACCTGGAAAGTGGTGGTTTTAACCAGAGTTAGTGATTAGGGAAGGAGTGGTGGTGAAGACTTGGGAGTGAAAGTCTGTGTAGCTTTGTTTGCAGGCGCACGAAATCCTGTAGCAAGAGGGGCAGAGCTGGAAGGGGAAGGAGCCGGCCAAGTTTCCTGAGGGTCTACCCGAGGCCACTCCAGCCTCTTGCAGCTTTGATCAGGAGAGCAGCTCTGGTGTCTTCTAGAATTGAGGGAAGAGAAGTTGCTCTTGCAGCCTTCTCAGAGCTAGCTTGGAGAAGAGGAGCTCTTCTCTGTTGATTATGTTAGTGGAGTGGACCTGAGATATTTCCCTCTCTTTTTGCATTGGTGCTTGGAGAGATTATCTTGCAGTAGCTGCCTGGTCCACCTACCATATTTCCTTCACACCCCCTGCCCCCGAGCCCCAGAAGCATCAACAAAGGGGCCAGGTGGATACCCTTACTCCCCCTCCTCTGAAGTTGCAGTTAAGTTGCAGCTGCCTGTCTGGTAGTAAGACTTTGGAGAGCGGGGGCAAGGTAGAAATAGAGTTGAGGTGGGTAAAAGTGGCTTTGTACTTTACATCTGATGGCATTGATTGAGATGCCAGTTGGGGAAAGGACATGCCAGTCTTTCTCCTCCAGTTTGGGTGGTGGGGTGTGTGGGGTTAGCTGCTTGTGATTTTTGTAAGGTCTCTCTCCCCCCTCCCCACTCCCATGGAATGCAGTGTAGATTGCAGGAGCAGTTTATAATACAAAAAAAGGCCTGGAGAACTGATTTCCTCGGCTAATTTGCCACATGTGATGCCATTGGTGGGCAGGGCCATTGGGCAAGTGTTACTGAACTCTGGGTGCGTGACCTTTTTGAGGTCTTGGGCTTCGTAAAACTGGAAGTGCAATCAAACTGTCTACATGTGTTAGCTACAAACTCTGCCTGTCTTTGGCGCTCCATACATTGCCCACGTCTCCTTATTGAGTCAAAGTAAGATTTGGTGTATTTGTGTGTTTTTTTAAAAGCTTTTGTTTGCTTTTGAGGTCTTGGATGAAATGGCAAATTTTGCAGAATGTGCTGCATCGTTTGTGTGTGTGCTTTTTTGAGAATCCTAAACATCTGGTAGGCAGTCTGCCCACAAGCAAGTGTTCCCTTGAAGGAGGGCTTGAAAAGGCTCTCCTGCACATGTGGACTAACAAGCAATTAACCCTTGTGGCACTGAGTTGGTGGGGCAGAGTGGTTTTCCATTCTCATATATCTGTTGGTCTCTCAACAGACACACGCCCCTCTGGCTTTGGCTGTACTGGCTAAGCTCCCAGGCTGTTGCCTTTGGATTGTTAAATATTTCTGTCAGGAGTAATCGATTCCCCTCTTATTGTGATTTAGTGTAGAGGTGTGTTGCACTCCCTGAGCTTACAAGGAAAGTGTCTCTCTCTCTCTGTGTGAAGTCTACTTTTTCACTTCAGTGTGAGACCCACCCTCTATAGCCCATCATAAAACAGGGTGCGTTCAAAGTGATGTTGCTTGCACATACCTTGCACCCATGTTGGTGACCACACCTGGAAGGGACAGAAAAGCGTAGGTAATGTGGGAACCAGAAGGGGCCGATTTAAAAGAGAGGCAGTTCCAATTGATTTTCTTTCCGCTTTCCAGCCACCCTATAATAAACAATGTGTTAATTCAGGAAAGGTCCACTCCATCATTTGGGCTGGTGTTATGAGCATTATTGAAGCTCTGTGCATCTACACCACACCTGGATTTGACCTCCTCTGTGTTCAGTTTACTTGTGAGTAGCTGAAGACTTGTTTTAGGCACTCAAGGACCTTGAGACATCAGACCATAAGGAAAGCTCTGCCGGATCAGACCAAGGGTCCACCGAGTCACAGGAACGTATACCAGGTGGAGGTTATTTGTTCATGGACGATGAAATGGCTCTCCTTCCATCCACCTCCTCTCCGTTGGGGATATTTTAGTACTGACTCTTTTATGATGCATAGGTAACCAGGTCTCATGAATAGATTGGTACTTGCAAGAGAAGCATATGGGGAAGCCTTGGTAATTTGGGCTGTACAGCTGGATGGAGTCTGGTTGGGTGTACTTATGCTAACCCTGGTGTCCTGGTGCAGGATGGATGTATATGGTAGCAGAGGGGACAAAGTTCCACCCAAACTGACAGGAAGAGAGAACTGCATCCAAGGAACAGTCCAAGACACTTGTCTATGGAATACTCTCACTTCTTGTTCTGCTTCATGCAGTTATTTAAACAAGGGAGAATAAATCTGATGTGTGAAGAGTAGTAGCTACATCAGCCAAAGGTCATAGCTCTAGAAAGCTGGGAAAGGCGAAGGGCCATAACTCAGTGGTGGGGCACATACTTTGAATGCTAAAGGTCCCTGTGTCAATCCGCTGGCACCTCCAGATAGGGCTGGGAAGGACTCCTTGTATGAAATCCTGGCTATCTACTCCCAGTTAGCATTGACAATACTGAGCTAGATCAGTGTGGATGGTCCTGACTTAGACAGACCAATGATCTTACTTGGTATAAGGCAGCTTCGTTTGTTCCTATGAAAGTACTCCATTTTTGGAGAAGTGTTCGAAAGTGCCCTGGTTGTGGTGCCAATTTCTCTGAGTTAAATGTTTTGTTTTACAACTGCTCTAGTCACAATGGTGCCAAGGTTATTGGGAAAGAGCTGTGGTTTCATAGTAAGGACTGAATGCTGAAGTTCCAAGGACCTTTTCCTGGAACCTCCAGGTAACAATGGGGGGAAATCCCTTTCCGAAACCCTGGAGAGCTGCTGCCAGTTAGTGTAGGCAGACCAGCTTTCAGCCTCCAAACATTGCCTAACTCTTAACTCCTGTCAGCCCCAGCCATCATGACAAGTGGCCAGGGATGCTGGGAGCTGCAGTCCATAATGTTTGAAGGCATCTGCTCAGGTAAGGTTGGTGTAGAGAGTACTGTGAGGGAGGCTCTATGAATAGGCTTCGTTTATCGCAGCTTCCCATGTTCCACATGATACTGCATGGGAGAAGACTTTGTGATGCTTGTGCCATCATAGCTTTCCAGAGCTTTCCAGATGCATACCTTGAATTCATTCCTGAAGAAGTGTATTAGACTCTGAGAAATCAAGACATGAATACTCTGTGGGTAGAGAGATTTTCCATCCACATCAATACTATGATTCTTCTTCCAACATAGCTTCTCCCCTCTCCACCGCTGGCCTCCTGGGGAAACTGAAGCAAAGGTATGCCTGCCAACAAAAAATCAGATTGGCTGGCTGATTAGATGGTTGACAGAAGCTTGCTCATGTTTGAAGGGTAGGGAGTTAGGGGATACAGTAGAGGCTGGTCCATTAGGCCAAATGGGGTGCTGCCCCACTAACTTCAGCCTATCCTCAGTCAGCCCCCAACTGCCTTCTTAGTTCCATCCATTCCAGGGGGTGGCACTGGCCAGGGGGGTGCAGGGGGGGGCTGGCCGCACCGGGCGCAACATCTGGGGGTTAGGGTTAGGGGGCGCAAATCCATGGGTTAGGGGGTGCAAATCCATGGGTTAGGGGGTGCAAATCCATGGGTTAGGGGGCGCAAATTACTTGCCTTGCCCCGGGTGCTGACAACCCACACTACGCCACTGGCAGTGGCTGTCACCTTCACCTTTTTTTTTGTCTCCACATTGCCCTTGTAGAATGCAGCAGAGAGGAGGATGGGGGCAAAGCTAGGATTAGTTGACTGTGGCCCCACCTTCTTTTGGCCTCTCTTCCTCCTGCCCCATCAGTTTCAAAGGTCACCAGACAATGGACCAGCTTGTTCAGAAAACCCTGGATGTTCTAGAGCAGGAATGGGGAGGGAACTCATGGTTCTCCACACTTCACTGGGCTCCATTAGCCTCGGCCAGCATGCCTAATGGTCAGGGAATCCTAATGATGGGATTTGTAGTCTATCAACATATGGAGGACCAGAGACTCTCCATCCCTAGAGCAATATTGATAAAAATGGGAATATGCTGATCGTTGAGAGACCTCTATGGGCTGTGGAAGCAGCATACTGGACATTTAAAGGATTGATAGGACTTCATTTTCCCATTAGGTATCCCATGCTAGTTCTGCTCAAAACAGACCCATTGAAAATAATGGATGTGGCTAACTTAGATATGTTAAATTAAATTTGTCTACGCTTGAATGTAACTGAGTAGGATACAACCCAATGGCATGAAACATCTCCTTTGTAGGAGATGAAAGTGTAGATGTATCAAATGAATAAAAATAACCAACAAAGAAGGAAACTAATGCAACCGAGTTTGGTGTTAGCAGTTGGCAATGTTGGGCATCTGCCAAGACTCATACCCCAGCAGCAGGGCTGGCCCCTTCTGCCACTGCCTTTGCCATTACCAGTGGGATGGCCCCCTCTTTCCTTCCCTTCTCACTCTCTGCCTTCACAGTATTGGCTGGTGCTGAGAGTATGAGCTGATGCCACCTCCTTTGCTCCATCCTAGCCAGTGCTGGGTGCAGGAGTTGCCACTGGCCACTATATTCTGATTGGCCCTGGCTGGAAGGGGCAGGGGTGCAACTGGCTGTGGGAGGCAGTAGCTTGCATGCTTAGCACTCATTGATGGTGGGAAGGGAGGAGAGATAAACTGCAGCAATCCAGGAGGAGAAGGAGATGGCAGGAGCTGCACATAGGGTACAGGGCACAGGGGACTTGCTACCAGCCTCTTGCTTGGTGCGGGTGCTGGTACGGTGATAAGTCAGACCTGGAATAATCTGTACAAATACACCAGTGTGGAGTTGTGGCTAGAGTGTTGGACCAGAACCTGAAATACTAGGGTTCAAATCCCCACTAGGTCAAGGGGATTGATATTGAGCCAGTCACAGTCTCTTAGACTAACCTACCTCACAGGGTTGTTGTGAGGATAAAATGGGGATGGGGAGAAACAGGTGTGCCACTTTTCAGAGGTGCAATAATAAATTAATCTGAAAGCAAAAGATTTCTTGCAGCTCTGTGCGTTAAAGGTGGCTGCTCCTTGTGATGAGTGCATGGCACTTGTTTTTTTGTTAGTTCTTAAGTTATCTCACTGAAAGAGAAACGATCCCCTTCCCTTTAAGGAATCTCAGAAAGGCACCTTCCTTCAATGTTAGCAAGATAATTAAGGGGATAATTAATTAGCTGGTGGGTCCTGCTCTACAGTATAAGGCAGTGAGGTTGCACTTAAGGCTGCTGAACTGTGGATACCATAACTCCTAAAGACAGTCTTCGCCAGCCTGGTGCCCTCCAGATATTTTGGTCTACACTGGCTGTGCTCGCTGGGGCTGATGGGAGTTGTAGTTTGAAAACAACCGGAGGGTACCAGGTTGGCGGACACCACTGAAAGAGCCGGAAGTCCTTGAGGGGTATTGGAGCATCTTTCCAATTAATTTTTTTTAATGCTAGTTCTGTTTCGTTTGTTGCTGTGTGGGATTACGGCGGTACCTCGGGTTAAGTACTTAATTTGTTCTGGAGGTCCGTTCTTAACCTGAAACTGTTCTTAACCTGAAGCACCACTTTGGCTAATGGGGCCTCCTGCTGCCGCTGCACTGCCGCCACACGATTTCTGTTCTCATCCTGAAGCAAAGTTCTTAACCTGAGGTACTATTTCTGGGTTAGCGGAGTCTGTAGCCTGAAGCGTATGTAACCTGAAGCGTCTGTAACCCAAGGTACTACTGTATTAGTCTTGGCTACTGAAAGGAAAGTTCAGCCCTGGCTGGCTGTTAGTTTTTTGTTTTGTATGTCCTGCTCACATAGAAAATACTCCATTCCTGGTTTTCAGTTCATAATATGAAGCCCCAGATTGGAGCCTCGCACCTGCGGCCCTGGTCCCTGAACTCTGTCGTGTGCGTCTCTGTAATTTTTAATATTTTTTTTTGTTCCCAATCTACATCTCTGCAACCTGCCACTCCCTTCTGTTAGAGCTACTTTCCTTGGATTAAATTTCTCTCCCCTCGCTGTGCATTGCCAGAGTTGCAGAGAGAGGCGTTCCTCATCCCTGCGGAGAACTTGATACAGGGGGCACCGCTCATCAGTCTTGCGTTCACAATACTGTTTCGCTTTCTTAAAAGGCCCCTACGTACGAGTTGTTCGTAGTCTTTATGTCTGAGGTTCAGAAGCATTGCAACTGTACAGAGTTTCATCTCTCTCCTCTCTCTCTCTGCTGGGATGGTGGGGGTGTTTCTGGCAGCGGGTCTTCATCTTTAATTGCCTCCTCCTTAGCCTAGTCTGTCACCCACAGAGAGGGCTCAGTAGCTGAGAATTCCAGATCATTTCCCCATGTTGTGGAGAGGGAAGGGAAGGGGAGTTGCTCCCCTACCCCATGAGTCAGTCCTTTTTTAAAAGGTGGGATTAGAAGCTTAGATTTAAAACTTCCAGCTGGCCTCTCCATCCTCTCTCCTAAAGTGAACAGAGAACTTCAGCTCCTGTGCACCATTTAACAAATGCCCTAGCACAGGCATAGGCAAACTCAGCCCTCCAGATGTTTTTGGACTGGAACTCCCATCACCCCTGACCACTGGTCCTGTTAGCTAGGGATGATGGGAGTTGTAGTCCCAAAACATCTGGAGGGCCGAGTTTGCCCATGCCTGCCCTAGTATCTCCCCACTCCACACCTTGCAGTCAACACAGATTTATTGGCCACTGGGGTATATTGTCTATGCTTTTGAAATGAATTATTTGCAGGAAAGGGAGTTCTACCCAAAGCTTGGAAAGGGCCAAAAGGGGAGCATAGAGCATGAGACTCTTAATCTCAGGGTTGTGGGTTTGAGCCCCACATTGGGAAAAAGATCACTGCATTGTAGAGGGTTGGGTTAGATGATCCTGGTGGTCCCTTCCAACTCTACCATTTTGTGATTCCACTTTTAAGTCATGGCTTTACTGCAAAGAATCTTGCAGACAGTCATTTGTTAAGAGTGCCGAGAGTTGTTAGGAGACCCCTATTCTCCTCGCAGAGCTCCAGTTCCCAGAGTTCCCAAGGAACAGGCATTAACTGTTAAACCACTCTGGGAATTGTAGCTCTGGGAGAGGAATAGGGGGTCTCCTAATGAGACCTTTAACAAACTACAGCCCCCAGAATTCTTTGGGAGAAGCTGTGGCATGGTTCTGCTTTAAATGTGCAGCACAGATGGGGCCCTTGGTGTGCTGACCTGTATTCGTTATAGCCTGGTTGCAACCCAGTATTGCGTCATAATTAGGTTTGAAACAAGGGCTGCTTGCAGCCCTTACACCTGTCCCTGTGTGGGAAGAATTGCTTTGTGGCTTCTGTGGGGGAGGGGAAAAAAACTGGTTCGTACAAAGTCCTGCCATAAGTGAACCAAGATGGACCAGTAGTATCAGCTGCAGGCCCGATGGGGTAGGAGATGGTAGAAGGAACATGTACTGAAGCAGCCGCAGTATTTGTAAAGCAACCATTGGGTTTTACCAACCCCTGCCCCCCAATTCCTATAGAGACTTCATCCCATATACGAATAGTTGGGTTTGTTTATTAGTTTGATATGGAGTTCTGCAGGGAACCAGTATGGCAGGCATCCCCAAACTCAGCCCTTCAGCTGTTTTGGGACTACAACTCCCATCATCCCTGACCACTGGCCCTGTTAGCTAGGGATGATGGGAGTTGTAGTCCCAAAACAGCTGGAGGGCCGAGTTTGGGGGTGCCTGCAGTATGGTGTAATGGTTATAGTGTGGGACTAAGACTGGGAAGATGCCCTATTCAAATTCATGCCCATGCCCAGGCATGAAGCAGAATGTGGGACTTTGATCTGTTTTTATCTCGTAGAGTTGTTGTGAGAATGAGGTGGTGGTGGGGATGCGTGCCGCTATGCACTTCTTGGAGAAAATGTGATACCAATTTGTAATCAATAATCTCTGAAGCTATACAGGTCTAGTCCTGGCCAGTAGCCCCCTCCCCTTCCTCCAAATGCCATTCTGAGCTTAATGGATAGGATAAAACATCACAAACACCAACTCCAAAGCATAGGTGAATTTATTGTTTCTGTCTACTGGGCAGTGCAGGGTGCTTCCAGACCGTCGCTGTTATCGGGATACACTGATAAATTCAGGCTATCCAGTAAGTGTTGATTTGACACCCTCACTCAACACACCTACTCCCTTTCCACTACTTACCAAAATAGGACTTTTCTAAATAAGGAAAGTGAGGAGGAAAATGCACTGGTAAGTGTGATAGAACAATTGCTTTACAGAACATTGTCTCACCTTCTTGCAAACAAATGGACAATAAACACCTGGTGTGGTGTAGCCAACCCACAAACTTTGTGCACACAAATGCTCAATCAACTGGTCACCAGAAGGGACCAAAGGCTCTGTCAGTTTTTTTAAAAAAGTGCCATCTCTTTCTTAATCAGAGCAATCTTGCTGAAGCAGTGAGTTTGTGGGTTGCAGCCTACACGATTAGTCCAGAGCTTGTAGACCTTGGCGTCAGCAGTCCTCCTCCTTCAGCTTTTGGCCTTCTTCTTTTGTGACTGTAAAGCTTTACTAGCAGGAAGTCCTCTCCGGTATGCAGTTCTGGGTCGCAGGCAGCCTGAGGTTTTCCGCACGCCCCTGTCCCCTGCTGTGGGTCTTGGCGCTGCTATGCTGCACACGTGTGCTAGTAGTGCTTGCTGTTTTCCAATGCTGCACGGAAGGCCCCATTGACTGACAGTTCTGCTTAATTAGGGAGTTGTTATTTTATCAATTCCAAAGCGCTTGAAGTTTTATGCTCCAGCTCACGCGTTCCACTTGTTAATGGGAAACCAACACCCTCTGTCAAAGAAGCAGCGGCTCTGATGCATTTTAAGGTGCTGTTTGTGCCACTTTGACATCCAAAGTATAACAATAAAGCTATCAGCTGGTGGATGTCTGCTTGATGTTGGTCTGACAGTGCCAAAAACCTTAATCTCCAAGCCTTCCCACTTTTCTTTCTCTCTCTACTTCTTAGGGCTACTCCTTTGTGGCATGAATATAAACTAGCTGGGTGGCCTTGGTGCTTTAAGCTGAGGAGTGTCCTGTCTAGGGCTGGGGGAGGACCCATCACTCACCTACGGTTGTGCCCAGCCTATCTCTTTACCATGGCTTATAATTATTGCTGCAACATCCTTGACTAACCAGCAGTACTTCCTCTTGCTATTGAGCAAGACCAGGCATAGGCAAGCTCAGCCCTCCAGATGTTTTGGGACTACAATTCCCATCATCCCCGACCGCTGCTCCTGTTAGCTAGGGATCATGGGAGTTGTAGTCCCAAAACAGCTGGAGGGCCGAGTTTGCCTATGCCTGAGCAAGACCATATGGAGGGACTGTAGCTCAGCAGTAGAGCACCTGCCTTGCATGCAGAAGCTACCAGGTTTGATTCCTGGCACCTCCAATTAAAAGGCTCTGGTAGCAGTTATTGAGAAGGACTCTCCGCATGTGACTGCTAGTCTAGTGTAGACAATACTGGGCAAGACGGACAATAGTCCAACCTGATGTAAATTAACTTCTGGTGTTCATGTGACCCTGTAATAGGAACATTCACAAGAAGCGAGTTGGCTACTTCTATGCTGTTGGGCACCAGGTTGAAATGGGCTGTCTTTTTATCTCCTTTGTTCCTTTTGTCCCTCGCATCAGAGCAAAGGAGCATGGGCAGCCGGTAATCTGTTGCTTTCAGAAAGAAAATAAGCACACAAAACCATGAATCATGGGGAACATTATGCATCGTGTGGACAAAAAGAGCAGTAGCTGCTGGTGGTGCAATTCAGGGGCAATTTACTTGTGGGGAAGAAACGTACCTATGGACTGTACAAGCAACTGGGCAGCAATGCCCCCCCCCATGCTAGGTAGGGATGCCACAAGATAAATAACAGCTTTTGCAGAATAGAAAACTGCCCCATGACAGTTTAAAAGACACACAGTTTGGCTGTGGGTTAAGCTTTTGTGGGTTAGGCCAGCTTTCACCAATGTATACTTCTTCAAGGTTTGCAAGTATTGGGACTAATTCCTGTGCCTACAGCGTGTGGAGCACTACAGGAATCCCCCACCCCCCGCCAAGCCTTCTCTTGCAGTAGTCATGATTGCAATGCTACTGCAGTGTGTTGAAAGTGGACAAGCTTCTGGAAGCGCTTTTGTATGGGGCTTAAAGCTGTTCTTGCTTCATTCACTTTGTCATTTGGCCAGAAGGATAAATTCACATTACAAATACCCTTTCTCCACTTTCTCGTCTGTGTGAATAACGATCCGATGGTCACTTAAATGGTGTAAAGGAGGCTCAGCAGCGCAACCTTATTCATGTTTATTGGAAATAAGCCTTGCTGTTTCCAGTGGGGATTGCTCCTAGGTAAGTGTGCATTGGATTGCAGCCCACAGCCAATCTAGATGCCTCACTAGTGCAATCGGATCTCAGCAGTCGGTCCTTCTGTGGGGTTTACTTTGGAGTAAAAATGCATATAATTGCAGAGAAGGAAGGGGGGCTAGTGACTCATCTTGCTAGCCATTTCCTCCTCTCTGTTCCCACCACTGTTCCTTAAGAGAATAAGCAAGCTTAGAAATACCACATTGCCCATCACATAAGTAGACCAAAGACCCATCTAGTCCAGCATCTTCTTCTTACCATGGCCAACGAGGGGCCCGTGGGAATCCTGCAAGCAGAACCTTTGCACAACAGCGCTCTCCCCACTTGTGATTTTCAGCAACTTGTATTCAGAGATATACTTCCTCCAAGAGTGGAGGTAGACCGTAGTCTTTTCCTCTATGAATTTGTTAATTCTCCTTTAAAGCCATCCAGGTTGGTAGTCATAACTAAATCTTGTGGGGGAGAATTCCACAGTTTACACCCCTAGTTCTACAAAGCAGTTCTTTTGGGTGCTTGTCTTTTTAAACTTAAGCTTATATCTCCCATATGTACTGCTGTGGTCCTGGCTCTCCTAACCTCCATTAGAGGAAATATCACACAGGCATCAGAAGGGAAGGCGGATGTTCTCCTCTTTGCATTCTTGAAAGCAGCGTAAGGGCCTTTGTCCTCTGTCTGCTTCATCTCTCAAAAGTGTATGTAGGCTGTGTACAAAAAATCAAAGCGCATGACTTTCCCCAAGGAATCCTGGGAATTGCAGTTAAAGGGTGCTAGAATTTTAGCTCAGTGAGGTGTAAACTGCACTTCCCAGTATTCTTTGTGGGGTGGGAGGGAGAATTATGTGCTTAAAATGTACAGTGTACCTGAATATATATGTTGAGTTTCATTGAGTGCCAGCTCTCGGAGCTGTACCAGCACTTGCATCGCCTCTAAGCTCCTCTTAAGATAAGCCAGTTACTGCCATTCTTCTTAAAAGTATAGACTGTTTCAAAGCCAGAGCTCTCAATGCAGTTAACAAACATGAAGCAGTATTGTTATGAAACAGGAACATAGGCAGCTGCCTTATGTGGAATCAGACCATCTAGCTAAGGACTGTCTGCTACACTAACTGGAAGCAGCTCTCCAGAGTTTGAGGCAGGCGCCTTTCCCAGCCTTGTGTGGAGACACCTGGGATTGAACCTGTAACCTTTTGCATTCAGTGAAGATGCTGTATCACTGAGCTATGGCTTTCCCCCAGTCCTATCAAACCAGAGTTGGGCGAGTGCTAAAGATTCACCAGGCAATAGCACCCAAGCCTAGCTCATGTAAATTGCTTTGAAAAGGAGTTCTGTATGCCAGCTGCTAAATCTATACATAAAGAGAGGCAGGCAGGCAGATCTGGTTTTCCCTGGGCAGGGAAAGTAAGGTTTCTTATCTACCAGTTGAAAGTCTCAGTAAGATTGCTTTCATAGCTGTTTCTCCAAGGTACAGAAGTTCAAGCTTCTGTTGATGCATATGAACTCAGTGTGCTATCAGCAGGTTTCCTATTCTTAACCTAGATCAAGGTCAACGGCACTTAGCATTGTGCCAGGAAAGTAAGTGGTAGCCAGTGCAGATCTCTAAGCACAGGTTTGTACAGCCAGCTGCAATCATGAGTCTAGCCACCTCTAGACCAGGAGATTCTTAATCTCGGGGTTGTGTGGGTTCAAAACCCACCTTGGGCAAATAGATTCCTGCCTTGCAGAGGGTGGGACTCGATGACCCTCGTGTTCCCTTCCAACTCTACAATGCTATGATGCTATGCTATGCTGTGATTCTATGAACCTGTAATTCCTGAACAGTCTTTCAGAGCATCCCCACATAGGATGTGTTACAGTAGTCTAATCTACTTGTGTTGGTGTGTATCACAGATGCAAGGACTGTCCCCAAGTTTTAAAGT
Organism: Podarcis liolepis; assembly: GCF_965112155.1. NCBI lineage: Eukaryota > Metazoa > Chordata > Lepidosauria > Squamata > Lacertidae > Podarcis > Podarcis liolepis. Next base: position 71,992,122 of record NC_139561.1, on the reverse strand, counting down.
GACAATTGGACTGTGTGAAGAAGGAGACTGTGGCACTCAGTGGGCTAAGACTTTGTTCACACATGCAATTGCCTTTACTTCCACAGTCGTTAGTTACTTGCACGAACCAGTGTGTCACCCAAGGCTGGGCTTATAGGGTTCAGAGGCCTCAGAAGAGAGGGCTGCTTGTATCAGCAACTCACCCACACATTGAAAGGATGTTCCTTTGCCTTCCGGCATGAGCTTGAAATGTGCATGCATATGGATAATAAATTTGTCTTTTTGCAGTGCTTGTTCCTTGCTGATAAGCCAGGGCTTCCTTGCAGCTCTTGCACACCTTGGCTGGACCTTGTTTATCAGAGAAACCCAGTATTTGCTACCACTCAGTGGGATGATGGAGTGAATTCTTTCATGCACGGTGGTAGAACTCGGCAGGGAGGAAGATGGAGACAAAACTAGAATTAGTTAGCTTTCCCTGCCATTGGCTCTGGCTTTACTTACTGTTTGGGCTCCCTGCCTTTTGCCCTTCCAGTCAAAATGTGCCTCAGCCACCACTGATTCTACTCCCCTCCTTTTATCCTCATGTGTGGCTGGTCCGGCTGAGGGATTAGTGACTGGCTGAAGATCATCTGGTAAGTTTTGTGTCTGAGCGGAGGTTTGAACCTGAGTCTCCCCAGCCCTAGCCCAGCAGTGACCACTAGGCCATACTAGTTCTCAGCATGTGCGTGCATTGGGGAAAGGTTTTGACCACTGGCACTCATCCTAGAATGCAATCATTGGAGCAGGGCAATCGGGAATGTTTGGAGGCAGACAGAAAGCAGAGGAAGGGCATGAAGGATTTCAGAGTGTTATGTACTGAGTTGAATAGGATCCAAACTGAAGCAGTCTGATTGGTCCTAGAACAATAGGATCCAAATTGCAGCAGTCTGATTAGTCCTAGAACAATAGGATTCAGAATGCAGCAGTCTGATTGGTCCTAGAACAATGCAGCAGTATGATTGGTTGGCAGGAACCACCCAATCCTGCTCCAGATAGAAGTGAATCCACAACCTGATTGGCTTACAGTAGAATTCCGAAATTAGCCAATCATGTGCAGCCCATTGTGTAAATATTGTATATAAGCAGATACTGTGAGGGGACTTTCATTCATTCCTCCTCACCACTATGAGCTGAATAAAGAGCATGAAATCACTTTGCGACTCTGAGTATATTTCACTGGCGACGAGGGTGGGATCCCGCTGAGCTGACTGCCACACACAGCACCGCAGCACCGCCACCTGCCGCAACGCTGCCTCGCACCGTGGATCCAGGCTTCAGCTCCGGGACACAAGGAACTCAGAATGGCAGCCAACAGCAGCTTCTCGCCATTCAACCCAGCATCTGGAGACTGGGAAGCGTATGCCTCCCGTTTCACCTTCCTCCTAGAAGCCAAAGGGGTCACCGACGAAGAAGATGCCAAGAAGAGGGCGATATTCTTCAGCGTCTGCGGAGAGGAGACGTTTGAAATCGCCCGGGCTCTCCTTGCGCCTGAAGACGTCGCTACTGTTCCATACAAAACAATAATGGAACAGCTGAAGGGGCACTTTTCGCCGCAGCCCTCAGTGGTGGCTCGTCGAAATGCCTTCTACGCAAAGCGACAAGCCCCTGGGGAAACCATAACTGGGTTTGTGACCTCTCTCCGCCAAGCCGCCCGGTTCTGCAACTTCTCAGAGCTGGAGAACATGCTTCGTGACCGCCTCGTCGGTGGCCTGAAGGATGAGAAGCTGCAACGACGCCTCTACGCCAAGAAGGACCTAACGTTCCAGGTCGCTCTGGAGGAGGCCCTGGCAACGGAAGCTGCCGAGAGGTCGACGCAAGAGGCACGGCCGAGCCTGCCGTCCCAACCGAGGGTCCACCACGAAGACCTCACCGACGACTCAGGATCCGACAGGGAGGAGGTGCACCGAGTACAGCAGCGCACTCAAGCAGCGCACAGACCACAGCTGCCTCGACGAGAAGGAGGAAACTGCGCAAGCTGCGGGGAGAGTCACGAGAGGAGGACCTGCCGTTTCCGCAACGCAGAGTGCAGGCAGTGCAGAAAATCGGGACACATCGCCCGGGTGTGTCGGGCTCGGCCCACCCGACACCAGGCATCAGATGACCAACCCAAGAGCCCCAGGTACCGGGGCCCAACGCACCAAGGCAACTCGACGGAGCTCACGGACTGCCAGGTATACCAGTTGCCCCACCCCAACGTAGAGAAAATTTATGTAGAGGTACAGATAGAGGGGGCCCCATGCCGCATGGAGCTTGACACGGGTTCAACTCTATCCATAATCTCGGCAAAGACCTTAAGGAAACTGTGTCCTACTGGGGGTCCCAAACTCAGGCCGGCCCCATTCACACTCCGGGACTTCCAGAAACGTAAGGTCCCCACAATGGGGGTGGGGACCTTCAGGGTGCAATACCGAGGGCGGACGCGGCAACTGGACTTGCTTGTGGTCAAGGGCCCCTACATTAGCTTACTGGGATTGGCATGGTTTGGACCACTGGGGCTAGCTGTCACCGGGGTGAACCACACTAGCTTACAAGTGGACGTGGACGCCATATGCAAGGAATTTCCAGGGGTTTTCGACGGAAAATTGGGACAGTATACGGGCCCCCCCATTGCGCTACAGCTTGACCCCGCAGTACGACCGGTCAGGCTCAAGGCCCGCCGGGTCCCGTTCGCCTTGAAACCCCGTATAGACGAGGAATTGGACCGACTCGTGGAGCAAGGAGTGCTGGAGCCGGTGCCTAATGCCCGCTGGGAAACCCCAATCGTCACACCCGTCAAGCCTAATGGTTCGGTCCGCATCTGCGCAGACTACAAATGTACCATAAACAAGGCCCTCACGGCCCACGCATACCCAGTGCCAGTGGTCAGCCATGTCCTTGCCACCCTGGCTGGGTCAAAAATTTTTGGCAAGCTGGACTTGGCCCAAGCATATCAACAGCTGCCAGTAGATGAGGCCACAGCAGAGGCACAGACGATTGTGACGCACAGAGGAGCGTTCAGGGTAAAGCGGCTGCAATTCGGGGTCAGCGTGGCACCAGGCATATTCCAGAATCTAATGGACTCTCTCCTTAAAGGGATTCCTGGTGTCACCCCCTTCTTCGATGATGTGTTGATTGCCGGGCCCACACCAGAGGAGTTTGAGGACCGCCTCCGCACCGTTCTGCACCGTTTCCAGACGGCGGGTCTCAAGGTGAAGCGGGAAAAATGTCTACTAGGAGTGCCTCAGGTGGACTTTCTGGGATTTATGGTGGACGCAGAAGGGGTCCACCCGACTGGGGACAAGGTACGGGCCATTTGTGATGCCCCAGCGCCCAAGAGCAAGACTGAACTTCAGGCCTTCTTGGGACTATTGAACTTTTACCATTCCTTCCTTCCCCACAAGGCAGCGGTAGCGGAGCCCCTACACAGACTCCTGGACAAGCGGGCCCCTTGGGTGTGGGGCCAGCGCCAGGAGGCTGCATTCCAGGCAGTCAAGGACTTGCTTGTCTCAAACTCTGTCTTGGCACACTTCGACGAGAGGCTGCCGGTGGTGCTAGCATGCGACGCCTCACCCTATGGCATTGGCGCTGTCCTGGGGCACCAACTCCCGGATGGAAGAGAGGTACCGGTGGCGTACTTTTCCCAGACACTCAACGCAACCGAGCGGAACTACTCGCAAATTGACAAGGAGGGTCTGGCAATCGTGAAGGGAGTAAAAAAATTCCATGATTTCCTGTACGGGCGGCCCTTCACCGTGGTGACTGACCACAAGCCGTTGCTTGGCTTGTTTGCCCCCGAAAAGCAGACCCCCCAAGTGCTGTCTCCTCGCGTCCTCAGGTGGTCAATTTTCCTTGCCAGCTACCAGTATGCACTGATTCACCGACCTGGGAAGGCAATGGGCCATGCGGACGCCCTCAGCAGGCTACCACTACCAGAAACAGGCCCTGACCCAGCACCTGCACAAGAGGTTATGAGCCTGGAGCTGCTTCCCGACCGCCCCATTCAGGCACAAGAAGTTGCACACCATTCCAAGAAAGATAGGGTCATCTCCCGGGTCCTGGACTGGGTGTGGAGGGGATGGCCCAGCAGCAGCCCCGGGCCAGAATTCGCCGGCTACACAACCCGCAAACATGAACTGTCGGCCCACAAGGGGTGCCTGTTATGGGGAAGCAGAGTCGTTGTTCCCCAGCCCCTCCGCAAAAGGGTCCTCACAGCCCTACACGAGACACATCCAGGGGTAGTAAGAATGAAGGCCCTTGCCAGGAGTTATGTGTGGTGGCCGGGGATCGATGGCGAGATAGAGGCCTGGGTCAAACACTGCCAGGCCTGCCAAGAATCCCGCCCAGATCCCCCAAGGGCCCCAGTCCAGTCCTGGGAGTCCGCCCGAGCACCATGGTCACGCCTGCATGTGGATTTCGCTGGCCCCTTTCAGGGGAGAACATTCTTCATAGTGGTGGACTCCTACACCAAATGGCTGGAAGTCGCACTGGTACCGTCCACTTCCACGTCCGCAGCCATCCGAGTACTACGCAGGCTGTTTGCAACCCACGGGCTCCCTGACACTCTCGTCTCAGACAACGGGACTGCATTTACGTCAGGAGAATTCCAAACCTTCACAGCACAGAACGCCATCCGCCACATCCGTACGGCGCCGTTCCACCCTGCCACCAATGGACAAGCAGAACGCATGGTGAGGACCACCAAGGACACCCTTCGCCGCATGACACAAGGGGACTGGGAGTACCGCCTTGCCACATTCCTTCTAGCACAGCACAGCACCCCCAGCTCAACGACTGGCCGGAGCCCCGCTGAACTACTAATGGGTCGGCGCCTTGCAATCAGATTGGACCGCCTTCACCCCGATAGAGCTCAGGATGAGGTAGTGGTGGGGGAAGGCAGGAACCCCCGGACCTTCGAGGCCCAGGACCCAGTGTATGCAAAGAATTTTGGGGCAGGCCCAGCATGGGTACCCGCCACAATCACCAGGGTCACTGGCCCAGTGTCGTACGAGGTGCTAACGGATGGGGGGCAATGCTGGCGCCGCCACTGCGACCAGATACGGCGACGATTCCCGGGAGAAACCCAGGAGGAGGACAGGTCAGAGGAGTCCCAAGGGAACAGCGGGGCAGTGAGGCCCATAGAGCAGGAGGGGCCAGCAGGAGAGGCAGAATCAGTAAATACAGAGAGGACCCGTGAGGCCGAAAGGACACCAGAACCAGAACCACGACTGAGCGAGCCGGTTGCACCAGACCAAACAACCCCATCACAGCCAGCATCCTTGGAACACGAGCCAGAACCTGGAGCCCGGACCAGGGAACACCCCAGGCCGCAACGTACACGTAGGCCGCCGGCATACCTTGAGGACTATGAATGCGACCTCCCGGGCAGGACTGGAACTTAGAGGGGAGGGGTGTTATGTACTGAGTTGAATAGGATCCAAACTGAAGCAGTCTGATTGGTCCTAGAACAATAGGATCCAAATTGCAGCAGTCTGATTAGTCCTAGAACAATAGGATTCAGAATGCAGCAGTCTGATTGGTCCTAGAACAATGCAGCAGTATGATTGGTTGGCAGGAACCACCCAATCCTGCTCCAGATAGAAGTGAATCCACAACCTGATTGGCTTACAGTAGAATTCCGAAATTAGCCAATCATGTGCAGCCCATTGTGTAAATATTGTATATAAGCAGATACTGTGAGGGGACTTTCATTCATTCCTCCTCACCACTATGAGCTGAATAAAGAGCATGAAATCACTTTGCGACTCTGAGTATATTTCACAGAGCATCCATTTGCACCAGAAGTGCCTTGCTTGCATCATTTTTTTAATTCCACTCTTCCCCATTTTGGACTGCAACTCCCACCAGCCCCAGCTAGCAGGGGGGAGGCAGTTTTACTGTACTGTGCATTGCATGCTGTACTATACATTGTATAGAGCACGGTGCTGATAACACCAAGGTCATGGGTTCGATCCCCGTACAGGACAGCTGCACATTCCTGCACTGCAGGGGGTTGGACTGGATGACCCTCAGGGGTCCCTTCCAACTCTAGAACTCTATGATACCATTATGAGAAAAAGCAAGGTAAAAACCTTCTAAATAAACTGAAGGGAGGGAGGAACTATCAGCACACCTGTCTTTTTGGGGGGGAGGGGGCATGGTGAATTGTAATAGAAACTGTATTTTCTTTTGTTCAGGGGTCTCCTCTGTAACAGCATTTTGGGCAGGAATATTTGGCTCGACTGGGGGGGGGGGCGGAAATGGCATTCTTCCTTCTTCCTCTCCTCCGTTAGGTTCTCATCCTCTTACTCCCCCCCCCCCTTTTCACCTTTCTGGAATTGCTTTTCATGCAGTGCTAACTGCTGAAGTAACACAAACCTGCTAAATGGTCCAGCTTTATGATAGCATAAAAATGATACTACAGCAGTGAGTAGAGTTTTATTAAACCCCAGGGACCGGCTGCAAATGAACAGCTTGCTCTGCTCTTCACTTTATTTATTTATTTAATAACTGCTGGAATATAAACTACATCTGAGATGCTGTGGACTAGGAGCACTCTCAAGTCACAGCGCTATCTGTCCCACCCCCCCAAATGCTCTCTCTCTCTCTCTCTTTCTCTTTGGCTTGTTCTTTCCAAAGAAGCTCAGCAAGGGTGTCGGGTCCTTAGACTGGAGAATGGCGTTCTTGGCATTTGGGATACTACTTGGAACTATTTCACACTGTCTCACAGACACACCTAAGTCAGATTTCATTCAGTGACAAATCTGGGCAGGTAGAGGTGAGAAGATGCCAAGTCCTACCTGGTTTGAACATTGGGCAGTTTCTCTTCACTCTGGTAGTCTTTCTTCCTTTTCTCTTGTTGGCCCTTGTGAGTCTTTTACTGACAGTAAAGGTAAAGGGACCCCTGACCGTTAGGTCCAGTCGCAGACGACTCTGGGGTTGCAGCGCTCATCTCGCTTTACTGGCCGAGGGAGCCGGCGTACAGCTTTCCAGGTCGTGTGGCCAGCATAGCAAACCAGAGCAGCACACAGAAATGCCGTTTACCTTCCCGCCAGAGCGGTACCTATTTATCTACTTGCACTTTGACGTGCTTTCGAACTGCTAGGTTGGCAGGAGCAAGGGCCGAACAACAGGAGCTCACCCTGTCGTGGGATTCGAACCGCCGACCTTCTGATTGGCAAGCCCTAGGCTCTGTGGTTTAACCCACAGCGCCTCCCGCATCCCATTTACTGACATTAGGCTCTGCTAATGATTTATAGTGAGTCTCCATTGCTTAGTGCCAGCAGGGGAGAGTGAAGAAACACTCACACAGGGCATGGATGATAGGGAGTGCTCAACTCCTTCACGTGTCATAAATTCCAGGAAACAAGAAGTCAGATGTCATGAAACTGGAATTGGGCTATCCCCCCTTTTCCAACTGGAAAAGATCTCACAAATTGTGACTGCTGAAGCTTATGCTCAGTTGGCTTCGGAGGTGGAGCTGTTTTAATTTTTGTTTTATTTTAAAAGGGTGATTTCTCCCCAGTTTATGCATTAACCAGGGAGCTGTGTCTCACAGGACTGCATGACTCCAGAAATCAGGGTTGGAAGAAAGGCATGAAATAGGCATCAATAATCTCATGCTGATTGGAATACAGGAAGCTCTTTATACCAAGTCAGAGCATTGGTCCATTTACACCCAGTAACGTAGATGTTGACTGGCAGTGATTCTCTGGGGGTTTCACCAGGATGGCCATGTGCCCTACTTAGGGTTGGGGAAGAAATTTGTGTCAGTTTTCATTTAAAGGAGAACTTACCGGTACCTCATCCACACTTTCCGAATCTAGATGTGAACCGAAACATAGCCCCCCATTTGAAATTTGCACTTCTCAGAAAATTCTCCAGCCATGTGATTTTTTATATGTAATATAAATATAATATTTGTGTAAAGGGTGCATGCAAATAACAATAAAAATGCCATATATTGTGCAAAATTGCTTGCAGACATGTACATTAGGGGGGAAATTTCCTGATGAATTTTCCTGAGAACTTTTATTTTATTTTATTAAATGCAAACTGATGTGGAAATGTGGAGAGCTGAATTTAGGATTAGAAAAAGGAGAAACAGAGACAAACAAAAATGGACAGATTTGCTCATCTCTGGTCCTATTTTCAGAGTCAAGTCCCCTATTGGAAGGGCTTTCTGGAGACAAATCTTTTCTTTAAGGGCTGTCAGCCCAAGTCTGGTTTAAAGATAAAGAACTATAAGGAGGAAGAGCAGCAGGAGCCTTGAAGTCATTGCCCAGGTTATTGGTTGCAACCTTTCGCACAGTGGTGAGATGCAGGCAGTCACTTATACATTGTCATCCCCCCCCAAAAGAGGATGCAGATCTGCATGTTTCTTTAAAAAAAATATGTTGACTTATATTTATTATTTATTTAAACAATTTTTACACATCCTCACTACAATAATCTCTAAGTGGTTTACAAAGGTACATTATAGCAGAAATAAAAATTGGTTAAAATTCTAACATTGGCCATCAAATAAAATGCCTGCTGGAATAAAAAGAAGTCTTCAGCAGGGAGAGGGAGCCTGCCTGACCTCAACAAGAAAAGAGTTCCATAAAAATTGGGCCCACGACACTAAACATATGGCTCCTGGTGGATGTGACCCGTGCATCTGAGTCATGGGGGAACCACTCACAGTGCAGACTTTTGAGCACTGGAGTTATGTGCCGGCAATAGCCTGGTTCCCACCAGCAGTCTAGCCGCAGTGTTATATGTGCAGATTTATTTATGATTTATTTCATAAAATTTAAATACCGCTTGGTTGTAAGAGAACCTCAAAGAGATTTGCAAATTTAGACAATGTTTACTGTAAGTAGAACTGCAATTGCATCTCACCATTGTAGAGAAGTCTAAGCCCTGGTGCTTGCTTAGCCAGCTGCTGTCTAGGCGCTCCCTGCTGATGGGCAACTTCAAGGCCTCTCTCATTCCCCCTTCATATATATGTATTTAATCATTAAAACTGGACTTGGACCAGGCAGCCCTAAGAGCATTCCTGCTATTGTTCACCCCTTGCAAGCAGTTAGTAGTCATTGTCATCCTGTCTCTGAGCATCTTAATACAATCCATCTTCAAATGTGTGGTCCACCTCATCATTTCCTTCTCACAACAATGCTGTGATTGCTTACGCTGAGTTTGTGTGTATGTGTGCATGCAGTGGCATAGCGTGGGTTGTCAGCACCCGGGGCAAGGCAAGTAATTTGCGCCCCCTAACCCATGGATTTGCGCCCCCTAACCCGTGGATTTGCGCCCCCTAACCCTAACCCCCAGATGTTGCGCCCGGTGCGGCCGGCCCCCCCTGCACCCCCACGCTACGCCACTGTGTGCATGTGATTGGACCAAGGCCACCCAGTGAAGTTCCTGTCCAAGTGAGGATTTGAACCCAGATCTCCCCAGCTTAAAAGTGTCTAGCTGTTAAATTTCGCTGGGAGGAGCAGCTTGCTGGGTGGAGTGGAGATGCTTTGCTAGATTCCTAGTAGCTGGGTTGCTGTTGCTTGCATTCACACCATGCTACCTTGTCCCATCTTCTCCTGGTAATAATAGTAACAACAACAACAACAACAACAACAACAACAACAACAATCTGGCTGGGTTTCCCCAGCAACTCGGTGTAGGCTTCCAGCAAAATATAAAAACACAATAAAACATCAAACATTGCAGCTTTGTGGGCTGCACACCACTTGACTGGCATTGCATTTAAGATGCAAAAGCTGTTCCCCATGGAGGGCTTTCTGGATTTCCTTGCCAAACCTGTCACTCATCTGCAGTGAAACAGATGTCCATCTTGCTCAGTATTGTCTACACTGACTGGCAGCAGCCCTCAAGGGTTTCAGGCAAGATTCTCTCCCAGGCTGACCTGGAGATGCCGGGATTTGAACCTGGGACCTTCTGCACTCAAGGCATATTCTCTGCCACTGAGCCGTGGTCCTTCCCCTCTCACTTGTGGGCCCCATCCCTTTTTATTAGCCAGTTGGTTTATGTCCCCTCTCCCTGTATACCCTGAACTTTTCTTCTGCTGTGGAAGTTACCTGCATGCTACAGCTGAGGTGAAAGGCAGTTTAGGTTATGGAAGGACACTTGGAGCCGTTTTGCCCATGTGCCGCTGAAGCTCATTTTGGACAGCATCTGTTCATTATTACGTGCAGCCTTGGCAGCTCGCCAGCAAGGAGAACTGAAAGCAAGGCACAAAGATTGCTTTCACCCACTGGAGGGGAAATGGCTGAGGGGAGGAGGGTGAGGAAGACCCAGGGTGGTGGGATTGGAAGTGGAGTGAGAGGCAAGTGGTGGGAGGAAGGGGGGAAAGACCAGCATTCAATATTTATAGCTCGGCGAGGCTGTGAGTCCCCCGCCAGGATCAGAGGGACGCATTTGCCAGGTGCTCCCCAGGCACAACAGAGGCATTTATCAATCCCCCGAGAAGGGAAAACCCGGATTTCTAGAACAGTGTGTGTACGTTTCTATGAAAAAGGGAGAGGCTGCAACCGATGCCTCATCTGCAGAAAAAAAGGAGAGGGGGGAAGCCTTTTGCTTCTTCTGCAAATGGGGTCTGTTGTTCACAAACAGCCAAGTGATGGGTAGTATTTTCACCAGAACAACTCTTACTCCCCACCCCATAGCTTGCAGCCCCCTGTGATTCCCCCCATCCTTTTTGCCAGTCATCTTTTCCATTCCACAACCCACCCTGACACACTTGTGACGGATACAGGAAGACTTCATCTGTATCAGATCTGCAAATTGCACAGGGTGGGTTATCCCTTCAGGCTACCAGCCCACCCCCTGGATCAGTGTGGGAGCAGCCTTCTCCACCAGCCTTGGCTCTGAGCGGTCAAGGGGGTGTCCTATGAGGGTGAGCAGCGGCCTTTCTTAAGTCAGCTCCAGAGCTGCTTTGAGTGGGGATCCTGGCTCAGTGGTGGATAAGCCCCAAATCATGCAGACAACCTCAAATCCAATCTCCAGGAGCAGGTGATGGGAAAGGCTTCTCCTGCCAGAGAACTGCTGCCAGTCAGAGTGGATGGTACTGGGCTGGCTGGACAACTAGTCTGATTAGATAAAAGGCAGCTTCCTGCATTGTGGGGGAATAATGTGTTTCCCAGTGGAGGCTGTTCCATTAGAGCAAAGGGGCACTGTGCTGCCAGCTTCAGTCTGCTCTCACCCAGCCAACAAATGCCTGCCTTCTTAACTTCCATACAGTCCAAGGGGTGGCACAGTCTTTAGAGATTTCACGTCCTCCTCTTTGCTTTCTGTGTGATCATTGTAAAACTCAGCAGGGAGAGGAATGGGGACAAAAGTAGAATTTGTTGGCTCTGCCTGTCACTGGCTGTGGCTCTACTCACTGTTGGGCTCCCTGCCTTCTGCCCTGCCAGTTCCAACGGGCACCAGCTACCCCTTGTGCCGCCACTCCTTCCCCCTCCTGCCTCTCTCCCCACAACTAGGAACCAGGTTTGGAGAGGATGGAACGGTGCTGAGCATTGACTCCTTCTTCACCCCAAGCACAGCACAATGGGTGGGGTGCATTCCTTCTGTGTCCTCGGTGCCTGTGCTCAGTTTGAGGAAAGGCAGGTACCGGGTAAGTATAGCCAGGTTTAGGGCAGGAGGCCCTGGTCAGGACTTGCGCTCTTAACTGAGATAATGCCTCTGTAAGAGGTGGGTAGAATGAGATGTTTAATATGCAAAGCAGGGGATTAACCCATTTCCCCCACTGTGAATGCAACTGTCGTCAGAAAATAGGGAATCCCGACTCTGGATGTGAATACTATGCTGTCAACACAGAAAACAGGGTCTGTCCATATTTTGTGCTTGTGCACATCTCATAAATGTCCGAAGCAGATCTGTGTGCACACAGTGCTTTGTACATTAAGGATTGGTGTGAATACAGGAATTACGACTTGCTCACTGGCTCCTCAGTTGGTGCATACTGTTAATGTATGCAAGCGAAGTAGATAATGCTTATGGGGCAGTAGCTAACCAGGGTTAATTATACCAGGTGAGGTTTAAGGCAGAGCTTTCCAAACTTTTCATGTTGGTGGTGACACTTTTTAGACATGCATCATTTCCCGACACAGTAGATCAGTTTTACTAGCAAACCGGAGGTTAAACTAAACCCTTTGCAGCCCTAGGAGGAGTGCGGGGAGCATTCGCACAACACACCTACACACTGCAGCTGACACACCAGGGTGTCGCGACACACAGTTTGGAAAGCTCTGGTTTAAGGGTATGATGCTTTGTACGTAGAACTTTCCTGTTTCCCAGTCTTCAGTATATCCCCCCACCCACCCAGCCTTGTATGGCTTGGAGTTCCCTAGAATGCCCACTTTTCCTTTTCCTCTTCCTGGGCTAGTGATTCCTATTTCATTCTGTATTAGCAACCTGAAACATTTCCAGCACAATTCTGTATGTGTTTACTTGGAAGCAGTGGAGGCTGGTCCATTAGGGCAAATGGTTAGAACTCCATTGACTGGGAATTCCAAAGTGTAGGTGCTGCCACACTAAAATATCAATTTCGTGCAAGCACATTATGGGTATTATATGGAACATGTGACAGTGCCAATTCCACAGTTGCCAGCGGTTGAGTGGGCATACATGGGGTATGGCAATCTCACAGGTAAAATGGCCCCAAGTTGTTCAGTTCCTTATATACTAATAGCAACACCTTCAACTTGGCAACCACTGCAGATCTCCGAGCACAGGTATTATTTACTGAAAGGGTCTCGCTCCCATAAGAAATGACAGAGATATGTGACCCAAACAAAAACTGTTGCATGAGGATAACATCCTAGCTCTTCCCAAGTGAGTTTGGGATAAATGAAGAGAACTGGACAACATATGGAGAACATACCACCCCATTTTAAGGGAATTTGTGTCCTGTATTCCAGAAGCAGACATTCTGTAGACCGTAATAGTGGATGTTTATTTCGGAACAACTAGCTGCATCTCATCTGGTTGTGCAGGTATTCATCTTGGCAATGTGTGTGCCTTGCTATATTTGAAATTTTGATTTTTGCCACATTAGTTTCCAAGCAGATTATAGCCTGCTTGACTCAGGAAAGGACTGAGAGCCATGAGTAGCTCAGCTATTCTCCTGCCTCAGGAGCTCCTGTTAGTCAGTCCCTGAGGGTTGAAGTGCCGTTGTCTGTTTTTACCTGGCTGTCTTCACAGCACAGGGGGGAAGCAGCAGAGGTGGGCAGATGGATGGGTAAGGGGATTTGCCGGAGACAGCCTGGCTCCTGCTCAGAACCCTCCATTGCACAGTGGGGAAACCTCCTGAGGAATCCCCAAGCTGGCTAGCTAGCTTCTGGTTGCACCCTTGAGCATTATTGGGGGGGGGGGGCATGGCATTACACCACAATACGACAGTAAGGAGCTTTCTTGGGACGTTAACCTCAGATTTTGTTACATGCTGCCTATGGCAGGAGCACAGAGCCATCATAGACAGAACTGAGCAGAAGCACGGAAGCTGATTTTTAATGGTTAGGGTGGCAGTGAATACCATATATATGTGGCCAACGTTTTGGAGGAGAGACAGCTTAACTTTGTCAGGGCTTCTTCACCATATTGGTGGCATTTGGTCATACCGATGAGCCAAGGCTGTTGGCTTAATAAACCATAATGTGCTTGGGCTGCAGCATGCAACCCACTTCTCCTCTCGCCTCCTAGTGCAAGCAGGCAAGCAAATCAGGAAGGAGATAGCTGAATGCTACACCTGCTGCTCATGTGATGAAATCTGGGGTGGTATCCTGGCACATAGTGCTTTCCCGCTGTTTGAAATGTAGTGCAACATTGTTATTTATTACATTTACATACCAGGTTTTTGTTGTGGTTGCTGCACCACACTGTTGACTCAGGTTAAGATTGTGGCCTACTAAGACCCCAAGATCCTTTTCAAATGCACTATGGGCAATCCAGGTGTCCCCCATCTTATACCTGTGCTGCTGGTTCTTCTTGCCTGAGTTCAGAACCTTACATTTGTCCCTGTTGAAATTCGCTTTGTTATTTTTTGGCCCAGTTCTTCAATCTATTAAGGTCATCTTGAATCCCGATTCTGTCTTCCGCTACCCCTCCCAGTTTGGTGTCATCTGCAGATTTGATGAGCATCCCTTCAATTCCTCCATGCATTTATAAAGTCTTTGAACAACAAGCCCAGGACAGAACCCCACGGCACCCCACTTGTCACTCTACCCCCCCCCAGGATGACAAGGAAGTGAGCACTCTTTGGGTTTGGCCAGTCAGCCAGCTGCAGCTTCCTGCGTTGCTATGACAACATTAAGCAAGATGGACCAATAGTCTGATCTGGCATCAGGCAGCTTCTTACGCACCTTAGAAGGGAGTGGATGTATGGAGTGGGGGAAATGCCCAAGCTGCTTCCTTGGTCAGCCCCACAGGAGCAAGGACAGAAATGATTTCTCTGCTTCCAATGATCTGAGCTGAAAACGGGAAGGTCAGCAGGGTGGGAGGGGCGGGGCACAGATGTGGTGGTGGGGAGAGATGGAGTGGTGGGGGGAGGGCAGTGAACTTCTGAACCTAAAGTCTGGAGATCAGTTCATTACCTTAACACGAGTTAAAAATAAATGTCTCATCTCTTTAAATGAGCCTGTCTGCAATTACGGCTTGGCATGTCTGCTTCAGAGCGTCCTGAGTGCTGGCATCGCTCCAGGTGGCAGGCGGCTTCTAAGAACCCTCTCTCTCTCTCTCTCTATTTTTGAAAAACAAAACAAAACAAATCAAAGGTGTCTGCTCAGCTTCTCTGTCTCCATCTCCCTCTGCTTTGCAAGCTTCCCGAGACACTGAGAGTTCTTCAAACGCTGCCTTGAGATCACCACAACCCGTCTAATACCACTGCACAACACAAAAACGTTCCTTTTTTCCTCCTTAGACCCCTGGAGTGGCTCAGATTACTGCATCCCTCCAAGGGGAAAGGACTAAGGGTAGAGCACTGGCAGCCATCTTTAGCACTATTAAGACTATTCCCCTAGGGTTCCTCCAGACTGGTGAGTCTCCCCTGCCACCCCTGGTGCAATTCTGCAACATCATTGACACAATAACTGTGGTTCTGTGATGGATTGATACTGGTCTGTCCACACACCATTCTGCTTTATTGTTTTTTCTGTGTTACTTCCCCAGTGTTGAGGCATTATTTTTATTTTGTTTTATTTGTTTGTTAAATTTACATGCCGCCCTTCATCACAACATCTCAGGGTGGTTCACAGAATAAAAATGCAAGATAAAAACACATGTAAATTATTGCCATCTGGAGGGGCTTTCTTGCTCTAAGGGAGACGGTGAAGCAAAACAAAACCTTGGAACATTTGCAGCATAAAAAGTTACGGGATTTCAGCAAGAAGTTACAGGGCGTGCACTGATTGGATGTCCACCCCAAAACTTCTGCAGATGCAAAATACTGATATGGAAATGGAATCTAGTATAACCACCTCAATGCCATCATGAATGTACCATGAAAAGGATATAGGCCACTGTCTTTTACTCTGAGTAGACCTGTTGGAATGAATGGCAACTAGGCAAGGCACGTTGATTTTAGTGGATCTGCTCTTGAGCAAAAGTTACCTGAATACAATTCAGTGTCTGGAGAGGGCCCTCTAGTTTAAAGCAGCGGAGAAAATGTTCTGGTATATCCAATCTACTTGAGAACAAGTGGATTACATTAAATAGTAATACCATGCAGCCAGCTGTGGTTTGTGTTTGAACGTAGCCAGGTTGGGGTTGTTTTTTGTGTGGTGGTGGTGGGGCTTACCACCCCAGCAGTACTGTAACATGACAAGCTGCACCTGCTGTAAATTTATCTTCTGTACAGTTATTATAAGAATGCCATAAGGGCCCTGCTGGTTCAGGGAAGAGGTCCATCTGGTCCAGCATTCTGTTCTTAACAGTGGCCAAGCTGATGCCTATGGGAACCCAAGCACCTTTTACCCATTGCATCTGGTCACATGAAAGGACAAGGGCAAGATGGAGAAGGCATTGCAGGTTGTTGTCCACCAGGGTCAACTTTAGAGAGTGGCGAGGTTGGGCATTGGCCGAGTCAAGCAGAAGGACCATTGCCCTAACAGTGCTACCATGAAATATCTGAGAAGATCAAATGCAGCCAAAGCATATTCTCACATGCATGTTTCGCCTTGTTCATGATGCAGGGTGGGTGGGCGGGCTCTGATGGTGCTGTACATGAGGACCCCAACATCCTGGAGACAGCAGTTTTGCCCATGCATGCTGGTGGTATATAGGCATGGGTTTAGATCTGTCTACGTTTCAGTCATAATACTCAGGGTGGCCTCTGATGGCCACTAACTTAGGTTGCCTCTAAATGAATCATATATCAAGCAATTGTCCTCTTCTTGTGTACATGTGTTTTACAGTAATTTGGCTAGAGGTTATGCAGTAAAGCAGCTGGAGGAAGTGAGGTGTACAGAGACCAGAGAATGAACTGTAAGTGGAGGGCTGTCCTCTTTGCCACCCTTTGGATGTCCTAGGAAACTCATTAAACCAAGCATGGTGTAGCTTGGAACTGCATGTGTGAGAAGCAGCTGAATGAGACACCGTTGTAGGCAGGCAGAGGAAGCTCCAGTGACCTTGGTGTCTGTCCATACAAGCAAGCCTAGTGTGAGACGCTGTTGTGATATCAGCAGGTTCCAGGAACTGCCTTTGTTGTCAGAATTTGGGGGTGATCTGTGGGTTTGTTTGGTCCTTGGGTGAGAGCCAGGGTCAATGCAGAGAGTCCTGGGCAAGAGCCAGGAGGCTAAGAGATGTTACGTGGGGAGTTGTGTCGAAAGGAGATGGACATGCTATCTGTATATATTTATCGGTAATTTGTAGCAATGGTTTCATTGTGTATTTTTGTGACTTTAGTTTTTCATTTTCTGCACACAGCTTAGAGATATCTTTCTGTACGAAGCGGTATAGACAAGGTTTAAATAAAATAAAGAAGAGATACACTGCTTCTGTCAAGCAGTTGTTACCCTGCACTATCCACTGTTCTTGCTGCAAAAACTCCATTTTTTGGAGTGTTTCACAGGAATGAAATTTAGCTGTTGCTAGTTCATAGAATCATAGAATCATAGAATCATAGAGTTGGAAGAGACCACAAGGGCCATCGAGTCCAACCCCCTGCCAAGCAGGAAACACCATCAGAGCACTCCTGACATATGGTTGTCAAGCCTCTGCTTAAAGACCTCCAAAGTAGGAGACTCCACCACACTCCTTGGCAGCAAATTCCACTGTCGAACAGCTCTTACTGTCAGGAAGTTCTTCCTAATGTTTAGGTGGAATCTTCTTTCTTGTAGTTTGAATCCATTGCTCCGTGTCCGCTTCTCTGGAGCAGCAGAAAACAACCTTTCTCCCTCCTCTATGTGACATCCTTTTATATATTTGAACATGGCTATCATATCACCCCTTAACCTCCTCTTCTCCAGGCTAAACATGTCCAGCTCCCTTAGCCGTTCCTCATAAGGCATCGTTTCTAGGCCTTTGACCATTTTAGTTGCCCTCCTCTGGACACGTTCCAATTTGTCAGTGTCCTTCTTGAATTGTGGTGCCCAGAACTGGACACAGTACTCCAGGTGAGGTCTGACCAGAGCAGAATACAGTGGCACTATTACTTCCCTTGATCTAGATGCTATACTCCTATTGATGCAGCCCAGAATTGCATTGGCTTTTTTAGCTGCCGCGTCACACTGTTGGCTCATGTCAAGTTTGTGGTCAACCAAGACTCCTAGATCCTTTTTACATGTACTGCTAGTTAGCACAATGCACTCACTTTCTTTGCAGTGGGTTATGGAGGTGCACTCCTACTGCACGAAATACATGTACAGGCATCTAAAAGTGCCCTTAGATGGGTTTGCAGTATTACATGGACGATAAGTTTCAATGGCTACACATCATGACGGCTAAATTCTACCTCCAGGATCAAAGCCAGCATACCTCTGGGGCTTATGAGTGGGGGGACTGCTGTTGTGCTCATGCCACACTTGTGGGTTTTTCAGAGGCATCTGGCTGGGAAGCAGAAAGCTGGAGTAGGTACACCTTTGGCCCAATCTTGAAATATGTCAGGCTCTAGGCAGACCGCTTAGTGATTTTTCTGCTGGTTGTAGCAATTGCAATGCACCGTGTAGGATGCTGTATGACCTTTAATTGCATTTTTATTGTTTCTTTTATTTCTTATGTTGTATTACAATTTCAATTCCATAGCATTCAAATTGTAAGTGTTCTTCATGGACATGCCACAGGCCTCTGGTGTTCTGTGGACCAGGTTTGGAAACCCCTGGCCTAATCCAGCAAGGCTGTTGATCAATTACCGTATTTTTTGCACCATAACACTCACTTTTTTCCTCCTCGAAAGTAAGGGGAAATGTCTGTGCGTGTTCTGGAGGGAATGCCTACGGGTGGCATGGCTACAGATTTTCCTCCTCTAAAAACTACGTGCGTGTTACGGTCAGGTGCGTGTTATAGAGCGAAAAATACGGCAATATTTTTTTTGAAAGGTAACCCAAGTGAAACCTGAAGACCCAGAAGCCAAAACAATAATTTGCAAACAATCATCAGGAATCCCTTATTTTTTAAAGAAGGGGTGACTCGTGGTTTTCGAGTACATGAAGGCACTTAACGCCACCATGAATCATCCTGGCATTTGGTACTTTAGTAGGGTTCTTGTGCTGCCAGTGCGATTAGCGTGAGGTTGGCGCAGTGGATATGAACTGATAAGTCTGACAGATTTACCAAAGTGAGTCACTTTTGAATTGTGGGCCATTATCTTTTGCAAACGTCTTTGGAATCCTGTAGGGAACAAGCTGGAGGGGGGTGTCATTAAGATGATTATCAGTGTGGTAGCACCCAAAAGGCGTTGGGCACATCGCAGCTTGACAGGAAGCTCTGGTCTCTGCCCCCAGGAGTGGAGCGATTATCTACTTACTTGGCAAGTTTGGCAATAGGTCCCAGTGGAATGAAATGAATAAGGCTTTTCAAATCTACGAATCAAAAGTAAGCATTTTGTTGACGGAGATTATAACCTATAATGCTGCTCTTAAGAACTTTGGCAATTTTTATTTTAAATCTAGCTTCGGAATGATTCACAGGCTGTGGTTTTTACAATTTTCAGCATTAACAATGTCTTGAAAGGTCTGTTTCTGGGTTAGATATTAAAGAATCAATTCAGGGAAAATGGAATTGCCACCGTGCTGTGGATTCTGAAGCTTTTCACTTAATGTTTGTGAAATCACTGGGGTTCATTGACTCCCTTCCCCTCTCGTGAACCTGGCCCCCATGAGATCATTTAGTAAACTAGATTAAGTGGGTGCAGTTGCTCCAGCTATACAGCTGGGATTAAATTCACCCCCAAACACATCCACACACAAAGCCAGCATCTGCTAGCAAAGTTGGCCCTACCATTTGGCAAGGTTTGGCACAGCTGCCTCAGGTGGCAGGTGCTGTGGTAGTGGGAGCAGCCACCAGTCCCCCGCCCCGCCCAGGCAGTCAGCTGTGCTGCAAGACAAACCTGTGTGTTCCCCATACCTCTGATACTAGGTTACTGCCCTCAGGGGGCTCCTTCTTGTTGCAACCTCTCTTAAGTGTGCAATTGTGAGATTCAGAAGAAGGAGCAAACAACTTTCTTTGTCATCCATCTGCCTTCTGGGCACTGGAGCAGGCTAGAGTCAAGAGTGCAGCCAGATTGGCAGTGGTGGTAACAGCAAGAGGGTAGATTCATTTGGGAGTAGGGGAATACACTGAGGGGATCTTGCCCCACCCCCTGAAAAAAGCTGGAGCTCATATTGTTATAGCAGCAACAAGGAAGGAAGGGAGGGAGGGAGGGAGGGATGTGGCTTAGTGGTAGAACATCTGCTTTGCATGCAGAAGGTTCCAGGTTCAACTGCCTGCATCTCCTGGTAGGGTTGGGAATGTCCCTGGTCTGAAACACTGGAGAGCAGTAAACCCCATGTAGATACATTAAAACCTAGATCAAAGCATTAAAAATATCCCACCTACTTCTAAAAAGGTCTTCCAACAGTGGTGCTTCTAAGGTGTGCTCTCACACACATACCGTATTTTTTCGTGTATAAGGCGCCCCCTATTTTTGGGGACTAAATTTAAAGAAAATTAGGGGAGATGGCCCAAAGTTGTTGAGCTTTTTAAAGAGGGAATTGCACTGGCACCATCACCCTAGCAGGGCCATTGCTGGGGGTCAGCAAAGTGGGCAGCCACTCCCCCCACGCCACTGCGGGAAACTGTCCCTAGAGCGCACACCTTCCACAGTGGCATGGGGGGGGGGAGTTGCGTGCCCACCAACCAGCTGGCTGGCAGCGTGCAGCTTCCCCCTCCCCACGCCACTATCCATGTAAAGGACAACCCCAGTTTTTGGACATGATTTTTGAGTCAAAAAACCTCACCTAATACACAGAAAAACACAGTATTTTCCACTCAGTGACTGCAGCGTCAAGGGAACGTTTGCATATGTGGAGCAGCCAAAACACCCTAGTTGGAGGTACGATGTCGCCTGACACCGCACTGTTTTTCAAAGGGGGGCGGTTCATCTGTTCAGCTGCCTGCTGTTCATTTGGGGATAAGCCACCGAGTGATGTACTTCCATGTGTGACTCAGACCTGGCCATTGTTCTATAGAATTGACTCTTATTTGGCCCGGGCACTTAATCTATAGCATGCTTAGCACAGAGGTTAATCCTGCCCTAATCCTGATACCTCATACATTAAGTTTGAACTGGCGATCAAAGGCTGCTTTGACACAGGGCTTCTTCCAGATGTCACTGCTCTGAATTAAAACATATTGTGGGAGAGATGAAGGCATGCAAATATCTCGAAGACCTCCGAGTGGTTACAGCAGCCCTGCTCTTTCCCTTACTAGCTAAGCATGCTCACCCTTCGTATATGTTTTAAGACAAAGAATCTGTTTGCAGATCACTTGGATGCTCGTTAATCTCTCTGATTGAAAAAAGCACGACCTTTTGGAATGCTTCGTGTATTATATGCTAAAAATTGGCTGAGAGAAGGGGGAAATGCCAAAATGTGGAAGGCACCTGTTTTTCTACCGCAAGCTAACTGCTCATGGATGATGGTAGCTGTAGTCCTGTAGCATATGGAAGGTCACAGGTTCCCTGCCCCAATGTAATATTGTCTGCATGCTCACACTCCAGCCATCTCTTTTGATTCTTTGATCCCACTTTTCTGCAAAGAAACAGTGGCATTATGTGATTGCAAGAGAGTAGACTGCTGAAACTAGTTTGGCAAGGACCGTGTGCATGTGTGTGAATGTGACTAGTTCTGAGGCTGTGTGAATTCAAGGATTTGGGCTGCCTTGCCTCCTTTCCTCGGACAAAGAATGTGTGCAGAGACTCTGAGGATTAGCAAGCTTGTTAGGGTATGACAGCGTCATAAATTCCTCCCTCCCACCCCCCGCCTCCTTTTGAGACTGTCAAACCTACTTGAGTCCCAGAGATGTTAGCTGCTGTTTTATTGCTGCCGTTCTGGAAGCTGCTCCCTCTTCTGCTGCTTTGATTTATCTCTGCACTTTGTACTGATTGGATTAGAAGTTTAAATGCTTAAGAGTGCATAACAATATATTTTTCTTATTAATATTAAAAAATCATTATTGGTTTTTTTTTATTTTTATAGTTCTGCTTCGAACTGAATCCCCCAGTTTGATTTATTCTCTCTCTCAGAGTGGAATTTAATGCTAATAGGAGCAATCATTGCTTTGTTTTGAATCTTTGACTGTTTGGAAAACTTTCGCTGCAAAGGGAAATTACGGCATTATTAAGAGTCCATTAAAAGAGGGTTTGCCTGGCGTTGCCGGTGATTACCTGCAAGGCAGAGACAGAGCCAAAAAGCAAAGACAAAGAACTTGTTTTGCAGGGGCCTCTTTCCACATCCTTCATTGGCTGTAATGTAATTATCACAGCAGTTATTATAATCAAGTCTATTATATTACAGGTATTAATTGCAGGTCCCATTGGCAAAATTTCTTGTGGGACACCAGGCTAATAATGAGTGTAAATCACTGTGGAGCATGATTCTTTTGTGTTAACCTACAGATCAGGTGTCTGTGTAGCTCCTTCTGATTAAGTGAGGGCCAATAACAAGAGTCTAGTTAAAACACCCTCCCTTCCCCACGTCAACAGCCCTAAGCTCCAAACCTGATGCCTTCTCAGCATTCCAGTGGGGCGTCTGGTGCAGGCTCTGGCTGATAGCTCTCCTGCGAATTGAAATGGCGAGATAGTTTATGCACACCTGTCGCCATTACGGCAGTCTACACAGGCATATTTCCTTTATATTTTCAAATTTCATTTGGGGGGAAATCAAGGCATGTCCCCCTCAACAATTGTTTGGTCTTTGGGAATTCTTCTTCTTTGGCAATCACTCCTAGCCGAGTAAGACTGTCTTCCATAAACATGGTTTTAACAATGAGTCTGTAAGGGACTGTGGAGGCCAATTCTGGAACCACACGTCCTTCCACAGTGGGGACATTGGCTGATCACGGTGTGGATTTGCCAAGTGTGCCTTCCTCTAAGCACGTTTCTCCCTTGAGTCCTGAGTTTGAGTGTCTTCAAAGCCCATGACGCCTTTGGTAAATACCTACAACTTTGGGGATACCTACAACTTCACCTCTGTATGAGCCTTTCATTGGACAACTAGATCAGGGGTGCGTTATGCTGGTTATAGGTCCCTTGAGCAAGGCATGATAAGTGGCAGTGATGCTAGCAGGATTCTGGACAGATGTTGTTGAGCTCTACCCATCAGAGAAAGCAGAAGGGCCCTGGAACCCAACTGGGCTGGCTCACCCACCTTTTGAAGTCAGTGAAGTAATTCACATTACTCTCTGTAAAATCATTAAGTCCAGAGTCTACAGTCATCTGACGCCAACCACTGGTCTGGTGTCTTCACTAAGTCATTGGCATTCTCAATGAATTTCTCTTCAGTTCACATTTAAAGTCGAACATACCTTCTCCAAAACAATATGCAAACTGAAACACAGACCATCTTTCAAAATCCTGGCTTCGCCAGTGCAGTTCTCTGGACAGGGCAATAATGTGTGCGTAAAAATGCCTATAGTGTGAAAATCGTACGACACATTGTATTTGGGACATTTGGTTTGCAAAAATGGGTACTTTTGGCAAAATTGCAGAGGAAATAATATGTTATATTAGGGAGAAACACACACTAAAATGCTAATGAATTTTCATGAGAACCTTTTCTCTCTCCAAAAAATGGCAATCTTATGTGGAAATGTGGGGAACTGAACTTTAAATTTGAATATTGATAAATGGAGAAGAACCTGAAATTGACTGATTCGCCCATCCTTATGCAAGTTGCTATCTAAAGAGAGCCCCTGTAAGACCCAGAGTCTAAAATCTAAGTGCACCACCGATCTGTGTGCCTATCTCCCACAGCATGGGGCTGCTTTCTGCAGAGGGTGGGCCCATTTTCTCCTTGCTCCCAGCTGCTCCTCCTCCTCCTCTCATTTGCCAGGGAACATGCTGGTGTGCAATTGAGCGAGGAGAAGGTATTTTTTCCTTAATGCTGTCCTTTTCTTACTTGCTGCCTCTAGGCAGAAGGGGAAGGATGGGCAAGCAAGCAAGTAGCAACAGGGAGGAGGAGGAGGAGGAGAAAGAGGAGGAGGAGAAACAGCAGCAAAGGGTTATGGGCAACTTGGCACCCACAGAGGTCACTTTTGGAATGTGAGCAGGTGCCTGACCATGCCAGTTATGGCTGGATAAACTACATTTCCAATCTTTTATCACTATTGGCTCATCAGGTGTTGGAATGTGAATTACTCTCATGGCTAGTGCCTACCAGGTCACGTAGCAAGGTAGGGATGAAGGAATCTTGTCAGTTTCATTCAGTTTTCTCATTTGTTCCAAACTTAAATTCTGTTCACCACATTTCTGCATCAGTTTGCATTAAAAAAATAATGAAAATTTGCCAGTGTTTCAGTATGCATTGGTCCTGATATACACATTTCCTCCCCAAGAGATTCCCCCCCCCCAATATGCTGCAATTTTTGGTGTTATTTCCACTAAAACATGCATTTTAATGCACTTCCCCCTCCCTCTAACATATGCATTTTGTACGTTTTCCCTTTTTGATTGGAAAATTGCAGCATACAAGTTAGAGAAGTGCAAATTTCAAAGGACAGCTGTTCATGTATCATATGGGGAAGTGTGAATTTGGTAGGTTAGCAATCCAAACCAATTTTGCCCCCCACCACTAACAGATGTAGCAGTATGGCATGGTCATTGCTCAGGACGCCATCCACTCCATTCCCTCTCTCCTAGGTTTTCCAACCTTTCTCCACTCCCCAAAGTCAGCCAGCACTTCATGCCCACTGAACGTTCTCAGTCCTCATTGAGAGATTATCCCCCAATAACTTTTGTGCTTCTGCAAACCGTAGGGTTCCCCTGAGACTGCTGATGACTCCGCCTGGTGCATGGATGGTGCTGTTTTGGCTACATAAGAACTTGCATTTGGAAAATTCAGGCTGCTGTGAATATACGATGATAACGAAGGATGTGCAGCATTTCACTGCTCCTTCTGTTATATTTGCACATTTATCAATACGCTTTTGTTGGGAAAGTATTTATTTATTTACAGTACTAAGACGCGAGTCCCTGTCCTCAGGCTCACAAAGACATAGCACATGAGGAAAAGGAAATGGGAGGGAGAAGGGGGAAAGCAAACTCAAGCACATATTCAGCGGTGGTTTTGGCTTCTTGCCCTTGAAAAAGAGCACTTTCCCTCTGAGATCAGATCCAGGTGACAATGTCCAAGTCAGGAGGACAGGTCAGAGCTCCCATAGAGCTCATCTAGTCATTTCTCATCCCACCACTAATAACCAAAGTTGTTCCTGTTGTTCTCCAGAACTGATAGTGAGCTTTCATTTCACCATTTGGGCTGTTAGGAGCCTTCTTTGGCATTTCACACACTTTGGCTAATGAGAAGTGACCACCTTGCCTTGTGGATCTCCCAGCTTTGAATCCACAGCCCAGCAGCTCAGTGGGGCCATTTTCAGGTCAGGCACGACTCCTGTCTTTATTGCTTGATTGTTTGAAAGCAGACATGAAGACATTTCTGCCCAGGGTAAAAGCATTGTGATTGTTTAAAATGAATTGAGCAAATCTCATAAACTGGAGCTTAACCCCCCCCCCACCCCCAGCCTGCTGAGCTCTTGCCTTTTCAAAAGTGAGTAGTCATTTAGAGAAACCATAAGCTTCTGTGGATTCATAAGGAGACCCCCATGTTCATCAGGGAAGAGTAATCCAAGGCCTCTTCATATGTTAACATTAAAAATAATAATAAAATGTCAGATTATAGAACTTACTTCAGGGACCGGAAACCTTAGAACTGGGGGTCAAATGCATACCTCCAAACCTCTTTATCTGACCTCTGTGACACCCTGCCAAGCCACCCACCCTTCTGAGCCACACCCCTCACCTCACCTCCTTGCTTTGCAACCTCCTTAAAATTTATTTATTTTTGCTTGGTTGGAACACATCCTTGAACTCTGATAATGCTTTTTGATTGTGTGGATGGCAAATAGAGAGGGGCAGACGCGGGTGTTGCTGTGGTCTAAACCACTGAGCCTCTTGGGCTTGCCAATCAGAAAGTTGGCGGTTCGAATCCCTGTGATAGAATGAGCTCCTTTGCTCTCTCCCAGCTCCTGCCAACCTAGCACTTTGAAAGCACTCCAGTGCAAGTAGATAAATAGGTACCACTGCGACGGGAAGGTAAATGGCATTTCTGTGCGCTCTGGTTTCCATCATGGTGTCCCGTTGTGCCAGAAGTGGTTTGATCATGCTGCCCATATGACTTGGAAAGTTATCTTTGGACAAATGTCGGCTCCCTTGGCCTGAAAGAGAGATGAACGCTTTAACCCTATAGTCGCCTTTGACTGGTCTTAACCGTCCAGGGGTCCTTTACCTTATACCTTAGAGAGGGGTGCACAAGTGTGAGTAGAAACTATTGTTCATAGGTAAAATTCAGATGTTTTGCTCTACCCATTTTTGCCTCTGGCCCCACTCATCCCTGGCATGTGGCCCGTGGAACATTGCCCAGAAGTGAATGTGGCCTTTCTGACCAAAGGCCAATTCCGAAATCTTTTTAGCAGGCGAGTGAGAATTTTCTTGCAGAGATAGTTTTTCAAGGGCATTATATATCATAGAATCATAGACTTGTAGAGTTGGAAGGGACTACAAGCCTCATCTAGTCCAATGCCCTGCAATACAGAAATCTTTTTGCCCAACCCACAAACCTGAGATTAAGAGTCTCATGCTCTATGGTCTGAGCTATCCCCTTCATTTTATAATGTGTGGTTGTTTCTTGCTGGCATTTTGCTGCTGTTTTCATTCTTATTTTTATTTGCATTATTATTATTAATAATATTGCTGCTGCTGTCGCATTGAGATCTTTCTGGATTTAGTTAACTGTGTGAAGCCTCTACACATAGAAGAAGGGCAGGATATCCCTCTGTGTAGGAAACTCTCTTTTTATTTTATTTATAAAAGTTGCATCGCACCCTTCATTCTGAAAAGGATCATAGGATAGATCACAGCATGTTATGCAATACCCATAAAACTAATCCATTAAGTTAAGTTCACAGAATCACAATTCAGCTTAAAAACATCAGTGACCTCCTTACCATTGATCTGTCCCTGTTCATGAACTAGGCCCATCCTGCTGACTCGAAAAAGCTTGGCAGAAGAGGAATGTTTTCAGCTTGCACTGAAAATCGCAAGTATATTGTAATGCATGAACTGTAGCATGGTATGCACCAGTGGTTTCAGGATCTGTAAGCCCACACAGATGAGAAGCACAACCTCTTCATAGGTGAAGGGATGCCTTCTTCTTCCATGCAGGGATGTCAAAAGAATTCCAATGGAAACTGCAATGGGAGGGGAAATGGCCAATGTTTGCTTCTTCGTCCCATGCCCAGAAATGGACATCAAACCAGCGAATGCAATTGGTATTCATGGTTGTTTTTGTCAGTCCAAAATTATACGTAGCTGATAATGATCCACCTCCCCCATTTGCATTGAAGTGAATGGTGTGGAATAACACGATGATAGTGTTGTTAATTGTTTCACCATGACAGACAGTGAGATTAATAATGCCATTTTTGTTGGAAGCTGAACTGCAGCGGATGGAAACGGTGCTGTATGTGAGATATGTTGATTGGGACAGAAATTGATGTCTTCTTACATCCCCACCTCTGTGTGACATTGCCCCTTGCTTAAGACCATTGCTCCGGTTCCCCCCACCTTTGTAGAAGTTTCTGTCAGAAAGAGAGCACCCAGACTTTGGAATGCCCTCCCCAGAGATACTTGTCTGGCACCTAGGCTCATATCTTTTCAGCGCCAACTAAAAGCCATGTTGTTCTCTGACAAGCAGTTGGTGAGTCATAGCAGAGCCAGTGTTGCATTGCAGTGAATGGGTTGGGCTAGGGCTAGCTAGATTTGGGTGCTGTAAATCATTCGGCTATGGAAGCATAGAGTGACTTTGGATTGGTTACTGTCTCTCAGCCTAACAGGATTGTTGGGAGGATGAACCAAGAAAACAGGGGGGAAAGGTGCAATGTGACCTCTTGGCCACTTGTTACTAGCCTGTTTTGCTGCTGTTGGCTCAATCACTCACTGTTGGGGATGAAATATATAATTATTATTTTTTTAAAAATTGTCCTGTAGCACCTTAGAGACCAACTACCATATTTTTCGCCCCATAGGACGCACTTTCCCCCCTCCAAAAATGAAGGGGAAATGTGTGTGCGTCCTATGGGGCGAATGCAGGCTTTCGCTGAAGCCTGGAGAGCGAGAGGGGTCGGTGCGCACCGACCCCTCTCACTCTCCAGGCTTCAGGAAGCTATCCGCAAGCTGTGGGAGCCCGCGCCGGCTCCCGCGGCTTGCGGATAGTTGCCTGCATGCCGAAGGCTGGGCGCGCTGAGTTCAGCGCGCCCAGACTTCGCGCAGCTCTCTGCAAGGCACGGGGGCCCGGCGTTGGGCTCCCGTGCCTAGCGGAGAGTTGCCTGCATTCCACACCCCGTTGTTCAGCGCTCAGGCAGGCAGGGAGGGAGAAACAGGGTGGGCGGGTGCGCGCAGTTCAAACCGCCCCCCCGCCCGGCGCCCGCTGTGCTTCCTGCCTCCATGTTGTTGCCTGAGGGGAAGACGCCGACGCTGCCACAAGGAGGGCGGGAGAAGGAGGAGGCTGAGGTGGCTGCTGTCCCGCGAGCGACGGGACAGAGGGGAAGGCAGCGGGGGCAGGCGAAGCCTGTGGGGCGCTGATGGGAGGGAAGGCGGAGAAGGGGAAGGAGGCGGCGCCTGGGACT